>NC_069682.1:70163376-70778376 GCF_023699985.2 Odocoileus virginianus | reverse complement strand
TTTGTTGCAAAAAAAGAGACTCCTGTATATCCTGACTCCTCCCTTGCCTCTTTGAAGCAGTCTCTCAGCATGATCTGAGAGGCTGCGTCCTGGACTAAGGTCCTCAGTTTTGTCCGCCAAATAAAACATAATTCTCAATTTTTAGACTGTGCTGTTTTTCCGTTGACATAGCAGTAATGTATGATACACTTGTTAAGAGGGTTACATTTGTTAAGAGGGCAGATCTCAACTTAAGTGTTCTTGCACAATCAAATTTGTTAGGAAAAAAAAAAAACTTTAAGAATGTTGGAAACGACCAAGGCTGACTTAAACTCCCTTTCTCTTTTGTGCTCCCAGGGCCTGGGTTCCAATAAATAATTGCTACCTCATGTCTAAAGAAATTCCTTTTTCTGTGAAAAAGACTAAAAGCATCTTCAACAGTGCAATGCAAGAGATGGAGGTTTACGTGGAGAACATCCGCCGAAAGTTCGGGGTTTTTAATTACTCTCCATTCAGGACACCCTACACGCCCAACAGCCAGTACCAAATGCTGCTCGACCCCTCCAACCCTGGCGCTGGTGCCGCCAAGATGGACAAGCAGGAGAAGGTGAAGCTCAGCTTTGACATGACGGCGTCGCCCAAGATTCTGATGAGCAAGCCCATGCTGAGCGGGGGCGCGGGCCGCAGGATCTCCTTGTCCGACATGCCGCGCTCCCCCATGAGCACGAACTCCTCCGTGCACACAGGCTCCGACGTGGAGCAGGATGCCGAGAAGAAGGCCACATCCAGCCACTTCAGCGCCAGTGAGGAGTCCATGGACTTCCTGGACAAGAGCACAGGTCAGCCCAGGGGGGAGAGGGCGCAGGGGGTCCCTGGGACACAGGGCTTCTCATCGGGGCGTCACCTGGCTGGCCCCGCCTACCTGGTGAGCATCATAGAGTTGCGGGGGCGGGTCTCGATCCCAGTGGAGCCGATTTTAAATTTTAAGCGAGTAAACCCGTTGGGATTCTTGCTGTCGTTGTTCAGTCGTTACGTCGTGTCTTCCTCTTTGCGACCCCATGGGCTGCAGCTTGGTCCCACACATGAGAAAAGCGTTCCCCAAAGGCCAGCTGGAGGTCATTCCTAGAAGTGGGCAGAAGTGGCCAGAAATCCTTCAGAGTTCTGTTCAAATGCCTCCGAGATGAATCACAACTTCCTGCAATGCTTTTTTTCTTTCTCAAGAATTTTATTTTAATGGAAACAGTATTTTTTATCAAAACCAGATACTCGCATGACTGAAGGCTCAATACTAGAGAAACACGTAAGGGAAACAAGAATATTCTCTCCGCAGAGAGCGCAGAGCACTCCCACTTCTTGAATGGTCCCAGTCCCCTCCTCCCCGCCGCCAGTGTAACAGTCTTGTTGCATCTTGCAGCCTAGCTGCTATAGTGGAGGTGGAGGGGGAGGATGCTGGTCTTGGGTCAGGTCCCAGCCCTGCCATTCACTAGCTCTGTGGCTTTAGGCAAGGTGCCTGACCCTCGCATGCCTTGGTTTCCTCTCCTGTAACACAGCCATAATGATAGGCCCTGCCTCAGTGTTTCTTGTGAGGATTAATGAACCGATATACATAAGGGGTTTAGAATAGTACCTAAAATAATAAGTACTACAAAAATGTTGGCTGCTCTATTATTTATTCTGGTAGTCACTTATCCCATGCCGGTACGGATCCAGAGAGATGTTGCAAAGGAGGGGTGCTGGCTGACTGTAACAAAAGCAAGGATGACTTAAATTGAATTCTTTTCCATCCAGACATAATTCAGTTGCATATTAAAACCTATGAGAGGGCTTCCCAGGTGATCCAGTGGCTGGGACTCTGAGCTCCCAATGCAGGGGACCCAGGTTTGATCCCTGGTCAGGGAACTAGATCCTACATGCCTCAACTAAGACCTGGTGCAGCTAAATAAATAAATACTAAAAAAAAAATCCTGTGAGAACTTTATGGTTTCCACAAGGAAATGGGTTTACTGTCATTTTTCTTGAAAAGTGGCCTTTACTGTTTCTTCTTTCTTATTCTGTCTTTGAGAGGCATAGGTAAAAAAAAATAAAGCTCTACATGAAACGTGATGATGAACTCAGGCAGCCCTCAGGCTCTGGGCTGAGGAGACTGTTGTGAACCTCAGGGCACATGCCCCATTCTCAATGGTTTTAGCCCCTGGTTGCCGCCCAGAAATGTGAACTTAGGGTTTTCATGTCTTAACATTCTTATAGAGAAATGGGGACTCTGCCTTTTAATGTAGACTCTCCAGTTATGAAAGTTCAGCTCAAAATGTCTTAAGATATTTCCCAGAATGAATAAAGCACATCCACAGGTTGGACCACCACTATTTAAACTTCTGCCCAGAGCATTACCCTTGGATAGCCTTTCCAATCACCCCCTCTCCCTCCCTCCCTCCCTTCCTCTTTCCTTTCTTTCCTTCACATAGAACTTTTTAGGGAACAGGCATCAGGAATTTCCTGGTGGTTCAGTGGTTCAGACTCCAAGGTCTCATTGCTGGAGCCTGGGTTCGATTGCTGGTTGGGGAACTAAGATTCCCCAAGCTGGATGGCACCCCCCCCCCCCAAAAAAAAAAAAAAAAAAAAGAGGAGCAGGCATCAGTTAAGAGAACATCAGTGTCCCCAGAAGATAAAATGACGAAGCCTCAGTCAGTGGTGAACTCAGAAGTTTTCTACTTGTTTTGGTTCACGCGGTGGCTTCTTTCTGGGTGGCGGCTTATTTTCAAATACTGCTTGTAGCTGCTCTGAATGGCTCTAGGTGGAGCAGAGTTAATCACCAACAGCTTTTGATTCTTCAGAGTAAAGGTTGCAGTCTCTTCTTCAGTTCTGATCCAGCCATGTGGTTGACGGACTCAAGGTTGAGTTTAAGAGCTTTGTTCTGGGATGACATAACTTCTGTTGACATAGCTTCAGAAAAAGCTTGCCCTTTGCCCCCTTGTTTCTGACCAGAGTCCTTAAAGGCTTACTTTTATTCCATGACATGATTTCATTTAAGCCGGTAACAACATATGGTGTATAATCACACAAGCTCCTCAGCCTGAGTTCCTATTGAGAAAGTGTTTTAATGGGCAGCAATCCCATGAATTACTGTTGCCTGAACTTCAATCACCGTGATTTTTTTTTTTTTTTTGCTATAGTGTACGTACCACCTGTTTTATTACATTCTTAAATATTAGATCCACAATTTAGCTTCATGTGAAGCTAAATAAAATACACAAGCTCATGTGTTTAAATTGCTTGCTGTTTTTTTTTTTTTTTTTTTGCTAATATACATGAAATTAGCACATAGCTTGTAAAACATGTTGGTCCATGAACCACTGTGGATGTTTCTACACCATATTTCAGGAAACACAGTTTCAGAGGAATATGAGGGACATATATAATGGGTTTAATTAAGCTTCTCTCTTCCCTTAAGAGGGGCAGAGGTTGAAATGATGCCAGAATTCCTGTCAAAGTTCCTCATTATTTGAGTGACTTTTGAGGTGGTGAGTTAGCAGATGCCCCATTTCAGTAGAATTTAAAATCTGTTTCCCAAAACATAATCTGCTTGCTAGTATGTGTCTGGGTTATTTTGCTGATCATTAGTTAGGCAGCCAATGGGTAGTGTAGGAAGAGAAGGTATTTATTAAAAATCTTTTTAGTCTTTGAAACTGTCCCCTTTCTGGAGCCAGGTGGTAAATATTTTAGGCTTTGTCTCTTGTCACAACTATGCAATTATTCAACACCTTGTTTGTGTTACTAAGACAGCCATAGGCAGTAAGTATGTGACTCTGACACTGAAATTAGAATTCCATATGACTGTTATGTTTTCAGGAGCTGTGAATCCTTTTTTTCTCCCCTAAACCACTTAAAAGTGGTAAATACCCTTCTTGGCTTCCCAAGTGACTCGGCGGTAATCAATCTGCCTTCGGTGCAGGAGATGCCGGTTCAGTTCCTGGGTCGGGCAGATCCCCTGGAGAAGGAAATGGCAACCCATTCCAATATTCTTACCTGGGAAATCCCACGGACAGAGGAGCCTGGTGGGCTACAGTCCATGGGGTCAAAAAAAGAGTTGGACACGACTTAGTGACGAAACAAGAACTGCACCCTTCTTAGCTTGCAGGCAACATGGGTTGGTTTGCCAATATGTGGTACAAACTAAGAGAAACTCTGAGTCACTCTCCTCCTTTTACAGAAGGCAAATTGAGGTCTCTCAGAAGAATGGGGGAGTTCCGCAAACAGATTCTGAGACTGGCTTTCTTTGCTCTGCCCGCACTGCCCTCTGCTGTTGGCAGTTATAATAGCATTTAGTGGAAGGAAACGGGATATTTATTGAAATGCCCCCACAATCATTGAGAATATAAGTGAGGCAAGACTGTTTTTTTTTTTTTTTTTGCAAGACTGTTTTATCTAAGATTGTATTAAAATAGTAGCTTGTCATAGGATTGCAAAACCTTTTTAGTTTCAGCAGGGAAAAATTTGTAGCCTGCAGCATAAAAGTACACATTGAAATAAATCATTAGATAAAAATTTCATGAGAGTTTAGAAACCCTCCTTTTGTTTAGGGCATTGAGGAGCTCAGAATCATGTGCCTGTAATCCTCAGGGCTGGTTTTAGTCTTCGAGGAGCACTTCGGTAAGCCAAAAGCTGTTCACTCCTGGAATCTTGTCATGTTAAGGGTCAGAGTAGTTTATATACTCCATGTTTTGTCTGCTTCCTCTATCTAGACCTCCTGGCCAGAATTGATGCCTTGCCAGTATTTTGTTTGTAGGATCCTGTTGCATTTTATGTGCATATTGCAATTATGCATGTAAAATTACAATTAATATGTATTCCGGTAAGAATCCTGGGGCCTGGCTTTCACCAGCCTCTGGGCTAATGGTGGGCCTTTGGTCTTGCAGCTCCACATGGGTTACTCCAGGGAGAAAGGAAGATGGTTTCATATACACTTTGCCCTGTGAAATCAATACGTATTTGTCATAAAGCAATGGTTAGTTACAAAAGCTAAAGTCAGGGGTAATCCCACCTTCTACAGTCAGCCCTTAGAGATTGTTTCCTGAACTTTTTCTTTTTTGGCTGCACCACACAGCTTGTTGGATCCTAGTTCCTCGACCAGGGATCGAGCTTTGGCAGTGAATGCGAGGAGTCCTAAGTACTGGACTTCCAGGGAATTCCCCATCCTGAGCTTTTTTTCTATGTTGGTTGACACATCATATGCCAAGTTGAAAACAAGTTGGCATCAGATGCCAAGTTGAAAACAAGTACTTCGGGGGATCATGCAGATACAGAAATAAGCAAGGATTGGAAGTGATAGGGACTGAATTGAAGCAGAAATCTGCTTGTCTTCACGATCACTTAACCACTCATGGGTGCTTGTGTCTGTAACGCTTCTCAAAGCAGCACTGACTGTTCCTATATGGGTGTGCTGAGTTAGAGACCTGTGCTTTTTTAGTCACTGGTGGCCCTCTCCCCTTGCTGGTTCTAGTCAAGTGGGAAGGTCGGCTCAGTGTTGCCACATTCCTGGTTGTTTAAGAGAAATCCCAAATATTTTTTAAAAAGCAGACTACCCCAGCTTTTACACATTATCTCCAATTTTAAAAAATAGCTCAAAGGGGCTTCCCTGGTAGTCTAGTGATTTAAGGCTCTGCTATCCCAATACAGGGGGCATGGTTCAATCATTGTTGGGATACTAAGATCGCACATACTAAGATTGCACATGCTGTGGGATCTTACAAACCAAGACAAATGGGAAAAACTATAGGCTGCATCAAGTGCATCTGTGAACTATTTGCTTCGTGGACCACCTCTTGCGTGTAGACCTATTTAACTTAACCTTGTATTCTGAATGGGCTCCCCTGGTGGCTCAGATGGTAAAGAATCTGCCTGCAATGTGGGATACCCTAGTTCAACCCCTGGGTTGGAAAGATACCCTGGAGAAGGGAATGGCTTCCCACTCTGGTATTCTTGCCTGGAGAATTCAGTAGACAGAGGAGCCTGGTGAACCACAGCCCATGGGGCCCCAAAGAGTGGGACACAACAGAGCGACTAAAGCTGAACCAAGAAAAACAAAACTGTTCTGAATGATTTTCCATGTTAGTAAGTAACCATTCAGAACAGCATTTCCGTCCTATACTAGACCATCCAGTGATTCTGTGCTATGTGGGTCCTTTGTACAAGCCACCAAGAGTGGTGGCGCAAGATGCCAGCAGCCCTTTGCATATATAGGTTGCTTCCAAAGTTCTGTAAGTAGAGAAGCTGAGGTGTGAATCATTAACTCCTCCACCGCTACCCCACCCAGAGTGCTGGGGTGCGTGGGAGGAAAGGGCCCTTTTTTTCTAATTTAATTCTACAACTTGTGTTTCATGTAGTCAAAAGGGCACTTAGCACAGACCGGGGGTTTTGTAAATGTAGATAATAAATGATGTGTTTTAGCCGGCACTCGTGAATTGTACATCAAAGTAGATTATCTGATTAAATTATTTGTGACTTCAAAGGCAATTAGGTCTTCCTTTGGGCAAGATTTATGGCTTTATAAAAGGATTGGCATCCATTTGAAGGCATAATTGAAACGAGCATTTCCAAATGTCTTTCTGCTTTTGAAAATGTCTAGAGTGATTTAAAGCAGGGTTTCTCAACCCCAGCACTACTGACATTTTGGGCCGGGTGGCTCTGTGTGGTGGGGCTCCTGTGCCCTGCGGCATCCCTGACCTCCACCTATTTGATGCCAGTCCACACCCCTGCCCTCTGTTACCATGGTCAGATCATCTCCAGACATTGTCATACATCCCCTATGGGAGGGGCATGGTCCCCTCTCCAGTACTCATTGGGAATCATAGATTTAGCTACCATGCTTTTGACTTTCAACACCGATAAAACTTTGCTCAGCCTTCAGGTTTGAATCTCTTCAATGTTTATATTCCCCCTGAATATAAAATACTCCTTTGAAATTTTAACTCCTTTGAAATTTTAACATTATAGAATAAATAGTCCATTATTTCCATCCTGAGAGGTGACAGCTACTGAGAATCGGATGGTCCTTCAGATTTTTAATGTGTATAATCACGTTGATGATGACAATAATAAAAATTATTTTTGTATGTGTGATAGAATGGGATCATACTGAACTTTTTGCTTCTTTCAACTTGGCAATGTGTCTTTGACATCATGCACTTATTGGGCTTCTCTGGTGGATCAGTGGTAAAGAATCTGCCTGCCAATGCAGGAGACACTGGTTTGATCCCTGGGTCAGGAAGATCCCCTGGAGAAGGAAATGGCAACCCACTCCAGTATCCTTTGCCTGGGAAATCCCGTGGACAGAGGACTCTGGAGGGCTACAGTCCATGGGGTTGAAAAGAGTTGGACACGACTTAGTGATTAAACATCAGCAACAGTTCTCATTATCAACAGGAGGTAGATTTTATGAAATCATACTAATGCAGATGTTTTAAACAGATACGTAAACTTGTTTTCTTAATGTCAACTATATATAAATATATATAGAGAGAGAGGGAGAGAGAGAGAGACCTTGCTCACTTTCTAACCCCCAGTGCTGAAGATGTTTTGGCCACCTTAGTATTTTACATGTTTCTCTAGATGGTCATGAATAAAAGTCTTCAAGAACATATCTATTGAATGTTACTGGAATCACACAGAATTCCTCTCACTTCATTACATTTTTTATATTAACAAATATATTTTTGCACCCGTTTTAATGCTTTCCCCCCCAACAAAACCACAGTAAAAGCATTTTAAAAAGAGCAAAATGGTCCATAATCTAAATGCCTCTAGTTGACTTTTAAAAAAAAACGATGAAACGACTAAATGCACATGGTTAGAATTAAAACAACAAAATGAAACCCAGGCAATATTAGAGCAGGTGAGAAAGGTATACAAGAAAAGCTAAAGGGTTTTTTTTTTTTTTGTAACCCTTGAATTCTGGGCTCCAGTTTTTCTTCAAAGTTTCTATGGCTATAGAATGTGCTACTAGGAAAAAAAAAGTATGCATTCATTTAAGGATGTGGGACTGCTTTTGGAAAGTATTTGCACATATGGGGGCATTTCTGTACACTTGATTTTAACCTCTCTCTCTTTTTTCCACACTTTTTTCTTTTTTGGCTGTACTGTGTGACTTGTGGTCCCACCCAGGCCCTTGGCAATGAAAACGCAGAGTCTTCACCACTGGGCTGCCAGGGAATTCCTTGTATGCCTTGTATGTTTCATTTTTATTTTTTTAAATATTTGTTTATTTGACTGCATCAGATTTTAGTTGCAGCATGCTAGATCTTCAGTCTTTGTTGTGGCATGTGGGATTTTTTTTTTTTTTTTTAATTGCCATATGCAAACTCTTAGTTGAGGCATGTGGGATCTAGTACCCTGACGTGGGATCTAGTACCCTGTCCAGGGATCAAACTCAGGCCCCCTGCCTTGGGAGCAGAGAGTCCTTGAAGGCCCAAGGTGTTATTTTTTGTAACAAGTGTACCATGCAGATGAACAGGCTGTAGGATAGAACCTATAAATAGACAGACTGTATCTGTTTATCTCCGTGCCTCTTTAGCTGAGTTTACCGTTTATTTATATCCAAGTCAAGTTTCTCTCTAAATGTGCTTCTTAAGCTTTTGTATTTTTTCTGTGGGCTACTTATCCACGTTTCTCCCTTGGATGCTTAATCACTCAGAATGCCTTCAGTAGCTGCAGAATATCGAGGAGATGGTGTACATTGGCACCTTTGTATGGGAGAGGTTTCATTTTGATTGTCATTATCATTTCTTTATTGCTTATTGTGACCACAGTCATGAGAAGAGAAATAGAGACCTGATTCTTCAATTAATCATCTCACATATTGACTCATTCTGTCGTCTCAGGCACCTGGCAGTGTCAGAGGCCGGCAAGGAGCCTGCACTTGTGGAGCTGGTATTCTCAAGGCAAAAGGGCCTCCAGGGCCACCTTAGGTGGGACCAGCAGGGAGGGCTTCAAGGAGGTGGTGTTGGCCCCAAATATAGACGACTGCCAGCCAGTATGGTCTGAGTGGGAGTGGTGGGTAGGGGGGAGGGTTTCTTTCCTGGGAAATTCCAAGTGTAAAGGTTTGAGGTAGGAGCAGACTTGATCTTGGAGGGGCTAAGCACAAGAGGCTACAAGAGGCTGGAGATTCCAGAAAGAGACGAGGAAAGGTCGTTGGCTTTCATGCTGGCAGGCAGGACATCCCTGGATGTTCTCTTTCCTTGTTTTAGGGGCCTCATAGCTGCTAGGTGGAGGTGCCCCTGGAGAGGGGTGCTGTGGCAGGTGGTTGGGGGAACCAGTGGGAAACTTTTCAGGGTCTCTGTGGAAATGGTAGGTAAGGGCAGTGTTTCCCAACCATTTTTTAAATTTCCTTTGATTATCACTCCCTAAGGAGCCTTTTTTGACACTTCCTTCCTAATTGTCCTCCCATGAATTTTTTGAAGTAGAGGTGAGAGTCACATAACAGAAGATTGATCATTTCAAAGCCAACAATTCAACGGTATTTAGTGCAGTCACAACATTGTGTGATATTGTGCAGTCACCACTGTTAACTTGATCCAAAACTTCTCTGTCACTGCAGAATCAAATCCTGTATCTACCAAGCCACCCCTCCTCATCCCTCTGGCTCCCCCGCCCCATCCTTCTCTCAACCCACCCCTGCCAGCCACCAGACTCCATTCTGTTTGTATGAATGTGCCCATTCCGGACATTTCATTTCAGTGAAATCCTGTGAAACGTGACCTTTGTGTCTGGCTCCTCTCACTTCATCTGATGTTTTCAAAGTCTCCCACGCTGGAGCAGGTGTCCGAGCTTCATTCCTTTGCTCCATGGCTTGTCTGTCTCTTGATGGATATTTCGGTTGTTTCTGTCTTTGGGCTGTGGTGAATAGGGCTGCCTAGAGGCGTCGTTTGAGTGCAAGTCTTCAGTTCTTTGGGCTCTATATCTAAGAGTGGACCCTTATGAAATTTGAAAGTATTGTATGTCCCATGACATACTGTATATGGGCTTTATATACATAAAAAGTAAGATTTTTTTTCAGCTCAGCCCCTAAGATCTATTTTTTGGGTGCCACATTACCCCTGTTCAGAATTCATGGACTAGGGTGATAACCCTGGAGATAGGGGTGGAGATAAGTGGGGAGATTTGGCTATATTTTCGAAGTGGTGTGCAGAGGCCTCGCTGAAGGGTTGGGTGAGGCATGGTTTAGACATGTTTATTAAACCTTCAATACTTAAGTTTTATTAACAAAGGAAACTAGGTGAAATTAAAGGCTCATTTTTCCAGTTACTATTTTTTAACTTCATGAGTATACACACACTCACACACTTATAAAACTAATGACTTTCCCTGTGTTCTTGGTAAATTCCCTGCAGCAGGCCTTCAGTGGGGGAGAGCTCTGCTAGACCGCCTGCCAGCTGCTGCTTCTTACTTTTGTAACTTGATCTGTTAAGAAGGGAAATATGGACTCTACTTGCTTGAGTTCTCCGTGTGACCCCACACTTTTGCAGGCTTTTCGTTCCTTTGGGGTTAGAGTTCCTTGTCAGCCTTGCCTGCAGCCACAAACAGAACTTCTGGAGGGCGCTAAGAGCCTCCCTGGAGACCTGCTCCCTCATTTACTTAAGGGAATACAACTAAAAAGGCCCTGGCTTTAATCCTTGTGGAGGGGACACACTACCCTGATATTTTCATCCACTGCTCATCTCTTTTGGAAACAGAACGTACATGTATGAGTAAGAATAATTTAAAAGTCCTAATGCTGAAGATTTTGTTGTTACTACTTACATCTTTTGAAATGGCTTTATCTTTCTTTATTCTTACTTCTTTGTGTGACAAGCATTTCTGCTTGTTAGAGTGCTGCAGTTAGAGGACAAGTGGGAATCAAGGCCATCATTTGAGAGGATGTTGTCTGCCAGGTGCTGGAGCAGGGCATTTAATCCTTCCAGTGAAACTGATTATAGTTTATATTTTTAAACAACTTAAATTCTCAAGATAATGTCAAATGTTTATTGAGCACTTGCTAAGCACCAGTTGGCATGTATTTGCTTATCTCATTCCAGCCTCCTCACCTTATTTGCAAATGAGGTAAAGGTTTCCTGGAGACATACCTCCTTCATCCCTGTGTGGATTTATCAACCTCAGCACTGTTAACATTTGAGGCCAAAGATAATTATTTGTTCTGGGTGGGTGGGGAGTGCTATGCATCATAGGATGTTTAGCAGCAGCCCTGGTCTCTACCTACTAGATTCCAGAGCACCGCCCTCCCCAGCTGTGACAAACAAAAATGTTTATAAACACTGCCCACTGCACCTTGGAGGGCAGAGTCGCTCCTGGCTGAGAGTCACAGGTTAGATGCTTGAAATCAAAACCCTAGAGGTTAATGGGGAAATAATATGACACTAATAGCACATGATAATATAGTAATTAAGAGAGATCAGGCATTGTTTAGATAATTGATGAATTTATTTGTTCCTTATAGTTGATGAGTTAGGTGCTTTTTTTGTTGCTTTTTTAGTGACTTAGAAAAAACTTTATTTGGCTGCGCCAGCTCTTAGTTGCATCACTCAGGATCTTTTAATTGTGGAATGTAGGATCTTTGGTTGCAGGATGAGAACTCTTAGTTGTGGAATGTGGAATCTAGTTCCCTGACCAGGGATCGAACCCAGGCCCCCTGCATTGGGAGCATGGAGGCTTAGCCACTGGACCACCATGGAAGTCCCCAAGTTGGGTACTTTGATCAGTCCTTCGGTATTAATATTATCAGTGTCCCTCCTTGTAGCTCTCAGGAAAGGAGATTCAGAGACATTAAGTCACTTGCCCAAAGTCACACAGTATGTCAGCCGCAGAGCTGGGATTTGAACCTTGCTTCTGACTCCTGATCTGTGCTTGGATCCATTGCTCCCTTCGTCTAGAGTCTTTCCCACTCTGTTGTGCTAAAAACAGCATTGGCAGGTCTTGGCTCTGGAGCTGAGGCTGGCTCATGTAGGTTGACCGGCTGAACTTGGTGTAGAGTTAAATCCGTTAAATCCTCAGTCTGAGGATCCCTGTTTGGCAGATGAGGAAACGAAGGCAAGAACCCACCAGCGTGTCTAAGCACGTTTGAAGTCCCTGGGATGTCTCAATTCTAAACCCATCACCAGCCACAGCTTTCTTGAGGTTTCTTGTGTGTCTGAGGGGATGCACAATCATTTGGTTGCCTGTCACACGTTGTCTGTTTGTTTTTTAATGTTTGTTTATTTATTTCGGCTGCACTGAGTCTTAGTTGTAGCACTCAGGATCTTTAGTTGCAGCACATGGGATCTAGCGCCCTGACCGGGGATAGAACCTGGGCCCCCTGTACTGGGAGCGCAGAGTCTTAGCCACTGGACCACCAGTGAAGTCCCTGTCACATGTTTATACCAACAAGACCGCCCAGTAATATAGAGCCATTGCCGTAAACGGGAGGTGTCTCAGCGATCCTTGGCAGGTCCCAGTTGGCCCATCCAAACGCTTTGTTTTGTTAATGGTTTGGCTTTTGTCCTGCTTCCCACCACCCAGTGGATAGCGCTCAGGGGAGCAGTAAGTAGGGAATTTTAACTTCTTTTTAGAAGACTCGGGCACAGGTATGACTCTGTCCTATAAACGTTTGAAACCCAATAAGGAGGCTGATAATTGACCAGCCACTCCCTCACTCCATCTGGTGTGGAGTTGGCTTCGTTCAGCATCGCAGGACCTTTGAAGTGGGAAGCCCACGAGCCCCCAGTGGGTCGAGCTGGCCCCTGGCAGGTGCAGTGACTGCGCACGGCCCCTGCGTCTCCCACAAACGGATGACATGCCATTTGTAAGCCTGGCTCTGGTCTCTGCATCTGGACTGTGGTGGGGGCTGGTTTAATCGCTCTTTATTTTGAGATTTACACCCGTGAATGGGCCAAACCAATTTCAGTGGCAGCTTAGCCGATTTGTCTTAGAGCTTTGTGTTTAATAGAATGACTGGGGTGGCCTTTTTCCTTCGTGGCTTTAACGGTTTAACATTGGGTTAAAGCTCTTTGCTCGAAATAAATGGCCAGCCCTTCCCGCTCCAACCCCTCTGTGGTGCTCTGGGGGTCTGGTTGAAATCAAATACACTTTCTGTACTCTCTTCTCTACCCTACACCTACAAGCTTTATATGTTCCTTTATTTGTAAATCTGTCTTTTAACAAGTAACCTGCTTTTTCAGCTTCCCCAGCTTCCACCAAGACAGGACAAGCAGGGAGTTTATCCGGCAGCCCGAAACCTTTCTCTCCGCAAGTGTCAACGCCAGTCACCACGAAGACAGACAAGACGTCCACCACGGGCAGCATCCTGAATCTGAACCTGGGTCAGTTGAAATTTTGGGAAGCTCCTTTCTGTGGCAGCTGTGTATATTTCTGCAAGTTATAATGTCCTCTTTTGTGTGTGGTTCTTTTTTTTTTAAGACTGGTATTTTTATTTTATTTGTTTTTGACTATGTGGGATCCTAGTTCCCTGACCAGAGGTTGAATCTTTGCCCCCTGCATTAGAAGCATGGAGTCTTAACCACTGGACCACCAGGGAAGTCCCCGTGGGTGGTTCTTGAACCACTCTTTTCTCTGTGCAAGATATTGAAAAGGTATAGTGGATGGAGATAAACAGAGATCAATAGAAGGAACTGGCACAGCATTGCTTGGGACTTGTTGAAATGCAAGACTGTTTTATTTTGAAATACTTTAGGCCAGTGTTTACCACCTTACTTGCCCTTGACCACAGTAACCCAGTTCTTACATGTGTAAATATGTATATTTAAAGTTACATGTATACACATAGTATCTATTGTTTTATGAATCAGTATTTACTTTCTTTTAAAAAACTTACTGAGTCTCAGTAGATTCTTTCAAAAGCGTTATCTCAGACCAAAATCTTTAACAAAACTTGGCACCAGGAATGCTAAACACTCAACTATGAAGTTCTTTTATTAATTCATTCCATCATGAGCCCGGATTTTGATTGAGCATCTATTATGTGCTGTGCACTGTTTTTGGCCTGGGGCAGAGAGTGGTGAGTGAGGGCCTTGCTCTCTTGTGGAGTTAGGTTCTAGAGAGGGAGAAATAATAATCAAACTGAAAAAACCAAGACAGGTCATGTCACCATGGAAGGTAAAAAGCGTTCCTTTGATAAGGAGAGAGCTGGGCAGGATGGCGGGGGGCGGGGAGCAAGAGGCAGTGGTTAGGAAAAGCCTCTGGGGAGGTGATATCCTGTCAAGGGGCAAGGGGGTCAGTTACAAGAAAAGCTAATCATGCCCAGATTAGGAGGAAGAACATTCTAGAAGGAAGAGGAATGTCAAGGCCTTAGGATCAGTCTGAACTTGGTGTGTTGTAGGAATGGTAAGGGAGCCCAGTGACATAACCCAGTGGGTGAAGGGGAGGAGGTGAGGCGTTGAGGTCAGAGAACGCAGTGACCTTGTGGACCTTGGGGGGGGCCATCTGAGCAGAGGAGTGATGTGACCGGGCATTTTAGAAGGGCCTCTCTGAGTGCTGTGTTGGGAATTAGCCTGTGTCAGCCATTCTTCACCAGCGACAGCTCCCCTGTCATCCCAGGGGACACTGGCAATGTCTGGAGACATTTTCAGTTATTGCAGCTCGCTGGGGAGGCTGTAGCTACCAGTATCTAGAGCAGGCCCCGCAACAGAGAGTTGCTGGATTGTGCCTGGTTTGACAGATTTGGTTACAGCAGGAGAAACAGGAGCCAAGGGCTCAGTTTTCGGTTTCGTAAGTTTGAGATGCCTGCTAGATTCCTAGGTGGAGAGGATGTGAGGGCAGGTGGAGGCCTGAATCAGGCTGGGTCAGGGCAGAATGTGTATTTCTGAGAATATTGATTTATTCATGGGATTGGATTCCGAGCAGTAGGTCTCATAACTTGGGGGAAGTGGGGAAGGAGAGATGCTGCTGGCATGCGATTGCCCACCGGGGATGCTGCTAAACTCTGCGGTGCACAGAACAGTCCCCACGACAGAGAGTTATCCAGCTGCGACGGCGGCAGTGCTGAGGTTCAGAGACCGTGGCCCATAGCATAAAGAGAGTGAGAGGCCTGAGCCACTTGCACATTGTTGTTTAGTGGCCCAGTCATGTCTGACTCTCTGCAACCACATGGACCATAGCCCCCCAGGCTCCTCTGTCCATGGGATTTTTCCAGGCAAAAACACTGGAGTGGGTTGCCATTTCTTTCTCCAGGGGATCTTCCCGACCCAGGGGTTGAACCTGTGTCTCCTGCTTTGGCATGTGGGTTCTTTGCCATCAGGGTAGCCCATTTGTGCAGGTAGACCTTAGGAAAAGTGAGCAGAGGAGACTGAGAAAGGAGCAGGAGACAAACAGAAAGCAACACTCGGGGTGTGTTATCCAGAGGCCTTGAATATGCCAGGTTTTAGGGAGGGAGGGGAAGCCACCTGAATGCTCCAGCCTGAATCTACAGGCTCTGGTGGTCAGTGCCCTCTGGGCTCATCTTGTCCTGAGATGCCATTTTCGGATGGAGGAACTGAGGCCTGGAGAGGGGGTCCTGGGGACCGGGATTGCAGAGGCAGAGGTGGCGGGGCTGGGGCATGTCTCTGTCCCCACGGAGGCGGAGGCTGTGTTCACCCCCATCACCTGTTTGTGTCACCCAGAAGTGATGGGACAGGCTGGGCAGTGGCTTGAGGGGCTCCCGCTCAGGTTGGCCAGCAGGAACTCCTTATTTGAACCCACGAGGACCCATCTGCCGCCGCCGCGCCACCCCCCCCCCCTTGCCACCCCCTGGGATCACTCCTGTTCTCAGCAGTGTGGTTTGCTTTCTCACACTCTCCTCCACACCCTCAAAAAGAAAGCTGTATGGAGGCGTTCTCATGGTCACCCTTCCTAATCGCCAGTCTTGCATGGCAGGACTAGCTCCTTCCCTAATCGAGGCTGTCCTTGGGCATCTGTGCACTGCTCTGAGTCAGGCGGCGGGAAAGAAAGGTTTTCTTCTGGCGTGTGTATCAGTGGTGGGCACGGCGGAGTCCCAGGCTCTCTTTGCAGAAGCCCCCTGCCAGCTCCTTCCATTCCTGGGACATAGGCTTCATGTCAGTGGAAACAAAAGCATTGGCAATGTTGGCAGTTTATGGGCTGGAATTTCAGTTACCCCATGCCAAGAGGATCAGGTAGGACTGGTGAAAAGTGCTGTGAATGGGTAGAAAAATCAGAAAGTGGAGGGAAATAATAATTCTCATGGCACTTGATGTCTGGCATCCACATAACTACTTTGAGCAGAGAGAAGTGAGACAGAGTGCCAGGGATAATAATGACATTATTCTATCTAACAAAATAGTGTTTCATTAAGAAGCAAAACAAAACCCAAAACTAGAAAATGCAAAATTATAGAGATGGCAAAAAAAGATCTGTTATTGCCTGGAGTGGGGGAGGGTTTGGCTATACATCACAAAGGGATTCTTTGCTAGATGGAATTGTTCTGCATTCTGGTGGTTACTTGCATCTGCACAGGTGTTAAAATTCGTGTATTCTCCAAAAAGTGAATTTTACTCTCTGTATGTGAAAACTATTAAAGAATATACAGTGACCTTCAAGGTAAGGTAATAGCCCCATTGCACAGAGAAATAAAGTTACCTACTCAGGATCACACATGGTTTGTGGTTGAGTTTGGCCTTTAGATTTGGGCCTGTCTGCCATGTAGCTCGTGTTTTTAACCAAGACACGTGAACGGCAGGGCTGCAGGACAGGGCGTATTTTCACTTTCATGGGCTCTCACTGCTTAGTGCTGTAGGGTTTGTTGGCCCAGCTGTAGGGGTCAGGGATCAGGTGAGGATTTGGATGGCAGTGGAATGAAGCAAAAAGTGCTGTTTTCAAGGAAGCAGCGCCCACCCATTGAACTTGTGCTGTTCAACCCTGAACTTTCAAGAAAAACAGAAATCCAGGTTTTTAATGTGAGCTCTTCTAGGTTTTAAAAGTTGACCATCAGTTTCATTAAAAACCTCTTTTTGGGGATTTCCTGGAGGTTCAGTGTCTAGGACTGTGCTTTCACTACCAAGGGTAAGGGTTTGATCCCTGCTCAGGGAACTAAAATCCCTCAAGCAAATTAAAATAGATAAACAAGGAAGTAAGTAAATAAATAAACAAACCCACCCATCTCTCTTTAGACCAAAGAAACAAGTACAGCCAGAAATACAGCCAGCCCACTGGTTGAGGACCAGTTGGATACTCTTATGATTTATTTTCCGGCATGACGGGGGGAAGGCCCTGCTTGTTGACACCCTGGGCCTCACTTGCTGTCTTGGGCTCCTTCTCTCTGCTCTAAAATAAGGAGCCAAGTTAGGTGGATGGTTCTGGCTCCTTCTGTGCCTCTCCGGCAGTTAATGAGTCCTGAATAGGAATGCGTTTGTGGCATGGTGGTGGGATGGGGGTGGGGTGGGAGGTGTTTCTTCCCTTCGCCTCGGCCCCTTTTCGCTTTCTCTGGGAATCTTCTCTCCTCCTGTCTCATGCACGGTGTTTGCTTTGGGCTCAACAAACTCAGCAGTTCGTCATACTGTTAGTGACAAAATGTGCCTCGATGCCCTGTCAGAGATGCCAATGATGGAATGTCCTCAGACCCGAAAACTTTCCTCTATTTTATTCTTCCACCATTGCTCACCAGCAGAAAGCAAGACTTTGGATGCCAGGCATTCTTTGAGGATGTGGATGCAGGGCTGGGTACCCCGGCTTTCCAGATGTTGTCTTGATTTATTTTAAGAGTGAATGAGGTGAGGAAGATCTCTGCTTTACTGATTGATAAGAGCATCTGCCCAGGTGTCTTGTCTAAAGACATTGTTCCTTTGAAGGAGCCATTATCTTGTGCCTCCTGAAAGACCATTCTTTATAGTCTGCCTGTGTCTTTTGCATGAAGGAGTTTTTTTTTTTTTTAGCTTAAAAAGAAGTGGTTATATTTTTGTTTTAAAACTTTTTTTGAGGGGGTGGGCATGACTCATGGCATGCAGGATCTTAGTTCCTGGATCAGAGATGGAACCTGTGCCCCCTGCAGTGAAAGCTTGGTCTTAACCACTGACCACCAAGGAAGTGCCCTTAAAACACTTTGTTATGATGACTGTTCCTCCTGTGGCTGGAGCTTTAGGTAGTGGGATTGTAGTCCGTCATATGTCTAGGCTGGCTTGTCTTCTCTCAGGACACTACAGGGATGGCTTGGGTGTTCGTCAGTATGTTCTGATTTTTTGCGGAATCACACAATTGAAGAAAAAAAAATTGTTGAAAATTGTTGCAAAAAATTGTTGAAAAAAAAAAGTAATGAATGCACACGGGAACAGATACTCAGAGTACGATTCCATGGCCTGTAACCCGCCAGGCTCTTCTGTCCATGGAATTCTTCTTAAGGCGAGAATACTGGCGTGGATTGCCATTCCCTTCTCCAAGTCAAAGTACAGAAAGACGATTAATGAAGAGGCAGGCTATACCTGTCACCTCTGATCACCTGTTCCTCTAACTCTTTATCCTCCCCCCACCTCCCGCCAAAAAAGAGAGTGACCAGTGTTGGCTCCGTTTTTTTGGTCCACCCTCTGTCCGTGTCGGCTCTATTTGGTCTCCTTGGAGAGCTCTTTTAGACATCAGTCTGGTTGATCTGGTCCCCATTTAGCAACGCTGAGACACTTTTGGAGCAGGGAGTCGGGGCGGGGGCGCTGCATTGTGTGTCTCATGTGGGGTCTTAGTCCCCTGACCCGGGATCAAACCTGTGCTCCCTACGGTGGAAGGTGGAGTCCTAACCCCTGGACCCCTTTCTACTGCCCCAGCGGGGGGCGTGAGTGCTACTGCCATCTAGCGGGTGGAGGTCAGGGTTGCTGTCGAACTTTCTGCAGGGCCAGAACCCCGCCTGGCCCCCCACCCCCACCCCGCTAGGCTCACGTGCCCGAGAACACGTATATTAGTATCTGCATTTCCTCCTCTTCTGCCCCACACCAGCGCTCATGTCCTTGACTGACTACTTTCCTTTTCATTAAACAGATGGGCTTTCCATACCACCACACAGAGAGCTATGCTGCTGTTATTTTAGAGGCTGTATTTTATTCCCTTTAAAGGTGAACAGTAACTTATTCATCAACGCACTTTAGGTATTGAGTAGATCTCCATTTTTGCTGTTGGAAACAGCTGTGATGAAGACCCTTCTGCCCAGGTGGGAGTGAATCCACAGGATACGTTCCTAGAAGTGGAGCTGCGGGTCAGAGGCCTCGAGCTGCTGACATTTGGAAAGATATTGCCAGATTGCCCTCTGAAGGGTGGTTCTGATTTATGCTCCCTCCAGCGATGTGTGGATCGTGCCTTTTTTCTCTAGCGTAGGTGTTTTTTTTTTTTTTTCCAAATCCCTGGTTTCCATTTATAGCCTAAGCTGTCTTCCTACCAGCTGAGAAGTTCAAAATGTTGACAGCCAGGGTGGATTCTGCAGATATTCCTGATATAGAAGGGCAGAAGTAGAAGGAGTCCTGATAAGCTTCTTGGAGCTAAATGAGAAAGAGAAGCTCATCTTTTCTCCCTGTGGAGGACAGTTGAGTCCACACACAGCTGAAATTTTGAGAAAGAAAATTACATCTGGCTTAACTCCTGAAGGTCCGTTCTCAGGGACCCTGGAGCAGCCCCCTCCTTCGCTTTTGGTGGTTTCTCCTTAGAATAAACATCAGAATAGCTCACTGACTCAGTGGTTTTGTGAAAAGACGTGCTTTATCTTTTCATTCCTCCTGCTTATGAATATTCAGTTTTTAGGCTAAATTTAGAGATTGCCCTTATGTAGACACACAGAGGAGGCAGCGTGCCCTTTCGGCTTCCCAGGTGGCACTGTGGTAAAGACTCTGCCTGTCAGTTCGGATTCCTGGGTTAGGAAGATCCCCTGGAGAAGGAAATGGCAGTCCATTCCAGTATTCCTGCCTGGGAAATCTCATGGACAGAGGAGCCTGGTGGGCTGCAGTCCATGGGGTTGCAAAGAATTAAGACATGACAGCACACACGCAAAAACAAACAAGAAAACAACACAGTGTAGACACACACAGGTACGCCTCTGCCCTTCGATATCGGGAATATCTAACCCACCCTGGCCGTCAACATACTTGCTCATACGTGCTCATACTTGATTATTCTCATGACGTGTAGGTCTGTTTGTATGAACCCCAACGTTTCACACAGGGTGCACAAGGTTTAAGGCTAATCATGAGGCATTTTCTTTACTCACAGACAACATTGGTCCAATACAGGGGCTTACAGTCTTACCTGCCAATTGTAAACACCTGGGGAACCTCTATATGGCCAATGCTCAGGCCTTCCCCAGGCTGGTGAATTCCGTCTCTGGGGGTGGGGCCAAGTAGTCAGGGTTTTTTTTTTTTTTTTTAAAAGCTCTGGACTGGACAGGGAGCAATTTCAATTGTGCAGCAATTGTGCAGCACAGTTTCCAACCTGTGGACCAAATCTGGCCCCCAACTTGTTTTTGTAAATAAAGTTTTATTGAAATGCAGCCACACTCCTTTAACACATTATTTTATGGCACTCAGCAGAGCCTATACACGTGCAGAGCTTCATTTATTCTGTGACCCCTTATGGAAAAAATTGGTTGACCCTTGCCTGATATGGTCAGTTGTGTTTTTCGGTAACAGCTGTGTGGAATCTGTTAACCACACAGGAATGTTGTAGAGGACAGGGTGTCGTCCTCTAACATAGGCAACACCGCCATCTCCCGCTACTCCACTTCATGGAAAGTATTTTTGTGAAATACTTCTTTTCCAACTTTATGCTTGACAAGGCTGCCTGCATTTTCCCTCTGGAATGCAGTGCTGCTTCATTTCTGAGAGCAGAAATGACAAGACGGGCCTCCCCTTCTACTGTCATGTTCTCGCCTCAGTGGATGAAGTCTTTAAGTCTTGATCACACTGTTGTTTAATCGGATCTTCCTGTTTTTCTGTGTTCCCCAGTCGTCGTCCTCCCTTTTTTTTTTCTTTTTTATCTCTTTCACTCTCTCTGTTCACTTTGAAAGATGCCTCTCCAGTAAAATTGAGTGAATATTCTTCCCCCTCTGAAGTAGTTGTGCATTCAGCCATTCTCCTTGCAAGCATCTTCAGTCCTGGCCCTGAGAGGCTCTCTGAAGGCCCCCTGATCAGCATGGGCAAACACACCAGACAAATACATGTGTGCACACACAGGTTAGTTTTTTTAGGGCCATTGCTTTAATGACAAGAATGCTGTCCCTGTTTGCTTTGAAAGCTCACTTTTGGAATCTCCCTGGTGGCCAACCCGAGTGTGTCTCTGGAATAGGGCCCTTGCTACTCTTGCCTCGTTGTGGTGATAAAGGACGTTGGGAGTAATTTGTGGCTCTAGTCATCTGTGAGTGGGTTGTGTGGGTCTTTGGGGAGACTACCTGTGGCCCCTTAAAAGGGTAAATCTCTGGTGTGTGGTGTTAGGAGTGTGCTCCCTTCTTGGGTGCAGGGCGGAGTGCACGGGCCATGTTAAGGGGAAGAATGAAGCCTTTGGAGGAGCCCGGTATCTTGGCCTTTGTATCAGCTTGGTGGGCGGAGCTGGCACTCTGGGTGGGGGTGACAAAGAGATGGGAGAAGTCAGGTTGTGAGCTCACACTCGGTGGGACTAGCTCACAGCTGGCTCATGTTTGTTCTTGATGGATCCTGGAGGGATCCCACATCCTTTCTGACCCTGACCTGCTTTCAGGGATTGGGAAGAGGAGCTGGGTGCCCCCCCCCCCCATTCCCTTATCAGACCCCAAGCGCATTCTCTGCTTGGGGTCTGTTGGAGGTGATGTCAGGGTGAAAGACCATGCTTCCTGCCTGCAGAGTCTCTCACTGTTTTCCTGGCCTTTGCTGCTTCCACTATTTTGTCCCCTTTTTATGTTTTGGAGGGGTCACTAGAGGAGGCAGCAGAGAGGGTAGGGAAGGAGTTCAGGAGAGACAAGCTCATGGATCCTTTGGAATCTGGGCCAGCTTGGTCATACAAAGACCCACGGCAGACGCGGGGGTGGAGGTGGGGTAGGGGCGGGCAGGACCTTTGGACCTGAGTCATTAAGTGGAGGCCTTTGCCTGCAGTCAGGGTGAGGAGGAGTTGACGTCTTACCTGAGCAGGAAGACACAGGTTCATGTCCAAGACTAATCGGTCCACTTTCCTCAGATAGATGCCAGGAGCCAGAGGGAGTTACAGTGCACCGGCTGGAGGGCCTGCCTGGCTTGTATTTTCCCTTTCCTTAAATATTTGTTTATTTATTTGGCTAGGCCAGGTCTTATTTGTGAGACGCGGGATCTTTGACCTTCCCCTTGGTGGCATGTGAACTCTTAGTTGCGGCATGTGGGATCTAGTTCCCTGACTAGAGATCGAACCTGGGCCCCCTGCATTGGGAGTATGGATTCCCAGCCTTTGTACCACTAGGGAAGTTCCTGTTTTCCCTTTCTTTCTAATTTGAGCTCCAGACTGGGTCTCTGTGATAAGGAGGAGCTGGGCTCCCTGTCTTTATCAACACGTTCTCTGCAAGGCTCAGCGCCTCTCTAGGTTACAAGCCCGCTCTGATCTGGGCCTGAAATTCAAAGCCAACTGGCCAGACTCAGTGTCACTTTTTCTGCTGTTGTTGAGGTTGAACAGAGCGCAGCCTTTGACTTTGAAGGATCCACAGTGACGCTGAGCTTCCTAGAAACCAACCATCTGGCTGGGATTGTGCATTTTCCGTATTGAAAGCAACCCAGGCGATGGTTCAGTAGAAACCTGCCAAATGTTCTCAGGCTCTTATCGCCAAGTCAGCCCAGGCCTTCAAATAGATAATATTGTTGGGATAAACAAGAGACATTTTAGGTTTTTTTCCTCCTGGGCTCAAAAGCGTGTTTTCGAGAAGAAGCCAAGTGATGAGCATTATGTGCTGGTTCCCTCCAGTGCCTGATCTCACGAGGGGGTGGTGGTGTCTTCCAGATCGAAGCAAGGCCGAGATGGACCTGAAAGAGCTGAGTGAATCTGTCCAGCAGCAGTCTGCTCCTGTTCCTCTCATCTCCCCCAAGCGACAGATTCGCAGCAGATTCCAGCTAAATCTCGACAAGACGATAGAGAGTTGCAAAGCACAATTAGGTATGTGTCTCGGTTTGCTTATGTCATTATCACTGTCATTACTGTCTTTAGGGGTACCACCCGGATGAAATGAAAGCCCGATCCTGGCTGCTTTTTTCGCAGCAGGTTTAACTTCGGCATGTTTGTCCAACAACAAATTATTTCTCCTGGCAGAATATTTCAGATTTGCTAGTTAGTTGTTCAGCAGGGTATTTTGAGCTTGTCAGAGTGCATTCTTTGATTGTGGCAGCCTGCTGATTCGAGGTGCTGCTTGTAAGAAAGTGTGGAAGCAGGAAGAGCCTCCTGAGTTTGCTGTTGTGCTTCTCTGCACATGTCAGTGTCTCCACTTCAGGATCATGTGTATCCCACAAGTGTCCCCAACACAAACCCTTCCCCTCCAGGCTGGGCCATGCCCCCCCGCCCCGTCCCCGGTACATGCATCCTGTTTCTGTATCTGTTGCCTCCCTTGCTTGTCCCCATGCTGCCTGCTTTTTTACACTGCCTACCTGAATCCTATCCCTAAGGCTGAGCTTGGGCGTCACCTCCTCCAGGAACTCTTCCTTGACTGCCCTCCCCCATCTGCCCACCTCCTTTGGTACTTTATGGCTCCAAAGCATCAGTGGTCCTTTTGTGTGGGGGTATTCCTCCCAATCTAGAGTGGAAGCTCCTTGAGGGCAGAGAAGTTTGTCTTATAAAGATCTTATAAAGACTTGCCTTCTCCAAGATACTTGGTTTTATACACATAGTAATGCTCTAGAATGTTTGTTGAAGAGGAAAATAAAGTCAGGAGGGCATTTATAAGGAAATAGGGGCTGGCTGGGTCTCGGTAGAGAAAAGCCAGTCCAAGGTGAGGTTTCCATGTCACTGGGTGCTCTGGACCTTTGGATGAGAAAGGAGCTGTAGTTGGGAGTCACTTAGGCTGTCTGAGGAAAGCATTCCTTGCTGCGTTGCCTGTTTGGTTAGGACATTGAGTGACATGGATGAAATTTTGCAGGCTATATCCCTCTTGAGTTCTTCTAAGCATCTGGTCTAGCTCCTTGGTTTGTTATTGGTAATAAGGATTTATGGAGGACTTCCTATGCCCCCTGCATTGTGCATATATTGTCCTGGAAGGTTGATACTATTATCAAACCCATTGTACAGGTGAAGAAATGGAGGCTCAGAGAGGTGGTTCACTCATTCAGGGTCACACAGCTACATAGAAGCAGAGGAGCAGGGGTCTGAATTCATATTCTTTGGGCTCCAGTATCCAAGCGTGTGTGGTCATGCTTGTCAGTCTGGTGTCCAGCCTTTAATTACCAGTTGCACAAGCCCTGAGATCCAGAAGTTAAACCAGATTTGGTTTTTAGATTCTCTCAATTTGAGCCCTGGAGGAGGTGGATATAATTCACTCCTGATTCTGCTGGGCTCTTTGTGGCTCTTACCCTTTTACGAGTTTCTCTTCCGTGGCCCTACTCATGGTGACCATTGCTCTAGAATGAAGACAATACAGAGTTGATGGGGGTTTCCTCTTTTCAAAATTGTAGGGAATCGGATTATTTACCTACAGGTGGATGACGCTCGCTACCAGGAGTGGGAAACATGAACAGGTTAAATGAAGCTATTGTTAGAAATAGGCTTTTGCCCGTTTTGGCTTGTGTATATAGGAAACTCCTGTTGTTTTATCGTTTCTCCTTTTGCTTGAGATATGGAAATGGGTGACTTTCCTCTGGACTCGGTTACAAGTAGAAAAACAGTAGAAGCACAGTGGTGGTTGACTTTGCTTCAGGGCAGGGAGCCAGATGGGGGCTGGGCAGCTGGGTCACCCGGAGACAGTGCTCCCCCAACCTAAAGGGGCCAGTGGTTCTCAGCCCCAGCCAGCCTTGCAGGCCTGTGACCCAGAGTGGCCAGGTCTTCTGCCCTTTCAGCACAAGCCTAGCATATTAGTTTTTGTGTGAAACTTCCTGATTTATGAATTGGCCAGCACGTTCTAAGTTAAAAATAAAAACAACAAATAACAAAATACTGGAAAGCATTGGGTCAAACCATTGCTTGCTAAATAACACGTCTGCTCGCCCCAAGTGGCTCATGGGCTTGAGTTTCCATCCCCTGCTTTAAGCCTTGGCTTATTTCTTCGAGTCCTGGACACAAAGGGTAAAAGACTTAATGCTTTGGAAATTTGTGGGAAGAGCCCTAGTGGTGACTCGACCCATGTGTCTGGCCTCTCCTCTCTGTCTTGGTTTTCTCTGTGTCCCAGGACAAGTGATTTCTCAGGACCTCTTTTTTTTCTAATCTGTAAAATGGGTCTGTTTTAACAGCTCCTGTGTAGCATTCCCTCCCATCCTTCCCATTCTCTGTGTCCCAGTGAGTTACCCATGCTGCCAAGATTGAGCTCTGGATAAATTAGAAATTCATGTTGTTTGGTCCCCTGTCATCTTGGAATATCAGTAACTGAAACCCCCTGCAGACAAGTTCCATTTGTCACCTGTAGTCAGCTGCAGCTTGAGTCTGCTGCTAACCCCACCAGGCCAATGTGATGCAATGTGAAATGTTTCTTTTTTTTATTCCAGCATTGGGCGTGGAAAATGTTTGCGTTTTTTTTGTTCCTGCTCTTTATTCTGTGACTACGCCACATGCTGGGTTTTCTTTTTGAATTTAGGCATAAATGAAATCTCGGAAGATGTTTATACGGCTGTCGAGCACAGTGATTCGGAGGATTCTGAGAAGTCAGATAGTAGCGGTAGTGACTCTATCAGTGATGAGGAGCAGAGGTCCAAGAACGAACCAGAAGATGCCGAAGACAAAGAGGGGGCTCGGATGGACAAAGAGCCATCTGCCATCAAAAAAAAGCCCAAATTGCCGAACCCGACGGAGACGAAAGAGGAGCTGAAAGTCAGCACGTCACCAGCCAGCGACAAAGCAGACCCAAGCTCGGTCAAGGAGAAGGCGAGCCCCCAGCCTGAGAAGGACTTTTCAGAGAAAGCAAAACCCTCACCTCATCCCACAAAGGATAAGCTGAAGGGAAAAGATGAGACGGATTCCCCAACAGTGCATTTGGGCCTGGACTCCGATTCAGAGAGTGAACTTGTCATAGATTTAGGAGAAGACCATTCTGGGCGGGAGGGTCGCAAAAATAAGAAGGAACCCAAAGAACCATCTCCCAAGCAGGAGGGTAAGTGATTGCACCAGTTTCCGGTTTCTTGATTTGGTTTTAGAATGCCACCTTGCCATTTGTAGTATCACGTGTCATGTTACCCTCTGACTTCATGAAGGGTGGCACAGCAGAGCTTGGATTGGCTCCTGGTCACCTGGCTAGTTACTGAGCAGGACCAGGCCTTAACCTGGGCCTCCCTACCTTTTACCTTCTCAGTACCCAATGTGGTTGATTTTGAGCACAGGAAAAGAAGTCTCTTAGAAAGTAGTAGTTGTTTCTAGCAGTCAAGTCATTTTGCACCTAAGCAGTTTGTTTTTCACTGTGTTCACTTATATGCCTAAAGCGTTTGTCAATGTTAAGACACTGGACAGGGCTGAAATTGTTAAAAGTGTTCAGTTCAAAGACCTTGATGAGTTTATTCTCCTTTACCTCCACTCACACTGCCCAGGCATCTCAAAACGCATTTTCTTACTAGAGTACAAGACCTTTTGGGTCAGTGGCACCCGACTACTGAGTTCTTCTTAAGGCCTCTAGAAATCCAAGGGGCATTATTGTATGATGCTCACCTGAGCCCGTGTTCTGCCATATTTGCGTTTAACTGACATGGGCCTGAGGTCTCTCAACCTTGGCGCTATTGGCTTTTTATGCCAGGTGATTCTTTGTCCTGTGTATTGGAAGATGTTTGGCAGTATCCCTGGCCTTCACTAACTGGATGTCAGTAGCATGTACCCAGTGGTGGCCTTCAAAAGGGTCTTGACAAAGCAAAATCTCCCCAGTTGTGGACTGCTGCCTGAGTCTTAGTGGTTCCGTCTTCGCTGCTGTTAGGGACCGAACCAGCAGTGGCTGCTCTCAAACCCGCCGCATCCCAAGTATGGTGGCAGACCCCCCAGTGGAACATGGGAATGATTTGAAGGATGTTTGGCCCATGGGCGAAGCAGTCAGCGAATTTCTCAGCTGGCTTGGCAAGTGTGTGGTGAGGGGATTCCAATATGCCCAAGAAAGATCATGGAGAATTAATTAAGGGCCCAGGAGAGACATGGCCAAAAGACAAATTGGAGGTTGTAGCCATAAAACCTCTTATACTTTGTGGGTTACATAAGGGGATAGCCAGGTTTAGTTCTGTGGCTCAGTGGTAAAGCATCCTCCTGCCAATGCAGGAGACACAGGTTCAATCCCTAGGTCAGAAGATCTCTTGGAGAAGGAAATGGCAACACAATCCAGTATTCTTGCCTGGAGAATTCCATGGACAGAGGAGCCTGGTGGGCTATAGTCCATGGGGTCACAAAAGAGTTGGACACGACTTAGTGACTAAACAGACAACACACAGCTTCTGACAGGAGGTAATGTCTCAGTTATGTGTCCCCTGGGGATTTCTTAGTCTGGCTGCTTAGACAGGAGGGGGATGGGCTTTGAGCATCTCCCCTCTGTTTGGATCAACATGAACTGTTCTGGAACCTCAGTTCTTGCACTTCATTGAAGAGGATGGAACATCTCTCAGTGATACAGGGCAGGAAGAGAGAGAGACAGTTGAGTGGGTCAGGAAGGATGGATCACTGCCCCATCCCTTAAACTATGAATGGCATCTGAAACATCAATTTCTCTGTGGATTGGGGTTTGAGGGACCACTTTTGATGCTGCAGAAAGCAACAGAAGTAGTATTTATTCTGTGAAGTTTGTGGAATTGTCTGGTCCCAGATGGCAGTGTTCCTATGAATGATACATTTATACTATTCCTCTCTTTCTGGAATAGATCTTTTGTTTGGTTGTGGGGTTTTTTTTGCCCCTTCCAGAAAGGATTTGTGACATACTGATAAAATGGAAATCAAGACATCAGTGAGAAAGATGAAAATAGAACAGTGAGCGATCTGGGGAAAATTTGTATACAGAAATAACTATTTCAGCCTTTAGAATTAGCAAAGTCAGGCTTCCATTTTGGCTCTGAGCTTCCTGGTAGTCAAAGCAAAAAGGGAAACACATATGAGTACTTTAAAAGATCTCATGTGTCCCCCGCTAAATAGAAAGCACTCCAGTTGATAAAATGAAGCTGAGCTGTTCCTCTCACTGGTGTCTGGAGCAGATTTCTCTAGGAGCCCCTGAGTATGTGGTGGGACTTTGAAGCATAGGATGATTCTGAAACATAATTCAGTTAGAGGAACTTTGCAGGGGTTGGAATCCAGAGGCACCAGAGGATGGTTTGGGTTTTGACTTTGTGGCCGACTCTGCAGTTGAGCATCTTTTCAATGATGTGCTTTCACTTAACGAGTTTATTAAGTGAAGGGTGTTTTGGAGAGTGCTTGGTGACCTCCAACTGATCTTCAGGGAGTGCAGCTTGCACACAGAATCTGAATCCTCAGATAGAAAGGCTGCTTTTCAAGCTGGAGATCCCAGAGAAAAGGCTAAGGGAGCGCGCTTCAGGACCTTGACTATGCTTCCCTGTGTTGCTTCAGTCATTTCCAGCCTTCTCTTAAAAAGTCCTTTTCTAATGTACAAGACAGTGACCTAAGTCTGGTGTAAGTAGGTTAGTTGGGTGGGGTTACTTTTGGAGTGTTGACCTTTTAGAAATTAACTTCTTAGTGAGACTACAGGTGATTATACGCTCCCAAATTTTTAGGACAAATGGAATTTTCCATGGCCCTTCCTCTCCCTAGTGCCCACCCACCCCCATAAACCATCAGCATCCTCTAGAAATTAAAATGTTTTAGTGTCTAAATGAACCGAAATCCACCCTTCCGCCCTGCCCTGCAAGAGTGCATCAAGCCTGGAATGCTTTCAGAATGCATAGTCCTGTTTTTTTTTTTAATTTGGAAAAGAGCTCCAATGGGACTCTTTGCAGAGCAGTAACCCATCTACAAAGCCAGCTGTTTGCTTTTGCAAGATGAAAGAGAGAAAAAGACCTTTCTGTGGTTGCCCTTTGCCCAAGGAGGGTTCAGGCTAGCTAATCAACAAGGGCAGTGTATTTTTTAATCGCATGGCAGGAAAGAGAGGCACTAAAGATGCTTTTGCAGGTTAGAAGCCCTGCCTATGGGATCTCTGCCTTTTTTGGAAGGGCCAAGCTCAAAGCCACCTTTGCGCCTGGAAGGGGAAGGGGCAGAGGCTGTGTCCGATATCTGGAAGGTTGTCCTGGGCAAGGATGGGGGCTCCTCACTCTAGGTAGAGATCTTTTCCCAGGCGCCCCCCCCCCCCCCCCCCGTTTTCCTTGCCCAGGACCTTGGCTGAATTTTTCCCCAGAGGAGCAAAGGGCCAGTCAGTTGTGATAACCACCAAGACACCCCCACCCCCAGGCAGTAAGGTCACTGTCAGCACTCCTTTCCTTTCACACTCCTTGGTTTTTCCAGACCCAGTGTTAACTAAAAATTTCCCCAAGAATGATCAAGAGCTCATGTCTTTTCTGGGTGATAGAAATCTAAAAATGACAGGCATGGAGTCGTGCGGCAGAAGCGTGCTGAGCCCCTGAAAAAGGTGTTGTCCTTATTCAGGGCTTCCTCGGTGGCTCAGCTAGTAAAGAATCTGCCTGCAGTGCAGGAGGCCCAGATTCTTTCCCTGGGTCAGGAAGATCCCCTGGGGAAGGAAAAGGCAACCCACTCCAGTATTCTTGCCTGGGAAATTCTACGGACAGAGGAGCCTGGCAGGCTACAGTCCATGGGGTTGCAAATGAGTCGGACACGACTGAGCGACTTCACTTTCAGTCCTATGGAAAAGAGTCTGATGTCCAGGCACATCGTCTGAGGTCAAGGATGCCGACTTGCACCCGTGTTTTTTGTGTGAACCCCAGGGAATCCTCTCTGGGGACGCAGGTTCATCTCTGCAGGGCCTGGGGTCCCTGCATTAGTGACTGACCCCCTGCCCCTTACAGACAAGCACTCATGTGGTCACCCCCTCTCCACCGCTCAGGGCTTCTGACTCTAACCTGCCTTCCGACCCGCCCGTCTCACTGCCTGCCCTCACTTACCAAAATGCTGCCTATTCCTGGGCATGTCTTGGCTAAAACTGTTCCCCTCCAAATTCTCCCTGCAGCCTGTTGACATCCTGCCCTCCTCCCTCATAGCCTAGCTCCTCCCAGCAGATACACTCCAAAAGGCAGCTTTTTTCAAACTCCACTCACTCACATTCATTCTTTTTGCCATTCCCAAGACCTGCTCGTACAATTATTGACTTAATATATATTTTTATCAGAAGCAGCAGCTCTTTTAAAAAAAAATTGAACTCAATTTTGGACTTAAACTTGACTACCGCACAGTAGGTGAAACCATATTTTGTGCTCTGCAAAAAGATGTAACAGGAATAACTGCAGTCAAAACAAAAGCAAGGCTTCTAAATTCTCCATAAATACCATTGTGCTGGGGAAGGTTCTGGCCTTGGGGTGGAGTTCCCTTGAGTGTTAGGTGCCAAGGCTGCCAGGACCACACTGAGACTATTCTTCTGGAAGGAATTAGAAGAGATGAAAGACAATAATACTCTTATTACTAGGTGATTCATTGTTCAATGCTTTGGCCATTGGGAGGCTGTCTGGTTCTTTGGGGTACATGCTCTGTAGTTTTCCTGGCCAAGGAAAGGATTCCTGTTAATCTCCAGATGGGCTTTGGCGAAGTTGTTCTCAAACTGCTTACTGAACTCTTAACTTTGTAAAACGCGGTACTTGCAGTGATTCTGTTCATCCACTGGGTCATCGACTAGCAGGTGGGCAACTCCAGGCGGGGGGCTGGGTCATGTTGGCCTCAGTCCCCTGGAGGCCTTGACAAGTATCTCAAATGTGAGCAAGCAGTAACCCAAGGAGGCTGATGTTTTAAGCTATAACCTGCTGCAGAAGTGGCCTAAGCATATAAAGTGAGAATGTGCCCATCCATGGGGAGGTTTGCTAGCTGGGGATGGTGGCCTAGAACTCACTGGCCTGGAGACCCTGCAGGTCAGCCTGAGTCCCGTCTATTTTCTGCTTTGTTTTTTCATGCCTTGGCTTCAGTTGTAGGTAAAGCTCCACCATCCACCACAGCGGGCAGCCAGTCTCCCCCCGAAACGCCGGTTCTCACCCGCTCATCCTCGCAAACCCCCACGGCTGGGGTCCCGGCCACCACCAGCACCACGTCCACGGTCACGGCCCCGGCTGCCGCCTCCGCCGCCACCACCTCCACCACGGGAAGCCCGGTGAAAAAGCAGAGGCCGCTTTTACCGAAGGAGACCGCTCCGGCCGTGCAGCGGGTCGTGTGGAACTCATCAAGTAAGTTTCAAACGTCCTCCCAAAAGTGGCACATGCAGAAGATGCAGCGCCAGCAGCAGCAGCAGCAGCAAAGCCCGCAGCAGCAGCCTCAGTCTTCCCAGGGGACGAGATATCAGACCAGACAGGCCGTGAAAGGTACCGAGCCTCTCCCTCTGCTCCCCGTGGCGCCCGCTCCCTTTTCGCCACATGGACAGGAGAAAAATCGTCCTCGTTTTATTTTTTTCAGTTCCCCTTTGTTGCCTGGCCACCGTATCCTGGAGGCCTGGCACATTCCACTTGGCATTATTTTTAAAAATTGTTTTGCAGCTTGCTTTTTGTACTTTTCTTTTTCCTTTTTCATTTTATAAACAGTACATGCACGTCTTCTTAGAAAGGGGTGAAATAGATGCCTAGACACACAACAATATGCTGTCTTGATTGACGTTCTATTTCATTCTCCACCCTTTCTCAGAGGTTATTGTTAACCATAAGATCTTTTTTTAATGCATGTATGCATATATATTTATGTATATATATATGACTTCATAAAGGTATTACTTTTTTTTTTCTTTTTGGAAACATAAAAATGGTACCATCCTTGCCTTTTTTTTTTTCCCCCCACCCATCAGCATGTTTTGGAGGTCCATCCATGTCAGTACGTATAGCTCTCCCTGATTCTTTTGGACTGCTGCGTAGTATTCCAGTTTATTTAATAAAGTATTCCCCTACGGATAGACATTTAGGTTGCTTCCAGTTTTTTCCTGTTGTAAGCAGTGCTGCAGTGAATACCTTTGTATAAGTTTCCTTCTGCATGCCCGTGAACCCCTGGGCATTATTTTTGAAAGAGTACAGTATGAGAAGTGGATAGTAAAGGATATCTTAATAAGTGGGATTAGCCCCTCAATGCAAGAAGAGCCAGCATCAGGAACCGTTGCTGAAGCGTGGGATACAGCTCCCAGCAGGCGGCTCCATCTAGGCTGATGTAAAGCCGAACAAAGCGCTGATCTGATGGGTACTAGTTTGTCCAGCTCTCTTGAGGACTGACACAGGGCTTGTTGCATGGGGAAAGCCGCCTCGAGATCCTTCATGGTTGGGCTTCTTGATCAAAACTCTCACGTACTGAGTGCACTGTTGCGTGTAGAACTCTTGAGAGTTGCAGCAGGTTGTGAAATGAAAGTAGCCAGATCCTGACCTGGGCCCCCAGTGAAACCCTTGAGATTGGGGTGGAGGGAGACTGAGCGATTGGACGTACGGCCGGATTGATCCTGCTGTCTGAAGAGCTGCTGGGGCAGAACCGAGTCTGGGATCTTTCAGGTTGGGAGGGTCAGTCCCAGTCTCCTGAATCATCGCCCTTAGGTACAATGAGCCTTCCCGGGGAACTTGGGAGCTGGCAAGAAGGAGCTCACTGATGGTGTGGTTCCTAATTCCCAGATTGTCCTGTTAAAGGTAAACAAGGCTGGCCACTAGTTGAAGTAGTTAAGATAGGTTTTAATCTGCTATATACTATTGCAGTAGGGCAACATGTCCAGCATGAACTGAAGTCAACTCCAACGTGTACACAGGAGACTGGGGTTTTAAAGGGAGAATTTGGGAATAGGGAGGGGGAATTGTGGGGGCTCTGTAGAGTCAGAAAGGGACAGTTTTACACAAAGCGGCAAGGGGGTGTTGGTCCATGTGAAATGTCTGGGTTTGCTGACTCTGGTACCTCTTAAAGGTAGGCTTCTGCCCTCCCACAGAGACTGGGCAGTGGGCCCTATTGTTAGGTGTTGACTGGAGCAAATAGGCAATTCTATCGGCAGCCTTGAGTTTTCTTAGGTGGGGACTTTACAGGGGTGGGGGTCTTCCTAGGGATGCAGCCTTGCGCTGTTGGAAACCATATTAGTCCTTAAAGACCCAGGTGGAGGCCCCGCTGAGAAAGGGCTCGGAAGAGCCTCGCTCGAGTTTGGCTGACAAGAGAATCTTTGTCCCTTGAAAGCAGAGAAACTCGAACGGTGTGGATTGGGCCCTGCTCCCACCACAGCTTCGAGCTGGGACAGCCTTCCCGAGGTAGTGGGGTAACCAAGAACCTTTGCTTTCCCAGCTGTCCAGCAGAAAGAGATAACGCAGAGCCCATCCACCTCCACCATCACCCTGGTGACCAGCACCCAGTCGTCGCCCCTGGTCACCAGCTCAGGGACCACGAGCACCCTCGCATCTTCGGTCAGCGCAGACCTGCCCATCGCCACCGCGTCAGCTGATGTCGCTGCAGACATCGCCAAGTACACTAGCAAAGTGAGTGCCTGTGGCGGGACCGGGGAGGACCCGCCTTGGATCTTTCCAGGAATTAGAGGGGATCGGGAAGGGGTGGAGTCCCTCCCCAACTCACCTGTCGTCTTGGCATGTTCCTTGTGGAGGGGTGTGGTGGGCAGGCTCGCCTGCTCTGTGTTCACTTGTAGGCACCCTCTCTGCAGGTCTGTCTTCTCTCTTTTAAAATTTGTTCTATTGAAGTATAGGTGATGTACAGGGTTGTCTTAATTTCTGCTGTATAGCAGAATGATTCAGTTATATACACATACACTTTTTCATATTCCTTTCCATTCTGGTTTATCACAGGGTAATGATTGTAGTTCCCTGTGCTACGTAGGAAGACCTTGTTGTTTATTCTATGTATAATAGTTTTTTTTTTTTATTCTATGTATAATAGTTTGCATCTGCTAATCCCAGACTCCCAATGCATCCTGTCCCCCACCATATTCCTCTTTTCTACTTCTCTCTTAGTTTGCCACGTGATTTCATGCTCACTGTTGGATTTGGGCAAGTAAAGCTTGCAGCTCTCCTCGCTGTCAGATGAGAGTGCCCTGGAGTGATGTTCAGGTTGCTGTCTGTAGAACCCAGGGAGTGAAAATCACCATCAGAATTGCAGCTCCCTGGGGAGTCCTTCTGCTCTCTGCTGGGGCCTAGAACAGAGCTTGATACATAGTTGTGAAATGAAAGCAGGTTGCTGCCTAACTTCTCACTGGGCTTCTTATTAGTAACTTTTTTTTTTAATCTGTACAGTTTTTAAAGTCTTTATTGAATCTGTTGCACTATTGCTTTACTTTCCTTCTTTTATAATGTTTTGGTTTTTTGACTACAAGGCTTGTGGAATCTTAGCTTCCTGACTAGGGAATCAGACCTGTACCCCCCACAGTGGAAGGCAGAGTCTCAACCACTGGACTGCCAGGGACGTCCTCACACCCATTTTATAGATGAGCACGCTGAGAACTGGCCAGGCCACACCACTTGTCCAGGGCCGCATAATCCGTGAACGTCTAACTGGCATTTGAATGGTAGCAGCCAGGATATACAGTATCGGCTTGACCCGGCTTTGAGCTGTCTTGTGAATTCACACCAGGCCTGCTGACCACCTATTGTTCTCACAGGTGGCTTTTTAAAGCAACCCTGCTTGAGTCAGCGTGGCCAAAGAGAAAACCCAAGCCTGGGAGTAGCATCTCTTATTTAGTATTTCTGGTCCCCCCTTTTGAATAAAACACAAGAATTTTTATCGAGTCCCCGAGTTTCAGAACAGAAAGGGTTCACCCGTTAAGTATGATTGCATCCTCAGGGTTTTTTTTTTTTTTTTTTTTTTACTGGTGGTTGGTCTTTTATTTTTAATTTTTTTTTTCCCAATTATTTTTATTAGTTGGAGGATCCTCAAGGTTTTTGTCTTACCTGTTCATCACCTTGAACTAGGATTGACTTCATGTATTCATTTATAGTGACTTAACAGAAATAAAATTCAGTCTACGCTCACCAGATCCTGTTCTTCAAGGATTGAAGCCTGAGCCCATCTTTCTTCTGTTAAAAAGAGTGATTAGCATGAAAGTGTTAAAGAATTAATGCAAGCTTCCCTGGTGGCTTGTTGGTAAAGAATCCGCCTGCCAGTGCAGGAGACACGGGTTCCATCCCTGATGCGGGAAGCTCCCACACGCCCTAGAGCAACTAAGCCCATGTACCACAACTCCCGAGCCTGTGCTCCTGAACCTGGAAGCCGCAACTACTAAAGCCTGTGCCTGGAGCCCGTGCTCTCCATCCAGCACAGGAAGCTGCCGCAGTGAGAAGCCTGTGCACTGCAGCTACAGAGTAGCCCCCGTTCACTGCACCTAGATCAGAGCTTGTGAAGCAACAAAGACCCGGCACAGCCAAAAATAAATGCGTAAATAAGTTATAGTAAAAAAAGAGAATTAATGGTACCACGTGGAGACTTTCTTCCTAACAAGATCTGTTGTAGATTTACAAGAGGGTAATTTTTAAAATGACTGATTTAAGACGTCTGGTATTGCTTAAATGGCTTCCTTTTCCTTATTTATTTATTTTTTAAAATTATTTATCTATTTGGCTGTTCCAGGTCTTTAGTTGTGGTGTGCAGATTCTTAGTTCGCATGTGGAATCTTGTTCTCTGACCAGGAATCAGGCCCAGGCCCCTGCATTGGTGCAGAAGCTTAGCCACTGGACCACCAGGGAAGTCCCCCCAGATGGTTTCTCGTTCGCTTGCCATTGATTGGACTTCTTGTATCGCCTTCTGTTGATTTGGTCCGAGTTGTCCATTTACAGATGAGAAAACTGAGGCTGCCACGCGGCTCCGGCTGGTGTTCACACCAAGCCAGTGTTATCCGCTCCTGCAGCCCTTTTTATTCCATCTCTTAAAGCTCTCCCCCTTACTCATGGGGCAAAACTGAGGAATGAACATTTTGATAGGCATTTTCTTTGCAGTTAAGAAAATGAACTCAGCGACATAGTTTTGGAGCTGGTGAACTTGCTTGTGTCTGAGGTGACCCAGAGTTGAAGACCCAGATTTGTGTGTTTTGGCAGAGGGGCTCTTTTTATTAGTGTTGAGTTCTTTGCTATATTTGGAAGTGGGAACGAAGGTCAGTCCACAAATTCATGATTTCTTTAAAATGGAATGTAACTATGGCATTAGTAAAGTATTGGATTTCATCCACTCTCTAAAGTTTTCTCGTAAAGCAATTTCCTTTGAATATTTTAAATGGACCTGAGCAGGGAGGCCCGTACAGAATGGCTGACCATAAAGCACAAAGTGTTTTTGCTGGCAACATCCCCCTGTGGTCCCTGCAACCAGGGGGAGAACTAATATTTCAACAGATACTTTATTCATTTTCCGCCTATTTTGGGGGTGAAATGGGGGTTACTCTTCTGGGGTTGGCAGCAGTTTTGCGGTCACATGTTCTTGAGAATTAATTCTTTTGTGAAAATAAGAAAACAGGTATTTCTTTATGAACTCCTCAGCAGATACTGAACCACAGTCTCCTCTCTTTCTCATTTAATCCTTGTATACACCCTACAAGGGGGCAGTGTTATTATCCTTGTTTTATGCCTGGGGCTTAGAGTTGTGGATGGCAAGATTTAATGGCAGGAAGAAATCTCGGGCATCAGATACAAGGGTGCTCCTTGTCCTGTTTTCTTGCTGAGCTGGAGCAAACTGCGTAGCACGGGTGTCTTGGCAGTGGCTGGGCTGGATCGGAGGCCTGGTTTGGTCTCCTGTCCCCTCCTGCCCCTCCTGTCATGGGGGAGGGCTCAGCAGGTGTGTGCCCCTTCAGGTCGCCACAGAGCATTGAGGAGAGTTCCCTGTGTTGGTTGGGAGTTATCTATCGTGCACGTAGTGGTGTGTAAATGTCAGTCCAGTCTCCCAGTCGGAATCTCCCCACTCCCCCAGCCCCTCCTTATGTAGCTGAAAGTTTGTTTGCTACATTTGTGACTGTTGCTGCTTTGCCAGTGAGTTCATCCCTGCCATTTTCTTGGCTTCCACATAGAAGCGATATTGGACAATATTTATCTGTCTTACTTCACTCTGTATGACGGTCTCTAGGTTCAGCCACATCTCTGCAGATGGCACTATTTCATGCCTTTTTTGTGGCTGAGTAGTACTCCGTTGTATGTAGGTACATCTTCTGTATCCGTTCCTCTGTCAATGGACATTTTAGGGTTTGCCCATGCCCCGGCTATTGTCAGTAGCACTACGGTGAGCACTGGGGCGCCTGCCTCCTTTTGAATTATGGTTTTCTTCAGATACATGCCTAGGAGTAGGATTGCTGGCTCACATGGTAGCTCTATTTTTAGTTTTTTAAGGAACCTCCATATAGTTCTCTTTAGTGGCTGTACCAATTTATGTTCCCATCAACAGTGGAGGAGGGTTCCCTTTTCTCCACACTGTTTCCAAAGCATTTATGGTTTAAGATTTTTTTGTTGATGGCCATTCTGACTGGTGTGAGGGTGACACCTCAGGGTAGTTTTGATTTGCATTTCTCTAATCATCAGTGGTTTTGAGCATCTTTTCGTGTGTTTATATGTCTTCTCTGGAGAAATGTCTATTTAGATCTTTCCCCCCCATTTTTTGATTGCGTTGTTTTTTTTATGTTGAGCTGCATGAGCTGTTTGGATATTTTGGAGAGTAATTCCTTTTTGGAGGTTAATTCCTTGTTGGTTGCTTCATTTGCAAATGTTTTCTCCCATTGTGAAGGTTGTCTTTTTGTCTTGTTTATGGTTTCCTTTGCTGTGTACAGATCGATTTTAGATATATGTCATCTAGAAAAAGTCTAAAGGGAAGTTGATCACCTAAATTACTTCTGTTTTTATCTTTTCAGATGATGGATGCAATAAAAGGCACAATGACGGAAATATATAACGATCTTTCTAAGAACACTACTGGAAGCACCATAGCTGAGGTCAGAGGTCACACATGTCATTCTTGTTTTTTTGTGGTGGTTATCTGTGTTTCATGTATTTTTTTAAAGTTTTTAAAAACTGGAGTGAAATGGCTTTGCAGTGCTGTTTAGTTCCTGCCACGCAACAGCGTGGACCAGCGCTGTGTCCACATGTGTCTCGTCTCCCGTGAGCCTCCCTCCTGTTCTTCACTTACTGTCTGCTCAGGGCGTCTTCTCTGGGCTGATGTGGGGGCGCCCTGAAGAAGTTCTCTGGAAACCCCTATCAGGTTCTGGCTCCGGTCCCCAGGCTCGCTCTGCCTTGATGGTGGTGTTGAGGGTATTTTTTTCAGTTGGCTAGGAAGCTGGTGCTGTGGAGATACATCCTGCTCTCTGTGATCACCTCACTTCTAACCCGAACAGCCGAAACCAGAGCCCGAGTGATTGACCCACTGGCGAAACCAGAAACCGGTTATTTTGGCCCCATGTGAAATTGGCTCCTTCATCATCTCCTGAAGTTTGGACTTTTTTATTCAAGTGATCTTGGTGTTCAAGAGGTAGTATCCCAAGCTTCCTCAGTTTAGGTGATTACTTAGAGAATGGAGTGGTTAAAACATGGAAATATCCACTTAGGAAGTGACCACTTATTTTTTTTTTTCTTAAAGAAAAGCCTCCCTGAATTTTCTTCCTAGGATAATGTCAGTGCAGACTGGCTGCAGCCAGGTCCCTCGGGGAAATGACAAGTGGCAAGACTTGTTCAGATCATTGAAAGTCACGATGGAAAGTGAGGGGAACCCCACGCGGGACCATTGATGTGAGAGGGCAGGCGGAGTGAGGCTGGCACCCGGAAAAAGAGGGGGACGTCTCCAGGAAGATGCTCTGATGGGCCTTAAACAGAGAACTGTGTGCTTCAGCTTTTTTTTTGCCACACTGAGCCGCTTATAGGATCCTAGTTCCCTGACCAGGGATTGAACCTGTGTCCTCTGCATTAGGAGCATGGAATCTTAGCCACTGGACTGCCAGGGAAGTCCCAAGAGAGCTATGTGAATGTAAAGATTTCAGGGAGGTCCCAAGAAAAATCGATGAATCTCTTTAGGTATTTTTGCTATATGACCATGTTTATGATTATGCTGGGGTATCAAACAACAAGGCCAAATGCTGTTTTTAGAAAAACCTCCTCTCCCTCACCCTGACCTGTTGCCACATACTTTATTCCTTTTTGTTCATTTAATTGATGTGGGGTTACCTGAAACCTTGGGTCTTGAAAGATGTCAGAATATTCCAGATTTTAACGAGGTAATATGCAGCTCCCTTTCACAGTTAGAGACAACATTTCTGCAGTGGTACAGTACGATTGTTCCCACTGTGTTGGAAAAATCAGGATTTCTCAGCCTTGAAGCTCCTGACGTTGGTGCCAGATGTTTCGCCGTGGTGGGGGCCATCCTCTCTGTCTGGGATGTTGAGCAGAATTCCTGGTCTCTACCCTCTGGATGCCAGAAACAACCCAGAATGTCTCCAGGCACTGCAGCGTCATAGACAGAGGAGGGGGGCAAAAGTCATACCAGTTAAGAACCATGGTGATGATTAAACACTGTCAGCAGCCTTGTATCAGTTCAGTTTGGGTTTATATTTTCTTCGCCCCAAATATACTCCTCCTACCTCCACCCCAAATACCCTATGGTTTCCAGAATGGTTAAGCTTTGGGATTTCAGGTGAATGATTATGGCCCCCACCCAAAACTTTAGATCCGAGATAAAGCTGTTTTTAGGATGTTTTAGTTTTATTTTTTTAGGCCAAAGTCCTGCTCAAAGCTTTTACATATAGTAAATCTCTTACGTGTGAACCTTCACATTGGGAACTTTCAAAGACGCGAATGTTTGCATGTCCGATTACATAAGTTAGTTCATGTGTCTGGCATACACTGTCATGTGCATACATCCTCCACAAGTGGATGTGCCTTGGTGCTTTACTGTAGAGAGTACAGTATTACATTATCTTTATTTCAAGCCCAGGGTGTCCAGAAGCAAGTATAAAAGCAGCGATGATGTAGCTGGTACTGGACTATACAGCCACTTGTGTTAGTTGGTTGCTTAGGCTAACTTTGTTAGACTTAAAAACAAATTGGGCTTATGAATGGGCTCTAGGAATGGAACTTGTTCGTATGTAGGGGATTCACTGTACTATTTATTTTGAAAATTTGTCTTCTTTTTCACTTTAAATGGCTCTTCCTAGAGCATCTCTTGGAAAAGATAGACCACTTGTATTTGGTTTTTTGAAGCAGAATTTCTCATGAATTTGGATTAACTCACTGGCACCCATCTGGGGGAGGCCAGCAGAGACCAGGCTGCCTGCCCTTTGACTCAGCATGTGACATTAACCCATAGCAAGAGCTGGAGCTTCTGAGCCCTGTTGGCAGCAGGCACCCAGATGCGCTTTGTAAGTCTTCTGTCTTCTTACAGATCCGCAGGCTGAGGATTGAGATAGAGAAACTCCAGTGGCTACACCAGCAGGAGCTCTCAGAAATGAAACACAACTTGGGTAAGTGCTGCTGACCCGGTCTGCACTGACGAAGGTTCTGAATGGGAACTTCTTGGCGTGTGTAGAGCTGGGCCCAGATGTGAACTGGGTCAGAAGGAGGCCAGGGGGATGTACCACTCCTGGGGAGAAAGAACACAGCATCCTGGGGAGTCTAACCTGGAGAAACCAGGTATGAAGCAGGAGCTGGTGGGAGCCCCCTTTCCTCTCTTCCAAATAACCAACATCAGCAACAATTCATCTCAGCAGCTGTGGTAGCTGCTCCTGCGTGTGGGCTGTGACCTGTTGTAAAATTGAGAGACATCTCAGTAGCCTGAGCAGTTTGATAATTGTCCTGACCTAATGATCAGTGCTGAGGCCCTGCCCTGTCTGGAAGATTAGATCTGCTGCCACCAAACACATCCAAGAAGGAAGTATATCCAAGTTGCAGCCCGAGTTCTGCCCATCTTAGCTCTGTGCCTCAGTTTCCTCATCTGTGAAATGGGTAGTATAGTAGCAGTCACCTCCTTAAGATTAGTGTAAGGATGAAAAGAGTTCATATTTATAAAGTATTTACAACAGTGCCTACAGATCATAGGTGCTGTATAAGTATTTGATAGGAAAAAAAGCTTATACAAATGATAAATTTCAAAATGAATTGAGTGGGAATTGTTCTGAGGATTTATGTGAGCATTTCCTGCAGAGTCACCACAGGGCCCCATTCTCATTATCCTCAGGACCTGACATTCCTGATCACAAATAGTTCCTCAGGTTGGCATGGTGCATGCCCATTTTACAGATGAGGACGCTGGAGCTCAGGGAGGCTGGGTGAGTCTGCACTGGCTCACATGACCAGGGCATCCCCGAGCCAGGGATTCTCAGCTGTCAGAATCCACCCTCTGACCCGCTGTGAATGAGCCCACGGCCTGGGGTGGGGGGTGAAGCTGGCATCCTCTCCCCTGCCCTCCCCTGGCAGAGCTGACCATGGCGGAGATGAGGCAGAGCCTCGAGCAGGAGCGGGACCGGCTCATCGCCGAGGTGAAGAAGCAGCTGGAGCTGGAGAAGCAGCAGGCGGTGGACGAGACCAAGAAGAAGCAGTGGTGCGCCAACTGCAAGAAGGAGGCCATCTTCTACTGCTGCTGGAACACCAGCTACTGCGACTACCCCTGCCAGCAGGCCCACTGGCCCGAGCACATGAAGTCTTGCACCCAGTCAGGTAGGGCCTCAGGAGCGCCACCGGGCCCAGGCCGTGGGGGACGGCCCTTGGCTCCCCCTGGACCTCAGGGCACTCGCCGCGCCCACTCACCACAGGTGACTCCTGCACACGAGACCGCAGCAGGCAGACACGTAGCCAAGTCCCCAGGCTCCATTGTCCCCACCCTCTGGGTTCCTTGGCAGCCCAGATGACTTTAGTTTCCTGTGGCTTGCTGTGGTTCTCCACTGGGGGCAGTATCTGTGTCTGCCCAAACCAAATGGGGGCGTCCCTGGTAGCTCAGATGGTGTAAAGAATCTGCCTGCAATGCGGGAGACCTGGGTTCAATCCCTGGGTTGAGAAGATCCCCTGGAGAAAGGAATGGCAACCCACTCCAGTATGCTTGCTTAGAGAATCCCACAGACGGAGGAGCCTGGCAGGCTACAGTTCATGGGGTCCCAAAGAGTCGGACATGACTGAGTGACTAAGCGGACACACACACAGAAATAAAGTGCATCTTCTACCCCGTTCTGCAATGCACAGGACAGCCCCCCACCATGGAGCCCATCTTGGACGCGAGGCTTTAAACAATCACCGGTTCTTTTTTTTCTTTTTTTTTTTCCATTTATTTTTGTTAGTTGGAGGCTAATTACTTTACATCATTGCAGTGGTTTTTGTCATACATTGATATGAATTAGCCATGGATTTACATGTATTCCCCATCCTGGTCCCCCCTCCCACCTCCCTCTCCACCCGATCCCTCTGGGTCTTCCCAGTGCACCAGGCCCGAGCACTTGTCTCATGCATCCAACCTGGGCTGGTGATCTGTTTCACCCTAGATAATATACATGTTTCGATGCTGTTCTCTTGAAAGATCCCACCCTCGCCTTCTCCCAGAGTCCACAGGTCTGTTCTATTCATCTGAGTCTCTTTTTCTGTTTTGCATATAGGGTTTTCGTTACCATCTTTCTAAATTCCATATATATGTGTTAGTATACCGTAATGATCTTTATCTTTCTGGCTTACTTCGCTCTGTATAATGGGCTCCAGTTTCATCCATCTCATTAGAACTGATTCAAATGAATTCTTTTTAATGGCTGAGTAATATTCCATGGTGTATATGTACCACAGCTTCCTCATCCATTCGTCTGCTGATGGGCATCTAGGTTGCTTCCATGTCCTGGCTATTATAAACAGTGCTGCGATGAACATTGGGGTGCACGTGTCTCTTTCAGATCTGGTTTCCTCGGTGCAATCACCAGTTCTTATGTGAAGGACAGAGTGTTGGTTTGGAGCTAATCTGTCTTTAAAATTTCTTTCTAATGCACAGCGAGCAGATCCCAGGCCAGGAGACTCTAGCAGGAAGCACCGTCTAGTTAGAACTTATTAATAATATTTATTAGTAATATTTTATAGTTAGCACTTATTTATGGCCAATATTAGATTTCTGTGTTTAGAAGTAAAAGTCTCCACTTAAAAGAATTTATTTAAATGCAAATAACATAAATAATATGACAAGGGACTGTATCAGTGGATTGGCAAATTCTTCAAAGGTGGTAGATGAACGACCCAAGTGTGAGACACTCTAGGCAAGGGTTGGTAAGCTTTTTTTATGAAGGTCCAGAGTAAATGTTTTAGAGGATTTGTGGCCCACGGGGTCTGTCAAAACCTCTCAAGTCTCCTGTTACAGGGTGAAAGTGAGTGCATGAGGTGAACACTGGTCTAAAATTAGAAATTATGAAATGAGTAATTGGAACAGCCGTACTAAGCTGTTTGCTTCACGAACATGCTTTCGTCTCCAGAATGATTTAATAAAACTTAAATCACAGACTCTGAAAAATGAACATATCTTCGTGTACAGTCTGGAACTCCTGTGTCTGGGAAGGCTTCGGTCCAGCTATTCTGGGCCCGCGCTGTGCCCTGGGCAGGGCTGGGTGGCATCTCTTAACACGTGGTGGTTTGCACGGAGCAGGGTTCCCTGCGTGCCATGGCGCTACTATGCTCGGCTTACATGTGGCTTCTGTTGCCCTTTGCCCTCAGCTACCGCCCCTCAGCAGGAAGCAGACCCCGAGGTGAACACAGAAACACTAAATAAGTCATCCCAGGGCGCCTCCTCCAGTACTCAGGCAGCCCCCCCTGAAACCAGCGCCTCGAAAGAGAAGGAGACGCCAGCTGAGAAAAGCAAGGACAGTGGCTCGGTGAGTATCCATCCCACACTCCTCGGGGCCAAGCAGAATCTCAGACCTGCCCCCTCCCGCCGCCACGGCGAGCCCTGTGCTGTAGGAGCATGTCTGTCTTCAGGCTGCAGGTGGGGGCGACAGGGTCTCCGCAGGCCTTCTTCTCCCCAGGTGTGTGTTGGGGGCAAGTGTTGTCCAGTAGAACCTGTGATGATGGGAGTGTTCTGTATCTCCTCTGCCCGTTGTGGGAGCCACCAGCCTCAAGTGGCTGCTGAGCACTTGAACTGTGGCCATTGTGACCAAGAACCTGGATTTCAGATGTTACTAAGTTAATTTAATAGGAACTAATTTAAATGCAATGGCCATGGGTGGCTGGTGGCTGCTATATTGGACACAGAGGTTGTACGTCTTATTTTCGCAGGGTGTGGTATATGGATTATATGCAGACATTATTTTAGGTGACATGTTGGTCATTTTTAACACTTGTAATCATTATGGTTTTGCTTCATGTGTATTAGGGAAAACATCAAGTCATCCCAGAAGTCACACCTCTTTGATTTCATTGATATTATTGCTGAGGAAGAGGTTATTGTGAAATAAAAGTGAATTGATACAATATGATTGTAATATGTAGTCAGCCCTCAGAATCCATGGATTTCTCATCTGTAGCTGCAACCAGCCAAAATTCCATTCTGTGTTTGGTTGAATCCGTGAATGCGAAACCCTCGGATACAAAGGCACAGTTGTATTCATCCTTCTAGGCCATTTTATACAGGGAACTTGCGCATCCTTGGGTTTTAGTATCCTTGGGGGCTCCTGGAACCATTCCACCTTGGGTCCTGGGAGACAGCTGTACTTCTTTTTGGGATAGGGTAGAAATCCGGAGAGGCGAGTAGGTCAGAGAGCGGGCAGTTGAGGAACAGTGTCCTTGAAGCTGAGGCTTTAGAGTGGAGTAAGGGGCCTCCCTAGCCCTGTGTCTAGGGAGACAGGGCAGAAAAGGGCACAGGGGTAGGGCCACCCCAGTTGACCTGGCCTCCCCTCCCTGAGCATGCCAGGCAGGCGGCATGAAGGTGTTGGCGGGGCCGTGACAAGCATCCCCATGGATCCCAGGGCTTCCCGGGGTAGCGGTGGGGGGGGCCTCCGTTGAACCCAGGGCCTTGCCTCCATCTCTCTCTTTTTGTGTTTCTAGACCCTCGACCTCTCTGGCTCCAGGGAGACGCCCTCCTCCATTCTCTTAGGCTCCAACCAAGGCTCTGGTACGTTGCCCTCTGGTGGGTGAATGCGCGCTCACGTTCTGCACGGGCAGAGGGGAGCCGTGTCCTCAGGGAGAGCCTGAAGGGTTCAGGGCGGTGGTTTTCAAACTGGGTTTCCTTAGGGATCCTCGGGGGCTCCCTGGGCCGGTTAGCAGGGGTGAGGGGGTGGCTGGGCAGGCGGCTTTGAGGCATTTCTCCAAGTGAATCAGTATTGACCTTGTTTTTGATTTTTTTTTTTGGAGTTCCACACCAAAGACACAGAGAGGTTCTGTTTGCTGACCTGGGGTGGGCTAGAAGATGGATTTGGTTTGGGCAGTTCTTCTGCCCTCAGAAATGACTGTAGCAAATCAAACTGTGTGAAACTGTCTCTGAGGTCCCAGCACCCACATTTCATGGAGGAGGGTACTTGAGCCTTCAGAGGGGGGAAAAAACATTTCTAGGTAGATGATCTTTCTGTAGAAATCTTTCCTCTCGAGGGATAACCTGGCAGGCTGTCGTGGGTGGGTTATCTGGCGCTAACTTTTCTAGTTCTCTTTTGCGGAGTTTGAGCTGTCTTCTAGCCCACTGGCTGTTTCCCCTGCACCCTCTCAAACCGCTTTCAGGGCCTTCCAAAAGGGTTTGTCCTCAGTGAGAACTATTCTGCTTTCAGGGTCCTTCAGCTCCAGCCAGGGTCTTTTTCTCTTCTAGATCATTCTCTTCTGTTGAAAACCAAACTTTTTTTGTTTGTTTTTCATTTCTGCATATTGAGTACATAGAGGAAGAAGTGATGTCCCTTGTTAGGGTGGCTGGAGACTTCCCAGAGGCACTGGAAGTGGGGTTTGGGCTCAGGGGACATGAAGGCGGAGTGGCATGAGCTGACCTCAGGGGGATATGAACTTGGCATGGAATTACGACTGAACCACCTGTCAGCTCCCTTCTCACTCTCACTCGGGTCTTGTGATAACATCTTGAGGACACGTTGAGTTTGGAGAGGAGGTGTCTTCCTCATGCCTTCTTCTAGCTTCTCTTTTTAACAAAGGCAGAGCAGACGTGAGACCTCAGCAGCATGGCACCCGCCTAGAGCTTCCTGCTACTGTTTGGTTTTCATTATGTTGATGTGTAGTGTTGCCTGCTGTGTATGGCACGTATTATGCGTTCCTGCTTTTGGTGGTGATATGAGTTTCTGTTCGACTTGGGTGGAGAGTGAGTTTAGAAACACCAGCTGAGCCCCAAGCAGGAGAATCTTGGATGTGTCAGAGCCGCAGAGGTGGTTGGCGTGGGGAAGGGTTCAAGCTGGGGAAAACACTGCAGGCAGGGGGCGCTGTTGAGCAGCAGAGTGGCGGCATCCCCAGGGGAAGATAAACGGGCCTTAGGAAGATGGGCGATGCTCTGGGGTATGGAATCCGCTGGGACAGGAGGCTTGCGTGCAGGAAGACAGTTGGGAGATACAGCATCTCCCAGCTGTGAGGTGGATGAGGTGTTCCCTGGCCCAGGGGTTGGTAGACTTTCTGTAAAGGATCGGAGAGCAGAAGAGGTGAAGCTTCAAGGGCCACACCATCTTGATCAGAACCGCCGTTGTCGGATGAAAGCAGCCGCGGATGGCACATAAACGGATGCGCCTGTGCTGCAGCGAGCTTGCACTTGGAAAGGCAGGCGTTGGGCTGCATTTGGCCTGTGGGCCGTCACTGGCTGACCCCCGACCTGCAGCACCCTGGTGTGAGGGGGTAGGAGGGGAGTCTGCAGAGGGGAGGTAGGGAGACTCGAGTTGCTGGGGAGTTGGTGCGGAGGGTGGAGTGGGGAGAAGACCATCCCGGGGAGCCTGATGACGAGAGAGGAGGGAGGGAAAGGCACTGAGTTGTCAGCAATTTTTAGGGAGCGCTGCAGTGTTATTCTAGAGCATGAGCTGAAGGGAGCTGAACCGGAGGTCCCTGGAGGCTGGATCAGGACTGGGAGCTCACCGCTCCTCATTGCCCCCTGTTGCACTCCACAGCCGTCTGGCTGATGGGTTGTCATCAAAGCAGACAGACCAGCTCATCTTCTGATTCCTCGTACGTCTCAGGGCTTCCGTTAGTGCTCACTGCTTGCTGACAGTGTAGAAGGAATCTGGAGAAAAGTGGGCTTTGCAAAAACATGGAGGTTCCTGTGCTCTTCATTGGCTTCTGGAACCAGGCTGGTTAAGATGAGCATCTAGTCCGGAGGGAAAAAGGTCAAACAGGAGATAGGAGCTTCCTCGGGGTGGGCGTTGGCCTCTCCTGGTCACTTGTCTCTTCATTTTAAGATTTTAAAGTGATGCATGCCTATCGAGTTGACTCTTTAAACAACATGGGTTTGAACCATGGACATCCACATCTGTGTGGATTTTTTTTCCCATAATGAATACAGTTCTACACAGTCTGTAGCTGGTTGAATCTATGGATGTGGATGTGGAGGGCTGACCATGAGACTTAAGTATCCATGGAATCCGGTATCTATGGTGGGTCCTAGAATGAATCTGCTGTACCATCCCTGATAACAAGGGATGACTAGTCAAGAGAAAATTATACAGGGAAAAACAGTTCCTCATCTCAGTCTCCATGGCTATCTTTTACAGCTGGTACTTATTTATAAATAACTTGTTTCCCCATATTTCTGTTTCTCGACTTTATCTAGACATTGCTTGTTGACTCCTGGCTTTAGGTGAGAATCAGGGTCACTTATCAACTCTCTTCTCCCCTCTCTCCCAGACCACTCTGTCACTGATGTGCTCTGTGGGTTCCCTTGGTCCAATTCAACACTTACTCCTTAGGTCTTGATCTCCAGCTGGAGGAAACAGTGTCCCTGGACCCCTCTCTTGGTGCTCACCGCCTCCCTCACCTCTCCTCCACAGTCATATTCAGACTTTTCCATCTTCCTGCTCTGACTTCCCCACTGTCAAGGTGGAGAACGTGTGCATTCTCGTCTGTAACTGCAGTTGGTCCTTCTCAGTTCCGGCTGTTGGCTGAGTCTTCAAGGTTGGCAGGTTTCATCTGTTTCCATCATTATGGTCGTGCCGTTCATTGCAGTCAGACAGGGCACTGTGGATACCTTTCCATCTCTGTGTAGCCTTGCTTTTCCCTGGAGGTTTTTGCTCCCCTCCGTATCGTGTCTTCAGCAATTTCCCCGGCTCTTCCATTTCAGACGATTCTGTGTTGGTGTCCCATCGTGGCTGAGGAGCGGCCCACCGAACTCTCACCTGTGGCTCCCCCCTCAGTCCTTCTCGCCACATGCACCTCCATCACCCTCTCTTTCCTGACCTGTCATCAGCCTTGGCAGTAGATTCGTGATTATACTTGACCTAAATAATCTGGGTTCCTTGGGCGGAGCCTTCCCACCTCAGTGTGGTGGAGCCGGCACCTCCCATTTCCCTGCCTGAATTAAGCTCTTGGTAGAGCTAGTGGTTCCGAGAAAAATTTGCTGTCAGAATTCTGGGAGTTGATGGCTTCACGTGGTTGCTTTTATGTCATTGTATGCCTTATTTCCACCTGTAATCTTGTGCTGTGTCCAGTGATCCTGTTCATGGTTTTAATATGCATTTTTGAAAGCCTTAGTCTCCTGTGCATGCCTTGAGTTGGAAAATGGTGACATCGACCCAGCAGCCCCCCCCCCAGTGCTAAGACCAGTAGCCTGTTGATGAGAAGGAGAGCGAGCCCGTGGGGTTGGCGGACTCAGCTCTCCGCCAGACTCTGAGGGGGCCTGTGCTGTCTCTTCAGTTAGCAACAGGTGCGACAAACAGCCTGCCTCTGCCCCAACCACCACAGACCACCAGCCGCACCCCAACTACCCAGCCCAGAAGTGTAAGTATGAACCCGCCTCACGGGAGCCGCCGGGGAGCTGCTCCCGGCAGGCGGAGGGCTCGTCCTGTGTGTGTCTGTGTGTGTTTCCTTTGTGGGCGTGTCTTCTGTTCTCCCGAGTGATGGGTCTTGGCTTTGCCTGGTTTCTTCCTCGCATTAGTGCCTCTGATGACCATGGGAAACTGCAGTAGGAAGCAAGAGCGCCAGGACAGACAGTCTGGCTTCTTTGTTTTTTTTTTTTGACCATGCTGTGCAGCTCATGGGATCTTAGTTCCCTGAGCAGGGATTGAACCTGTTACCCTTGGCAGTGAAAGCCCCAAGTCCTAACCACTGAACTGCCAGGGAATTCCTGATCTGGCTTCTTGAAGGGACTTCATCCTTGGTCTTTTCATGATGAGTCCTGGAGTCACACCCATTGTCCTCTGCAGTGCCTGGCTGAACCAGCCAGCACGCCCTGTCCTGTCGGTGGGAGAGGTCAGACTGCAGTTACTCAGGTGGCCAGCCTGGCTCTGGGATGCGGCTTCTCTGCTAAGTAAGCTAAGCCCTGCTGCCCAGCTGGTCTCTGCCTTCAGCACAGCTGGGGAGACTCCAGTGTGACTTGACTGCATTGTTGTCAGTTTCCGTGTTGTGATGACCACCTGCATCACTGACCTTCCAGAGGATCAACAGTGTAGGTGTCACAAGTAGGGAAGAAGATATAAGAAGAGGTGGATTCAAGGACCTTAAGAGAGCTTGACCCTAGACCCCAGCTCTGCCCACCGCAATAGCGCCCCCCTTTGGGTCACAGATGCAAGTGACGAGGAAGCGTCCCCTCCTGAGAGAACCAAGGGCTTGGGAGATCCTCGTCACTGTCTTTGCTGCTTCTCTTCCAGAAGAGCTCAGGACCACACACACGCCTGCCTGTCACCAGGCAATGATAAGAGCAGTCACCCTTCTAGGCGATGATCCGGTCCCTTGCTCCCTCACCCCGATTCTGTCTCTAAGCTTGATAGCTGACTTCTTTTGATCAAATATTATCATCCCACCTCAAGAAGTTAAAAAAAGTTTTGTCCCAACCTGTCTGAACTTGGTAAATGATCTAGGATATGATGGGATCTCAGTGATGTGCTGGTGGGTCTCTCAGAGTCGGCCATCCCGCCGAACCTGCAGGCTGGACTGTCTCCCAGCTGGACAGACACCTCCTTTGGCTCTTCCTTCAGTGTCCTCACATCTGCCTCATCCACGATGGTAGCTCCTTACGACGCACACGTCCTCGAAGTTCCCTTAGGTCTTACTCTGCTTCTTGCATCCTTCAGTTGACCTTTAAGCTTGTCCTTACTGGGAGCCAGTTGGGCTTAACCATTCTGGTCCTCACTCCTTTCCCTTTGGCTGGTTTAGATGTAAGTCTGTTTTTTCAAGTTGCCTGTGCAATGATTAAAGAAACCCCATTAACATAAGTAAGTAGATTAAACGCCAAATTTCAGTGTCTCTTTTAGTGGCCAAGGACATGGGGTACTTGGCGTCTGCTCATGCAGCAAGCATGCCTGGTCCTAAGTGGCACATAAGAAACATCTTCCTCGATAATTTAGTACCTTCCCCCCACTTGTCTTTATTTTCTCTGAGCATGATCCCCCGTTTTTCCAACCGGCTCTTGTTAAACGCCTATAGACCCCCCAAATGCAGGGCAGTAAACCGTGGCAGGATTTTGCCTCTGTGTGTTGTGGGGAGTCGGGAGGGGAAGGTGGCTTCCTGGGGGAGCAGGTGCAGATCACGTAGAAGGGGATGGTTGCCCTTGGCTAGGGGTGGGCAGGGACGCTAAAGCTCCCTTTCCCCTTGGCTTCCCCCCTCCCCAGACCATTCCCGGAGCAGTAAATCCAGTTGCTGGAGCGGCAGCGAGGAGAAGCGAGGGTCGGCCCGCTCCGAGCACAATGCCGGTACCAGTTCGAAGAGCCTCATCCCTAAAGAGTCCCGCCTGGACACCTTCTGGGACTAGGGACACGCTGGGACACAAGCCGCCCGCCCCATGGAGAGAAACACCCCAGACACCGGGGAAACCGGAAACCGCAAAGAAACGCGAGACCGGAAGACCGCCACCCTCGGACTGGAGGATGCCAGCCATTCAGACGCGGCCTCTGCACCCGGCACGGAGCGCCGCCCACACTACATCATGTCCGGCGATAGCCTTGACTGAGGACTGTTCCACCCACGCGAAACCTTTGCTTTAGATGTAAATAATGTACTATTTGTGGATGTCATCGAGCCTAGAGTACCTTCCCCTTTTTATATTTGTATTGACTTTAACTTATAAAAAAAAAAGAGGGAGAAAAAAAACAATAAAAAACAGAAAACACACCCAACAACAAAAAGAATGGATGCTGGAGAGAGGATGGTCATCCAGCCCGTCTGTCACAGGGGCGCGAGAGGGCGCGGGGCTCACTCTGGCGCACACTCTCCTCTGATGCCCCGTGAGCTGTTTCCATTCATATGTCTGCACACGGCACATTGGGATCAGGAATTTCCAGCACAGAATTAGGTGCTGCTGTGGACACATCACATGCACCCATTGGCCCCTTTCAAATACTACGTTATCATGTTACAAAAGGCAAGCTCTCTGGACCAGTAGGACACATGGAGGAGCTCGTTAATTTTATGTGATTTCCATTATGACTCCTATAAAAGGGAAAAAAGAGAAAAAAACAAAACAACAAAACCCCACATCCTTGTTTACAGAAGATTAACTAGAAACGAGCCCTGCTCAGCTCAGTTGGCAGAAGAGGGGACCGTAGGAAGCGTTCGAGTCAGAAGCTCCAAAACGAGAGTTTTTCTTTGCTTTGTGGTTCCTTTAAAGACACTCACACCCGCTTGGTAAGAGATGGCCGTGCTTCACGGAAGTGAGAAGTCAAAGGCGAGACGCACGCGGAGGACATTTGAGTCTGAGATGAAGCATGTATGTAATATTTATACGATGGAATTTTACGTTTTTATGTCAGCATGAAACAAAGGCAGTTTGAGGGGAAGCAGGACACCGCCGTGCTGTCTGTTACACTACGTATGCTGTAGTACCATTTTGTATGTTGTGTAAAACAAGAAGCATTGAACAACGCAAAAAGGTGATGTATGTATATGAGAAAAATTAATTGTACGATATCATTCCAGTACATTCTGTTGTACATTTTAGTCTTGTTTCCTTTCTCTTCATTGTTGATAAGAGGATGTGAACTGTACAGTTTCCAGCTAGTTACCCATATTAGAAAAGAAATAAAAGAGAGAGTCCTAGAAGAAAACAGGAAAGTACATTTGTCGATTGCAGTTGTCAAAAAAACAAACAAAAAAAACTAGCCTAGCTGGCCTTATTTGTGAAGCATAATTGCTTTTAGCATATGGAAGTATTTTTTCACATTTTCTTTGTATAAAATTTGTATTAAACTTAAATATCTTTTTTGATGATGGTGTTTCTTTGTGACTGAGCCAGTGGACTCACGCGGTATGCTCTCTTGGGTTCCCCCCACACCCTAATTTTTTCAGATTCTTCACCTTTTTTTAATTAAACTGTTTTGGAAAAATGCCTTGGTCGTCCTCCAATTTGCAGTTTTCCCTTTGTTTAGGATGGCCGTGTCAGGTTTGGACCAGACACGGAGACAGGGCCACACGAGGTCAGAAACCCCTCTCTCCATATTATAAATAACGGCTCCCACTGGGAGCTTTCCTGGGAAGTCCAGTTCTTGGGGATTTACTGACAGATGGAGGCAGAAGGGAAATCCTGGGTCAGTCTTGGAAGAACACTGGGAGGGAGTGAATTTGTCTTTCTGTGGGCAAGATGGCAGCCTGAGCTACAAGGAGCTCTGTGGGCATCCTGTGACCTTGACTCTGCCCAGGCACACCCTGGTCATTTCATCTTCGTGGGTCACATAACTGTTTTGGTTTTGTTTTTTCACTCATTTAAACATGTGAACTCTCCTCAGCTCATGGCTGGACAAGAGCAGGGCATGGTTTGGCCCCTCAGGCCATGCCCGGCCGAGGCTGTGAAAGGAATGGAATGGGACTGGTTTAGAGGACCATACAAGAGCTTCTTTGTTCTTCTTCGTGGGTGTGGGAGCCTGCCATGTGGAAGGTGACAGTGCGTGTCACAGCCCCCAGTTGATGGATATTCAGGCATGGCCAGCACACCTGCCTCTTGTGCAGGTCATGAGCTAGCTGAGGGGCCTGTGGGAGTCATCCCAGGTTACATCCAGGGCTCAGTGAGGGGCCAGGTAAAGAGGGGGAGGACTTGGAGATTCCAGACGGGGCAGCGGGGCTTTCTCTGACTTTAGTCTGAGTGGACTGTTTCTAGGGCTCAGTGGCTCTGAGTCTAGGAATGAGGAGGGGAGGGAGGGTCCCATGCTATCTGCCGTGGTCCTTGCCCCTGTCTCTGAGCGATGGCCAGGCACAGGGCAGGATGGGGACCCACACCCTGCCCAGCTGGCCTGGTGGGTCTAGGGATGCCCTTTAATGCAGCCAGGCACTATCGCCACCTCGTGGCCTCCCTGAAGAACTGCAGTCCCTAGAGCTGGTGCTAGACCCAGGAGGGGGCAGGTGGAGGTTCACTCCGGCAACAGCTGTGTGCCGGGCACCTGTGTGAGCCAAGCACTGAGGACCCAGCCTCTGCCTTCATCCATCTGACGCTCTCATTGGGAAGCAGTGAGATATGTATATGATAGAATCTTAGAGGGGATAGAATCAAATGAGGATGCGGAAGGGAGGTAGATGGTGTGACTGGGGACGGCCTCTTGGAGAGCTGGCCTTTGAACTGAAGCCTAAAGATGGTGGGGACTGAGCATGATGTCTTGGGCAGTGATTTCTTAACGCTGGCTGAACGTTAGAAGCACCCGGCACGTTTTAAAACAACAAGCCAATAAATGTCCAGGCGCCACCCTCTTTCCCCAAGTAATGACATCTGACTCTCCGAGGTGGGGCTTGGGCCTTCATAAAGCTCCTCAGGTGACTCTGATGGGCAGCTCGATCTCAGAGCCTGTAACCTGATTGGAAGGACATCCCAGGCATAAGGGGGAGCAAATAAAAAAGACCCGAGGGGGCGTCTGGATCTTCTAAGAAGAGGAAGGCGAGTGAGGCCAGAATGAGGGAATTCAGCGCTGGAGGTGGGGTTGATGAGGTCAGAGAATGAAGAGAGGTCGGGGGTGCGGGGGTTGAATTAGGATCAGAAGGAATTGGGAAGCCAGGGTGGTTGGTATTTTAAAAAGCTTTATTTAGATAGTATTTAAAGGGTATAACTGCTTTGGGTACTTTACATTAAAAAAAAAATGGTGTAAAAGATGTAACAAAATTTTTCCTCTTAACCATTTTTTAAGTGTACGATTCAGTGACATTAGTCAAGGTTGGGTTTTAAATCTGTAAATGTTTTTTAACCTTCGGTGTTCACAGACCATCTTCATCTTGGACTCCATCAGGGCAACGCCTCTATTATTACTTATTTTCTTTAATCCAGGGAAACAAAGGTCACTTGTATTCCTTCTAGCATCACTAGTGTGGGTGCGTCCTGCACCCTGAGCTGTGTGCTGAGAGACTGCTCCTTTCTGGAATCTTTTGGTCTCCATGATAACCCCACGAGGCAGGCACTAATCCCAGTCCATTCTCCAGATGAAGAAAGTGATCTGCTCAAGGTCACAAAACAGATCAGTCAGCGCCAGAGCCAGGATTCAAATCAGTCTGCCTGACTCATGACCCAGGTCCGTGACCCCCTCAGATGACACTGGCCCAGAGTCTGTGGCACTGTGGTAAGTTTACAAAATGCCTCTTCCTGACTCCACGGCCCCTGGGAGTGGACACTGTTCCCCTCTTTGTCTAGGTTGGGGAACAGACTTGATGGTTAAATGAAGTTAGAGGGGCGTCAGGTTTTTACTTGAGAACAACAGAATCCATTATAGGTAAGTCTGAGCAGGAAAGGAACTTAGGATATTAAGCGATTCAGATCTCTGGGAGGGAGGGCTGGAGACACAGCCATGAACAATATACAAATTATATTGCAGGATCTTCCTGTCACTACCACTAGGTCCAGACACAGCGGCTGTCACTAGTAACACTAGTTACGTCTCTTCCACTTTCTCTAGATTGAATTCTACGCATCAGAATCCGCTTGCATTGCTTTCACCTGTAGGTGTATCCATTGGCTAAGCCTACATTCCGTGTGGCTGTAGCTAATTGAGGCCCAAGTACCATTTGGATGTATTTGATTGGCTGAGCCTGGTACCATCTGGGTGTACCTGATTGGTTGAGCCTAGGTCACATGCTTACATTCTGACTGCAAGGGAGGCTGGGAAAGTGAGATTCAGGCTGTTTCTAGTGCAGATTCCTAAGATGGGAAATTAAAGCATTGACAAAAAAGTCTACCCACTGCAGACTTGTCCAAAGTCTCTTTATCAGTCAGGTCAGTTTTCCTGAGCAGAAGTCACCCTACTAACTGAAGCAGAAGGATTTAGTAAGCCAAGTGGTCTGTGCGCCACTGTTTCTTTGGCTAGGCTGGGACTACATTTCCCAGAATCCCTTTCTTTGGTTCCCAGGTAGAAATTGACCAAAAGTAACTTGGGAGAGAGTTTGGAAGTGGACGGGGAGCAGCAGTCTGTCCTCTTACAAGGTCGCTGCTGTTTGACGTGGTGACAAGTAGCTGCAGGCTCCGGCGTGTCCTTGTGTCCTCTGGGCTGCGTCCATGTCTTTCTCCGGACTCCCGGGCATCAGCTCCTGGCCTGTCACTGGGCGCTTGGCTGCAGACGCAGTGGTCCCCAGTCCATTTCCCTACTGTTGGCCCTCGGCAGCCTCACTTGGTGACCAGATGGACCCCATGGCCTCTCAGTTTGCCTGGTTGGTGGCTCCACAAGTCCCTTTTCAGACCTCACTTCTCAGCCTCCTCCCACATGCTGACATATAAGGCTTATTAATAATTCTCGTAATAAATTGTGCGTGTGTGTATGCGTGCTAAGTTGCTTCAGTCGTGTCTGACTCTGTGATCCAATGGACTGTAGCCCGTCATGCTTCCTTTGTCCATAGGATTCTCCAGGCAAGAATACTGGAGTGGGTTGCCATGCCTTCCTCCAGGGGATCTTTTCCACCCAGGGCTCGAACTCGCATCTTTTGCATCTCCTGCATCAGCAGGTGGGTTCTTGATCACTAGCTCCATACCCCAGCCACCTGGGCTGGATCTAGCTGCTTCCATGATTGGGTGTGACTGATCGTTGTTGTTCAGTCGTTAAGTCCTTCCGATTCTTTGCAATCCAGTGGACTGCAGCATGTCGGCTCCTCTGTCCTCCACTGTCTCCCTGAGTTTGCTCAAATTTCCTAGGGTATAACTGATAACACCATGAGCCCTTACAGAATCTCAGGAGGGCTGAGGGAGCCACACTGCAGGCCTGGGGCCCGGGGAGCCACTGCCACGGGATTAGGAGGCCCCGCTCACCTCCAGGCCAGTCAGTCTCCTGTGTTCGGCCGTTTTTCCTTCCTTAACTCAGCACAAGCACAAGTGTCTTGTGGACACAGCTGATGGGTGAGCCTTAGAGGCTTCAGTTCCCTGGCTGCAAGGGAATCTGGGAAACGGAATTTTCAGCTCTCCAGCCTCTTCAATTCAGGAAGGTAAGCAGCAAGAGGAATGCTTGGACGTTGAAAAAGCCAATTCTCACCCAGAGATGTGCCTGGGGGTCGAATCTCTGATGTTGCCATCTGTCCCAGGGCTTTCTTTTCAGGCCCTGATGTTAATGGGAAACCATCACCTCTCTGGCCCCGCAGATAATCCAAGGCCAGGCTAACTGGTCACCAGAATGACTTGTTAATGTGATCGAGTACTGACCTCGGTTCCCCTTGACGAAATGAAGGAGGAGAAGGGAACTTCATTTATCCAGGATTTTTCACGTTCCCTGTTGCTTATGTACATGGTGCCCTCATCACCTGCATTTTACAGCTGAGGACACACCGGGCCCAGAGAGACTGAGGAAGCTGCAAACCAGGCAGAGGTAGATAAAGGGGAGTGTTAAGATGGGGGCTGCAAACTCTCAACAAGTCAGGGAGTAGAGACGAGTGAAACAGATTTGGGGTTAAGTTGATATTGATGTGTTTTCTTTGTATTTAAATACATGAGAAAAGATTTGTGCTTTTTTTTTTTGAAATGTAGGTCCCTTGGTTTAGTTTTTGTTTTTCCTTTTTTGAAAAGATTTATTTATTTTGGGCTGTGCTGGATCTTCGTTGCCGCAAGAGAGCTTTCTCCAGTTGCAGTGTGTGGGCTTCCCTTTTTCCAGAGCATGGGCTCTAGAATGCGGGTTCAGTAGTTTTCATGGGCTTAGTTGTCCCATGGTGTGTGGAATCTTCCCAGACCAGTGGTCGAACCTGTGTCCCCTACATTGGCAGGCAGATTCTTAACCACTGGACCACGAGGGAAGTCCTGTTTTTCCTTTTGTGATAGAAAAATACTTCTCCATTCTGAAAAAACCATAGACTATGGCAATTGATGGTTTGTCTCAGTGTCCGGGACACAAAACGGCACAGTGATTGTTATTGTTTAGTTGCTAAGTCGTGTCTGACTCTCTGAGACCCCATGGACTGTAACGTGCCAGGCTCCTCTGTCCATGGCATGGTGGGGACTGGGGCAAATGAATGAACCTGGAGAATAGCTCAAAGCAGCAGCTCTGGTGGGCCTCCTGCTGATTCCGTGCGTACGTAGGTCCCCGTCTTGCCAGATTGCCCACGTTTTTTAGTGAGAAGTTGAAAATTCATATTTTGAGTTATGTCTTCCAAGTTATCTGTAGTTGTACCAAATTTTGCAAACATTGTGAAAATCAGTCAAACTTCTCTCTGGGTCAGATCTGGCCAGTTTGCACCTTGTGTGGAAGAGCCTTAATTTAGGCGTCAGAGATCCTAGGTTGGAGTCTGGGCTCTGCTACGTTCTAGTGGGTGGGGTCACAGGCAAGCCACCATACTCTCTGGGCCTCAGTTTCCCCTTCTGTAAAATGGGACTCCTGAGAACAGCATGGTCTGCCGAGCCTTTTACTAAACCAGTACTTTCTAAATGGTGGGTCATGGAGTCTATTTAGTGGATTGTGACCTGCATCTTTTAAACAGAAACCAGGACAGGATGGAAAATAACAGGATGCATCATAGTATTATAGGTCAACATTGCTTTGTGGAACATAGTTTAGTGTTACACATATATCTATGTTAGACTGGGTCTTGATATATATACAATATGCATTTCTCATGTGGAGTGACCGAAAAGGAGGCTTTCAAATAAAAAATGTTGTTCATGTCTGAATGCATTCAATGCTGGCAACATTTCTGTGAGGTGGGTTTTCTCATCAACCCCATTTTACAGGTGAGAAAGCTGAGGTTCAGAGAATGAAGTTTCCACAAACAGGAAAAGGAAGAGCTGGGATTTGACCCCAGGCCACATCTTAACCACGTGCACTCTGTCATCTCCAGACAGCACCTGTGTGACTGCGATGAAAGGAGCTAATGCAAGTCAAGGGCTTAGCCTGGTGCCTGGGACACAGCAGGTGCTTAATAAATGTAGAAGCCAGGCTTATGTGTGCAGCTCCTCATTCAGCCACACCAGGTGGCCTGCAGGAATCCAATGGCTACGAGAGACAGGAGGGCTGGGTTTCTGCGGTCCTGATATGCGTGTGGTGGGGACAGGGCTACAAGGGCAAAGAGACACCCTCTCCCCTGCAGCCTGAGTTCCCCAAATACTCATTTTTGGCCAAATACTTGATGGTTGAATTTTAAAATCAGTATTTGGCTGGAGCTGGCTTATCCATCGTCCTTGAATGAACTTCTGCATATTTTGCTATATTGAATTTATGGATGGAAAAAAACCCAACATTTTGTTAAACAATTTAAACTATCATGACGATGGTATTATTAAGCATTAGGGCAGTTAACTTTTAAAGCCTGGCTGAGTATAGGAAGAAGTGCTTCCAGGGCAGTGGTTGCTGATGGCTCCAGGCCACCATGCTGCTCTCGGCTGGAATCCCCATTGTGACTAGAGCTAATCCTTAACTCTGGGGCCTGAACATATCCTCGAAGGTGCTGCAATTTCAGGGAAGCACTCCCCGAAGCAAGGGCGCAGCCCAAGAAGATGCTTCTGGAATCCCCGCAGTGCTATTTCCAGGCCTGACTTTGGGTGGCACCTGCGGGCAGTTCGGGCCAGTGGCGGGCTCGCACTGCCCTCTGGTGGACACCGGCGAGCACAGCGTCGCGGAGCTGAGCCGGCAGCGTCGTCGGGGCTGCCGGCGCTGGGGGAAGAGCAGAGCGCGCTCAGCTCAGCTCCGATTTTCCTTTACCCAGCATGGACTGTCTATGGATCCGGACGACATCCTCGAAGTTTGCCCACATCCTTGTGAGTAAAGAAGGCAGGCTGCATTCTGTATGGGTCCATTTATAGGAGCTTGGAGATCTGGGGTGACAGAAATCAGGAGAGAGGTGGAAGGCTGGGGAGAGGCTGGGAAGGACCAGGAGGGGCCCTTTAGGGGACCTGGAGACGTCGTCCCTCCTCATCTGCGCCAGGGAGCATGGTTTCCAGTGGGAAGGATGGAGGCAGGGTGTCTGGGCAAAAACAGGTCATGGGCTTTCTCATGAACTTGAAGGTATTTTCTGCACGTATTTTACACCCAGTTTACTGCACCAAGCTCAAGTGAGCACCTGATATATTCGTGCACATGGTTATACTTGGGTACCCATCCCCCAGATCAGGATGACTTTAAAAATAGAAGTCAGATTATGCCCCTCTCCTGCCTTAAACTTTCTGGTGTCTTCTCACCGGATTTGGAGTAAGATCCAAACTCCAACGAAATAAAGGATTTGGAGTAAGATCCAAACTCCAACGAAATAAAGGAAAGCCCCACAGCCAACATGTATCAGTCCACTGCAGATGGACATTCGGTTTGTTTTCATTCTTTGCTATTACAGACTGTATTGTAGAAAGTAACTCTATACAGAATATGCATGCTTATGTAAATATGTCTGTAGATAGAGTCTCAGAAGTGGAAGGGCTGAGTCAAACTTACAAATTGGATAAAGATGGCCAACTTTCCCTCCTTAGGAGTTGTACCAATTTCAGCTTCCACAAGCAATGCATGAAGCCCCACAGCTCCACCGGCACTGTGAGTCATAAAACTTTCGAATTTTTGTCAATCTGATGTGAAAAACGGTATCTCAGTATATCTGCATTTCTCTTATTATGAGTGAACTTGAGTATCTTTGTATGAGTTTAAGAACCAATTGTACTTTAAAAAAATCCAAAAATGTTCATGGCCTTTGATCATTTTTTATTTGGGTTGTTGGCCCATTATTTATTTCTAGGAGCTTTTTATATATTAACGGGGATTAACTCTTGCTGTTGTCTGCGATTTGAATTTCAATTTGACTTTTGCCTCATGTTATTTTTATAATTTATTTGTGGCTGTGCTGGGTCTTTGTTGCTTCACGGGCTTTTCTCTAGTTGAGGGGAGTGGGGGCTACTCTCTAGTTGAAGTGCACAGGCTTCTCATTGCAGTGGCTTCTCTTGTTGTGGACACAGGCTCTAGGGCAAGTGGGCTTCAGTATTTGGGGCTCCTGGGCTCTAGAGCACAGGCTCAGTAAGTTGTAGTGTACGGGTCTAGTCGCCCCTCGGCATGTAGCAACTTCCCAGACCAGGGATTGAACCAGCATTTCCTCCCTTGGCAGGTGGATTCTTTATCACTGAGCCACCAGGGAATCCTTACTTACGTGTTTTAGTAAGTTTTTTTAAGGTGGTCAGATTTCTCAATTTTTTTTTTTTTTTTTGCAAGCACAATGTCTTATTCAAATGTGTGTCTGTTGTGCCGGGGACACTGCCAATGTATCGTAGATACTCGATTAATATCTGATGGAAAAAATGATTCATTTTCTGAGTAGACATCTGAGCCCATGTGATGTACTACTACTATTTATTATGTGCTATATATGTTGAGATGCTTTTGGCTGCAAATAACTGAGGAAGAATGAACTCAAAATATTTCAACCACAAGGACATTTTAATCTCACATAATAAATTTAACCTATCTTTCCTAAGCAATTATCCTTCTAAGAATTAACCAATGCTCAATCAATAGAAATCTTTGTGGAATCACTCCTGCCACATCTTTTACCCCAAGCATATATAACACAAATGAAGCCAAGTTAGAGGGAACAGTGTCCAGGGATAGAGACAGAGACTGAATTAAAAAAAAAATTTAAAGACACTTGTTGAATTCTGCATTTGGGGTGTTGGTGGTGATGGGGTCTGAGATCACACATTCCTGAACCTTTCAGTCAAGTAGACCAAAGACATCTTTTTTTTTTTTCTTTTTTAAAGCCACTTTGATGGTATTTATGCCATTTGCAACTGGAAAATCCCCATATTATCTCTCTGATTTCTAAATCCATTGTGAAACAAATACCTTCAGCCCTGGAGGTTGACCTGAAGACTTCTTTGATTCTCTGTCCTGCTGAGCTGGCCAGGAACTTCTGGTGTCACGCTCAGACTTCCAGAAGGCCAAGGGCTTTTTTTGGGGAGTACTGCATAGTCCAGTTACTCTACTTCTAAGAGTGTTCCAGAGGGCTGCAAGATACTGTTGGATAAACATTGAAGGCAAGAAGTCTGGGACCACTGAATCTTAGCTACCCATCCATCCATCCATCCATTTATCCATCCATCTACCCACCATCCACCCTTCCATCCATCATCCAACATTCATTAATTGTCTTCTCTCTTACAGAATGAGAAAGATAGTGTCTTTACCCATTGAGAGCTTCCAGTCATCTAGAATTCAGAATGAAACCCTTACAAACTGTGGACTGTCAGCACTAGCCTTCGACATTCAGTTATCACAGCAGAGAAGTAGTGACCACCTAGGCAGTTAATTTCAGGATTAAGGGACAGGTTTGTTTCACCCCAAACCTCTTTCTGTGTGGACAGCTGAGAGTCTACTATTAGTGCCACTAACAGAAGCCTTTTAAAATAAAACTTCTTTTTTATAAGTAATTTTACTTTTTGTTAAACTCTAAACAAAATTTTTCTTGACAGCAGTTTTTTTTCTTTTTTGAGTATTTGGAGATAGGACTATTTTATTTTTTTTCCTCCAAATTATTGAAGTATAGTTGACTTACAGTGCTGTGCCAATCTCTGCGAATCAGCCAAATGTCTCAGTTATACACGTATACACATTCTTTTTTTACATTCTTTTCCAGTATGGTTTATCACAGGATACTGAATATTGTCCCCTGTGCTAGATATTAGGATCTTGTTGTTTATCCACTCTAAATGTAGTAGTTTGCATCTACCAACCCCAGATTCCCAGCCCATCCTTCTCCCCTCCACCCTAGGCAACCACAACTCTGTTCTCTGACAGCAGGTTGTGATGGTGCCTGGAAGGGAAGGGTGGCTAGCACGTGATTACAAGATCTAAGTGGCCAGGGTATCAATGGGAAAACAGGGAAGATCCAGGAGTGTTTACATCACTGATTCCCTGGGTGGCTCTCCTCCAGTCTCTCTTTCTCCTCCAGCCAGAAGTCGATTCATCCAGTACAGCTCCTCCACTCATTAGAAGAAACCTAAGTCCGCAGATTATAGTGAGGTTGACCCATGTTTTCAGCAGCTAACTCTGGGGATTCTTTACCTCCATTTAACTGTCTGTCCATCTAACCATTATACCATTCTTGCAACCACATATCCAACCATCACATATCAATCACCCATCAACCATTAGTCATTCTATCCAATTACTCATTCAAATACCCATCCATCCATTTAGCCACTCATTTACCCACTTAACCATCTATCCATCTTTCCATCTCACCATGCAACCATTCAGTCATCCAGACAGGCATCCACCCATCCATCTCACCATTTGGTCATCAATTATCTATCCAACCATCCAACCACTCATAATCTATATAACCATCTATCTGGTCATCCCAAGAGTTATCCACCCATTTATTTCTCCATTCTCCAATCACCTAACCAGCCACCCACCCACCACCCAACTATTTAAAAGTCTATTCATCCATTTTTACAAATATTCCATTCACCCAGCCAATTACCTTACTGACTATGATATCAATTATACTTCCATCCTTCTTTCTACCTCATCTATAGTTCAATTGGCTCAGTCATGTCCGACTCTTTGTGACCCCATGGACTGCAGCATGCCAGGCTTCCCTGTCCATCACCAACTCCTGGAGCTTGCTCGAACTCATGTTCATCGAGTCAGAGATGCCATCCAATCATTTCATCCTCTGTTGTCCCCTTCTCCTGCCTTCAATCTTTCCCAGCATCAGGGTCTTTTCCAATGAGTCAGTTCTTTGCATCAGGTGGCCCAAGTATTGGAGTTTCAACTTCAACATCAGTCCTGCCAATGAACACCCAGGACTGATCTCCTTTAGGATGGACTGGTTGGATCTCCTTGCAGTCCAAGGGACTCTCAAGAGTCTTCTCCAACACCACAGTTCAAAGGCATCAATTCTTTGGCGCTCAGCTTTCTTTATAGTCCAACTTTTACATCCATACATGACTACTGGGAAAACCACAGCTTTGACTAGGTGGACCTTTGTTGGCAAAGTAATGTCTCTGCTTTTTAATATGCTGTGTAGGTTTGTCATAGGAACCTCATCTATAATGGGATTCCAATTTGTGTTAGCATCCACTCTGTGGATTGATTCCAAGAACACCATTCCATGCTTGATTTGGGGGGAAACAGTGATGAAGCAAATAGCACCTGCCCCCAGGGAGCTCAGAGCCTAGTGAGGAGTCTATCTCACTGTTGGTGATGGCTTTCTATGTATCAGATTCTAGCTCTGAGACTCCAATCATCAGGTCGTTTTCCCATCTCCACTGACATGGATGCCAGCCAATTGAAGACCCTGGATTTCACTGACATGAATAGAGGGAGGAGCTTATACTTAGGCTTAGCATCCAATCAAATGAATCCAGGCTCTGCTTGGAACTCTGTGGGCAGCAACAGAGCTGAAGATGTCCTTGGAACTTCTCCAGATGTCCCTTCTTGTTTCCTACACCAAATCCTCGGTTCATCCCCTGGAAAACAAACTCCTACCATTGGCATGGAGATCAGTTCTATTTCCACAGCACCCCCCCAAATTCTTTTAGTAGCAGCTCACTCATTCCTCCTTTGGGGAACCAGCTCTCTCCAACTTTCTGCTCATGAGAGATTGAACCCTAAATCCAGCTCCATGGGTAGGTCATGACTCAGGTCTGGCCAATGAGACACAATCCTGGGATCTTGTTGGAACCTCGAGGCAGAAGCAGCTCTTTCTACTGGTGTGGTTTTGCTGAAAGATTCTTGGAGCCATTTTTGCCACAACAGGGAAGAGCCTACCTGAGAAGTAAAACCACCCAGGAGAAAGTCACTTGACCACCAGGATCCAGCTATGCCTGAAGACATATATGGACTAAAGTTCCTGGAGATGCTTTTCTTTTTTTTGGCTTAAGCCAATTTGAGTTGGATTTGATACTTCTGCAATGAAAGAGGAAAAGACCAACATATTCAGAAGCTGCAAAGGTGGTCATCAAGTAGTGACACCCTACCCCACTTCAAAATGTAAACGTGGTTTTATTTAATGCCTCTTTCTGTCACAAAATACCACCTCCTCCGCAGGGTCCCCACTTCCCAGAAAACAAGATGGCAGTTGAAGGCACGTGCACTGTCCACATGTCGTCGGGTTAGGTCCTTAAAAACAAAATAAGCAACAGTCTTCCCCACAGCCCCGAACTGCCTTCGGAGCAGAGAGGCTTCAATTAGAACTGTGCGCCGCCAAACGCGCCCGCTGAGAAAACCAAAAAACCACCAGCTAAGAAAACCAGCAACACAGGTACAAGAGCATAATAGCGGAGTAATGAGAGTAGTCCATAAATTAAAGTGGAAAAAAAAAAAGCCTGTTCCCTTCTCATCACCAGCCCTCCCCCGAATCAGCAATTCCTTGCTTTTGTTCTGTGAGTCTTGTAGAAAAGTCTGGACTCTGAGCCAGCCCTCTTCCCCAAAGTTAAATATTCCAAAGCCACTGCTGGGTGCCCCGTTTCTCAGGACCCGCGTTGGGGCCGAAAGGACAACTTCTGAGATGGTCACTGGACACCTCTCGGCTGGAGGGACCCTGCCTGCTGTCCAGCATCTGGCGGGGGCGGCGGGGAAAGCCAGGGGCCTGGGCTGGTGGCTGCAGCTCTGACGGCAGGTGGGGAGGCCGCGGGCGCTGCTATAAATACTCCAGCTCCAGGGCGTGCCTCAGCGCCTCCAGGTCCGCGTGGCAGGATATCCTCCAGAACGGCATGTTGTGCTGGAACACAGAAGCGCGGACACACGGTTATGGCTCTGCAGTCCCCCCGGATCCCATACCTGTGGTGGGAGCCTTAGGAGAAGTCCCCGAGTCAAAACATCATGGTGGACCCCTCCCCGCCTCCGGATGTGATCAGTACCCACCAGTCTGGGCATCCTTTCTAGTTCTTTGGAGCCTGTTATTTATTTTTTGGCTTTGCCTGGTGGCATGGGAGAATCTTTGTTCCCCAGCAGGGATGGAACCTGTGCCCCCTGTATTGGGAGTGTGGAGTCTTAATCCCTGGACCACCAGGGAAGTCCCCTTCTGAGCCTGTTCTGATGACTTATCCTGCCCTGTCCAACATGTGGACTGACTGGCCCCTTTCCCCTCCGTTGGGACCGCCGTGGTCTTGATGTGCTCAAAGTGTTAGTCGCTCAGCTGTGTCTGACTCTGTGTGACTCCACGGACTATAGCCCGTCAGGCTCCTCTGTCCAGTATTCTCCAGGTGAGAATACTGGAGTGGGTTGCCATTCCCTTCTCCAGGGGATCTTCCCGACCCAGGGATAAAGCCTGAGTCTCCTGCACTGCAAGCAGATTCTTTATCATCTGAGCCTCAGGGAAGCGGTGCACCGACATGGCATCAAATCCACAACAGGAAAGCGATTCCGACTTAAAAATGTGCTCTCAGTCATGACGTTTCAGATAGAAAGTCTTGGCCAGATGCTACCATGTCTTCAACCCCTCCCTGACACTCACTAGTTTCCATGTGAACAGATAGGGCTGGTCCCAGAGACTTTTTATCTTTTCTTTACAGCAGGTGATGCGTGCTCTGTGTTACTGTCATGCAATGAGGTTTTTCATTTTAAACATAAGCGCGTTGACTGAAAGGGAAACATGAAGTAGATAATAGGACAGGCAGCATGCAGATGCAGCAGAAGTAATTGGTGTAAAAGAAGTGCTATGTTGATTACAGAAATTGCTCATGTGAAAGAAGAAATTTGTGAAACACTTCCATAGTGTGAAGGTTAAATGTTTAAGATTGCTCTTGTCAAAGCTCTGTTCTGCCTTCATTAGCTGGGTGACCGTGATTTACTCTTCTGCTTGTCTGAAAAATGCAGATAATACTTGCTGTATACCATGTCTATCTTGTTTTACAAATGAGGAGACTGAGGTGCACAGAGATTCTGTCTGACTCCAGGGAAAAAACTTGCCTGCGTGTTCATCACTAGAAAATGTAACCACAGACTGAAGCTGATGCCTGCCATCCTCCTCCTTCCCACTTCCAGGACCCTGAATTTGGCAGCACTGTGCCAGAGAGGTAAGTAAGGGGTGAATTATGATCATGTAAGCAAGCTACGACAACTCCAACCCTGTTTGTCAGGGATTTGTCCTGTATCCCTCCTGACTTATGAGCCACTGAAGTCAATGAGGAAGTTTGCTGGGCGTGTCTGGGAAAGATTTTCCTCCATGATTAGAGAGAAGCACCTGAGAACTCTTTCCTTCTTACTTTCCCCTTTCATTTGAATGATGGCATGTTAGTATGTGATGTCTGGAGCTGTGGCAGCTGTTTTGAGATCATGAGAAATGAACTATCAGAAATGAAAAAGCCAAAGATGATTAGAAAGGTAGAGCAAAATGATGGGAAGGGATACCTGGTGAATTTTTGGACCCACTGAAACGACCTAGGATACACCTACTTCTAATCTTGTAAGGTTAGCTAGTGTTTAAGTCTTCATTACAGCTAAAAGATACTGAGCATCCTCAAGACAGTCACTGGCCTTCAGTTATTTACTGAGTGAACAGAGGATGCTTGATGAATGTGTGTGAATGCCCCCAGTTCCGTGGTAGATCTGCTGCTCTGTGAGGTTCTCTGCCCACAGGGTCAAAACTATACAAGTGTCCTTTTGGTTCCAGGAGCACAATAACACTTTCCTGCCTCTGGGGGCTCTGCGCTTTAGATAGCTGGGTCAGGGCAAGGACTCTCTGGAGGGATGACATTTCAGTAGGCCCCAGAGAATGGGAAGGCAGGGGCCATGCAAATGTGGGGGGAGGTAGTCAAGGCTGAAGACGCAGCAAGTGCAAAGGCCCTGAGGAGGGTTTGAGCTTGGAAAGTCATGTTCACTGCTGCCTAGCATGCCTCTTGGCCCACAGTGGGCACTTAATATTCGTGGAATGAATGAAAAAAGGAAGGGAGGGAGAAGAAGAGGGAAGGGGAATTTCTCAAAGCAAAGTCCTCAATGGACACATCTTTTCCTCTTTTGCCCAAAAGAAGCAGAAAACGATCCATCATGGGCAACAGATGCCATCTCTTTAATGCCTTTCAGCTCCCCCACCCTGCTCCCCTCAGCCTGGCTGAGCCTTTCATTCTCTGCAAAGATGGATGTTGGTGGCTGCCTGGCCAATCCAGTCCCTCCTTAAACAATGTAATTTATTTTTCTGGGAGGAAATGAGCAAAGGGGAAGAGACTGTCTCAGCAGCCTCCCTCCCAGGCCTGGCGACTGCAGAGCCCGGGTGGATTTCTCACTTGTGGAGGGGTGGAGACAAATGACCCGCTAAAATGGAGACATTAACAACACTGTCAGCTGAGACAGCAGAAGCCCCCTGTCCTGTCACCGTATTTTACACTGCTCAGGTGTCCGGCGGCCTGGGCTAATGAGGCCCATCCATCAGGTCGGGAGAGCTGCTGGCGCACAGAGCTGCTCATTATCGTGCTGGGGCTGCTGCTTCAGACACTGGTGGGAACCTTCAGGGGAGTGGAGCGTATGGGGGTGGTGTGCCCGAGTCTTCTTTGGTGGACTCCAGTCTCTTCTGACCAGTTCGGGGGTGCGGAACGACAGTGTTTCAAACTCCTAAGTCCACCTCCTTCCTGCCAGGTGTCTGGCACACAGCACAGAGCAGTTTACACTGCAGCTATGTGACCTTAAGTAAATTAATTAACCTCTCTGAGTCTCAAACATGTCCTCTATAAAATGAAGTGGGATGGTACCCACTTTGTGGGGGGTAGGGGCTTGGAGGATTAAATAAAATGATGACATCAGGAATAAAGAGTAGTGGGTAACCAACCTAGACAGCATATTAAAAAGCAGAGACATTACCAACAAGGTCTGTCTAGTCAAGGCTATGGTTTTTCCAGTAGTCATGTATGGATGTGAGAGCTGGACTATAAAGAAAGATGAGTGCCGAAGAATTGATACCTTTGAACTGTGGTGTTGGAGAAGACTCTTGAGAGTCCCTTGGACTGCAAGGAGATCCAACCAGTCCATCCTAAAGGAAATCAGTCCTGAATATTCATTGGAAGGACTGATGCTGAAGCTGAAACTCCAATACTTTGTCCACCTGATGCGAAGAACTGACTCATTGGTAAAGACCCTGATGCTGGGAAAGATTGAAGGCGGGAGGAGAAGGGGATGACAGAGGACGAGATGGTTGGATGGCATCACTGACACGATGGACATGAGTTTGAGTAATCTCTGGGAGTTGGTGATGGACAAGGAGGCCTGGCATGCTGCAGTCCATGGGGTTGCCAAGAGTCAGACACGACTGAGTGACTGAACTGAACTGAAGGCCTGGGATGAGTGACAGCCCTGCCAGCTGTGATGGAGACTGCTGACTGGCTCCGTACATTCATTCTCCCCTTCTCTCTAAGAAAAATGCTCCGTCCTTCTTTTCTTCCTTTTCTTCCGTTGTTTCTTGCCTTGCTAGGCAGGAGTGGCTGAGAATCAAGGCCACATCTTCCAGCTCCCTTTGTGACAAGGTGTGACTTCCTGACTCAGAAATTTGGCCAATAGGATCTGAGCAGCAGTGATGTCGTATCGCTGTATCCGCGGTGCTCTTAAAGGGCAGGGGGTCCTCCCCTCTTCCCTCCTTGATTTTCCTGGTGGGAGAGTGAAGGCGTGGAGGGGGTGAGGAGCCGTCGTGGATTGTATGGTAACGGCAGCACTGGGGCTGGCAGAGCAACAAGATGGACGGGGCCTGGGCCCATGGGCTGCCCCGGCTCTGTGGGCCGCTAACGGGAGGCGGAGACAGCTCTCCGCTGTTGAAGCTGCCGGCCGGCATCTCTGGCAACGCAAACTCTGCTGTACAAAGCCTGGACCCCTGGGGACTACCTCACCCACTCCCTCAGCCTGGATTCAGTGACATACTTGCTCCTGTGGACTTTGCGCAAACAAGACACTGGGGTGAGTTTTTGTTATGTGGGCAGATTTTGTTTTTTTCTTATTTAAGCTATTTAATTTTGGAGTTGCTCAGTTGTGTGTGACTCTGCAATCCCATGGACAGTAGCTTAGCAGACTCCTCCATCCATGGAATTTTCCAGGCAAGAGTCCTGGAGTGGCTTGCCACTTCCTTCTCCAGAGGATCTTCCCGACCGGAGATTTGAACTCCGGTCTCCCACATTGCAGGCAGATGCTTTACCCTCTGAGCCACCAGGGAAACCCAAGCTATTTTATTAGGTACTTGCAAGTTTAGCTCAAATGAACACTTTTATACTTCTAATTTTTTAGTAATGATTTTCACCTTAAAATCCATTTGCTTGATATTAATACACCTGCATCGGCTTTTATTGTTAGTATACACATGAATACTTTTTCTGTATTTTTCAACTGTTCTCTATATTAGGAATCTTTCACATTCAGCCAGCTTTTAAAAAAAAAAACTGTCAGAAAATCACTGACTTTGATATTTTGCTTCATTCCCATTTATTGTGACGACATTTGGCTTTTTTGATATCAGTTTACTTTTGTGTCTTGTATTTGGCAGACTTCTGTTTTCTTTTATAAACTTCTTTGCCTTATTTTTAAAAATGTGTTTATCTTTGGCTGAGTTGGGTCTTCATTGCCATGAGGGCTTTTCTCTAGTTGAAGGGGGCGGGGGTCACTCTTCAGGTGCAGTGTTCAGGCTTCTCACTGCAGAGGCTTCTACAGTTGTCGACCACGGACTCAGGGCAAGCGGACTCAGTAGGTAAGGTTCCTGCGCTCTAGAACACGGGCTCAGCAGTTCTGATGCCTGGGCTCAGCTGCTCTGTGGCATGTGCGATCCTCCCGGACCGGGGATCGAACCCATGCCTCCTGCACTGGCAGGCGGATTCTTCACCAGCGAGCCACCAGGGAAGCCGCTCTTCTTCGCTCATCTTTCACTGGATTCTTTGCTCATCCCGGCGCCCCCTTGTTTTGCGCAAATTCGGACTCCTGTGTTCTTTCTCTGCTGGCTCCCCTAGAGGCAGACCCTCCTCTGAGTTTCTGAAGATGGATTTAGCTTCCCCCCACTACCCCCCAGCCCCAGGGAGTAGTAAGCGCGCCCACTTTGGGCTGCTGAGGGCCAACTCTGCACGGTTCTCCTGCTGGCCCCCTTGGCGCCTGTTCTCTGCAGGGGCAAAGATAAAAAGGCCGCTCAGAGAGGGCCGCCACTGCCTGAAGGGCACACAGCCACCAATGGCCGAGCTGGGATTTAGGGCAAAATATGCTCCCCTGGCCAAGTGTTTCCGTGAGAGCCAGGTAGCTGTAGGGTGAGGCGACGGAGGCGCCTGGGACACAGAATTGAAAGGGGCACCTGCAGGGCTTCCCTGGAGGTCCAGTGGTTAAGACTCTGCACTTCCACTGCAGGGGGCGTGGGTTCGATCCCTGGTTGGAGAACTAAGATCGCAAAAAAAAAGAACTTTAGTTTATGAAGAGGCATCTCTGTTAGCACCCCCTCCTCCTGGCTCTCTAAGGGAGGGCGACCTAGACTAGCAGTTCTTAAGCAGCAGCCTGCCCCCTAGGAGTGACTGTGTGAGTTTTGACTGTTGTCATGATTGGGGGGGCGCTACACGAGGTGCAGGCGCCTGCTCCATCCCACACACCTTAGACGTGAATGATTTTCAAATGTTCTGCCAGGTATTTAAGTAAGTACAAACCCATTCATAATAACCGGAGTGGAGACCCTTAACTCCACTTTGTCACATAAACAGAGTATCTTTCCCATGCTTTTAATCAACGTTTTCCAGGGCTGCAATGACTGCGAACTGGGGAAGCCTATATTTTGTTTTACTCCGAGCCTAACCGTGGGTTGCTCTGCAGTTTGGAGCAATCACCTGACGGCTGCAGCGCCTCGATGGCTCTGTGAGTGGCCGGGACTGCACACTCGTGTCCTGCATTTGCTGGGCTGCATCCTCAGTGACAGCGCTTTTGGGTGCAGGGCTCTGTGCTCAAACGTTTACCACTGGAGCACATGTTATTGTGAGTATAAATACGTGTGTGTGCTCAGTCATGTCCAACTCTTTGTGACCCTATAGACCGTAGCCCACCAGGCTCCTCTGTGCATGGGATTCTCCAGGCAGGAATACCGGAGTGGGTTGCCGTGCCCTCCTCCAGGGGACCTTCCGGACGCAGGGATCGACCTCGTGTCTCCTGCGTCTCTCATGTCTCCTGCATTAGCAGGTGGATTCTTTACCACTATCGCCACCTGAGGAACCCTTGAGTACAAATGACTTCCCTTATTTCTTTAAAAAATTATTTTTGATGAGGACCATTTTTTGAACTATTGAATTTGTTACCATGTTGCTTCTGTTTTATGTTTCGGTCCTGAGACATGGGGGATCTCAGCCCCCTGTGGATAGAACCTGCAGCCCCTGCACTGGAAGGGGAAGTCTTAACCACTGGACCACCAGGGAAGTCCCGCCCTTATTTCTTTCTGTATCACTGGATGTTGATCTCCAGGACACTATGCTTTTTATTTTCTTTTTAAAAATTTTCCTGGGGCAGGAAATTATGGTTTTAAGGAGGTTTTCTTATCCATTAGTATTTCATTTCAGGATAGTAAGTGATCATTTCCAAACATCTGCTACACCGCCCTAAGAAACCCCCTTTGATGTGAGAAGGCAAGTGAACGGCAGTGACTGCCCCTGGACTTCCTTGTCATTCTCCAGGTGAGAACCAGAGGGCAGGTAGCGTGCCCATGACCAGAGGCTAAGCAAGTTCTCAATCTAACTCTGATAGAAGCAAAGTTTATTTTGATCGCTGTCATATGCTTGGGCAGAGGTTCTTCTCAATTAGATCTGAACTTGCAAAAGGGGCTCTGGACTCCCCCTCCCACCCCAGCAGTGGGCTTCGGGTAGGTTCACCGGAGACCAGCTCTTGACCTGGCACACCGGTCCTGGATTCATGTGATAATTCATGAGGTTCACACCACTGTTTTGGTCATATCCTGGTGTATCACCCGTATCAGTCAGCTCACTCACTTAGTCTGACTCTTTGTGACCCTATGGACTGCAGCATGCCAGGCCTCCCTGCCCATCACCAACTCCTGAAGCTTGCTCAAACACATATCCGTTGAGTTGGTGATGCCATCCAACCATCTCATCCTCTGTCATCCCCTTCTCCTCCTGCCTTCAATCTTTCCCAGCATCAGGATCTTTTCCAATGAGTCAGTTCTTTGAATCAGGTGGCCCTAGGTATTGGAGCTTCAGCATCAGTCCTTCCAATGAATATTCAGGACTGATTTCCTTTAGGATGGACTGGTTGGATCTCCTTGCAGTCCAAGGGACTCTCAAGAGTCTTCTCCAACACCACAGTTCAAAAGCATCCATTCTTTGGTGCTCACCTTTTTTCATGGTCACCCCGATAGCTATGATTAATATTTTCTCCTCTAAATCGAATGTAAACCATGCCATGTGGTGGGTGGGATCTCACTTCCCTGACCAGGGATCAAACCTGTGTCCCTGCATTGGGAGTGTGGAGTCTTAACCACTGGAGCGCCACTGGTTAAGTACAGCCAGGTAAAGAAGTCCCTCTAAATCAATTCATTTTTAAAGTTAAAGAAATCCGCTTTAAAAAGAAGTGCTCAGAGTAAAAGCTGAAGTCCCTCCAAAGGCCCCAGGTACCTCCAAGACCGCACCTCCTGACCTGCCCTGCCCTTTGCTTGGTGCATCCCTGATGCCACGCTGGCTTTCTGCAGGAAGCCCCAGCCTTCGGACCTTTGAACTCCTTGGTTCCTCTCCCGAAATTCCCTCCCTCTGATGCTCACTTGGCTCACTTCCTCTCCTCCCACCTCTGCTCGGCCATCACCTCGCAGCCAGGCAGGCCTTGATCACCACCTGCACTACCAGCCTGCCCGCCCCTAGCGCCTCCTCTGTTCTCCACTCTCCGCTTTATTTTTCTCCAAAGCTCTGGCGGTCATCTGACACGCTTGTTACACTTAGGTGCTGACCGCTTGTCCCCAGGCTGTGAGCTGAGTGCCGGGTGAGAACGGCCTGTGTGTTCTGCTCACTGCCCAGGCGCAGTGCCTGCAAGAGAGGCCAGCACAAAGTAGGTGCTCAGCTAATGGAGCTTACACTACAGGTGGAGGGTTGGTGATGCAGCCATGAGTCACATAGGTAGCTCTTTCGTGACAAGAGGGGATAAGGCCTTGGAGGAGGAATACGGAGATCTGTGGGAGGGAAGTGCAGGCAGGCCTCATTGAGCTTGGAAGGTGGGAATGGGAGCTGGGAGGGAAAGCCTCCTCTGGAGGGAGGCTGAGGCTGGAAGAGCAAGGGGAGGAGCAAGGAAGGGAAGGGGAGGAGCCTTCCAGGAGGCTGCACCGGTATATGCAAAGCCTTCTAAGCTTTCCCTCTCCTGAGCCCCTGTCTCAGGACCTTCCATCTTCTCATGGATTTCATCCGCTGAGACCCTAAACATTTTTGCATTTCCTTAGAATCTGTTTCTGAGGCAGGAAGGGGGAAACCAGGTCCCCCAAATTAAGCTCTGTGACATTAACAATCCACTTCCCAGGCCCCTGGGTGGGGGGCAGCAGGCTCTCTGGGATGCTGTTGACAGGTCCAGACCCCGGACTTTAGCAGCTGTTTCTTTTCCAAGAACAGAGCTGCGGCCACCAGAACCCCCTGCCCATCTCCTCATGGGCCTGAGATCACAAAAGCAGGATTTTCTTTTTCATTAGCTTAATGCTGTCTTTATTAACTGGGAAGGGTTCCTGGAACATATGATCAGTGAGTATTAAATAAAACACACACGTGCACCAGCCCCCCCAGCAGCCTGCCCTGATGGAGGGTCTCTGGGCTCCCGAGCAGTTGTCCCAGAAACAATGCAAGGCTACCAGGGGCGGCAGCCAAAGGCACGGAGTGGGGATTTGCAGAAGGAAATGACTCAGGATGCTTCTGAGATTTCTGAGTGGGAGTGGACCAGCGACCAAAGAGCCTGGAAGGGAGACAGGCTCAACAGAGGAGGGGGAAGCGCCCTGAGAGCTGTGTGGACAAAGTACCTTTTTGGCTCCCTGCTCCTCTTCCACACCGTCGCCGATCACGATGTAGACAGCCTTTCTGCCAAACCTCTGCATTATCCTCTCGAAGCAGCTCTCCTTCCCTGCATGTGTGGAAGGAAAGGAAGATGCTTGGTGAGGACCCGGGACTGTGGTGCATAATCACCGCTAATTAAGAGCTTCCTTCATGCAGCCGTCTTCCTAAGGACCTGGGATGAGTCATTTCATCCTCGAGCAAACCTGGAGGTGTCCCTGTCCCCAGGCGACGGGACGACAAGACAGAGGCCCAGAGCGATTAAGAGGCTGGTCCACGAGGACCCAGCAGAAAGCAGAACAGGGGTTTGAAACAAGCTCTGGTGTCTATGCAGCTGTCTGGTGTAAGAGCGATGGACCCGTTTTACAGATTAGACGTGAAGCCCCGAGAGGTGAGGCGATCTGCCCAGGGTCCCAGGGTTAGGAGGCAGAAGTGTCGGGCTTCACGTGTCCGAGGGTGGGCAGCCTGGCGCCAGAGTGGCCCTCGTGTGATTCCCCGGTTTGCTTTTCTCTTGTTTCGTATAGATGACCATCTTTTCATGTTCTCCTTCATACCAGGTGGCCAGGCAGCAGCATCAATCCTGCACTGAATTCAGATCTTAGCTCATCCCGACCTTGTTGGCAAGTTTCGGAACGACCATCATAACAAGAAGCGTGCTAATAGTGACAGCTGTGACTCTATGCTGGCGCCTGCTCAGCACTTCACCTCCATCAGCATTTCTCAGCCTCGGTGTTCCTGATGTTTTGGGCTGGCTAATTTCTTTGCTACCCTGAGCACTGAAGGACATCTAGTCCTAGCCATCTCTGATCTAGAACTTTAGTAAAGGCTCTGCTCTAAGGAAATGCTTCCAAAGTATATATCATAAATTGATTTTTGCTCCAGAAAAAAACACAGGTAAAAATGTCTCATTAAAAACATCTCAACTAGATTTAGTAGTATTATACCATTTTAGGTGATACACACACACCCCCACACACAAATCAAGACACAGTCTCCCTCTACCTCTCCCCCAGAAAAACCAATATTACTTGTCCTGATGACAAATGCTGCTGTCCATTTCTAGTTACTGAATTCTCTTATTTGATGAAAGCTCTGAGCCTAAGGTGTTTTCTCTGTTAATAAGGGAGATTAGCAAATATGAAAAAGTTGTTGAAACATGATAACACTAAACTGAGACACTCTTCTTTAAAGAGCATTAAAAAATCAACAGTCTTCTGTGTGGGTTCAAGGTTAGGTTATTTAATATACTACCTAAAATAAAACCACCTCATGTACCATCCTGGGGTGGGAAATGTTTTCCTCTTCTTTCTTAGTAATAGAATTTCCTGAGTTTTAGCGGGGCTTAGCTATGGTCAGAGAAGGCAATGGCACCCCACTCCAGTACTCTAGCCTGGAAAATCCCATGGACGGAGGAGCCTGGTAGGCTGCAGTCCATGGGGTCGCTAAGAGTCGGACAAGACTGAGCGACTTCACTTTCACTTTTCACCTTCATGCATTGGAGAAGGAAATGGCAACCCACTCCAGTGTTCTTGCCTGGAGAACCCCAGGGACGGGGGAGCCTGGTGGGCTGCCGTCTATGGGGTCGCACAGAGTCGGACACGACTGACGTGACTTAGCAGCAGCAGTGGCTATGGTCATTTAGCTGTGGACTACATTTCCTAGATTCCCTGGCAACTGGTTGTGGCCACGTGACCAAGCTGGGCCAATAGAAGGTGAGTAGAGGTAAACCCCGCCCCTGGTGTTAATTTTAGAATACTGGACTTGCGTGTATCACTCCTTCCTCTTTTCTCCCTTCCCATAAGCTGGAATGACAATATGGCAGATTCTGATTTGACTATATACATGAGAATAAACAACACAAGAGAAGACTCTACACATGGACATCACCAGATGACCAACACTGAAATCAGATTGATTATATTCTTTGCAGTCAAAGATAGAGAAGCTCTATACAGTCAGCAAAAACAAGACTGGGAGCTGACTGTGGCTCAGATCATGAACTCCTTATTGCCAAATTCAGACTGAAATTGAAGAAAGTAGGGAAAACCACTAGACCGTTTGGGTATGACATAAATCAAATCCCTTATGACTATACAGTAGAAGTGAGAAATAGATTTAAGGGACGAGATCTGATAGAGTGCCTGATGAACTATGGATGGAGGTTAATGACACTGTACAGGAGACAGGGATCAAGATCATCCCCAAGAGAAAGAAATGCAAAAAAGCAAAATGGCTGTCTGAGGAGGCCTTACAAATAGCTGTGAAAAGAAGAGAAGCAAAAAGCAAAGGAGAAAAGGAAAGATATAACCATTTGAATGCAGAGTTCCAAAGAATAGCAAGGAGAGAGAAAGCCTTCCTCAGTAATCAGTGCAAAGAAGTAGAGGAAAACAATAGAATGGGAAAGACTAGAGATCTCTTCAAGAAAATTAGAGATACCAAGGGAACATTTCATGCAAAGATGGGCTCAATAAAGGACAGAAATGGTATGGACCTAACAGAAGCAGAAGATATTAAGAAGAGGTGGCAAGAATACACAGAAGATCTGTACAAAAAAGATCTTCATGACCCAGATAATCATGATGGTGTGATCATTCACCTAGAGCCAGACATCCTGGAATGTGAAGTCAAGTGGGCCTTAGAAAGCATCACTACGAACCAAGCTAATGGAGGTGATGGAATTCTAGTTGAGCTATTTCAAATCCTGAAAGACGATGCTGTGAAAGTGCTGCACTCAATATGCCAGCAAATTTGGAAAACTCAGCAGTGGCCACAGGACTGGAAAAGGTCAGTTTTCATTCCAATCCCTAAAAAAGGCAATCCCAAAGAATGCTCAAACTACTGCACAATTGCACTCATCTCACACGCTAGTAAGCTAATGCTAAAAATTCTCCAAGTCAGGCTTCAGCAATACTTGAACCATGAACTTTCAGATGTTCAACTGGATTTAGAAAAGGCAGAGGAACCAGAAATCAAATTGCCAACATCCTTGGATCATCAAAAAAGCAAGAGAATTCCAGAAAAACATCTATTTCTGCTTTACTGACTATGCCAAAGCCTTTGACTGTGTGGATCACAATAAACTGTGGAAAATTCTGAGAGATGGGAATACCAGACCACCTGACCTGCCTCTTGAGAAATCTGTATGCAGGTCAGGAAGCAACAGTTTAGAACTGGACATGGAACAACAGACTGTTTCCAAATAGGAAAAGGAGTACGTCAAGGCTGTATATTGTCACCCTGCTTATTTAACTTATATGCAGAGTACATCATGAGAAATGGGGGGCTGGAGGAAGCACAAGCTGGAATCAAGATTGCTGGGAGAAATATCGGTAACCTCAGATATGCAGATGACACCACCCTTATGGCAGAAAGTGAAGAAGAACTAAAGAGCCTCTTGATGAAAGTGAAAGAGGAGAGTGAAAAGTTGGCTTAAAGCTCAACATTCAGAAAACTAAGATCATGGCACCTGGTCCCATCACTTCATGGGAAATAGATGGGGAAACAGTGGAAACAGTGACAGACTTTATTTTTTGGGGCTTCAAAATCACTGCAGATGGTGACTGCAGCCATGAAATTAAAAGACACTTGCTCCTTGGAAGGAAAGTTATGACCAACCTAGACAGCATATTAAAAAGCAGAGACATTACTTTGTCAACGAAGGTCCGTCTAGTCAAGGCTATGGTTTTTCCAGTAGTCAAGTATGGATGTGAGCGTTGGACTGTAAAGAAAGCTGAGCGCCGAAGAATTGATGCTTTTGAACTGTGGTATTGGAGAAGACTCTTGAGAGTCCCTTGGACTGCAAGGAGATCCAACCAGTCCATCCTAAAGGAGATCAGTCCTGGGTGTTCACTGGAAGGACTGATGTTGAAGCTGAAACTCCAATACTTTGGCCACCTGATGCGAAGAGCTGACTCATTTGAAAAGACCCTGATGCTGGGAAAGATTGAGGGCAGAGGAGAAGGGGTCGACAGAGGATGATATGGTTGGATGGCATCACCAACTCAATGGACATGAGTTGGGTAAACTCTGGGAGTTGGTGATGGAAATGGACGCCTGGCGTGCTGCGGTTTATGGGGTCACAAAGAGTCGGACACAACTGAGTAACTGAACTGAACTGATGAGAATAAAATTAGAAGGGATGATAATGGGAAAATAAAATGGGAAGAACCTGGCTTCCTGGGTGAGTATGAGAACAGAATCACCCCATCAGCCTGGATCCCTCGCCTCTGGTCTGTTTGACATCTGAGAGATATTAGCTTTGGCCCTAATGTAATTAGGGTCGTCCCAAGGGTGGGGCTAGTGGTAAAGAGCCTGCCTGCCAATGCAGGACACAAAAGATGCAGGTTCGATCCCTGAGTCAGGAAGATCCCCTGGAGGAGGGCATGGCAACCGACTCCAGTATTCCTGCCTGGAGAATCCCATGGACAGAGGAGCCTGGTCGGCTGTGGTCCACAGGGTTGCAAAGAGTCAGACACGACTGAAGCGACTTAGCACGCACACATGCACTAATGTAATTAAACCCTTGTGTTTGTGGGTATTTGTTAATAGCAGCTTTGTGCACATCTTTACTAGTACACTTTGGAAAACTCCAAAACTAAGCAATTTGTCTAGATCAGAGGTTAATCCCAGTGAGTTATGAGGGTGGTTTGGGGAGTTTGGTCATGCCTCTGGACAAATTCTTTAACTTCCCTCATGTCATTAAACCTCTCATCCCGGCAGGCAAAATTGACCTTAACCCTTCCCCTCTATAGGTCCAGGTTCCCCTTACCTGTCTTGGTTGCACTGTAGATGTTCTCAATAGGAAACACAGAACCCAATCCGTACAGCAGGACTTTGGCCAGGGCAGGAATTAGTTGAGTGGTGGTGACTAGCACGTTGACACAATTGGGCCTGAGGACAAAGAAGACTGTGGGTCAGAACTCCGGGATAGCACAAGGAGTTCTGTAGCTGAGCCTGGAGTCAGTGGGAATTCTGGTGAGGTTTGAGGCTCTGGCTAAGTCATCTTCAGGTGACGGTGGCTGGAGTTCCAGGATCCTCCAGCCATTCCTCTCTTTTAAGCCTGCCTGACACATTAAAATTGAATACAAGTATAATACTTCTATTTACAAATCAAATGTTTATTGCAAGGGTCACTAAAATAGCTGCAGGGACCTACTGGAAATGTACCTGAGTGGTACTGAACTAGTGCAGGACAGCAGGGAGAAGTGAGGACCGGGGTAAACTGGAAAGCACGTGCGGGTTCTGACCCCTGACATCCTCAGAACCTGCAATTATGGATTAATCTTCCCTGTCTTTGGGGCCAAGTGTGTATCAGACAAAATGCATCAGTAGGATGGATTCAGCTCATGGGATGCCATTTTGTAACCATTCATAAATTGGGTAACCCATTCATAAGTTTGTAACCCATTCTTATGTTGGGTCATAAGAATTATGCTGTTGGTACAGAGTAATTTGTTCTCTGCCACAGGTGATTTTTTTTTTTTTTTTTTAGAGCAAGAGGCAATTTATTAGGAGGCCTAATAAATTGGAAACTGGACTCTTCTGACCTCACTAAGGGCCCACCAGGTGAACTGTGGCATCCTATAAAATGGTTTTCACAGGGCGATGTTGTGGCTGCAGGGTGTCGTGGGCAAGAGAAGACGGGAGAAGACAGACCTATGGACAGAAGTCTTCAGCTCTGCGGGCCCCTGCCTGAGTCTCTGCAGCTATCTGCTCATCTATGGGACAAGGTGTCCATGGTGCGGGCACATCCCAGCTTTATCAAATGTCTGGAAAGTGTGCAAGGGAGAATTTGGGGAGTCTGATTGTCCCAGTATGGAAGTGGAGGGGCCACCAGCCTCGAATGGGAGAAAGTTCAGTGGCACAAAGAAAAAATGGGGCTCCCACCTACCGGGAATTGATGAGGTTTAGTGCCTTCAGAGAGTGGGTCAGCCAGAGATCGGTCAGAGCTTCCAGCTCAGCTCTGAGCTGTAGCCAGGTCTCTCTCTTGGGAGCTCCTATCAAGCCTGTGGACAAAGCGAAAAAAGATAATAGTTATCATTTTAGAGGTTTGGGGGGAGCAGGGTGACGGAAAGAGAGTCGAGCTACTGTAGTTTGAGGTTTCAAGTCAGGTGACACCCAAGGTCAACTTCAATCCAGTGACCTTAATTTTATTTTGAGATTGACTGATAGGCTCAGTGGATGGATTGATCATTCACTACCTCCCGGATGCTGACTTATTAAGCGTTTTCTCTTTGCATCCTGTATCTTACTCTTTTTCAGACACACTTACTGAAACCCTTAGGATGCTGCCGTCTATGGTGACCCCGGGCTGGAGGTCGCAGCCCTCACTGGGCTAGTTCTGTGATACAGAAGGGGCAGCAGGAAGGGGGCCGCCCACCGGTGTTCTGCCAGCCGCCAGCTCCTTGCCTGTTGATACACCAGATAACTTCCCCTGAGCTGAGGGGAAAGCAGAACAGCCTGACAGATGCCCTGGGCATTTCCTGGGGCTTAACTTGGATGAGGACCCGAGGGCCTCTGTTAGCTGACTTGGTCCCTGTCGCCCCTACCCCAAGCACACCCGATTCCCTCCGTCTGTGTGCAGAGATGGGTGAGCAGGCAGGGCCGGCCCCGAGGCTGACAGGTTTGGACGTGAGAGGCCATGAAGTGTGGGCAGAGGTGGAGGAGTCACCGGCCCAGGACCGGCTCTGTCGCCTGGGCTGTGAGACCCTGGGTGCCTTACGCGACCTCTCTGACCGCAGTTTCCACCTTCATACAACATGCGTGATAAAAACCGATACCTGGCTTCCCTGGTGGCTCAGTGGTGAAGAATCCGTCTACCAGTGTGGGAGACACAGGTTCGATCCCTGATCTGGATCCCACATGCCACCAGGCAACCAGGCCCATGCGCCACAACTACTGAGCCTGTGCTCTAGAGCCCAGGAGCCGCAACTACTGAAGCCCACAGGCCCAGGAGCCGGTGGTCTGCAACGAGAAGCCCCCGCCATGAGAAGCCCTCGCATCACAACTCGAGAGTTGCCCCCTACTCTCTGCAAGCAGAGAGAAAGCCCGTGCCGCAGTGAAGACCCAGCACAGCCCAAAATAAATACATAGAAAAATTATTTAAAAGGAAGCTGTTACATTACAGAGATGTTGTGAAGGGCAAAACAACAATTGATTTTAGACAAAAAGCCTTCATAACAGAGCCTAGCATGGAGGAAATGCTCAAGAAACACTGGCTATTGCCAGGACTGCAGCCTCAGACAAGACAGAAAATCTGTCCTGAAGAACTGATGGTCTATCCACAGAAAGCAGACAACAGAGAACAATCTAAAAGACTCTCAAGCAAAACTGAAAGGAACTAGTGATAAATGCTACTGTTTCCTGAGTGCCTGCTGTATTCCAGGCACAGAGTCCTGCCTTTTGTATGCATTAACACCAAACCTTTCAGTTTGGGAAAGCAGAATTATTTTTATCCCCATTTCACAGACTTCAGAAACTAAGGCTCAGGGAGTTAGAAAGTGGCAGCGGGGGGACCAGAAGTGGGTTCTGTTCAGTTGGAGACCCTGAATTCTTCCTGGGACTCTACTCTTTCTGGGAATGGGGTCAAGGTGTAGATGGCAGATTCTATTATCTGCCTACTCAAATCTAATTCCCTTTACTGGCCAGTAGCTGGTTAGAGACACCGTGATAATAAAAAAACATCCCCACTTGCCTCCTGGGGGAGAAGCAGTCTCACCTGTTAAGAGTCAAAGGCTTAGAGAATTCCAGAAATAGTGATCGAGGGACTGGTCATTGGTGAACCCACCCTGCCTCCAGCCCCTTCCAGGTTTCTGATAAGCCAACGCTCTCCCGCCACTGAAGCTTCCACGACTTGGCTGCACAGTAGAATTGCCCAGGGAATTCAGTAAGTCCCAATGCCAAACGGCAGCCAGGCCAAGAAAAGCAGAAGGGGAAATTCCTCAGGGGGTTCCAATATGAGCCAAGCTTGTGAACCAGTGTTTTCACGAATCACCTGGGAATCTTGCTAAAGACAGAGATCTGACTCAGTTTCCTTGGGAGGGGCCTGGGAGTCTACATTTCTCACAAGCTCCCAGGTGATGCTCCTGTGGCTGCTCCAGGGGCCACAATCTCAGTAGTGAGGGCTGAAGCCCGTGGTCCTCAACCTTTCAACAAGCAGCAGAATCACCTGGAGTGCCAGCTAAGATGCAGAGGGCCAGGCCCGCCCCAGAGCTGCCGATCTGACAGGTCTGAGGTGGGGACCACAGAATCTGCATTTACAACAAGGCTCCGGGTGACCCTGAGGCTGCCGGTCCGAGGACCAGAGGTGGAGAACCATGGCGGGGCTGGAGGCGTGATCATGCATGGGCAGGACATGTCATCTCTTCCTCCGCTTCCCCAGACCCAAAGTGGGGATGACGAGATCCTAGCTCCCTCTCCCAGAGGGCGTCATGAGGGCCACCCCAGGTGAGCCAGGGTTTGTGAGCCTCTTGGAGCCTGGCGCCGAGCAGGTGGGGTGTGAGTGACAGCATCACTCTTGATGAGCTCCCCTTGGTCCAGGGGTGTGCCCGAGGCCCAGGCGGGCAGACCCTCCGAGCATCGTCGACGGCCCTCTCCCCGGCCCGCTCACCACCGACGTTGTTTTTGTAGGTGTTGTACATCTCCTTCACCCGCCGGTAGCGGAAGGCCAGCTTCCTCATCCAGTCCACGCCGCCGTGCACGCCGGAGCCCAGGCACAGGTTGGCTCCCGGGGCCGAACTGTGGAAGCCATCGGCGGAGAAGTTGTAGGTGCTGGGGAGACGGAAGAGGGAGAAGAGACAGGGTTACTGTGGGGAGGTGGGAGCTTCTCACCAGGAGACCCGTGGGTGGGCTAATGTTTGACTATGTCCCCGAACGTGTGAGGATGCTCTGAGTGCGTTCTGGGAGAAGCAGGGTCAGAGCTTTCATTAATTTCCTGAACAACGGTGGCATCCTCTGCTCCTGCCCAAGCAGCATCCATTCTCTTTCCTTCTGGTATCAAAGAACATCTTTGTTTTTTTTTTTTTTTGAGGGGCAGTCATTCTGTACCCTGCATGCAGTGGCCAAGCCAAGGAAAGCCTCTCTCTCCCCCACTTTGGAATCTGAAGCTGGAAAGGCAATTCCAAAAAGTGGTTGGCCTCGGTTCACCCCGAGAGAAGGGTCCAGAAGAAAACACGAGTGAGCTCTTGATGCTCTGATCCCCAAATCTGCCCTGCTTCACATGCCTCGAAAGGCCTGGCTGCTAACCCTTTTCCCCTATGCTGTGAGCGTCTCTATATCTTTCTATAGGCATTCCCTACGTTAATTTTATCTTTTAAACTAGGCAGAGTCAGACTTCTCTGGTGGCCCAGTGGTTGGGAATGCACGTGCCAATGCGGGGGACACAGGTTCAATCCCTGGTCCCAGAAGATCCCACGTGCTATAGAGCGGCTACGTCCCCAGGCCACAGCTACTGAGCCTGCAGGCTAGAGCCTGTGTTCCGCAACAAGAGAAGCCACCTCAATGGGAAGCCCGTGCTCTGTGAGGAGTAGCCCCTGCTTGCCCCAACTGGAGAAAGCCTGTGCACAATGCTGAAGCCAAAAAAAAAAAAGAGAAAAACTCAGGCAGAGTCGATTGCTGGTACTTTGCAGACAGAACCCTCCTTCAGCATGAAGCATGCCCTGGGGACACATCAGAGCGTCACAGGAAGTTAATGACAGGATGGCAGCTGGGAACCAGAAGGGGGAGTTGTGGGCAATTCGTCACCTCCAGCAGCTACAGCGTGAGAGGGAAAACCTCAGCTCTCACGGAACACCATTTTCTTTCCCTCCACCGGAAGCCTGGTACAGGTCTGCAAAATCATGGGACGTCACAAGGCAGTGTGTGGAGCAAAAACTTCCAAAGTGAAGGTCTCTTCAGAGAGAGGAGGCTTGGGTGGGGGGTGGGGAGCAGCTCAGTGTGGTACCAGGGCCTCTCATTGGGGGGGTTGGCTGACGTTTTTCTCTTCCTATTATTTTGTTCTTTCTGGATTTTCTGTGATGAGTTTAAGGGTGGAGACGTGATGCACTAGGAATGAAACAACACTGGGGAATTGTACCTTAGGTATTCCCAGTTCAACGCCAGTGCTGCGACAGAGAAAAGGGAATTTGGAAATGTGAAGCGCTGGGTCATTCTCTCCTGTGTGTGGGGATCAGCCTGAATATCAAACTGCAGACGACAAAACCCCTGCAGGATCCACAGAGATGCCTTGTGTGATGCCTCAAATTCGAAAGCAAATTTCACCACCGGGGCAGGCGGCCCAGGAGAACACTGACTGGGGTGACTTAATCTGAAAGGGCTCAGCTGCAGACGCTGGGATTCTCTCCAGAGGAGGTTGGATGGACAATCCCAGAGATACCAGCGGGGTGACAGAAGCTGTTCTTCAGACAAATTCTTGCCCATATGTCCATAAACACACACACACACGAACACATTCACCTGGGTCATTTTTCACAGACATTTGTGAGTGTGTACAAGATTGGAAGCAAGTAAGTCATAATATCAGCAAGTGGTGAGTTGGAGATGGTAGGAATAGGGGTGATCACAGTCTCTTGTCTGCTTTTTACTGAATTACTCAGATTTAAAAAGATGAGGAATTCCCTGGTGGTCCAGTGGTTAGGATTCCATGCTTCCACTGCTGAGGGTGTGAGTTCAATCCCTGGTTGGGGAACTAAGATCTTGTAAGCTGAGTAGCATGACCAAAAAAATAAAAAATAAATAAAATATAAATACAGATTGTGTGTAGTTAACGTACTTGACCACTAGCTTGATATCATGGTATTTAACATAGTAACTTCTGAGATCTTGAGAAGATTACTAAAAAATGTTTTCTGCATGGAGATAAGATGTGGCTGTTCTAACAACTTGCTTGCGTGACGCTGGTCCCAGAGCTGACACTTGCGTCTCCCAGAGGCTCTCGGTTAACCCGTCCACCACTGCTCTGTGTTAGCACAGACTCTCCTCCCCACCACCCCTGAACCACAAGGGAGCCTCCCAGCGGGTCTGACGCAGTGGATGCTGGCCCCAGAAGTCCTGCACGAGCTGGGACCATCTCCCCTGAGGACTGGGAAGTGAAATCATGGAATCCTTCCTCTTTCCCACAAAAGATGCCAGTGGGTTTGCTACACAGAGGTGTTGCTATTGCTTTTTTCTCAGCCCCTCCCTTGGGTGGCAGTGATCAGGGGCTAAAGAGAAATAAAATACGCCCAACTAGTGAAAGGGAGCAGACAACATCTAATCAAACGGACAGCCATTTATTAAGGGTTACTCACTGCGCTGGGCACTTTTTGAGCACATTCTTAACCTGATGAGAAAGGAGCTATGTGACTTTATCCCATCAGGGCTCCTCTTTTCTAGAACCGACACTTTTTCTTTTTCCACCTGAGAATTTTGCTTCATTGGGTATTTGGATAAATACAAGGTTACTTCTTATCTGAGTGACAACCACTATGACTAATATTAAATGGAAATCATTACATAGCTTGTTGTATGTAAGGTCTCTTACTCTGGATATTTTTTAGATTTTTAACTCATTAGTTTTATCAAGTAAAGGGAATTTTATGAGTTTTTTTCAATTGACACAGTAAGGGAAAATATTTTGGATATTTCACAATATTTTATGAAAAATATTAAGACACTTTTTCCTGAAATTTAAGTTTCACATTTTGGAGTAGTATTTAAAACCACTGATATGAGCAGCCTGATGAGTGATATTCAACTATAATTTTTTTGCACACGTTGGGAAAATACATATTTTTTTATGAAAGTCAGTGGTTTTGATAAATTACAATACAATGACCATGTCCCCAGGAAGACAAATTATAAGAGGGAATGTTCATAAGGTTTGAAATACAAATCTTGTTCCTAAGGAGAATCATATGCCCCAAGAACCCACGCTTTTTGCCATATGCTCCTTCCTCTCTACTGTCAAGGTTCTCACCTTGCTAGAGAATTTTGCTTTTTTATTTAACTTCTATCAACCTCTTTTCCATTTTTTTAAAGAGTCTGTGGAAGAACAGCTTCAGACCAGTTCCCATCCAGTGGTCGGAGCACTGCAGTCTCCAGTAGGCACAGAGGGCATCTGTGTGACTTTAGACCAGTCTGTGACCTTGGTTGAGTGGCAGTGAACTTGGGGGCTGGAGCATCCCTTCACCCTAACATTCCTCCTTTTCAAAAGTGGCTTGTTCTTTTTCAAACTCTTCTGGATCCCTGGAGAAGCAGAGATCAGGCAAGACCTCCTGGGTACTCACAGGAGATGGTACCACGCACGTGCAGATGGATCAGCATCCACTGCATCAGACCCGCTGGGGAAGCTCCCTTGGTATTGCAGGGATGGCTCCGAGGAGAGTCTGTGCTGCGCAGAGCAGCGGTGGGCGGGTTAACCTGAGAGCCTCCTGGATATGCAGGTGTCAGCTCTGGGATTGGTAGCCACCAGCAGCCCCTCCCTGGGTAGTGCAGAAAGGCTAGAGGATTTACTCTCGAAAAACGCTGACTCGAAACTCAGAGGACACCCAGGGGAGATGGCTGGATGTTCTGCCAAGAGGTGGAGGGCAGGGCAGGGTGTCCATGAATCCTGCCTCTCCCACTTATCAGCTGTGTCAGGTCGGGCAGGTTACTTAACCTCTCTGAACCTCCCGTTCCCCAGTGTAACATGAGGATGATAAGAGCCACTTTTTCCTAATTGCTGTGAAGGTGCAATGAGGTAAGCCACATGAAGCATCTGGAACAGGGCATGGCACAAGATAAGGACAGTACCACTGCTGGTTTTTACGGTTGGGTTTTTTTTTTTTAATTAATTATTTTTTGGCCACCGTTGTGGCACGTGGGATCTTAGTTCCCCGACCAGGGATCAAACCTGTGACCCTGCCTTGGAAGCAGAGAGTCTTAACCATTGGTCCACCAGGGAAGTCTCCATTTTTACCAATAACTGAGAAAAAAACAAGGGGGGGGGCATTTGATGCCCAGCACACAGTAGGTCCGTAACAGATATTTCCTGAATGAACACATGGGGAATTTGGCTCCTAGGGGCAAAAAACACCCTTGGATTGTGCATTCTTGAAGTGAGGTACCAAAAGCTCAGCTTGAGTCAAGGTTCAGAGGGGCACTGCTTTTGATTCCAAGCCAGCTGCTACAGTAGAAAGGATGAAAACGGAACACTGGTTGCTCATTGCTTTGAAAGGGAGAGTGGTTCCCAGGGATGACTTCATGGAAAGGACACAATTAGCCTTGATCTGGGATTTATTTACTCCATAAATTGAGCAGTCCTGGCGGGCACTGGAGCCTGGTCCTGGCCAGGCCTGACTGCAGCGGATTTTCTGAATGGCTAATTAAAGCGAAGCAGGCGATGTCCACTGATCACTTCTAATTGTGCAAGGCTTTGAAAAGACTTGCAGGGCTCAGTAACAGAAACTTTGATTTCTTTTTTTTGGAGTAAGTTGGAAGACACACCTCAGAAGCTAATGCTAAGCAAAATTACTACGAACGGCCCACAAGCAAAACATCGTTTTGGTCTCACAATACTTTTGATGGGCCGAGAGGTGCTGAATTGTGATCATTTTGATAAGCACAGATTAACGAGGGTTCTGTTTTTATAATGGGCAGGCTTGGAACATTCCTCAGCCACATTCTTCAGAAAGCTGTCTCATTTTGAGCAGTTGGGGACCTTATTTCTGGAATTCATGTCCTAGGAGTGTTTCCCCTAGAAACCAACATACCATTTATTCATTCAAGAAATATTTTTGAGTATTGACTGTGTCAATCTTATACTAAATAATATATATGTATATATATGTTAATGAGTGCAGTCAAACCTTGGAAAAACATGAACTAAATTCTTGATGGTAGTGATTCTGGGAGGCAAGATTAGAAGTGATGTATGACAGTTTTTACAATATGCATGCATTACTTTATTCTGTTTTTAGACTATTTTAATGCTCTATTTTTTGCTGTGCGCATGCAGCTTGTGGGATCTTAGTTCCCTGACCAGGGACTAAACCCATGCCATCATGCATGCATTACTTTAGTAAGCAAGGGAAAAAAAAGACCCACAAAGAGATAAGCAGAAGCACTGTCACAGGGAATTTGTGGAAAGCTCAGCCCCAGTGATTTGAGATGATGTGGAAGAAAAGCTGCAGGGTCGGGGGCACGGTTGTGCTTTTTGAGTTCAGAGAAACACAAGTTCCAGCTATGGTGGAGGCAGGCACACCCTGCCCTGATAACCAGCCTCCTCTCTGCATCCCAGTGATAGGCAAGCTTGATTCTCAATCCAAAGGGGCATTTTTGACTCCCCGAATTCCTACCTTAAATCTTGCCCATTGTCATCAGATGAGACATCGTCCACGTGGATCTGGTCACAATCCTATGGAGAATTTGGCAAGAAGAGAAAAAGGGAGATACGTGACTGGTGAAGCTGATGCAGCCTTTGAGAGCTGATCTCATAAGCTGGAGGGTGAAGGAGCACTGCACTGGGAGTCAGGAGTCCTGAATTCTAGTCCAGACTTTGCTACTAAAGGTTGGGTAACCTTGGGTAAGTCTCATCCTCTTCTGCCTTTGGTTTCCTTACAAAGAAGCTGGTTGGCTATAAGGGGTGGTGATGACTGTGTAATTTATCATGCACACCCTGACAGTTTTGCAGTGTAAAGGGGGCTGCTATTAGTAATACACTGGGAGGGCAGGCACAAAATAGGACCAATCCAATTTCCCTCTGTCCCCAGGCACACCAGGACCTATGGATACCATGGCCATACAGTGGAAGCCTCTGTTCTGTTCAAGGTGTTTCCTCTGTGTGGAGGGCTCTCTGCTTTCCGCTGCTTAGTGAACCTTGCATTCTTCAAGCATTAGCTTCAGGAGATGCCCCCTGCCCAAGCTCCCCTCTGTGTCCCACCATCTGTGACCATCATTTACTGAGCACTTACTATGTGCCAGGCATATAGTTTGGGCTTCCCTGGTGGCTCAGAGGGTAAAGCGTCTGTCTGTCTGCAATGCAGGAGACCTGGGTTCGATCCCCTGGTCGGGAAGATCCCCTGGAGAAGGAAATGACAGCCCATTCCAGTACTCTTGCCTGGAAAATTCCACGGACTGAGGAGCCTGGTAGGCTACAGTCCATGGGATCGCAAAGAGTCACACACGACTGAGCAACTTCACTTCTACTATGTGCCAGGTTACCCTTTCAAGTGCCGGCCATTCAACAGATTTTAGTAACAAGCTGCCGGCCACCACTCATACATCTCTCAGTTCTCTTTGCAGAAACACCTCAACACATGGCCGTTAAGATAGAGAGGAGGCGATGACATTGGTGGGCACGTGACCCAGGTTCAGCCAATCAGAGAGACCCAGGGTCTTCGGGCCACAGTGATTGCTTCAGAGATGAGGGTGTGGTCTCAGATGGACCAATGAGAACCAGCCCTGGGGCTTTTGTGAAAGAGGAGCTCTCCTTTCCCTGCGGCTGCTGGATGGTGGGGTTAAGCCTGGGGCTGTTAGAGGAAAGCAGGTCTGGGAGCTGGAGAGAGGGATGAGGTTCGATCACATGACTCGCTCTATCCTGCCGCAACTGAGAGGAGGCCACCCTGACCACTATAGTAGGCTGAACCACAGCCCCCCCAAAGATGTGCTATGTCCTAATCCCAGGAACATTACTGGGCAAAAGGAATTCTGTAAATTTGATTAAGTTAACCATCTCGAGATGGGGAGAGTATGCTGGTTGGGTCCTGAATTTAATTACAAGGGTCCTTGCAAGTAAGAGGCAGAGGGGTATTATTTGATGACAGAGAAGAGAACTGGTGCATTGAGGTGGAGAAACAGGCCACAAGCCAAGAAATACAGGTAGCTGCCAGGAGTCAAAAAAGGCAAAGAAACCGTTTCTCCCCTCAAAGCCTCCAGAAGAAACCAGCTCTGCCGACATCTTTGGCCCAGTGAATTGATTTTGGACGTTTGACCTCTAGAACGGTGTTGTTTTAAGCCACTAAGTGTGTGGGAATTTGTACAGCCGTCACAGGAAAGGAATACACGGACTTTTCTGTTTAAGGAAGTGGAGAGGGGCTTCCTGCAATTGGCAACCAAGAGGCAAGAGTGATGCCAGTGTCCCCAAGGAAGCCACATGCAAGTCCCACCAATCCTGTGGAGAGCTCACCTCCATCATAAAGTACATTCAGGTGAAAGACCCATAAGGCAAGAATCACGAGTGCGCTGGGCTTGCCACCATGGTACTGACTAGAGCTCAGGCTCTGGAATCTGATCGCCTGGGTTTGGATCCTGGATCCAACCACTGCCTAGCCGTGTGACCTTGAGCAAATGACACAGCCATCCTGAACCTCAGAGGTCAGACTGGCAAATGGAGATAATACCGGAACCTGCTTACACGGCTGAAGAGAGAAGAAACGCCTGGTGCTAAATAAATGGTAGCTTTGATTATTGTGTTACGATTTGTAAACATTGGCATTGGGGTTTTTGCAAGACAATTTCAGGGGGTTAGAGACCTCCTAGTAAAGACTGTTAGAGAGAGGAGACACAAATGGAACTCTGAGCCTGACCTCTGAGAAAAAAACTGGTTCTTACATCCCTGGACTCCTGATAGGAGGAGACACGCTGGAGAAAAAGATGGTGCTATCAACATTTTGAGCAGATTTCTTTTTACACAAGGAGGAGGCTGGAATTTATCTTTGAGGACAGGAGCTTTGCTGGGGGATAATGGGACCACCTTCCCATCACTTGTGAAAGATACACAGAGGGAACCGGGGGGCAGGGTGGGGACAGTCGCACCTGGGGAAGCCTGGGCGGCTTTGTGGGGACCAAGGTCGGAACCTAGAAGAAGGGGTGGTGTGGCGCTGATCCCTCCCTGGCCTCCTCAAGGGGCTGTGGACTGGAAGGGGGTTTGCTGACGCCTTTGGCTTGGAAAGAGGTTTGTGCCCAGAGTCCCTGGCCTGCTTTGCCCAAAGTGCTGGGGCAGCGACAAAGTAGGACTTGTGGGGTCCAGTGGCACGGGACCTGGCGTGTCTGAGGTCCCTGGGGGTGGCTGGTGCGTGGACATGCCCGGATGGCAGCGGCAGCAGGGGGTCCACCAGGGGCTTCCTTGGGGTCAGCCCTGGGCAGAGGGCAGAGGGTAGCCAGACCAGAGGGCAAAGGACACGGCAGACGCTCAGCGGCGACCCCAGTAGTAGTAGCAGTAGTACAAAAAAGTGGGAAAAAGAAAAGCTGGGAGGGCACGGAGTGACCGCTCTTTGAGCCAGCAGACATCTGGTTTACACCCAAACCGTTTCTACTTACGATTCCATATCGCCTTTCTTTCCACGCACCCAGGATTCTAATCTCTTGGTATAATTGATCCTCGTCCCTGAGACGGCGTGTCCTTTCCTAAAGAGCTGTGATGGCATACCTCTAATTGAAAAGGTTCTATAATCATGTTATCTAATACAGTAGCAATCAGCCACATGTGGTTCTTTATAGTTAGTCAATTAGAATTAAATAGAGAACTTCCCTGGTGGCCCAGTGGTTGAGCACCTGCCTGCCAATGCAGGGGACAAGGGTTTGATCCCTGCTCCAGGAAGATCCCACATGCCACGGGGCAACTAAGCCCATGTGCCCCAACTACTGAGCCCACGCACCCTAGAGCCCAGGCTTCGCAGCGAGAGAAGCCTCTGCAGTGAGAAGCCTGCGCACTGCAACGAGAGAGTAGCCTATGTTCGCTGCTGCTGCTGCTGCTAAGTCGCTTCAGTCGTGTCCCACTCTGTGCGACCCCATAGACGGCAGCCCACCAGGCTCCCCCGTCCCTGGGACTCTCCAGGCAAGAACACTGGAGTGGGTTGCCATTTCCTTCTCCAATGCATGAAAGTGAAAAGTGAAAGTGAAGTTGCTCAGCCGTGTCCGCCTATAACTAGAGAAGGCTGTGTGCAGCAGTGAAGACCCAGTGCGGCCCAAGATAAATAAATAAAGTAAGTTTAAAAATTCCATAGAAAATTCAGTTCCTTAGGTCTATTTCATGGGCTCCGTAGCCAAATGGAGCCAACGGCTACCATACTGGATGGTGCACGTTTCCCATCACTGCAGAAAATTCCACCAGAAGCGCAGCTCCGGAAGGATAAAGGAACAGGGTGGACAATTTCACTGCTGTGTTGACAGGTTCAGTTAGGGGAGAGCTTGCAAGCTGGCCAGGAGATGTACCTCATGTAGCCCAAACTGTCTTAAAACAGTAAAACATTTTTTGGAGCAACAGCCGTCTCTCTCCCTACCTCTCTCCCTCACTTCCCCTTCTTCCTTTCTCTCTCCCTTCTTCTCGCTCTTTCTCTGTCTCTCCAGATTTTCTGCTACTTTGAGAATTTACATGCTCTGGCAAGGCAGGGCTTGCATGCCTGTGTCCTGACCATCCACAGCCTCCACTGGGTTTTCCTCACTTTGCCTCACCTGGGCCCCCGTGGGCATCCTCATTTGAGACCCCTGAGCCAGAGCAATGTCATCTAGACAGAAGGATCCTAGGGCCCACCATCCTAATAGGTTAACGAAGACTGTATTGAAAAGCCAGTGCTGACTTCCGAGACCAGGCACCGAGGAGAAATTAATAGCAGATTTCCCCCCAGTCCGTTGCTTTGCCTGAAATTGGAAAAACACCGCCCAGTGGCCCCCGGTCCTTCCCTCAGGCTTGAAAGCTGCTCTGGGGGGTCACCCAGGCTCTCGGGCCCCCCGGGCAGGGTTCCCTGCACTTTCCCTGATGTCAGGGGAAAGGCATGCGAGAAGGCTCTGGTTTTCTCATCTGCCGGGGATTGTTGGGGGCGCTGAAGTGCGACAACAGTAGCGATCACATTTCGGGCTTAATAAAATACCATGACGCTCAGCGAGACGCTACCTCATACCCCGCCAGCTGACCTGGATCGAGTTACCTGCCGAGCCGGCACCAAGGGGAGCGGGACAGGGCGGAGGACGCGAGGATGGGGCTGGGTCCTGGGGGAGAGGACCCCCGGCTCCTCAACTGGGCTGCACGGGGCGGACGCAGGCTTCTCAGGCTGAGGATGCAGCCTCTCACTGCCCAGGCTGCCTCTGGCCTCTCTGCATTCCAAGTGTGACTCTAATTTTGGTGGGGGTGTCTGAGCGGGAACGCCCTTCCAAGACAGAGTGGGGGGTTCCTGTGGCCTCGACGCTGGTGAGGCGCAGTGGGGCCGAGGACTGACACTTTCTCACCCAGAGAAACACACACCACGAGTCCTGCGCAAGGAGGCCGGTCACCCCAGTGAGAAACTGGAATCACCTGCGGTTCCCTCAACTGGGTCACGGCGGAGTGAACTGTGGTATATCCATTCAGGGAACTCCTACCCGGCCGCTCAGAAGGAAGACGGAGCTTGTTAGGTTAGCACAAAGACGTCCTGCAGCGCAAAAAGCAGCAGACTAGAGAACGAGACAGCCAGTATCACCGGGGTCTACACTGGTTAAAAACCACGGGGTTTCAGAGTCAGACACGACTGAGCGACTGTGAACGGAACTGGAAAACAATGAGATACTATATACGAATGTATCCATACACATAAATGAAGATGGAAAGATCTGGAAGATCATAAATCTGATTGGAAACAGGTACTTATGTCAAAGGGAAAGAGAATCTTGGGAAAGAGTTTCCCTTGCCTCTCCCACCATGGTCTAAGCCATGATTACCTCCCACCTACACCAGGGGGCAGCAAACTATGACCTGGGGGCCAAATCTGGCTGGCCACCTGTTGTATAAATAAAGTTTTATTGGAACACTGCCGTGTTCATTCACTTACTTACCGCCTGTGGCTGATTTTGTCCTACAACCGGAGAAGTGAGTAGTTGAGACAGAGACAGTCTGACCCTGAAAAACTTAAAATATTTACTCTCTGGCTCCTGACAGAAGAAGTTTGCAGGCCTCTGACTCAGACTATTACAATCACCTCTTCATTTCTACCCTCCACCTTTCCAGCCTAGTTTCCATCCAGCAGCCAGAGGGATCCTGCTAAACCCTAAGTCAGATCCTGGCCCTCCCCTGCTCAAAACCCCCCAGGGTCTTCCACCTCCCTCCGGGTCCTTACCCTGACTCAGGCCCCTCTTGTCTGCACACCCTGCCTCATCACCTTCCACCCCCCATCTCCCAATGCACTGCAGACATAGTCTCTGCTCGTCCTTCAACAGCTCTCAGCCTCTTGCCCCAGGGCCTTTGCATCTGCTGTTCCTTCTGTTCTGAATGCTTTCCCCCTCTCTCTTTCCAACTATCTAAAGCCTGCAAAGGTTTGTTGATATCACTGCCTTTGTTAAAAACTGCCCCAATTCTACCCCATTTCAGGACAAAAGTTTCTCTGTTTCTGCAATTTGTGGGGCCTGTAGGATTAATCTAGGCCTGACCCACTGGCTGATTTGTTTCATCTACTAAACTGGGAAATCAGAAAGGTTGTGTCCTTTTTTTTTTTTAACTGGTTTTTGCAAGGTCAGAGAGTACAGTACAGACTCTGGGATCTGGGTCAAATTCTGACTCTGCTACTTACTAAAAGAATGAACTTGGACAAGGTATTGAATCTTTTTGACTCTCAGCCTCTTTGTCTATAATTGAGCTGCAAAATGGTACTTCCCACATAGGGTTTTGTAAGGAGTGAATGAATCAATACAGATACAGCACTTTGAAAAGTCCCCCGACTGTAGAAAATACCACATACACGTTTGTCTTAATTACTGCTAGTGTTACTATTGTGAATTCCATAGCCTCAAACTGAATTGAGTTCACCACTGCAAGAGGTTCATGGATGGTCAGTTCTGCCGATGAAACAATTTAGAAGCAAAGCAGAACGCTGTAGTCTTCAGTCAATCCAATGGACACGTCAGGATGCTACATATTAATACATCTTAGGGAACAGGGCGGAAGAGAACTGGGGTGGACACATTCAGTTTCACATGGCCTTGACTTTGTAGTTGGCCTTCAAAAGCCCATCCCTGGGCTCCAGTACCAGCCCTGCCTTTTCCTAGGTGTGTGATCTTGGGCAAGTTACTGGATGAGTCTTCTGTTTTGTTTTTTTTTTAAAATAAACTTTACATTTTAAAATAGTTTTAGATTTACAGAAAAATTGTGACTATAGTATAGGGTGTTCCCATATACCACACGCCCAATTTCCCTCATTGTTAATATCTTATATTCAAATGGCCTGTCACAATTAATAAATATCACTACATTATTATTAGCTACTGTCTATTGTTAATTCCATTTTCCCACTACCGTCCTTTTTCCCTTCCAGGATCCCATCTGGGGTACCACGTTATATTTTTTTGTCTTTTTTTTTTTTCATCTTGTCTCTTTAGGTTCTTCTGGACTGTGATAGTTTCTCAGACTTTCCCTGGTTTTGGTGACAGTTTAAAGGAATGCTGGTCAGGTATTTTGCAGAACGTCTCTCAGCTGGGATTTATCTGATGTTTTTCTGTGGTTAGACAGGGGCTAGGGGTTTTGGTGAGGAAGATCACAGAGGTCAAGGTGCCACTCCCAACACATCGATCGCATCAAGGGTACATTCTATCAACATGAAGTAACGCTGGTGATGCTGACCTTGATCACCTGCCTCAGGTAGTGTTCCTCAGGTCTCTCCACTGTAAAGCTGTCTCTTCTCCCCCACTTATTTACTTATTCAATCATTCATCTGTGTCAGTATGGACTCGCGGGTACTTACTTTATACTTAGGGTTGTGTGTTTCCTTAGTTGCTCAGTCATGTCTGGCTCTTTGTGACTCCATGGACTGTGGCCTGCCAGGATCTTCTCTCCATGGAACTTTTGAGGCAAGAATACTGGAGTGGGTTGCCATTTCCTACCCCATGGGCTCTTTCTAACCAAGGGATCAAACCTGCATCTCTTGTGTCTCCCTGCATCAGCAGGCAGATTCTTTACCACTGTGCCACCTGGAAGCCCATACTTAGGGTTAGATGCTATGCTATTTTAATACTCAAATTGTTCCAGTTCTAACCATTGGGAACTCTTCTGGTCAACTCTTGTATCCCTGTGACTTACCACATCATCATGGGGTTTTGTGAGTATGTCCTTAGTTTGGGGGACTGTAAGATGTTTCATGTTATGTGTCTTCCCTGTCCCAGCCCTAGAAACAGTCACTTATCCAAGGAGCCCTGGTTCTTTGCACTGGAAAATGGTGTTGAAAAGTCAAGATCTGGGTGCTAGGTATGCTAGTTGCTACAGGAGTGTCATTGCTTCTGGACCCTCTTGGACTTTTGCTTCTGGGCCTTCAAGGTCTCCAGGATCTTAACATCATGATATACAGTTATTGCATCCACTTGTAGATGTGTAGTGTGGCATGTGGCTGGCCTAATAAAGGCTGTCAGTTATAGTCCAGACCCCTTTCTTCACCAGCATGGAAACTGAAGTTCAGGCAGGATCAGTGGAACCTACATAAAGAGTCACAGGGCCTGGGAAAAGGTGTTACGGGATTGCAGGAGTGCCTCACCTTTCATCATCAGTGACAGCAATGTATCCTTTTGTCCTGTGGTCAGAGTTCAGAGTTAATTTCAGGGTGACGTCAATCTCCTCAAATGCATGGGAGAGCATCCCCTTTGTTTCTCTGCTCTGCAATTTGTGGAGGATGGGATTTACTGATTGCTTCCTTGACTGTTGGGTGGAACTCCTATTTAAAACCATCTGGACTTGGTGCCTTTTGAGAAATGTACGTCTTTATCCACAATTTCAGTTTCTCATGGTCATTGATTTATTATATTTTTAAAAGAATTGCCCCTTGGGTTAATTTTGATAATTTGTACCTTCCTGAAAAGTGTCAACTTCATCCAGGTTTTCAAGTTCACTGGGATAATATTGCTCTTGGCGTTCTCCTAATTGGGGCTTTCCTGTTGGCTCAGAGGGTAAAGAATCTGCAGGCAATGCAGGAGACCAGGGTTTCATCCCAGGGTCTGGAAGTTCCCCTGGAGAAGAGAATGGCTATCCACTCCAGTATTCTTCCCTGGACAATTCCATGTACACAGGAATCTGATAGCTACAGTCCATGAGGTCGCAAAGAGTCGAACGTGATTTAGCAACTAACATTTTCACTACTCTCATAATTAAAAAAGAAACACCAAGAGGAACTTCCCTGGTGGTCCAGTGGCTAAGACTCCACACTCCCAACGGAGGGGGCCCTGGTTCGATCCTGGTCAGGGAACTAGATCCCATATGCCACAACCAAGAGTCGAATGCCACAACTAAAGATTCCTTATGCTGCAACTAAGGCCCAGTGAAGCCAAATAAATAAATACTTAAAAAAAGAGAATCTCCTCTGAACCTATAATAATGTCCACTCTTTCATTCTGGATGTTGGTTACTGATCTCTTTTTCTCTTTTTTTTCTCCTTGTTTGTGTTTACCAACGGCTTACCTACTTTAATGGTCTTTTCAGTTACCAGTTCTTATGAATTTTCCTGGTTTCTCTAAAATAAATGCAATTTAACATTACCTGGATTAGACTCTGCCTTCATCCTACAGGTTTCGCTACTTTGTATCCTTGCTCATTTCTGAACAGTAAGCCTGCTGACAAATACCCATCAAAATCCTTTCTGATAAAGCTGGTGACAGCTGGGCTCTTCCTGCTGACCTGCTCTGCTGTGGTCCAATCCCATTACTTTTTGTCCTTGGCTGCTGGGAGACACGAATGCAGAAAGGAAGTTGTTGACACACTGGCTTTAGACAAGTGACTCAGAGTGCAGACGGACCCTCTGCTCACTCCTTCTCCTCTGAGGCAGGTATATTTTAGGCGTGAGTTTGCTTAATCCTGCCTCTAGATTAGCTAGCGAGAGGCCTGCTTCCTGGGAGGTAAACCGGGGCCAGCTTTGTCGTGCTGTCTGCATGTTTAACTTCTCTGAAGAGCGTTAAAGAGGCTGTGGCCCATGTTGCGTGAATGACCAGTTAGGCAAGACGTCTTGGAGAGCAGCTCAGCGCTGACACACTGAAATATTATTCTCCCTGATAGCTTCTGCAGAACCATAAAGCAGATGCTTAGCAATCAGGCCTGTGTCAGGCAGGCAGCCACGGCCTGCCCAGACTCCAGCCACTTCTGAGTACCCCTGCATGATCCTTCCCAGAGCTCCAGCAGCATCTAGAAATGTCCTCCCTCTGGCCCACCCGCCTGCCTGGCCAGGCCTGAGTCGGGCCAGGGATACCTTTTGCCAAAACCTTTCCGTTGATCTCGTTTCTTATGAAGGACTCTTTTCTTCCACCCACTCTGTGGACCTGTTCTCCAAGTCACCATTCATCTCAAAATTGTATCTTCTATGAAAGATAAATGTCCCAGCCTAGAAGTCCGCTTGGCCCGGGATCAGCCCTCCACTCTGTTCTCACTAGCTCTGTGACCCTCGAAAAGTGACCTCTCTGGGTTTCATTCTTCATCCATAAAATGGACTTAAAAAAAAAAAACCAACTCCTTTGCATGGTACTTGTGAGATTTCAGTGAGAAAATGCATGCGTGATGCCGGGCACAGTGTTAGAGCTCAATACAAGTCAGCCCTGAGTAAGTTAACCTCTCCGCCGCAGTTTTCCCATCTCTAAAATGGGGATGCATAACAGAATCTGCCTCTGTGGCCGCTGTAAAGGTTAAATGAAGGCACACAGGTGAGCCCTTCAGTGTTCACCTGAAGGGTGAGCATTCGGGACATGTCAGCTGTCACTGTGATTGAGTTTATTATTCCCAACAGTGCCCCCTACTCAGCTCCAACCTCTGTCCATGTCCTACTTTATAGAAATGCATTTAGATCCTCTGTTTATTGCTTTGTTCCTGTTGTGGGGGTCGGCGGGGAGAGAGGGTGCTCTAGTACTGTAGTGTGGTTTAGGTTGCTGTTATCTGTGTGACTTTTGCATATACAATGCGAAGATGACATGCTAATTCACAGAGGAGTTTTTCATCTTCACTTTCTTCACGTACACTGGGAATTTATTGTCTTGCTGTCATTCTTTTTCCAGGCTTCCTGGCACATCTATCCTCCCTGCTCCCCTTTACCCTCTGAACCCACTGTCTACAGCCCTGTGCAAGTCGAGATTTCCCACTGGGAATCTCTGCTCTCAGCCAGATGGCAAGCGCTCTCCTGGGAGAGATCGCACAGCACAGCGGATGCATGGAAGGGCTCTGGAGCCAGCTGCCTGGGTCTGAAGACTGCTGCTGCCAACTGTGCGATGCTGGGTTGTTCACTTAACCTCTCGGTATCTCAGTCTCTTCATTTGTAAAATAGATGTTATGGACTTAATGTTTGGGTCCTCCCCGAATTCATGTGTGGAAGTGTGAACCCTCAGTATGGTTCTGTTTGGAGAGGGGGCATCTAAGGAAGTCATTAATATTAAGTGAGGTTGTAAGGGAGGGACCGTGATCTGATAGGATTAGTGTGTTCATCTGGGCTTCCCTGGTGGCTCAAGGGTAAAGAATCTGCCTGCCAATGCAGGAGACACAGGTTTGATCCCTGGGTCAGAAAGATTGCTTGGAGAAGGAAATGGCAACCCATGCCAGTATTCTTGCCTGGGAAATTCCACGGACAGAGAAGTCTGGCGTGCTATAGTCCCTGGGGTCGCGAAGAGTCAGACACAACTTAGCAACTGAGCACACACACTCATAATAGGCAAGAAGAGACTGAAAACTGGCTAGCACACACACTCTCTCTCTTTGTTTTCTCCTGTACACACATCGAGGAAAGGTCACATGGAGACAGTGAGAAGGTGATCTACAAGCTAGGAAAAGAACTTTCACCAGAAACCACATTTGCCAGCCTCTTAATCTGAGACTTCTGGCCTCCAGAACTGTTGATCCCTCAGTCGTGTCCGACTCTGTGTGACACCATGGACTGTAGCCCACCAGGCTCCTCTGTCCATGGGATTCTCCAGGCAAGAACACTGGAGTGAGTTGCCATTTCCTACTCCAGGGGATCTTCCCCTCCCCGGGATCAAACCTTTATCTCCTGCTTGGCAGGCAGATTCTTAACCACTGAGCCACCAGGAAGCCTAACACAGTGAGTCCAATGAGGTAAATGGTCTGTCCTGTCCAAGATGATAGCCGTCAGCTTCATGTGGCTTATTACATTAAAATTACTTAAGTGAAGTGAATTCGTTCAGTCGTGTCCAACTCTTTGGGACCCCATGGACTGTAGCCTACCAGGCTCCTTCCTCCATGGGATTCTCCAGGCAAGAGTACTAGAGTGGGTTTCCATTTCCTTCTCCAGGGGATCTTCCCGACTCAGGGATCGAACCCAGGTCTCCTGCATTGCAGGCAGATGCTTTAACCTCTGAGCCACCAAGCAAGCCAGTTAAATACAGTTAAAAATCCAGGGCCTCGGTCACACTAGCCATATTTCAAGTGCTCAGTAACCTCAGGGAGCCAGTGACTACTGGGCTGGACAGTGCAGAAGAGAGCATTGACATTGCTTAGAAAATTCTATTGGACAGCACTGCTCTAGAATATTGGCTTTCCAGTGGTTGACTGTGACCTTCCATAAGAGACACGTTTTCTATCACAGAGAGATTAAATGACTGAAACAGAACTGATCTCACTGAAACAATTTCTCAAACAGTATTCACTACCATAATTTGTGATGCCCTCTTACCATACCTCTTTCAGTCAACTCTCCTTTATAAGTGTTTAAAAAATTGGCTTCTAATTACTAGAGAAACATAAATCTAAACTATAATGAGGTGTCACCTTATACCAGTCAGAATGGCCATCATTACAAAGTCCACAAATAACAAGTGCTGGAGAGGGTGTGAAGAAAACCTCCTACACTGGTGGTGAGAACATAAATTGGTGTAGCCACTATGAAGAACAATATGGAGGCCCCTTAAAAAACTAACAACTGAGTTACCATATGAGCCAGCGGTTCCACTCCTAGGCATGTGTCGGAAAAAAACTCCTGATTCAAAAAGACACACACACCCTGGGTTCATTGCAGCACTATTTACAATAGCCAAGACGTGGACGCAACCTAAGTGTTCATCAACAGAGGAATGGATAAAGAAGACGTGGTACATATACACAATGGAATATTACTCAGCCATGAAAAAGAACTTACTAACGTCATCTGCATGATGTTAATTACCATACTTAGTGAAGTCAGAGAAAGACAAATAACATGTGAGATCACTTTTATGTGGAATCTAAACTATGATACAAACGAACTTATTTACAAAACAGAAACAGACTCACAAACATAAGAAGCAAAGATATGGTCACCAAAGCGGAAAGGGAGTTTGGGATGACCAGATATACAACACTATATACAAAATAAACAATAAGGATTTATATTTAGCACAGCGAACTGCATTCAATATCCTGTAATAAACCATTCTGAAAAGAATATGAAAAAAAAATGTGTATAACTGAATCACTTTGCTGTACACCAGAAACTAACACAACACTGTCAATTAACTATACTTCAATAAACCAAACAAACAATAAATAAAACCTTAGCAATATCTAAGCAATATTGCCAATGATATCACTGGCATAATGTGCTAGTCATTCCCCTCCTCCCCCTCAAACATTAATAAGAAAAAAAAAAAAACAAGTTTAACAACAAAAAATATTTTTTTTTCAAGTAAATGTAAGTTACATGTAGCCTGGGTCATGCTGAACGCTAGGTAATTCGTAAATACCGTGGAGTTGACTAGGTGATATGTAAATACAAGGGCTCCGCGTAGCATTTCTCAATGGGGTGCCCCTGGCATTTTGGGTGGACCGGTTCCTTATTGCACAAGGTCTTCCAAAGTACTGGGTTATGTGGCCTCTCCGGCCCCGCCTGCTGGAAGCCAAAAATTCTTCCCTTTCATGTGATAACCCACACTTCCCTCCCATTTCCACACTCACTCTCCCCCACTTAGCACCTGAGAGCTAGGGAAGGTGGGGGAAAGCGAGGGCCGGCTGTCTCTCGCCTGAATCTAATCTGCCCTGCCGCACTCACCTCTTCACCCAGGGGCCCCGCGGACGAACGGCATCGCCACCCTTGCGGTGCACTGAGCCCCGAAATCTCGCCAGGGGGCTTGCCCCCCAGCGCCTGCACTCACTGGGACGCAGGGCTGGGTCCCGCCCCAGTGTGGTGGGGGCGCACGCGCAGTTCGTGAGCCCGCGAGGCTTGGCCGCTCCGGAGCTGCCGGCCTGTGAATTTCAGTCGAGCCTGGCAGCCCCGCTAACTTTTCAGGTGAGGGTCCTCTGCCCTGGGTTTTACTGCAGGAGAAGAAGTTCTTGCACAAAGGTAAAATGGCCAGGTAATTGTCAAGGCTTATGCCCAAGCTCCAGCAACTGGCTGTCAACTGAGGTCCAGGTCACCCACCACTGTCATATCTTTGCCATGTCTCTGTATTACATGTTTTGTTACTGAATTATGGTAAAATCAGGGATTGGGTAAGCTAGTTGTATTTTCTAGCTCATCACACAACGCATCTAACAATTATTAATCAGTTTGCCCCTGTACCAGGACAGGTTCCCCATCCTTGTGTGGTCTCAGCGGCACGTGTGGCCACTGGTGGGGAGGCCCATCTGCTGGACGTGTACATGGAAGCAGGCTCTGTGCTGACTGCTTCCATGTATCTCCCACCATCACCATAATCCTGGAAGGTGGGCTTTTCGGATACCCATTTAACTCATGGGAAAACTGCAGCTCACACAGCCCAGGAGATGGTGGGGCCAGGAGCCAAAGGCAGACTGAGCTGATGAGCAGGTGCTTGCCCTGAACTCAGGGCACACATGCCAAATGTCCAGAGAGAAAGCTGAACTTGGCACCTACTTCGTCTCTTAGCAGTTCTCCCTCGGTGGATTCTCCCCCGTGAGCCCTTTTACCCTTGAGGCCCGGAATCACCGATTTAATGCAAAAACACTTGCTTCCACCACTGCCTTCTTTGGTCTTCTCCACCCGGCAGCCAGAGGGCGCCTCTGAACCACGAGTCAGGGCATGTTGCTCCCCTGCTCAAAAGCCTCCAATGGCTTCTGGTTACTCTCAGAATGTTATCTGGAGCCTTACTATGGGCCATATGATCTGTCTTCCCCTCCCCCAAGTGGCCCTCCACAGTCTTTCCTGCTTGGGCTCTGGCAGCACTGATCTCTCCTCCCTATTCCTGGAACTTGCCAACGTTGCCCATGCCCCAGGGCCTTTGCACTGCTGTTTTCTCTGTCTGGCACACTCTTTGCTTAGATACCCACATGATCCTCTTTTTCACCTCCTTCAGGTCTCTGCTCCAATGTCAGAGACGTCTTATCTGGCTATACCAAGTAAAATACCCCCTGGGTCCATCTCCTCCGACTCTGCTAGGCTCTCTTTGGAGCATTTCATCTGACATTTTATATTCAGTTATTTATGGTCTGTTTCCCCAACCGGAAGGTCAGTGCCTCCAGGGTGGGGGATCTTGCTGTGCATTTTTTTTTTTTTTTGGCCACTGAATTCACAGCACTTACGAGTAGGGCCTGGCAAATGCTAAATTCTCCATAAATCGCTGCTGCTTGTGGAAGCCGACCTCCTAATTCACAGACAGCACTGCAGGCTCAAAGGGATCAGACTTTGCTCCCTAAACGCCATCATCTAAGCATCGGCCCAGGAGCCAGGCCTCGCACTGGACTCCCACAGACAGCGCGCCTCTGCCCAGCCCGGAACAGCCTCCCTGCGGAGCTCCACGAGGCTGCTCTTCAGATTTTGACAGGGGCTCCCCAGCACCAGCAAGCAGTATGTTTTCACTTGTGTGAGTCTTAACTACTCCATCGAGGAACGTGGTTTCAATTCTGCCGAGGTGCCCTCAGGGCTTCTGGCACTGGGGACATTTTGGAAAAAAAAAAAAAGTGTAGAGAATAAAAACAAACTGTCTTCCCTGAGTAGCTCCAGCTGGTGATTAAGATGGTCTTCTAAGAGGTGCGACTTTGACTTTGGGGCCAGTGAGGAATAGCAGAGGCGGCAAGGTTCTGAAGATGTGGGCTTGAACTCAAACACAATGGTCCCCTCAAAATACCTGGCTCTGAGTCTCAGTTTCAACCAAGGTGGACAAAGCCCCTACTATGCATCTGCCCTTCTATTGCATGAGAGCTTCAAACGCTTATGTATTTGCCTGACAGTTTGGTATCATCGGGCTTCCGTGGTGGTTCAGATGGTAAAGAAGCTGCCTGCAATGCGGGAGACTGAGTTTGATCCCTGGGTTGGGAAGGTCCCCTGGAGGAGGGCATGGCAACCCACTCCAGTCTTCTTGTCTGGAGAATCCCATGGACAGAGGAGCCTGGCGGGCTACAGTCCACGGGGGTCGCAAAGAGTCAGACACAACTGAGCGACTACCACACACTTGGTGTCATTGCTGGAGTGTCCCTGACATCTCAGACCCCAGGTGCCCTCAACAGAGGGATGGATTCTTCATCTCCCCTGTGTCGCCCATCACAGAGAGCAGCACCATCACCCAGGTCAGGCTGAGCCCAGGAGTCTCTCTTGACTCCTCCCTCTCCCTCATCCCCCTTGTCCAACCCTTGAGCAAGGCCTCTCCACTTTACTGCCATCCCTAAGTGCACGTCTTCTTCCATCTCAATCCAACCCATTTTTCTTCTTCTGCTTGGAGGTGCCTCTATGTTAGTCCCCCAGTCTCTCCCTTCCCCCTCCTACTGCCTGTTCTCCATGCAGCAGCCAGACTGGTCACTGTGGCACATAGACCAGGTCATGTGGCTCTTCCTGTTTCATGCTCCCCTGCCCCATGGCTGTCCACAGCACTCACAATAAACCCTGATGTTTCTGGCCTGTGTCTGGCTCACGCCTGCCTCTCTAGACTCATCTCTCTCAGCTTTCACTCACCCAGTCACTCACATGCAGTCTCGTGGCCTTCCTGCCAAACCTTGGAGACATCACACTAGTCCTCACCTCAGGGCCTTTGCACCTGCTGACCCATCTCCTTTAACCTCCACCTGGCTGACCCCTGCCAGCACTCAGGCCTTGGCTCACATGCCGTGTCCTTGAGACACCTTCCCCGACTCCCTCGAGAATGAGAATGCTGTTCCCCCACCCTGCTCCCTCACTGTCACACCTGATTGTTTTATTTTCTTCACATCCTTTTCACCCTTACAAGCATTCTTGTTTATGGATTTGTTTGGCTGTTTATTGCCTGGTATCCAGGGATTTAAGGTGAATCAGACAGACATGGTCTCTGCTCTCATATAGGCAACATTCTCAGCAGGAGACAGGGAAAAACTAAATCTACCTTGGACTTTTCAACTACAAGGGCCAATAGTTTTCATTTTCTGTTAAAGCGACTTGGGTTTTGCTATGTGTGATCAGCAGAGTCTTTACTATATTAGGCTCCATAATACTTACTGAATTGAACTACCATGTGGTTTTTTTTCAATTTAAAAATTTAAGCTCTTTTTCTTTTTTTCCCTCCAAGACATGAGAGGCCTTGGTAAAGAGAGCTTGCATGTTGCTTTTGGTGAAAGAGATAGTTTTGGGCTTTGATGTTACTGGCATTTCCCACTAGTCCAAAGCTCTCTTTCTTCCTCAGCAAGTTTCTATCTCAATCCTCTCTTGAAAAAGAGGCTGGGCAGAGAGCATCAATCCCATTTCACAGACATGAGGACTGAGGCCCAAACGGCTTGTCGAGACTGGACAAACACCAGACGGATCATTTCAGCAAGCATTTCCCCTCTGGAACTCTAGGAGAGCAGAACAGAAAGGAAACCCTGCATCCTTTCCTGATGATAAATATTGGCAATGCTCCAGGCTGGCCAGGACAGATTTGAAGTTTATAGCCTCCATGTTTCTACTTCGCAGTGGAGTTCCCAGGGATTTTTCAGATTCTAGGAAAAAATATTCCTACCAGGATAAATAGAATTGTTCTTTCATAAGCAGTTATATTTTAGGTTGCCTTTATTTTTCTATCTGTTAAGCCAATAACAAGAATGTAATTTACAAATCTAGAAGATTCCCATGTTAATTTTCTTATCAGACAAACTTTCCTTACCTTGGAGAAAGCTGTTTACTCTTTCACTGGGGGAAGATGGTGCATTTATTTCCTTCCTTGCTTTCGCTACCAGGAAGCTCAGAGACAGACTCTGAATTGCTGTAGTTAACCCAAGCCAGATTTTCATTTCTGTACAATGCCTCAGCCTTATTCATTACGTGGCTTTCTATTCCTTTGTGTTTGCTTTAGTAGCTCTATTTTAAATATGTTTTCTATTTGAGATTCTTCCTCAATCTTTCGGACACAGGCAGTGTATAAACAAATGAATTAAATTCATTTCTGAAGCTGCTCTCCCCCTTCTCCCATCTCCCTTGCTCCTTGCTTAAGGGCACAGGAGCTGATACTATAAATCAGCATGCTCCCCCTCCCCTTTCTCTTTGTAAAACATGTTTTCAGGGGAATGTAAATTGTTTTTAAAAGCTTCCATCCTGGCCCACTGCTAATTATTCCTGACCCAGGAGGATCCATACTAATTTGCCTTAATAAACTTTATTAAATAGTAAATTTCAGGAGGAAGAAACTACACAGCTTTGATTGGATTAGTAAAACTGCCAGTGGACATCACCGCTAGAGCAGAGAGAAAAGCCCATTAACCGCAGAGGGAATCTGGTCAAGTGTGTTTCCAATAAGCTATGGCTGGCCACAGTCCTATGCCTTCTTAGGGGTTGCAAGCAAAAGTTTCTAGCCTCCAAACGAAAAAGAAAAAGGCAATGTCTCTGCCCCCGAATCAGATGCAGGTGATTAAATAAAGCAACTATGGAATGAGACAAGTAATCACAATTCCAAACCTCCAGGTCATTGAAGAACAGATGGGTATCTGCGAGGTTGAAGATCATTTCTTCCATCATGAGGCCGATGCGCACGGACGTCGTGGTGTCCTGTTAGGAGGAAGAGGAGAAAAGTGTGTGAGTGGAGTCTGTGTCTTCGCAGCCTCCCCTCCTCTGGTCCCACCTGTGAACGGCGGTTGTGGTCTGTCTTCATCTCTGTGGCTCCCACACAGCCTAAAATGTGTGTCCAGGTGGGCTCAGGGTGATAATGTTGCACAGCTTCTGGGATTTCACTTCTACCCTTTCATCATTTCTATTTATCCTCATCAGTGTTTAAATCCCCACCCCCACCCCAAATATGCCTCTGGAACGGCACCTGTGTTCATTGCTGCAAGAACCACAAATGGCTGGAGGAAAAGAGAACCTCTTGGAAAACAAGACATTTCAGGGAAAGCAGTATAAACCATGTATAAACTACTGGCAGAGTTGGGATCTTGGTTCTCTCTTTATACTGATCAGTCTATGACATTGCCTTCCTGCTCCAGATGTTTAAAAAAACCACTGTTATCTAATAAGAGAGGACTAACTATAAAAACACAAACAAAACCCACTGTAGTACAGCCATACCAGAGAAAACTAGGCAGCCATTAAAAAAATGGAGTCATGCTATAACTCCTGACATGAAAGAATCATCCAGAAACACAGTATTAAGGAACAAGAGCAAATTGTATCACAGTATACTGTGTAAAGGGCATCCCAGGTGGCGCTAGTGGTAAAGAACCTGCCTGCCAATGCAGGAGACCTAAGAGACGCCGGTTTGATCCCTGGGTTGGGAAGATTCCCTGGAGGCAGGCATAGCAAACCACTGCAGTAATCTTACCTGGAGAATCCCATGGACAGAGGAACCTGGCGGGCTACGGTCCTTAGGGTCACAAAGAGTCAGACATGACTGAAGCAACTTAGCATGCATGCAATTACTGTGTAAAACACAAGGTACAATAAAAGGGTCCATTCTCTCTCCCTCTCTTTCCTACACATGTAGTGTGTAGACTGCATTACTCTTCACCCATATTTGGGGTCCCTTCCTGAAAAGCTTCTCCCTGTAGGAAGATGACACATGTCAGGGGCTGGCAAACTACAGCCCGCAGGTCAGATCTGGCCTGCTGTCTGTTCTGAACGGCTCACAAGTTGAGTGATTTTTACATTTTTGGACAGTGTGTTGTATATGGCTGCTTTTGGGCTTTGAGGCTGAGGTGTGTAGTTGTGACAGATCCTTACTGACCCTAAAGTGCTGACTATCTGGCCCCCAGAAGAGAAAGGCTGCTGACCCCTGATATAGAAGTTCCCTGTGGAATTCAATGGTGACCATGTGACTTGCTTTGGCCAATGAAATATGAGCAGAAGATATGTTTCATTTCTGGTTGGAAGGGGCTTCCCTGGTGACTGGGACGGTAAAGAATCTGCCCGCAATGCAGGAGACTCAAGTTTGATCCCTGGGTCGGAAAGATCCCCTAGAGAAGGGAATGGATAACCACTCCAGTATTCTTGCCTGGAGAATTCCATGGACAGAGGAGCCTTGTGGGATCCCAGTCCATGGGATTTCAAAGAGTCAGACACAACTGAGCGATTAACACTTCCCTCCCCTTTTTTCCCCCACTTCTGATTGGAAGCTTTAAGAGCTAGTGTATGGTTTGCCAAGCTCTCTTCCCACTTCACAAGGCTAAATGTTCCAGCTACAAGCGACTTGGTCAGCTTGGGTTACAGAATAAAGATGATGAGTGTCAGAAGTACAATAGACCACAACGGACATGTACCATAAATAAGCAGGTGAGATTTGAGGCATGCTTGTTACTGCAGCATAACCTCACTGATTCCAACTGATGCACGTGGAAAATACAGAGCATACACATGGGAAATATAGTGCATACTGGTTTTCAACCCTGGCTGCACGCTTTGTTGATGTGAGGAGCATTTAAAAATCAATAAAATCAGAATGGCTGTGGGTGGGATCCAGGCACAAGAAAAGTTTAAACTCCCCACCTGATTTCAATGTGCAGTCAAGGTTAAGAACCACTGGTCTACAAGGAGAGACAACACTTAGTAATAGTCCTCATTAATATCTGTTAGAGAGTGGCACAGAGAAAGCACCTAAGTATTTCTTAACTCATTTAATCCCCACAGTGCTCTCTGAGGTGAGCACTTATTATCTTCCCATTGAACACTGAGGCTCACAAAGCAACCTGCTCAAGGTGCCACAGCTAGTGAGTGCTGGGATCTGAAGCCAGTAATCTGGTTCAGGGCAGCTCGGCTTCAGAGGAGGCCTTGGAGGGGCCAGGATTGGGAGAGGAGTAAAGGTGGCCTTGACCTCCACAAACCTCTTTTCCCAGTTGAATTTTTCACCAGAAGGCTGTATTACCTCTGTTATAAAAACAAATAATGAATGACATAAACCCGTCTTGACCCTTAGAAAAATAAAAAATCGCAGCTGGTGATCTCAGCTTCACACACACACAACTGTGAAGAATCAAGCCCAGGAACACAGCCATTAGGTGAAACACCTCATCAGGGCTTCCAGAGCCAAAGCTTAGCACGCTGGGCCCTGGCTGGAAGTCGCAGGGTAGAGTGGTCCATGAAAAATGAAGAGGAAACGGGGGAAACAAACTCCTTGGAGCCACGTAAGGAATCACTGTGTGACCTGGAAAAAGGTTTGGGGGTGTTCCCACATACTTCTTGAACCCAAGCCGTTTCACCTCTGCAGGACTGCACACATTCTTTCTTGGTGAGGCTGTTTGTACCCCTAACCCCTATGCCCAGCCCTCCATGTACAAAGTGGGAAGAAGAAGGAGCCATCTAGATTCATCCACTGAAAGGATTTATTCAGAAAAACGTCAACTCTCATGCCAGCATACAAAACAGGAAAAGCATTTACTGTAGACAAAAATGGCTTACCTGTGACAAGTGTTTACATAGTTATAAGAAGCCGAATCCTCTACATCAATAAAGTTGAAATGATGACTTACTGATCTTGGGAGGATGTGGAGAGGAAGTCTAGATGTGTGAGAGAGGCAAGGGTGGGTGAGAAGAGAGCTAAAGTCTTATGTTGTAGTTTGGGAAGCCAGAGATCCTGCCTAAAGCAGAAAAAAATCATGGAGCGGGTAAAGAAGCAGGTTACTTAGAAATTTGAAGGTAAATATCCAAAGAATCAAGAAAAGTTGAAAGTTGTTGCCTCTGGGCAAAAAAACAGGGTGGGCTTGGGGGGAAATCACTGGGGACTGCTTGCTGTGTTTCATAATCCTCTCCTTTGGAGAAGACATGAGTTTTAAACTCTATGCATATATTTCTTGGATTAAAAGGAAACTAAATTAAAAACAAAAGGAGGGCTTTCCTGGTAGTCCAGTGGTTAAGAATCCATCTGGCAAAGCAGGGGACACGGGTCTGATTCCTGGCCCAGGAAAATTCCATATGCTACGGGGCGACTGAGCCTGTGCGTGACAGCCACCAAGCCCGCGTGCCCGAGCTTGACAAGAGCCGCCACCGCCGTGAGGAGCCCGAGCACCGAGACCGGAGCGCGCCTCGCAGCAGTGAAGGCCCAGTGCCGCCGAAAAAGGGAAACCTCCGCAAGCAATGTCACCCTCCAGTAAATACTGTGCGTTTAGCCACTCAGTCGTGTCCGACTCTTTGTGACGCCATGGACTGTGGTCCACCAGGTTCCTCTGTCCATGGGGATTTTCCAGGCAAGAATACGGGAATGTGGGTTGCCATTTCCTTCTCCAGGGGATCTTCCCAACCCAGGGATCGAACACCAGGTCTCCCTTATTGAAGGTGGGTTCTCGCCTGAGCCACCAGGGAAGCCCAGAGTAAATACTACATACAATAGAGAAAAATCCAGATATGTGAGCAAGGGATGTGTAGAAAGATGCTCATTACAGAGTTGTTCGTAAATTGCAAATGACAGGAAACAATTTAGCTGTCCACCAAAGGAGACTGGAGAAATAAAATGTAGAATATTCATGCAATGGAAAACTAATTTCAATGGAAAGAAATGAACCAGATCACCAAGTGTTAACATGGACACGTCAAAAAAATATTGAGTGAAAGTATATATCTGAGAGTTACATACTGCATGTTATTACCATTTATTGGAAACATATAAAATGTTACTACATATTTTCCACGGGCCCTTATATATCTGTAAGTATCTGCAAAGATATATCGATAATCAGAACAGTAATTACGTCTGGAAAACAGAGTGAAGGGGAGAGAGGAATTAGAAGTGATGATCAAAGTGAACTTTAGCATTATCTAGAATATTCTCAAAAAAATTTTTTTTAAGAGAAGAGATTCGAACATTTCTGGGATTATTAAAAACTGAAACAAAAACTTCAAGACACCCAGAGGTTTCTGAGGAGAACTTTTAGAACACCTAACTACTCCCTAAGAATTCTCTTATTTCAGTTTTTTCTAAAATCTGCTTGCATGCTGCCTATTAGATTATTTTAAACTGTGTAGTTGGGAACCTCTTTTCAAGATACTTGATAAAAACTAGTTGTGCTGAGGTGGAAAAGTCTAGAACAGCCCAAGAAAAGCACAACTGTCCCTGTAGTTAAGTAACACACAGTGTTACTCTGGGCTAGACCATTGTATCCAAGTAGAAAATGTTTTTTTCAGCGTTGTAAAGACTGAGAAACGAAGAAACAAAAATTGGTGGAGGCTGAACGTTAATTAATGTGAGAACAGGGTGACAGGCAGGGGTTTCATCTCATGCTGCCCCCTGAAAGCATCCCTGACATGCTCTATAAACACACCATCCTGGTTTGGTAGCTTAATTCACCCCGTGTAGCTTGGAGAGGGAGGGAGCCTGCCTGGACTAGCACACCTCCAAGTCAAAGAAAGCCTAAAATATGGAGTCTTTGCACCGTGTTTTCCCAACTAATAAAAGGACTAAATGAAATAGCACACGTGTAAACCCCTAGCCCAGGGTCGGGTATATCAGGCATTCTACGAGTGCTGGTTATTGTCAAAACATCCCGGTCCGCTTCCTCGTGCTTCTGTAAATCCAGCAGGAACATCCAGAATCAGATGGTACTCCGAAAGATGTGCTTTATGAAAATACCACCTCACATGAAAACCATTTTCTTAATCATTACATACTCTTTGGATTAAAAAAAAAAATCAGTGGTTAATTTCTTAAGCAAGTAACAGCAAGAAACAGATTGTGCTTAAAAAACAATCAATTTAAATCAGAATGGAGAACTGGGAAAAGCGAGTTTTTCCAAAACAGGCTTCGATTTGTAACTTGTCAGTGGAAAGGACTGTGCTGGGGGCTGGTGGGGTTGGGTGGATGGAATGCCATCTTTGACTCAAGAATCTGTGGGTGGCTCTCTCCCCACGAAGGTACAAATCAGACTGCAGATTTTTTCAATGTGCTCTCGTATTCTACAGATTTGTCAGGGTTCGGTTTTGATGACGGCGAGGTGGGCTACGCACGCTTTCCTTTAGGAGGCTGATGAGGACGTTCCAAGCACTGGAACACACCCCTCGAGGCAGATGCTGTGGGTCTGGATGCAGCTGTAACCTAATTATCACGCATTCTTGGTGAGGTTCTCTTAATTAGAGGAAGATGCTAGGGGTGTTTACCATATGGGCCCCTCAAAGATCTGCCTTGTGGATCAGTAAGTTATCTTGTGACGACGTATGGCTGTATTTCCTGGATGGGGTGGAGGGAGAGGGTAGGAGCCTTAAAACAGAAAGTCTTTTCCTAAAACGAAATTAATCAAATATCAAACAAACTTGAATGAGGAAAATGGCATGTGGATTCCTGGAGGTTTCAAAATCTGAATGCAAAAATTCTTTGGGGTTAATTTAGATGTTAATTTAGATGACGGGGCAATTGTTTTCTGTCAAGCGCCTTCATCACTCCCAAATATCCAAGCTCTCTGATTTAAGCCGTATTCTTAGAGGTCTTCTGCCCAATCCCTGTGGATTAGGAGGAAACCATTTTCATTTTTGAAGGAGTCCAAGTTTTGAACCAAAAAGTCGTATGTAATGAATCACAGCTCTATTTGTCCAAAAGAGAATTTCCTTTATTGAATTTTCCAAGTTTTCTATTTTAAGCACATAATGCTTTTGTAATAGATGTTTTAATTTATCATTTAATTCCGTTTATAATTCAAAGAGGTGAGAGCCATACATTATTTATTCAGCATCACAACACTTTGAAGAAAAGAAAGGCACACCCCAAATTCATCTTGAAATTAACTTATAAGACTGTGGTCTTTTTTTTTTTTTTCCTTCACAGCTGGCTGGATAATAATAATAGCCACTCATTACTGAGTGTTTTGCAGTAGGTTAAGAGTGTGGGTTCTGAGCCAGACTGCTTATTATGTTCAAGGCTAGTTCCACCTCTTACCACTAGATGACCTTGTACAGGTTACTTAAACCTCTGTGTGCCTCAGTTTCTCATCTGTAAAATGGGGTTAATCAACTCATAAAATTGTTACTAATACAAAGATTAAACGAGTTTTTCAAAGAGTAGGTTGTCATCCTTTTACTGAATGTTTACTTAAAAAATGACCAGCTTAAAAAAGAAAAAAAAAAGAATGAAATATAAGAGAATCTAGGGGCTACTAAGCTACAGTTGTCTGTTTTTATAAAGTTTTACTGTAACACAGCCATGCCCACTTGTTCGCTCAGGGTGTGTGGCTGCTTTTGGGCTATAATGGCAGAGTTGTTAGCTCCTGCAGAGCCTAGCCTAAAGCCTAAAATATTTATCATGCCACTGGGGAAAAATGTACCAATCTCTCGAATAGATGACAAAACATCAAAGTACATCATCATATGCAAATTCATACGAAAATATTGGGGGATCAGATCCCACTGTTTCCAAAATCTACTTCTGGATATTCTGATTACACAAACACATTTTCCTTTTTGTCTTAAACTAATGTGTGCTGTTTCTGTTGCATGCAACTGGAAGATTCTTGACTCTGCTCACGGCCTCCCTGTGTCTGCACCAGAACAGGTATATATTTCAGAGTGGCAATGACCACAGGCAAATTCAAGTGCTTCTGCACATCTTAGGAATAACTGAACCTTTCCAGGCAGCACTTCAGAAGACTGTGTTCTCTTCTGATGGCGCTCTTACTCCCTCAACCCTGAAGTGTTGTGAAGTCAAGTACACGGAAGGGTCTGATTTATCATCTGGTCTTGGGGCCACAGTCTCTTCCTTATACAAGCACTGCCTAATGGAGCAAGTGGCTTTCCTCCATCGAGCACCACAAATCACCTCCACCATTCACCAGGTGTGCGTGAAAGTGGCCACAGGCAAGAAGCTCCCTGAAGCAAAGCGACTGGGAACATTAACTGCGGAGTCAGCAGGACCTAGCTTCAATCCCAGGACTGCCATTCTCCAGGGACATGACCTTGGATGAGATGTTCACCCTCCCTGGGTCTCAGTTTCCTCAGCTGAATATAAGCAAGTGACTCCTTTCTAGAGCTCCCATAGGGTAATGAGTGCGATATGATTTCCTCCTGGTGCTTAGGTATTATTAGCATAGGCAAATTAGCAAAAAGGAATCAGCCCAAACCTTCCATCAGAAAGCTTTCCCCACTTAGAAATTCCCATGCAATAGTTTCACCTGGTATTTGCTAAACCACGGCCATTCTTGTAACACCTTTGCAAGTTTCACACACTGCTCAGGATTTAGCTTAGGATTTAGTTTAGGATTTTCCTTTAATTGAGCTACCCTTCCTGCAGTTTTATTTTTTTTTTTTTTTTAAAAAACAAACGCATTCAGTTCAGAAAGAAACTTGTCCTCATGACCACAGATGGCAAACCTGTTCCACTCACCATCACTGGGAAGTTAAACACGAAGATGAGCATGTATGTTAGTTTCTTGTGGATGCTGTAACAGATTACCACAGATTCAGTGGCTTGAAACAACACAGGTTTATCCTCTTACAGAGTTCCAGAGATTAGAAATCTAAAATCAAGGTGTTTCAGACTTCCCTGGTGGCACAGTGGGTAGGAATCTGCCTGCCAAAGCAGCGGAGAGGGGTTCGATTCCTGGTCCGGGAAGATTTCACGTGCCATGGAGCCTGCGTGCCACGCGGCTGAGCACCTGTGCTGCCACCGCTGAGCTCAGAGCCCGTGCTCCGCGACAAGAGAAGCCACCGCAATGACACGCGGGCGCCACAGCCAGAGGGCAGCCGCCGCTCTCTGCGATCAGAGAAGAGCCCGTGCGGCACCGAAGACCCCCTGCGGCCGGAAATAAATAACATCGAGACAAAAATAAAGTCAGGGTGTTCCTTTCAAAGGCGAATCAGTCCATGGGGGCATTTGGGGAGAGTCGATACTGTGATTTATAGTAAGAAATATATATTTGGGTTTTGTCCCTGTTTCTGGCACAGAACTCCTAAAGCCCTGGGAATTTCTAATAGCCAAGATATGGAAGCATCCTAAGTGCCCATCAGCAGTTGAGTGGATAAAGATGATAGGGAGTGTATATACAATGGAATGTTACCCAGCTGTGAAAAAGAAGGAAATCTTGCCATTTTGACAAGATGGATGGACCTGGAGGATATTTTGCTCAGTGAAATAAGCTGGACTGAGAAAGACAAATACTGTATGTTTTCACTTATATGTGGAATCAAAACACCAAAACAAACAAATGTAAAATGAAAACACTCATAGATACAGAGAACAAACAAGTGGTTGCCTGAGTAGAGAGGGGTGGGCAGAATAGGTGAAGAGGATTGAGAGGTACAAACTACCAGCTGTAAAATACATAAGTCACAGGCATGTAATGGACAGCACAGAGAATACACTCAATCATAATACTAACTTTTTATGCTGTGAAATCTATAAAAATACAGAATCATTATGTTTCATACCTGAAGAAGGAAATGGCAACCCACTCCAGTATTCTTGCCTGGAGAATCCCACAGAAAGAGGAGCCTGGTGGGCTATAGTCCATGGGGTCACAAAGAGTCGGACATGACTGAGAGACTTTCCCTGGGGTGACGAACATATTCAGATGTTGGGAAGGTGGCACACCCCAGTTGCATGTGGGTGCTCCTGTGCTGGGGACCCTTCTGGACCCTCCTTATGTATTTCTCCACATGGTTGTTCATCCGTATCCTTCATAATATCCTTTGTAATAAACTAGTCCCTGTATGTAAGTGTTTCTTTCAGTCCTGCGAGCTCCAGCAAATTAGATGAACCCAAGGAGGGGGTCATGGGAACCTCTAATTTATAGCCAGTTGGTCAGAAGCACAGGTAACAATCTAGACTTGCAACTGGCATCTGAAGTGGGGGCAGTCTTGTGGGACTGAACCCTTAGCGAGTGGGATTAACCTGTGTTGCTGTCTTCAGGAAGACGGAGTCAGAATTGAATTAACTGCTTGGTGATGTTGGAAAATACACATTAGAGGGTGCCAGGGATACAGGACAGTCATATGTAATGAAAAATTGTCACACACCCCACATAACTTTCCCATCTCTTTGCTGGACACTCTTGTTATAAAAAACCTGTTTCTAATTATCTAAGCCTAGCCTGTAACTCATGTCTTTACTTTATTCCTAAGGGGCCTTTAGATCATCACTGAGAGAGGGAGATGGTGAGGGAGACTGGAAATAAGCACATCTGTATGTTGGGCTATATACAGCTAGCTAGCTTCCACTCACCTCCAAAGCTATTGTCCACGCAGCAGCCAGATCGGTCTTTTGAAAAAAACCAGAACTGTCCCTCCACTTTTAAAACCCATCAGCGTCCCCTGGCCCTCGGAATAATGCCAGCATCCTTCACTTTCCCACTCTAACCCACTGATCTGTGCTGTGAGCGTGCCAACTCGATACTGCCTCAGGGCCTTTGCACTTGTACTCACTGCCTGGAATCCCCTTCCCCAGATGCTTTCACGGCCGGCCCCTCTGTGACATCCAGTTCCCACTTTCAATACCAGAAAGACCTTCTCTGACCATCCTGCCTAAAGTAACCTGGGTGCTGACCCTCCACTCATGTGACATCTCATTACATTGTTACAGTTTTAACAGCATTTATCATTATCTGGAAAGATCTTATGATTTTTGATGCTTCTCTCTCAACCAGAACGCAAGCTCTATGAGAGCTACTGCTATGCAACTTGAACCTGGACCGCGTACATGGCAGATGCTCAGTTAAGTATTTTTAAAAATAAGTATTTAAGTGTTTGTAAGTCTTTTGTATATTAGCACACTTCCTCCTCAAAATATCTCTTCCCTAGCTTACAGTGAGATTTAAAGCGAGGAGCTGACTTGTCCAGGGTCACCCTGCTAATAAGTGACAGAGCTGGGATTCAAACCCAGGACTGAAGCGGAGCAGCACCCTACAGTCCTTGTGCCTCCTGCCTGCCTCCCCCCACCACCATGTCCGCTGCCCGCCTTTTGTCTGCGGAAAACTTTAAAGAATAAGTTGAATCAGAGAAGTGGGAAATGTGGGGACAGGAAAACAGGCAAAAGAGACTGATAATAATGATGTAGGCATTAAGAAGTCAAGGACCTTTAGTTCTCTCTTCAGCACCATAGGTAATATTCTGCGCCATATGCTGTGAGCTGGCTCATAGACACTTGAACACCAGGTGGAGAAGTTAACTGCGTGATGACCAGACTGTACCCAGGACACGAGCTGCCACAATTCTGAAAACTGGCTGCGAAGAAATGGGAGCAAGTGGACCCTGGAACTGAAGATTAACTGGACCTAAAACAATCAAGATGACACTGGTCAGACCACCGATGACCAATTTGAAGGTGACTGTCCGAGCTGACTGCTGTTTCTGCATGTACTGCCCGACTTCTGTCAAAGCTCTTGCCCACTGGTTGCCAGTGGTGCTGGTGGGGAGTTGGCCTTTGGACAGACGTCCGCCACCCTCCCTCTGAGCTGCTGCTATCTGAAATAAAGCAAAGTTTCCTTTCCATCAACGTGGCCTATTTATTGGCTTTGGAGCGGTGAGCAGCCGGACCCCACGCTCTTTTGGTAACAGGATTACCGAAGAAACCAAAATCTTATCCATTTTACTCACAGAGTATGTCTTCACAGGAACCACTAACAAGTACTTTATTAAGAAAAAGAAGCTACAGTCAGATTACCACCAGAATTTTTTTTTTTTTTTTGTAAATGTCTGATTTAAAACTGTTGAGGTCTACTTTTAATGAACAAGTGAAGTGAAGTCGCTCAGTCATGTCCAACCCTTTGCGACCCCATTGACCCTGGCTACCTGGTAGCCCACCAGCCTCCTCAGCCCATGGACTTTTCCAGGCAAGAATACTGGAGTGGGTTGCCATTTCCTTCTCCATCAATGAACAAGGGACCCATTTAATTAAATTACACTTCCAAAGTTAAGAGAAATGACAGGCGGTTGCCGTGCAAAAATCAGCCTGATTCTTTTCTCAGGTCTCAGGCTAGCTTTCCTTTTTAATAACCGCTGGGCTTCAGAGTGGATAAAAGGAGAGACCATGGGCCAGGGAAGGATCTCCCTTCATTGCCCCTGAGCATTTGTGCCTCTTATTTCCCAGACATGATGTGGAAAAGCAAAGTTACCCAGTAAATCCCTCTCTTCTTAGCTGTCCCCGCCTCCCCACTCCCCAAGCCAGGAATGGCTCTTCAGGAACCAGACGCTTTGGCTGAGATTGGAAGTCACATCACTTGAGCCGGCTTTGAAGGACTCTGAATCCTCCCTTGGCTCCCCAGCCTTCCGCCCCAACCCCTGATTTATGAGCAGCCCATAACTTTTTAGGATGTCATTGTATGTGTCAAAGAGAGATGAGCCGGGGGAAGGCCCATCTTGGTAACCAATTCAGGGCCTCTTTAGATCCATGAATGTTATCAAATGCAATGCTTCCAAAAGTAAATTTCAGAAAAAAAAAAAAAAAAAAACCAACCGAACAATGAAAAACACAACTCTTGTTTGCACATTATCTTGTTCTCACGGGGATCAAAGGACAGCAGCTTCCAGGGGCAGTCTCTTTCACCCTCATCACGGGGGTCTCAGGTGAAATGCCAGTCAGTCCTTCAACATTAAGAGGGGGCAGCCCACCGTCTTTCCTCCAAGATGCTCCTATGCTGACATCCTACACCTTAAGCCACTTCCGGTCTCCAAGTGGACCCAGCCCCAGGTGTAAGCCTTCCTGGACTTCCCACTCCAAAGGCATCTCTGAGTGCTCCCAGCGGGAGGCATGTCTAAAGAGGCATCCGGAGATTTCCAAACTCTTCTTTCACCCTGAAGCTTCTTAGGTGATGGAATTAGTTAACCCTACTTCAAGCTCCTCACAAGGCGTTTTCTTAAGGAAACGTGTATAACCAGCAGAAGTAGATGTTTGCAAGTTCAGGATGTGATCTTGCTAATTACTTGTTAATTAGCAAGCTCACAGCTAATATTCCGGTGAGAACTCAGTTCCTTAGATGTATTTCTGAAAGCTAGCGGCATGGTTAACAGTCAAATTCACTAAAAGACTTCCTTAGTCAATTACTTTATTCTTATTTTTTTGGGCCACACTTTGTGTCTCTCGGCAGTGGTCCCCAACCTTTTGGGCACCAGGGATCGTTTTGTGGAAGACAATGTTTTCATGGACTGGGGTGGTGGGGGAATGGTTTCAGGATGATTCAAGCGCATTACATTTATTGTGCACTTTATTTCTATGATTATTACATCAGCTCCGCCTCAGATCGTTAGGCATTAGACGCTGGAGGCGGGGGACCCCTGTCTTGTAGGATCTCAGTTCTTCAATCAGGCACTGAACTCAGCTCATGGCAGTGAAAGTGCCGTATCCTAGCCACTAGACCACCAGGGAACTCTTAATTACTTTAAAAGAAGTTTGGGCTAGTCCTTTAGGAGACTGATGGGTGAACACTGCTTTGTGTGTTTACAGAATGTCTCTGGAGTGAAAAACTGGAGCTCTCGATAAATCAGGGTTGTTCAGCCTCGGCACTGTTGACCCTTGGAGCCTGGTCATTCCTTGCTGGGGCTGTACTGTCCATGGTAGGCTGTTCAGCGACATCGCTGGTCTCTACCCATTAGATGCCAGGAGTATATCGCCCTCACCCAGTTGTGACTGCCAAAAATGTCTCCAGTCAAGCGCCCGGGAGGCCAGAGTACCCCCAAGTTGGGAACTGCTGCTCTGATTCCTTTAAAATTAGTGAAAGGCTTGGTTCTTGGTCAGTCAACTCTGTAATTCTAGAGTGGACAAACCTTATCAAGGAAACTAGCTTTATAAATAAGTGATGAGTTAAAAAAATCTTTCATCTCCCAACCAGCTGAGTGGAAGGTACCATTCTCCTGTTTCAAAGGGCTGTGTGGCCCAGCTGTTCGGAACCACCACTGCAGCCAGGCCCCTGTCTGCAGACCCGGGCTCTGTCCTTCTTACTAGGAGGTGAGTGACTGCTAGAAGCCGCTATGCCCATCTCCTGGTCTGCATATGTGGGTAACCAGAGCATCTACTCCTAAACGAGCTGATGTATGTGAAGCCCTTTAGTGGATTCTGAGTTGGGAGCAGGCACAGAGGGTCTGTCATCCTTATTCACAGAGTTAACTTCTCGGGGCCTCACTGGCCACACCCAGCGCGTGTACTGGGCTGTCCTTTTCGGGTGCCACCTGAAGGGGTGATCAGGGGAGACGTAGAGAAGAAGCTTGGTTTGGCATTTTTGACCCTGGCCTTTCCCTCCTCATCCCAGCACCCAGACCGCCACAAGCTAGGCTTGTGTCTTGGCGGGCACCCTGTCTGGGCTTGCAGACTTCTGCAAAGGGCAGCCTTGCCCACTTTGGAGACAGTTCACAAATTCAGGCAGCCTGCCACGTGCGTTCGCCTGCCTTTTCTCCTGTGCAGGTTACCCTGACACCCCCAACGTGGGGTCAACGTGCTTCTGCACCGATTCTGGAACACAGACCTCCCCCTCTCCCTTTTAAAGAAAAAAGAAAACCAAACGCGCAAACACACAAAATCAATCAAAGCCATCACACCATACAAGCCAACTGGGCCTTTAAAAAAACCACTGCCAAGTAGCTGTTTACAAGCTGAACAAATAATTACTCTGCCACAAGGAAGAAAAGTATTAATTAAAGCTATTCATTAAACCAGCCTAGCTATTCTGTGGGGTTTATCTCTTGGAAGTGTCAGCCAGAGGTTAGGGACGGATTAACACACAATGGAGGGCTTTGCCAGTTAAATCTCCTCCTTGTGGTTAGCTTTTAATAATAAAGTTGTCATTAAAAGAAAGAATTTAATGGTTTTAATTGAGTTTAATTACTTGGAAACTCCTGGAAAACAGATCAGCTTGTTTGAAAGAGGAAGACAAGAAAATGATGGTGGTAAAGAAAAAAAAAAAAAGTTGATTCACATGTTTAAACAGTAAAGCTAAAAAAATAAAAAAAAATTTGGCTTCTTTGGCAGTTTCATAGGAGAACACAGAAAATAGAAAAGATCTTCTTAGCTCAGCAAATGGGTCTATTTGTACTCACAAGAACTTTACCAAAAAAACCAGCAGGATAAATCCCCGTCATCACTGAATCACAAAAGAATCAAACTGACTACAAATGATAAAATCATAGTCAAATTGAAGAGAACAAACAAAGATGTCTAAACTGGTTCCTCTTTTGAAGTTTTACGCAACTACTCAGCCTCTTAAGACTTTTTTCTTTTATCCTTTGAAAAATGTTCTTTCAGCTGGAGGTGTCTGGCAGCTTTAAAGGCATTTTCCTAGGATATAAACTTAAAGGCAAAAAATTAAATAGATAAATGGAGCTGTGAACATAGATTAGGGGGACCGACTGTCCGGATGTGCCTAACTGGGGAGGTTCCTGGGACTTGGCACCTTGAGCGTGAAAACTGGGAAAGTTCCAGACGACCCAGATGAGATGACCAGCCTAACTCGAGTCACCATTCGTGGCTGAGGGGCATTTGAGACCAGTGCATTTTGGCATGGGAGGCCAGTGCATTTCTGGAAGTTCATACCAAGTGCTTAGATCAGGGCCTGACACCCAGCAAAGTGGCTCCTGCTTCTGTCCAGCAATGGACACGTCCTCATCAACGCTCCTGCACCTTCTGCTTTTCATGATTATTTTTATTATTGTTTTTACTATTATTTGTAGTGGTAGTGACACATTCCAGAGAGAGGATATTCTTACACAACCAGCAACATGCTTCTAAAGATGCAGCTCTTGGGACTTCCCTGGTGGTCCATTGGCTAAGGCTCGGAGCTCCCAACGCAGGGGGCTAGGGTTCGATCCCTGGTCAGGGAACTAGATTCCACACCCTACAGCTAAAGATCCTGTGTGCCACAACTAAGACCCAGCACGGCCAAATAAATTATGATAGATAAACAAATAAATAAAGATGCAGATCTTTAAAAGACATTCATTCACTCAGACCACCATGAAAGTGTGCTTCCGAGAACTGGGCAAAGTACATTGTATACATGGAGTAACAAAGACTATGGAAAAAATACAGCAAAGAATTTGTGCTGTGTGGGCTGTGCAGGGCGCGCTGCATCTCATGGGATGGTCAGGGAGGTCCTCGTGTGAATCTGTGCGTCGGAACAGATCTTCAGGGGGACAGGGAGGAAGCCATGTGGGAGTAGGAATGGTTCAGACAGAGGGAAGCAAGTGTTCCAAGGCCCTGAGGTTGGCCTGTGGCTGGCAGGGCTGAGCACCAGTGTGGCTGGAGGAGAGAGAGGGAGGGGAGGAGTCCTAGGAGAAGAGGGCGCGGAGGTAATGGGCCAGACCCTTCAGAGCCACATCGAAGGGCGTGGCCCCTGGTAGCTGGGTCAGGTTTGTCTTCAAGCGCTTGCTGAGCACCTGCTGTGAGCTGGGTAAGACCATGCACGTTCTTGGCTCTCATATGGCTTAAAACATGCACACGGAAGCTAAGGGCTGCTGTTCTCATCTTCCCAGCATCCGTGCTGTTACCTTCTGGTAACAGTGTCCTGAGTGTTTGCGCGGGGGGGATTCCATCACTCCCCATCTCTGTAGTTCCAAGGGGGCTGTCTCAACCTACGTCCACCTTTGAGGGACTGGCTCTAGCCAGGCCAAGGAGAGCTTCGTCTGGCACTTGGCTGGAACTCCTGGGAAAGAGTTACACTTTTTTTACAACAGTTATCAGGCTGGCAGTCCTGTGTTGCTTGGGGGTATTTCTGCCATCGACGTGCAAAGAACGAAGTCAACCTGAAGAAAACAGCCAATAGATGCAAAGAGGCTGACTTCTGTTGACACCGTTTGAGCCTCTGGATGCAACCATGCCCTAGGACTTTTTGGTTATAAATGCCAATAAATTCACTTTTCTGTTTAAATCAGCTTGTGCTGAGTTATAATGGAGAGAAAATTAATCTGACAACTATGGGGCACATAGAACATGCTGTTCTAGAAAGCAGAAATGAGGAAGGAACTAAGACATGGGCACAGTCCCTGCATTTGAGCTCTGAAGTCTAGTGAAGGAGAGACACAAATTAGTAGGTGATAAAATAATTAGCAACAAATAGAAGAGGGTGCTAAGGGAACACACCAGAAGGACACCTAACTCAGTGTAGTCAAGGAGAACTTCCTGGAGGCAGAGATGTCTAACATAAGACCTGAATGCTGAGTGAGCATTAGCTGGGCAAATGAGTGGCAAGTGAGAAAATATTCCTGGCAAAGGGGACAGCATGGATAAAGACGGGGGAGTCTACTGGTGCAACCATAAGGCTGTGGCTGAAAAGAGAAAGATGAGAGTCTGAGAGGTGAGCCTGGACAGAATGGAAGGAAGATCAAGGTCATGGAAGGTCTAGAAGCCAGCCTGCAGGGTCTGGACTTTATTCTGTGGATGAGGCACAAAAGCCAAGAAGACTTGCGGAGACTAAGCAGTTCACTTCAAGGAGTGAAATGGGGCAGGTGAAACATGCGCCTGCTGGTCTTTCAATTTCCACCTCTTGGTACAATAAATATTTACCTTTCCCCTTAACTCTTCTTAGAGAAAGACAGCAGTGCAAGTGAGATAGGAATGACAGCTGACAAGTGGCCTTAGTGCTGGGGAGGCCACAGGGAGTGGTGGGGATTGTGGCCAACTGGAAGCCACCCACCCCACTGAAAGGGACCAGTTGCTATGCAGCTCCAGCCAAGTGGTGACCTTTGGGAGTGTGGATGCAGCATGGCCAGATCTTCTGATTTTTCAAGAGAACCCAGAGCCTCAATTTCTGTGTCAAATCCCCCAGTTAGAAAATTATTCATTTAAAGTCTAGTTGATTGATAACATATTAGTTTCAGGTGTACAGCATAGTACATAGATTCAGTATTTTTACAGATTATTCTCCATTCAAGATTATTACTTGATAATGGGATAATTCTGTGCTATACAATATATCCTTGTTGCTTATCTAAAATCTCCTCATTTGGGACTTCCTTGGTGGTCCAGTGGCTAAGACTCCATGCTCCCGATGCAGGGGACCCAGATTTGATGCCGGGTCAGGGAACAAGATTTCACAGGCTGCAGCTAAGCGTTTGCAGGCCTCAACTAAAGATCCCACGTGCCACAGCTAAAAGACCCTGTACGCCGCAATGAAGACTAAAACTCCCAGGTGCCATAACTGAGACCCGGTGCAGCCAAATAAATAAATAAATAAATAAATAAAAAAACTCATCATCTGTGTGACCTTGTAAGTTTTTGCACAGCAAAGGAAATAATAAACAAAATGAAAAGACAACCCATGGACTGGGAGAAAATATTTGCAGGCGATGTGACTGATAAACAGTTCATCCAACTCGATAACAAAAAGACAAACAACCCAATCAACGAGTGAGCAGAAGACCTAACCAGACATTTCTCCAAAGCAAATATACTGACGGCCAATAGGCACATAGAAAGATGCTCATCATCATTAATAATTAGATAACTGCAAGTCAAAAGTGTAATGAAGTACCACCTCACACCGTGTAGAATGGCCATCATTAAAAAGTCTGAAAATAACAAATGCTGAGAGGGTATGGAGAAAAGGGAGCTCTCTACACTGCTGGTGGGAATGTAAATGGGTGCAGCCACTGTGGAAGACAGGAAGGAGGTTCTTCAAAAAACTGAAAATAGAGTTACCGTATGATCCAGCAATCCCACTCTTGGGTATATATCCAGAAAAACTGTAATTCAAAAAGACAGATGCAGTCCCGTGCTCACAGCAGCACTCTTCACAATAGCCAAGATATGGCAACAACCAAATTTCCATCGACAGATGAGTGAGTAAAGAAGAGATGGTACCCACATGCAGTGGAATAGCAGTTAAAAGAACAAAATAATGCCACTGGCAGCAGCAAGGATGGACCCAGAGAGGATCATACGCAGTGAAGTCAGACAGAGAAAGACAAATGCCACACGGTATCACTGTTACTATGTGAAACCTACAGTATGACATCAATGAATTTATATCTATGAAACAGCAACCGACTCACAGATATAGAGAACAGACTTGTAGTTGCCAAGGGCGCGTGGAAGGTTGGGGGAGCGACAGAGTGGGAGTTCTGGATTAGCAGAGGCAAGCTCTTATGTATTAACAACAAGGTCCTACTGCTTGGCACAGGGAACTGCATTCAATACCCTGTAATGAACCATAATGGAAAAGAATATCTATATATAAAAAACTAAATCACTTTGCTGTATAAAGGAACTAATACAACATTGCAGATCAACTACACTTCAATAAAATAAAGCTTTAAAAAAAATCTCTCCAGTTTGAATGGTGGCAGCTGACTTAAAAAATGTAACCCCGAAATATGTTTGAGAGTCAGGTGTAGCCCGCAGCTCTCTCGCCCACTGGGAGGAAATCAGGCATTGGAAGGACCTGGAGTTGGACTGAAGGTCTGAAAGCTGTGCATGGAATTTGGGGGTCTTCTGATGCGCTGTGCTCTGCTCAGTGGCAGAGGGGTTCCAATGGCCTTTGGAGCTCGGGGTCGGATCCTTTCTCTGCCACTTACAAAACTGGCAGTCGAAAATCCAGTCGTGTCCTGGATAGAATGAGGATCACATATACTTTGTAGGTTTATCTTAAGGACCAAGGAGATGACTCATAACTCACTGCCACGCATGCAGGGAGAGATTTACATTTTTTAATCCCTGTAATTGAAGGCTTCTGGGTATGGGTTATAATACGCGAGAAACTGAAAGTCACCATAGAAGTTTTTTTTTTTTTTTTTAACTCCAGACACTTAAATTCAACAATGAATGAAGCGGACAAATTCCTCAAAAACCACAAACTACCAAAACTCACTCAGGGTGAAATAGCTGTAACTATTCAAGACACTAAAATCAAAGTTAAAAACCTCCTGAAAAATGAAATCTCCAGGTCCAGATGGTTTCACTGGAGAATTCTACCAAGCATTTCAAGAAGAATAGCACCAATTCACCACAAGCTCTTCCAGAAAATAGAAGAGGTGGCAATATTTCCCAACTCATTTTTTTTTTTTTTTGAGGCCATTATCATCTGGACACCAAAACCAGGTAAGGAGAGGATTTAAACAACAACTAAAAAACCCTTCATTTTTCAAGTTAAAAAAAAAAAAAGTTCATTTTTTTACCATCTCAGGCAGTTTTGCATTCCTTCAACGGCACCCACAGTGCTTTCAGGGAAACATCAGATGATTCCCGGACTGGTCTTTTGAGGTCAGTGGGGCAGGAACTGTTATTCCAGTTTCGCAGATGAGCAAATCTCTATTTAGTTCCAAAATATTTTCATCACCCCCAAAGGAAACCCCACACCCATGAAGAAGCTGCTCTCCATCCGTTCTCCCCTCCGGTCCCTGGTAATGACCAATCTGTATTCTGCCTCTATGGACTCACCTACTCCGTGTTCATATAAATGGAAACATACAGCTTATGACCTTTTGTGCCTGGCTTCTTTCCCTTTAGCATAATGTTTTTGGGGTCTGTCCACATTGAGCGCGTATTAAGTTCTCCATTCCTTTTTATGGCTGAAAATATTCCATTGTATGACTACCCGAGGATGTGTTTATCCATTCAACTGTTGACGGACATTTCCAAAGAGATTCTTACACTGCATATTTCTCCTCTGAATTAGGCCCCATCGGGGAATTTGCACTAGTTCTTTCCCCTCTCTGCCATCGGAAGGGCCCACAAGTTCCTGAATTCACAGAAGTGTGGGGAGCAGGCGTGGTGGGGGGAACCTCCTTTCTCCCTGTCAAAGCTAACTTCCCACACAACCGCCTTGACAACTTCCTGCCACTCATGGACAGACACCCTCATCACCCGAGGCCCATGGAAAGGGCTGTGAGCTTTGGATAGCTCAGGAGCCCTTTTGTCCGGAAATAAATACCATAAAAAAAAAGTACTGGGTAGGGGGACGCTGGGGGAGACGGCCTCTCAACCTGCTAGTTAAGTGTAAAGGAAAATTGCTCCCATTATTCAGGTTCGCAGGGTGCCTGGGATTTTTTTCCCACCACTTATCCTTGTGAGCAGCACCCCTATGTTTATAGCAGACAAAAGAGTTCTCACTCAAAACCGGACCAACAATTTGTAGGTTTTGCACAGGAGATTTAACCCCCTCTTATTATGATTAGCATTATTATTATTATTTTTTTCCAGGTGGCCTGCAGCATTCAGTGAAAGGTGAGGCTGGAGAAAAAAAAAAACACACAAAACTGGCCAAAGTCTGGGAAAGCAGTCGCATTTTGTTCATTTGGGGGCGGAAAACGAGGCATACTCAAGAGTCTTAACTAGCTCAGAAACCCTCCGCCAAAGCAGAAATGGTCTGTCTCCCAGCAGAGCGAGCCTGGGGCTTCAAAGAAAGTCTCTGCTAATGAGCACCTTTCTGACAACCCCGAACCATCTCTGAAATATATTTTATGTTGAAAATAATCCTTTAATGCTCTAAAATACATAAGCAGAGGCACTTGGCGCGGAGGCCCAGTGGCTCGGGGAAGAACTATTACAGGGGATTAAAGCTACAAAGGGTCCACCCCCTGCCCACGGCCCCTCCAACTGTCATTCACCTCGAGGACATCTTTGAAAGCATTTCCCACCTCTTCCTCCTCCACCCCCGCCGGAATGACGAGGGCAGATGTTCACGTCCTGCCCTTCCCGGAGAGAACACAGCGATTAGTTAAGTCACTCTTCCTAGTCCTGCAAAGAAAGGAATCATGGCTCTAGGAGGCCAATCAAACTCATCATTTCTTCATAAGCCACAAAGACAAAATACCTTTTACTTAACTGAAAAAAGAGGGCTTGCTGGGGGTGGGGGAAGTGGGGGAAGATGGAGGGGGAGGTGGGGGGTGGGTGCGGAGACTCAAATACAAGGTTTAACCCCCAGTGGGGGAAAGAAATCTCCGACTTCCTCAGAAAATCCTTTCCAAATTGTATTCATCTTGACTTAATCCACATCTACTGAGTGAATTAGGCAGTATTTATTTTGAAAATCTATTTTATAGAGTTCCAAGGACTCTGTTTTCCTTGGGCTGGGCTGACTCCATTTCAGAGCTGGAGACGGCGGCAAGGGCCCCAGCCAGGCCTTTAAACATCCAAGGTGCTGGCCTCACATGGTTAACACAATGTAAATAAACACAGCTGAGCCCGGAGAAATTGGAAGGTTTTCTCATTAAAGAAATAAAATAAACAGATGTCCTTAAGCACTTTGGCTTGTGTTTGTCCAAGGATGGAGCGCTCTCTCCATGTCTGAAGGGCAGAAATGAATTAGACCCACATCTCCAGGTAGAAGAGGAGAAAAGAAAGAAAAGAAAAGAAGCTGTGCTTCTCTGAAATTAACTAATCGCCCTCCAGGGAGGGCACTTTTGATTTGAACCTTAGCAACTTCTACAAATAGTTTTTAACTGCTGGGTCATAAAAGCAGGTTTTTTTTTTTTTTCCTTCCTTCTCAGTTTGTAAAGCAGTTACGGACAGGCCAAGCCGTGTCTCGCCAACTGGATCTGATTGAATCCTGATGGCACCGCGCTGGGTATTGGATTCTGGAATCTGAGCCGGAATCACGTAATTACACCGGTTGAGGGATGTGGGAGGAGGGCTGGGTGATCGGAGAGGGTAGGGGAGCCCCGGGCACAGATGTGTAGAGCCAGAACCTGGCTGGGCTCTCTCTGTCCAGCCTCTTCTAGGTAGACAAAGAGGCCGGCAGGCTGGCAGGACCCATGAGAAACGCTGTCACCAGGGAATGCATGGCTCTCATCTTGCTTCACGGACTAAGGTGCGGAGGCATCCAGTCGAAATGTCCATTCTGGTGTTGAGACCTGAGACTGCATTTCTAAGAGCTCCCTCACGAGGCCAGTCCCTGGACCACACTTTGAGGGGCCAGGAGGGCTTATGTTACAACAGGGCTCTGGCCATGCGGAGTTTCAGTTCTTCTATAAGAAACCCATCACGAAGATGTCTGAACATCCAGGTGTCCTTAATGCCTTAGTTTGGGTCTCCCTCTGAGGCAGATGCTGAGCCTAAGATTCAGGTCAAGCAGTTTATCTGGGAGGGGACCCCAGGAAGCCCTGGTGATCAATTACGGAGGTGGAGGGCAGAGGAACAGAGAGGGCAGGTCCATGAGCAGGGCACGGCTGTGGGTTCTGCCCTTCTGGGGACCCGTGGGAGACTGCACCCCAGAGTGTCACAGGTTTTTACAGAGGGAACCCATCATGCCTATGGGGATGGGGAGAGCTGTGGTGAGAGAAATGAGGCATTAACGGCAGCTGCTTCAATGGAAATTCAGTCCCTGCCATTTAACAATGATAGAATAATAGTGATGTTATTCTGTCATCAAATAATCACACCAAGAAATGTGTTATGGGAAGCCTGCTGTCATCTCAAAAGGGCGTTTCTAACCAGTTGGGAAGAGCAGGCAGACCTACCTAAGGAAGGGACACTGGATAATAGCATTGCTTCTCTTCTCTTTGTTGGAGGAGAGGAGAGGGTAGCATTTAAACCACACTGAGTGAACAGAATCCGCACTCATGATAACGGATTCCTGGAACAGATGATCCTTAGGAAGTAACAGCCTGCATTTTGTGGGGGTGGGCGGTCCTCAAGGCAGAGTTTTTGAACCGCCTGACAAAGCTTGAAATCTGGTTGGAGGGAACTAGGGACCCACATGTCTTAGAGTCCCAGGGACTGGGAAGGCACAGGGCCCAGTAACCTCTGCCCTCTATATCCCACCGAGGCTGGGCGCAACCTGGCACTGGCAGGGCACGAATGTAGATGCCTCTGGGGGTGCAAACGAGGCACCACAGAGCCACAACCCACAGCCTAGGGAGGGTGGGTGACTCCAGGGAGTGAAGGGGGCAGGGGTGAACCCCAGGGCACACGTCCTGCCAAAGGGCCCCCACTCTGAAAACTCAGGCCTGGTGTTGCCAGATCTTCCTCTTTTCCAAGAGAAGGGAGACATCCAGATTTTAAAATACTGGTAATGAATTAAGAACTTAAGAAAATGCCAGAGGGCCAACCTGTCTTCAAGCCAGATCTGGCCCCCTACATTGCCAGTTTGAAACCTCTAATTTCTTTAGATTGAGCAGGGGCTGGCCCTTTTAAAGGGGTGACGTGGAGAGAAGTCCTTGATTGGTGTCTGCTCAGGCATCAAGGGTCACCTGGCTCCACGCCAGGTCCTCCACCTGCCAAAGAGTCCCTGGCCCCAAGCCTGCCTGGAGGGGCCACTTAACTTTCCACAGCCTTTGCTGAGCTCCTGCTGTGGGCCCAGCTCTGGGTGAGGTCAGGCCAGGTTGGCACCCAGCATCTTGGCCTTGGATCGATGCTGACAGGCCCCTATCTTGTCAACTATGTGGTTGTTTGTTCCCTGCAGGGCAGACACCCTGGAATCTCATTTCTGCAGTGGTGCAACCACACGCACCGAAAACTCCCTACCCATGAGCTGTTTATTTATTTGTTTATTCAACAAATATTTATCAACTGGATGTGCCAGGCACTGATGTGCCAGGGGATGAAGCTACGAAGACATCAGTCTGTGTGCTCCTGGAGCCTAGTCAAGCAGAAGAGTTCACGCCATTGGTTTTTTAATTTTTTTTAAAGTTCTTCTTTTTAAAAACTATTTATTTGGCCCCGTTAGGTCTTAGCTGTGGCACATGGGCTCTTCATTGCAGTGTGTGGGTTTCTTTCTAGTTGCAGTGTTGGCTTAGTTGCCTCCAAGCTTGTGGGATCTTAGTTCCCTGACCGGGAATTGAACCTGCATTGGAAGGTGGATTCTTAACCACTGGGCCACCAGGGAAGTCCTTCCAGTGGTTTTTAATTTGCACCCTGAGGACATTCATGTGCATCACTGGGGATGCAGTTTAGATACATGACTAAGAGCAGTGGGCTGCCTTCTGGCTCTCATCTCTTTCAAGGTGGATGACCTCAGCTGAATTATGCCACCTTGCCGAGCCTCAGTCTTCCCAGAAATGGGTGTAATAGAACAGTCTTGCCTTACAGGTTTGTGGTATAAAGCTCAGAGGCAGCTCATAAAGGATGCTTGTCACAGCATTCTCTGTGCTGGGGGGCAGCTGGTGGACCCTGGGTGTCCTCTCTGCAGGGAGAGGGGATAAGGAAGATGGAACCCTGGAACTCAGAGCAGCAGATGGATGTGGCGTTTCGCAACCCCAGCACTACAGATATTTGTACTAGATACTAGCACAAATTTGTATCTAGATACTAGATAATCCTCTGTCGTGGGGGACTGTCCAGTGCGTTACAGCAGGGGTCCCCAACCCCTGGGATCTAATGCCTGACGATTGGAGGTGGAGCTGATGTAATAATGATAGAAATAAAGTGCACAATGAATGTAATGTGCCTGAATCATCCCGAAACCATCCTCTTTACCCCGGTCTGTGGAAAAACTGTCTTCTATGAAACCCGTCCCTGGTGCCAAAAAGGCTGGGGACTGCTAGCCTTGTAGCATGTTTAGTGGCATACCTGGCCTCTACCCAGAAGGTGCTAGTAACGAACCCCAAGTCACCAAAACCAAAAGCAGATGACATTGCCAAATGTCACTTTGGCGGCTAAGTCACCTCCAGCTGAAGACCACTGAGTTAGAACAATGGAGCAGGGCAGGATCTGGAAGGTCCTGGAAGAACCCAGGACCACAGTGCAGAAGGAGAAAGGTAAGAAGCAAGGGATGCTCAAACAAGGCCATTAAAGACAGAAGAAATAAAGGCACACAAGAAGGTAATACATATTTTACAGGAAAGTAAACAACATGGTCAGAGAAGGCAATGGCAACCCACTCCAGTACTCTTGCCTGGAAAATCCCAGGGATGGAGGAGCCTGGTAGGCTGCAGTCCATGGGGTCGCGAAGAGTCGGACACAACTGAGCGACTTCACTTTCACTTTTGACTTTCATACATTGGAGAAGGAAATGGCAACCCACTCCAGTGTTCTTGCCTGGAGAATCCCAGGGGCGGGGGAGCCTGGTGGGCTGCCATCTATGGGGTCGCACAGAGTGGGACACGACTGAAGCGACTTAGCAGCAGCAGCAGCAAACACATGGTACACGATAAACTACAAGGAGGGGAGGAGGGCCTCCAAGGAAACACACATGTGCCCATGTGATTTAAGGAAGAGGCCAGTGTGGGCAAAGTGGGAATAACTCAATGTTGGCACTTAGGTTCAACTCAAAAAAAAACCCCTAATAAACAAACAAACAAAAACCTACCAAAACCCAAAAAACACATGTTCACAGCAGCGGAGTACTTGGTATACCGTGAATGTGCCTCCCACCCCCCCACAAAGGGGAGATTTTTTTCAAGAGGAATTTGCTAGTTGGCAATAGAGGGAGAAGAGCTCAGGTCCCTTTAGAGGGAGACCACGGACAGGGCGTAAGACATCTCTGAAGCCCGGGGGTGAGAACAGGACTCGCTTTGCACTCTGTGCGGTTGGTTCTGCCTTCACAATATATCCAGGAGGCTGCACGTCTCATCTTCCAGCATCTCAGCCACTCTGGTCCAAACAGCCATCATGCTTCAGCTGGACTGCTCCAGTAGCCCCCTCCCTGGTCTCCCTGCTTCCAGCCAGGCCAGCCCCCTTTTTCAGGGGAGCAGCAGGAAGGACTCTTTAGAATTATCACTCAGACCCTGTCTGTCCTTTCTCTGTTTCAAACCTCATGCCTCCCTCTTCAGGGGGAAAGCCAGTTGAGTTACTATTTTCCCCCTGACTTCTTGTGCTCCAGACATGCTAGCTTTTTTCCTGTCCCTCAAGTCCATCAGGCAGACTTCTGCCTCAGCGCCTTCGTACTGGCTGTTTCCTCTTGCTCTTATACCGCAGATATCTGTTCCTCCACTTCCTTTTAAGTCTTTATTCAAAATTCAGCCTCTCTATGAGGGCTCCTTCCTGGGCCACTTTTAAAAAGTTTTAATTTAAACCCCTTCCCCCTGCAATATTTCATATACTTCAGAGGACATCATCAATAAGCTGAAAAGACAACCCACAGAAAGGGAGAAAACATTTGCAAATCACATATCTGATAATGGTGTGTCATCCAGAATGGATAAAGAACTCTTACAACTCAATGGTAAAAGACAAACGAACTACTTGCAAGTGGGCAAAGGATCCATCAACAGGTGAATAGATAAAGAAGATATTTGTGGGTGTCAAAATACTCGTCAACCATAAAAAAATGAAATAAAGACATTTGTAGCAATATGGGTGGACCTAGAAATTACCACACTAAGTGAAGTAAGTCAGAGAAAGACAAATGTTGTATGGTGTCACTTATATGTGGAACCTAAAACATACAAATTAATCTTATTTACAAAACAGAAACAGATGCACAGACACAGAAAACAGATGTATGGTTACCGAAGGGGAGGGATGAATTAGGAGTTTGCAATTAGCAGGTGCAAACTACTATATGTATAAACAGATAAATAGCAAAGTCCTACTGTATAGCACGAGGCTTCCCAGGAGGGTCAGGGGTAAAGAATCCACCTGCCAAGGCAGGAGACTTTCTGCCCACCAAGGTGGGAAACTGCCTGGACAGAGGAGCCCGGTGGATGACGGTCCATGGGGTCACAAAAGAGTCAGACACGACTTAGCAACTAAACAACAACAAATATCTGCTTTAAAGAAATACTCATTAAATCCTTTGCTGTGTTTTTTTTTTTTATTGAAATAGAGTTGATTTACAATATTGTATTAGTTTCTGGTATATAGCAAAGTGATTCAGTTATACGTATAAATTCTTTTTATATTCTTTTCCATTAGTTTATTTCAAGATATTGAATATATCTTGAAAAACAGTTCAATCCCTCAGGAAGGGATTAGGAAGGAAATAGCAATCCATTTCAGCATTCTTGTTGAGAAATCCAAGGACAGAGAAGCCTGGCGGGCTACAGTCCATGGAGTTGCAAAAAAGTCAGACATGACTTAGCAACTAAACAACAACTCTATAGCACAGGGAATTATTAATATACTCAATATCTTGAAATAAATGGATGGAAAAGAATATAAAAAGAATATATATGTATAACTGAATAACTTTGCTATATATTAGAAACTAATACAATATTGTAAATCAACTATATTTCAATAAAGAACAGCAAAGGTTTTAATAGGTATTAAAGCAGATATTTGTTGTTGTTTAGTTGCTAAGTCGTGTCTGACTCTTGTGACCCCATGGACTGTCATCCACCAGGCTCCTCTGTCCATGGGATTTCCCAGGCAAGAATACTGGAGTGGGTTGCCATTTCCTTCTCCAGGGGATCTTCTTGACCCAAGGGTCGAACCTGCGTTTCCTCCTTGGCAGGCAAATTCTTTACTACTGAAGAATTCTCAGGGCCACCTGGGCTTCCCTAAAGAAGGTATTACAAGTAGCCAAATAAGCACATGAAAACATTAGTCATTAGTCACCACAGTTTGTCATCAGAGGAATGCAAACCAAAATCTCGAGATGCCACTTCACATCCACTTAGAGGACCAAAAACACAAATGGTAACAGTGTTAGTGAGGATGTGGAGAAATTGGAACCCCTGTCCTTTGCTTCTGGGAATGCAACATGGTGCAACTACTCTGGAAAAGAGCCTGTCAACTTCTCAAAACTTTAAACATATAGTTGCCATACCACCCAGCAATTCCAATCCTAGGTATATACCCAAGTGAATTGAACACATATGTCTACTCAAAAACTAGTATACAAATGTTCACAGCAGCATTATTCATCACAGCCAAAAACCTAACTGCCCATCAAGTGATGAATGGATGGACAAAATGAAGTATATCCATACACTGTAAAATTATGTGACAATAAAAGTGAAGTATTGATATATGGTACAACACGGATAATTTAAAAAACATTATGCTAAATGAAAGAAGCTAGTTACAAAAGACCACATATTGTGTGATTCCACTTATAAGAAATGTCCAGAAGAGGCAAATCTATAGAGACAGAAAGTAGATTAGTGGTTACCAGGGGCTGGGGGGGTGGGGTGGACTGGAGGAAATTGGGAGTGATTACCAAAGGGTTTGGGCTGTCTTTTGGGGGTGATGAAAATGTTCTAAAATTAGATGCTGGTGACGGTTGCACAACTCTGTGAATATACTAAAAACTAATAAAATTGTACATAGTGAAATGGTAGATTTACGGTATGTGGATTATATCCCAATAAGCTGTTATTAAAACACACACACCCACAACTGGGCCTAGAGCTGAGCTTCCAATCGGTACTGAGCAGCCTGGAAGGCAGGACACAAATGGGGGAGTCAGGGCCGACCCGCTGTGAACCCAGAAAGACTGCTTGCTAGTCTTCCTATGAGCCTTACCTGGCCACAGGCAAAGGCTCCTGACCGCCTTGCATTTGTCTAGTCCCGGCTGGAAAAATAACAGAGTTCAGGGCTGGAGGGGAGGTGGGGCCGGAGGAGAGGTTAGGAAAGAGGTGGTGATCACTGGCAGCTCTGGCTCTCCGGGGAACCTTTGATGGATCCACAAGATGCGAGGAGGTGCAGCCACCAAAGGGATGCTCTGGCTGTGAGCACTGGGTGGGAAGAGATGGAAAGGAAGTGGAGAGATGACAGCCTCGAGCAGCACATGCCCTGACTGGGAACAGGAAGAGAGCCCAGTTTCTGTTTTAAATTCAATCACTCTGTTTTGAATCATTCCTTAATCATTTTAGCTCTGTAGCTCTTTATTTCCCTAGGTAAACAGTGAGTTGCCCCTTCGGCTGGGACCACAACTGATATGACTTCTGCTTCCTGGACGGTGCTCAACGTAACAGCCACGCTGCTGGCCCTTGGTGTGGATGTACAGAGGGTCACGACCTTCAGAGCCCACTCAGGACACATGTCTCACTCCCATGTGGTTGGGATGGACCTGACTTGCTCCCCTGCCCCCTCAATGCCAGGCTCCTGACCTAGGCTGGCTACAGGGGGCCTCAGACTTTGATACATGGGTGGGCATTTGACCTAGTTTGGGCCAATGAGATTCAAGCCTGGGAGCTGCGCTAGAATTTGGAAAGGAGATCTTTTTCAGCTGGGATTTCTAAGAAGGAGTTGCCACATGGAAAAAGCCAGCCGAGGGATGCAGAAAGACCCAAATCCTAAGAACACCGAGCTTCTGGGTCCAGCCCAACCTGAATCCCATTACCTCTGGGCTTTTCAATTATTGGGATCTAATCAATTCCCTTTGTAGTTGAAACACGCCAGACTGTTGAAGCTGAGTGTCCTGCCTGATATAAGCTATTAATAATGGGCTCCAAGTAGCTGCAGCTATAAGAGCACAAAGAGAAAGAACTGGGGGCCAAAAGTCAAGGCCTTGTATTTTAGTTCCATCATGAATACCCTGACACAGAACCTCTCTGTATCTCAGTTACTCTGTCTGCAGAATGGGGCTCCCACTCCTCCCACTCCTTTGTATCCCCTCCACTGTCATCCCAGTTTACAGCCCAGACCTCCCTTCAGAGCTTCAGACACCCAAATACAACTGCCCTCCAGGTCTCTTGATCAGAGCAAATTTTACTTTTCCTCAACAGTTTTTTCTTTCATGCTTCTTCCTCTTACTGCATGGTGACTTTGTGCCAGAAAACAGTAGCTGTCCTCTAATATAACTTCTCCCCCCCCCCCCCCCCCCCCCCCCCGCTCAGAATCCTAGAATCCCTGAGTTTTAATGTAGCATGTGACTAGAGTACATTTCCCAGACTCCCTTGCAACTACAGGTAGCCATGCAATGAAGTCATAGCCAATGGTATGTGAGCAGAAACGATCTGTGCAACTTCTGGATCTGGCCCTTCAAAGAGAGGGGGAAAAATAAAACTGAAAAAGAGAGGAGTGAACTCTCTTTTCCTGCTTCCCTTCTCACTGGATGGATGCAGACGTAGGGGTGAGCCATGTTTCACCTTGGCAATGAGGGCAGTGCTCCAGGGATGGATGGAGAACAAATGGAAGGGGCCGCTGTCTCTGGTGTTGGGCAGCAGCCTTATCAGCTTGAACTGCTTATGCCTGGACTGCAAGGTGAGAGGAGTAAACTTCTATCTTGTTTGAGCCACGGTTACTTTGGTTCTTTCTTAGAGTGGCTGGATGTAGCAAAACCAACCAACCAACCATACTCACCTAGGAGAGCTGGAGGTAGTTGTCCAAAGTCTTGAAGGACCGACCGTGGCGTTCTACCTGAGACCCCCGTGATCAGGGTGAAAGAGACTGCCACCAGAAGCAGCCAACCTTTGAGCCCCATGAGAACAAGATAGTGTACAGATAAGAGTGGTGTTTTTCGTTGTTTGATCTTTTCCTGAAAAATTACTTTTGGACGCATTGCATTTGGTAACATTCATGAATCTAGAGAGGCCCTGAAGTTGGTTACCAGATTGGGCCTTCCCACTCATCTCTTTTTGACACATACGATAACATCCTACAAAGTTATGGGCTACTCATAAATCAGGGGTTGTGGTAGAAGGCTGGTGAGCCAAGAAAGGATTCAGAGTCCATCAAGGCAGGCTCAAGTGACGTGACTTCTAATCTCAGCCAAAGTGTCTGGTTCCCGAAGAGCCATTTCTGGCTTGGGGGTTGGGGAGGGATGACAGCCTGACTCAGCCGCTCAGTTGTGTCCGACTCTTTGTGACCCCATGGACTGCAGCACACCAGGCTTCCCTGTCCATCACTATCTCCCGGAGTTTGTTTAAACTCATGTCCGTTAAGTGGTTATGTCATCCAACAATCTTATCCTTTGTCACCCCTCTCTCCTCCTGCCCTCAATATTCCCAGCATCAGGGTCTTTTCCAATGAGTAGGCTCTTCACATCAGGTGGCCAAAGTATTGGAGCTTCAGCTTCAGCATCAGTACTTCCAATGAATATTCAGGGTTGATTTTCTTTAGGATTGACAGGTTTGATCTCCCTGTAGTCCAAGGGACTCTCAAAGAGTCTTCTCCAGCACCACAGTTCAAAAGCATCAATTCTTTGGTGCTCAGCCTTCTTTATGGTCCAGTTCTCACCTCTGTACATGACTACTGGAAAAACCAGAGCTTTGACTAGATGGACTTTTGTTGGCAAAGTAATGTCTCTGCTTTTTAATATGCTGTCTGGGTTTGTCACAGCTTTTCTTCCAAGGAGCAAGCGTCTTCTAATTTCATGGAAGATTCTAGAAGAGGGATGATGATGGCACAGGAGACCTGGGGTCTCCAAGAGCATCTCACCTTAGTTTTCCCTGGACCTTGTGCAAGTACCCAGGGAGGCAAATGAGCCTGCGGTGTGCCTCTTGTTATCCTCTGGGTGACCTCACTCTCTCTGGACCTCAGTTTCTCCTACTGTCCCATGGAGACTCACTGGACGTGATGATTTCCCAGGTCCTTCCAGCTCTAATTTCTGTGGTTCTGTAATTTTAGGACAGATGCCGAAACTCAGGTGCCAGTGGGGTCAGGAAGGTCCCCTAAATGGGTTAAACAGGCCAGGTGGGGCCGTGGATGGGCTAGAGAGCATCCACCCCCACTAACTGGGCAGCAGCTACTCAGCTCCTGCTGATTGCTGCCATCTGGGAACGCAGGATTGCCAGATTTTCTAATTTTTCAAGAAGACTTGGACATCGAGATTATTTTGGTCTGTGCAATCTCCTGGTTTTTTAAATGTTGGCGACAAATTCACATTTTTTCTAACACTCTAGGGGCAAGACACAAATGTCTGCAGGCAGAATTTGGCGGGTGGCCCCCAGTTAGGAATTTTTTGTTTGGATACTATTTTCTTTCCTTCCTCCCTTCATTCACCAAATATTTATTTGATGCCTGCTAAGTAGGGGGCACTGTTCTATGCTCTGGGGACAAAGCAATGAACAAAATAGAAAAAAAAAAAGTGCCTGTTGTCATGCTGCTTTCATTCTAGAGGACCACCCCGATTCATTCTCCCAACAAATATTCATTGAGCAATCTGGTCTGTGCACTGTGCTTAGGTGGGTTGATAAAAAATTGTTCATGGTCACTGCCCTCAGGGCCCACACAACTTAGAAGGGAGGCAGAGAATAAGTACATAATTACTTTTATTTATTCGTTTTTAATTTTTTGGCCACGTCACAAGGCTCATGGGATTTTCAGTCCCCTTACCAGGAATCGAACCTGGGCCCTCAGCAATGGGCGCATGGAGTGCTCACCACTGGTGTGCATGTCAGTTGGTCAGCTGTGCTGTGTCTGACTCAACCCCATGGGCTGTTCCTCGCCAGGCTCCTCCGTCTACGGGATTACCCAGGCAAGAATAATGGAGTAGATTGCCATTTCCTTCTCCAGAGGATCTTCTTGACCCGAGGATAGAACCCTCATCTTCTGCATTGGCAGGCGGATTCTTTACCACTGGGAAAGCCCCCTAACCAATGGACCACCAGGGAATTCCATAATTGTAAGTGAAAAATAAGAATTATGGGAAGAGATGGGATTGGTTAGGAAAGTCCTCTTGGAGGAAGTTACACTGAAAATGGGAACTGAAAGATAAGTGTGAGTTAACCTAGTACACCAACTTTCTAGAACATTCTAGATCACAGCAGAAACCTCCAGTGTGCCCCTCTTCCATGTTCTCTCAGGAAGCAGAGGCTCTCTCCTGTTAGGACCTGTGATCTCCTGCCCTAGAGTTTTCACGGGGCAGGCCAAGACAGGGAACTAACACCCCTAGAAGAATCCCTCAACCCATGATGGAAGGGAATTTGTAGATAAATATCTCATCATCTTTGCTCCTTGGGCTATCACCTCTGAGGCTGTTCCCGGGTCTCCCAGAGGTCCCCAATAGTTCTGAGCCCCAGGTACCTGCAGCCATTAGCTACTGCTTGTTAATAGCTAATATCTTATGGAAAAACCCAAATGAACATTTTGGCCAACCCAATATCCACGTACCCTGTAGAGGCCGCCTTCCCCTCCCCACCTCACTTCCCTGCTCTGCTCAGAGGCCCCTGGGATCACCCCCCAGCTAAACTACCAGCACTCACTTCCTCCTGGCCTCGGGCTCTGATTCCGGGAGAAACCTAGGATAGATGGGGGAGAATGTGGTAGGTTACGAGGACAGCAAGCAACTCTGGACAAGTCGCAGGAAACGAGGCGGGAGAGGGGAAGGAGCCAGCTCGGGAAGGGCCTTGGAGGCTGGGGTTAGGGTTTCTCTGCAGGGAGGCCACTGACAATTTTTCAGCAGAGGAGAGACCAGGCTTGCATTTTAGGATGACCTCTCTGTAGGCGGCTGGAAAGGGCGAGGGTGGAGACCAGAGAGCTGTAGAGGAAGGTGGTGGTGATCTGGTGATCGGGTGATCGGGTTGCGGAGAGCTGGCTAGTGATGAGGACGGACAGGGATCAGGTGCCATGGGGCCCAGAAGAGAGCTCTGAGCTTTGTCCCCGCCTTGAGCGAGCCTGGAATTTGTTTTAATTTTTACTGAGTATATTTTTTACTGGAGTTGATTTACAATGCTGTGTTAATTTCTGTTGTATAGCAAAGTGAATCGGCCATGAAAATGAAAGCCGTTCAGTTGTGTCTGATTCTTTGCGACCCCATGGACTGAAACCCACCAGGCTACTCTGTCCACAGGATTTTCTAGGCAGGAATGGAGTGGGTTGAATCAACTACACACATACATATATCCCTTCTTTTTTGGATATCCTTCCCATTTAGGTCACCACCGAGCATTGAGGAGAGTTCCCTGTGCTACATAGTTCTCATGAGTTATCTATTTTACACACTTTATTGTATAGTTGCTAAGTCATGTCAGACTCTTTTGTGACCCCATGGATGACTGGAGCCCGCCAGTTTCCTCTGTCCATGGGATTTCCCAGGCAAGAATCCTGGAGTGGGTTGCCATTTCCTTCTCCAGGGGCTCTTCCTGACCCAAGGATCGAACTCTCATCTCCTGCACTGGCAGGCGGATTCTTCACCTCTGAGCCGCCAGGGAGCCCATTTTATACACAGAGTACATACGTCATTCCCAGTCTCCCAGTTCATCCTATCCTCCTTAGAAAACAATGGTACAGATTGAACCTATTTGCAAAGCAGAAATAGAGACATAGACACAGAAAACAAATGCATGTCATCTCTTAAACTTTCCCTCTCCAGCTTTCCACACCCTCAAATTTTCAGCAGCAGTAAGAGCATAACTTGGATTAAAAAGTGGTGGTGAGACACAGACACAAAAATCATACCCAAGATTACAAAGCCCTACATGGAAACCAAATTGTTGCATGAAGCAGTGGAACCTCTTGAAGGGCAAGAAGAGTGAAGGAATGGTTCTTATGGGGAGATGGTTTTACTTGGTTGGTTAAGAACCACAGAACACCCAGCCCGGGTGGGCACCTCACTACTTCAGCCCCTTTGGGAAAGCCCATTTTCTTTCTTCCTTTCTTTTTTTTTTTGCAATAGCTGCCAAGTCTGCTCTGGTGCTTTCAACAGCTCTGGACTCTGCCATCCTTTCCCTAAGCTGTGCACACTCCAAAAACGCATGCCGGATTTCCCGCAGGCACTGCTAGACATATTAACGGCATTCCTCCTCGGCGAGAGGTTTCTGCACCACCAACACCATTTTTACATTCTTTACAACGTAACGGCAGACGATAAATCTATCTTGCTAATTACACATCCAGCTTGTTACAACCCTCATAAAAAACACGAGCAGCTGGAAAAGCCATGAGGTGATGTCAAATCATATTCCTGGGCTCTAAACAGAAACAGAAATATTTTCCAGGCGCTGGTGAGTCTCCTGGTTCCCACTCATGCGTGGAAGCAGCTGCCGACAGGTCGCTTAACTCGAAGGAGCTGATCCTGTGTCTGTCCCCCACAGCCCCGCCCCCCACCTCTACCTGTCTCCCCGAAGAGATGGCAGACATCTGGAGCATCCACAGCAGGGTTGATACCAAGCCCGAAGGATGGATGCAAAGAATCGGCAGGGTTTGGGTTTTAGCGGTTGGGTTCATTTTTGCATTGCATGCGTGCTCAGTCGCTTGGTCTGACTCTTTGAGACCCCATGGACTGTAGCCCGACAGGCTCCTCCGTCCATGGTATTCTTCAGGCAAGACTACTGGAGTGGGTAGCCATGCCCTTCTCCAGGGGATCTTCCTGGCCCAGGGGTCGAACCCGCATCTCCTGCATTGTAAGTGGATTCTCTACCACTGAGCCACTGGGGAAACCCTCAGTTTTGCCTTTTTAAGGAGTTTTCGGTGGTTCTTGCATGGACCAGCAGTCCACCAACAGCATCTGCCTGAAATTCTAACTAATTGGTTCCTCGACATAATTTGTTGGTGATACATTTGCAAAGCTGTTGGAGCTGACAAAATGTCTCCCCCTTCTCTCAGAAAAATGGGAGGAAAATTAAATTCATCTGCCAGAGATACTAAGATAAACAATAGGGAGGAAGAAAAGTACTTTACCTCACTTTCCAGCTAGGATTCCTGGGTTTGGCTGAAGCATCTCCTAGCCCTCTTAGGAGAAGGGAGACAGGCGAAGACTACAAGCTTACATCTGATCAAGGGGATGTTGACTGTTTCATGTGTTGGAAGAAAAGGCAAGGCAGACAATGGGGGAAGCTGATTGAATTTTCACATGTCAAGGGAAAATTCTATAGGACTTCTCAAACCTGGGCTGATGCAAAGGGGCAGCATTTTTTGGAGAAGCTGCCTCACTAGCTGCCCCCACAATTCCCAGGACAAACCAGCTGGACGAACTGTTATGCTGAAAAAAAAAAAAAGAGAGAGAGAGACAGAGAGACAACATGATTCTTACCTTCCCGTATCTGGAGGCGAAAGTCCCGGTGAGTAAGGAGTGGAAAATAATTATCGTCTCATCCAGGTCCCACACGAACACACGCTGGGATGAAAGAGAGGGAGAGAAATGAGATAAATACATTTGCTTGCATCCGACTTAATGTCTGCAGAAATTAACTCCTTGGGAGGAGAAAGATGTCTTGAAAAACATTATCTCTAATTTCTAAAACATGACTCATGGATGTGTCCTTGAGTCCCCATTCAACCTCAACTGTGTAATATATATTCTGATGGCCAATCCTGGGGGTCCCTGTCAACCCACAGATGCCAGAACTGAGATGCCTGTTCTTGCCTTTCACATAAAAGCTCAAAAAAGGAGGAATTCAGTCCAAAACCTACAATAAAAATCATATAACTCATTTGACAAAATAAAATACTACCATTTTGTGTTGACTACTCACCATAAGCCCAGCTACTTCTGAGCATTTGTTTTTAGCAGTTCTGGTGATTACCTTTATAACTCTAAATTACATACTTTCACTTATTGATTTGCCAACTTTACTTGTTTTTTTGTGTTTCTATTTCTACTTTTTAAATTTTTGGCTGCACCTCGAAGCATGTACGAACTTAGTTCCCTGACCAGGCATTGAACACGTGCCTCCTGCATTGGAAGGTGGAGTCTTAAACACTGGACCCCCAGGGAAATCCGTGATTTGCCCACTTTAGACTGGGCATTGTGAAAGATGAAGGTTTAGCTCATGGTAATCTCCCCCGTTTCTCCAGAATTTTGTATTTTTCACATAAGTGAACCACTCTATTTCCTATTCCCATAAGCTCTGGATATTTTCTCTTGGCTAAAACAGCAAACTCAATATGGAAAATATGGATATTGGTGTCCCTACCCTTTCCACTAGCTCCTCCCCTCTCCAGTATTTGAACTTCAGCCTTACTTTTGCCTTGTCAATGTGGATAAACTGGTTTGTGCATTGGGCTTTATAACTGTATCTTAAGTCTTCTGTGCTCTGTCTTCACGTTGATGTTAAAAGTTGGTAGCCAGTAAAGGGCATTTATTTACATCTTGTGATTACTGTTCACTGAAGAGCCAAGTAATGAGCTAGGATTTTACTTCCTTTTCTATGTAGCCAGTGTCATAACTCTGGAGCCCATTTATTTTTATTAAAAAAAAAAACTTAGTTATTTAGCTCCACCAAGTCTTAGTTGCGGCATGTGGCATCTAGTTCCCTGACCAGGTCTAGTTCACTGGCCCCATGTATTGGGGGGGGTGGAGTCTTAGCCACTGGACCACCGGGAAGTCCCCTCCAGAATGACTTTAAGGAAACTGTTTCCGCCACTAAGGTCATATGTATTCTCCTTTTTTGTACTCCATCTTGATTAAAATCATGTCATAGCTCGTTTTTTCACATAGGAATCATGCCTGTCTGGAATAACTTTTTATTTTTGCTGGAGTTTATTAACTGCTTTAATTCTTTTGTTTCCAATACGGTGTCTTTATTAGAACCTCAAATTCAGCCACAGCCTCTGTATCAAAGATGCTCTTCCTCTGTGACAGATGCTCCAACGAGGACTGGATCATCTTTAGGGCTGCCACATAGCTAGGATTCTGAGGCTCCCTTTACTGCATTTCTGGGTCAGATTCACTGCTTTCTGGGTCCCAAATCTCTTTAGTGGTTTTCTTCCTTGTTTTGCTTGAGTATATCCTTAGGTTGCTTTTTCTAAGAGGGTGCATAGAAAGTAATCTTCCTGTATTTTTACAAATCTAATCATACCTTTAATTTACTGTAAAGTTCCTCCAAGTGCAGAATTCCAACTGGAAAATAATACCCACTAGAACTTTGAAAGAATCCCTCTATCTTGTAGTATCCAGGATGATTAATGAGAAGTCTGATGTTTCACTGATCTTCAGTTGTTTGTAGGTTTTACTTTTTTCCTCTTTGGATTTTTAAGGCTCTTTTCTTTATATTTGGCATCCTCAAATCCCATGAGGATATATCTAGGTGTAGTCTTTTTTCATTCATACTGTTCAGCATTCAAATAATTTCAATCCTGTTTCTTTAAATAATGTTCTCTCATCTCTCCCACTGTTCTCTCTTTCTGGAATTTCCAACAGTCAAATTAGACCTTTTGAATTGATATTACTTATACTTTAAAAATATTTTTTCTATAATTTTTTTAAAATAAAAAAACAGATGTCTTTAACTTTCTCTTCTAACCTTTCTATGTCTATCATTTAAAAATCTACAGTAGCTTTTCCTTTGAGTGTTTCTTTTCCATTAGCCTGCACTTCTTATTTTGTGGATACGAGATAAGAAAACCAAACAGAATTTTTCTATGATCTCTTTTGTTTCTTAAATTACCTCTCCTGTCATTTATCCTATTCATTTATCTTGGCCGTAATTTTTCATGTTGTAGGTTTCCCTAATTTTTCTGGTGATCATTATTTTTAAGAACAAAAGGGCTGACTGATCATTTATGTAGCTGGTGCTGGGGGCAGCAAAGGCACCTACTTAGTCTACCAACTTGAGTGGGTCACCTTGGAAAACTCTTTGGGGGGTTAGGGGTTGTATTTACACATCTGTAATGCCTTTAAAAGTGAGGAGAAAGGTAATATCTCAAAGGAAAAAGATCAATGAATACAGAGGTTTTCAAAACAATTAGTAGACTTGAATATTACATTGTGAAATTTTTGCTCTGCTTACAATTATGTGTATATATATGCTGGGTCATGATAATAAGTATTGTTCTTATTATAGGTCAAGGCAAAAAGTGTTTGAAAATCACTATGGGGGGTTAAATATGCTAAGCCCTAATTTATCCAACTGGGTTGGATCAGTTAAACTTAGATACTTTGGTAAGAGGATTTTTAAAAAAATCAACGAATTTTTTCAAATTTAATGCAGACTCCCTTAATTTATTGATTATATTCCCTCTGAAGAGGGTCTGTCCCTCTTCCTCTCTGGGGCACCATTCTATTTCACTGCCCTAGTTTTTTGTGGGTATATTGTTTGCGGTGGCCATTCTGCTGATGACGCTAACTTTTTAGCCCACCAGGGTTTTGGCCAGGGCTGGGCCCCTAACCCCACTGGGTCAGAAACCTTTCCTTGGGAACTCAAAACTGGGGCCTGGAAAGAAACTCATCGTCTTTGGGTGGCTGTTGTTGGCAAGATGATCTGGAGGCCAGGCCAGGCCACTCTGCGGAGGGAGAGGAACAGAGGTTGGAGAGAGGGAAACATGATCCAAGACTTTCGTAGGACTTGGTTTCAGTGAGAAGCAAGGGCTTCTCAGCTGGCTTTAGTGAGGGCTTCCCAGGTGGCTCAGTGGTAAAGAATCTGCCTGCCAATGCAGGAGACGTGGGTTCGATCCCTGGGCCGGGAAGATCCTCTGGAGGAGGAAATGGCAGCCTGCTCCAGTATTCTTGCCTGGGAAACTCCATGGGCAGAGGAGCCTGGCAGGCTGCAGTTCACGGGGTCGCAAAGGGTGGGACAGGACTGAGTGACTGAGCGTGAGCGCAGAGTGAGGGGCCCGGAGGAGAGCCGCGCCCAGTAACCTGTACATTGCAGAGACATTCCTGCCTGGGGATTCCAGAACCTACGCTGTGGAACGTGGCGCGAGAAGGCGTAAATGCGTTTCCTGGCCTCTCCACCTTCTGGCTACGGTATCTTGCCGACACTGGCTGTCCCCTTGGCTCACGAGTTCTAAGAGAATCCCCATATCCTTAAAATAAATTCTGCTTTTTCACTTAAGCCAGCTCAAGTTGGTTTCTGGCACCTGCAGTCAAGGGATTTTAACTAATACAGACTCCGAATTCTCCTTCTTTCCACTTCTCTACCTAATTTCTCTCTCGTGGGCTACAGTCATTAGCAACAGTGCCAAAGACTTAAGAGGTGCGACTCGTGCAAACCCTCCATGCTGATATTAAGCATGGCAGTGAAACACAGCTCACACCTTTTCAACTGTTCCTGCCCAGTGGTACTAACTCTGGAATCAAGCAGCAGATGTTCCTAGAAAAATATCACCCCATAATCCCCCACTTCCATGCCACCCCACCCCCTTCTCAGTTTAATGGAAAAATGTCTCTCTGCCCCCACTGTCCCCTACCAAGAGCAAAAACCACATTAGTGACGTAATACATTTTTAAAAAATATTAAAGTGTGAGTTGCTCTCCGGGATTTTCTATAGCTCTGCAACCTCCAGCTGGTAGAAACTCCTCAGGCATCTGGGAGGGCAGAAAGCAAGGGTAACCTGGAGCCAGTACATTTTCCTCTAACTTTTCACAAAGGCCTAATCCCCCTGAAGGGTTTGGGCAAAGTCTCCTTGGTTTTGGAAGATGGTGGCTTTAAGAATTAGAGGAAAAGCAAGGACAGAATGGTGCCATGAGCAGTGGGAACACATGCTCTGTGGCAGGTTCCCAGGGCAGTCAAGCTCTCAGAGGAGATGGCTGGGGATACCTCCAGAGGCTGACCAAGCTCGGGGGAGGAGTTGTTGCTGGTTAGTCGCTCGGTCGTGTCTGACTCTTTTGCAACCCCGTGGGCTGCAGCCTGCCAGGCTCCTCTGTCCACAAGAATTCCCAGGCAAGAATACTGGAGTGAGTTGCCATTCCCTTCTCCAGGGGATCTTCCCGACTCAGGGATCAAGCCCACACCTCCTGCATTGGCAGGCAGGTTCTTTACCACTGAGCCACCATGGAAGCCCTAGGGGAGGGGAGTGATGCTCAAAATACTTAACCCCTTCCAGGACGATCGGAACAGACACCAGCCATAAACAACTGCTCCTGCTCTCTTAGTGAATACTGGCTAACTAGCACAGCCCTACTAGTAAGCACTGGTTAACTAGTACAGTCCGACCAGAGAATACTGGCTAAATAGCAAATGTCTTGATACTGGCCATTTGTTGTTGTTAGCGTCTCCAGCATCCACCCCCTTTCCAAAAAATAATTTTTATTTGTTTATTTTTGGCTGTGCTGGGTTTTTGTGGCTGCGTAGGCCTTTTCTCTAGTTGCAGCAAATGGAAGCTGCTCTCTAGTTGCGGAGCACAGGATCGAGGGCACACAGGCTTCAGTATTGTGGCTCCTGGGCTCCAGAGCACAGGCTCAGTAGTCGTGGCACAAGGGCTGAGTTGCTCGACGGCATGCGGGCTCTTCCCAGACCAGATATTGAACCCCTGTCTCCTGTACTGGCAGATGGATTCTTTACCGCTAAGCCATCAGGGAAGCCCCCACCCGCTTCTTAGAAGAGCATCCCGTTTCCTTTTCCCATTGCATGCTGTCTTGGTGGAACTGTCCATCTGGGCACAAGTGAGGACCAGGACAAGGGGATGCCGCCTCTTTGGAATCAAACATCAAGTGACATAGTGTTAGGATTTTAAATGTTTCGCTCAGCAGTGGGGGCTGGCACCCTGAAGCTCTCTGAATTTCCCAGCATGGCCTTTGATAATATTCTTCGTAACTTTGGCTGTATGAGTTCCTCTTCATGCCGTTTCCTCCCAGTAAATTCCTTTTTGCTTAATTAACCAGAATTGGTTTCTGTTGCTTGCAACCAAAGGACTGTAGCTACTGTACTTCAAAGTCCGTATTGTCCCCAAGGATCTCTATGCCCAATGTATGGCAGGAGACCCCAGAGAATGGCTGAACTTCCAGGGACCACTGCAGGTACTGAAAACGAGAAAGGCAGCAGCCACCAAGCCACACTGGACAACAGAGGCGATTATTTTGTCTTTTTAAAAAAATTATTATTATTTCTTAACCAGGGGGATACTTATTTATTTATTGGTCACATTGTGCAGTATGTGGGATCTTAGCTCCCCCACCAGGGATCAAACCCGCATCCCCTGCATTGGAAGCATAGAATCTTAAGCAATGGACTGCTAGGGAAGTCCCTATTATTCCGTTTTCTGAGACCACATGAACCCTGAGATTCTCACATAATCCCGGCAGGGGGAAGGGCCCCAGAAATGAAATGGAATTCCCTAGCACCTGGGTGGATGGGGACTCAGAGTCAAAATGACACTGGTTTTAAGGAAATGATGAAAATGGTATTTCTTAGCATATCTGAGCTTGCCGGCTGAGATTTGTAGCTGCCAGATTTGTACAGGATTGTGAACAGGGATGTGATGCTGCTGCATTTGGATACCTTGCCAGTGACCCAGGCTTTGCCAACACGACTCATGTATACCCTGGGCACACTCAAGCCAACAAATGACTGCCTTCTGCAAACAAGTACAGACTTGTGCATGTGCCCACTTTTTCCCTTAGATAGATACCAGTTAGACAGATAACATGAACTTTCCTGGTGGCTCAGACGGTAAAGAGTCTACCCGCAACGTGGGAAACCCGGGTTCAATCCCTGGGCCAGGAAAGATCCCCGGGAGGAGGAAATGGCAGCCCACTCCAGTATCTTGCCTGGAAAAATCCTATGGATGGAGGAGCCTGGTGGGCTACCGTCCTTGGGGTCACAAAGAGTCGACACGACTGAGCGACTCACACACTCTGTTCTGGGGGCATTTGTTTGCTTTACTTGTCTCCTCCATCTCTCACGCACACTGTTGTTTTTTGCTTGCTTGGGAAATGTTAGCCGCTGACCAGTAGCCCCACACTTGCTTCATTATAATCAGGACTGGAGCTGCCCTGCGACAGTAGCTTTCAGCCTGGGCTGTGCCGGAACAGCCGCGGGAGCGTGAACGTACTGACGCCTGGCTCCCTCCCCGAGGTCCCTGACCGCACCGGTCTGCAGCTTAAGAACGAAGGTTTCTCAAAGCTTCCCAGAAGATTCTTTTTTTTTTTTTTTTTTAACTTATTTATTTGGCAGCACTGGGTCTTAGTTGCATCACTTGAACTCTTAGTTGCAACATGTGGGATCTAGTTCCCTGACCAGGGATTGAACCTGGGCCCCCTGCATTGGAAGGGCAGAGTCTTAACCACTGGACCATCAGGAAAGTCCCCAGAAGATTCTTATGTGCAGCCCAGACTGAGAGCCACTGTCTGAGAAACTCGGAATCACAGAAACAATGCAAATTCATTTCAGCCAGCTTCCTATCTCCAGACAGATAAATCTAAGCCGTAGGAGGGTCACTATAGCTTCCCAGGTGGCTCAGTGGTAAAAGAGTCCATTTGTCAATGCAGGAGACGTGGGTTCAGTCCCTAGCTCAGAAAGATCCCCTGGAGGAGGAAATCGCAGCCCACTCCAGTCTTCTTGCCTGGAAAATCCCATGGACAGAGGAGCCTGTCAGGCTACAATCCACGGAGCTGCAAAGAGTCAGACACGACTGTGCAACACACACCCAGTAGGGTCACTAGGGAACTTTTAGAACTCCCTGCAATGTCCAGTTAATTAGTCTGGGAGGAGGTCTGGGCATCTGAATTTTCAAAAGCAGCCCAGGTGAGTCTAACCAGTAGCTGAGGTTAAGAATCACTCCAATCCAATGGGGAAGGTCCACTGTGCAATGTCATCTTTACTGGAGGTTCTCAAAGTGTGGTCTCCCACCACACCAACGTCATCTAGGAATCTGTTGGAAATGCAACTTCTCAGGCCCTGCCCCAGATCTGCTGGCTTGGAAGCCCTGGCGGTGGGCACAGTCTGGGTTTTCCCAGGCCCCCAGGTGACGCTGTTGTGGCTCATCGGTTGTTACCACCTCTAGGGTCCCTTTTCCTGGCCTGGCCAGTCAACAGTGCTTCCGTGTGGCCAGCTGAATTCCTCCCTCCTTCTCATCTCTGTTACTGCACTCTGTGAACACAAAGGGCCATTCGCCCTCCAAGGGACTTGGAGAGGACTCTGGCTCCCGCCTCCTGTTCCAGCCACACGTGGATGTGACATTCATTCAATTGGGCGGAAGCATCTGGAGTTACCTCGATCTCATTGTCCCCTGCTGGGGAGGGGTCGCTGCTCCGCTTAGACCGGCCTCGGAGCTTCCCGTCGGAGGCCCGGGGCGGCCTGTCTGTGTCTCCCTCCTTTGCTGGTGTGGAAGGCCCATTGTGTGTGTTATATTCACCTGGCATAGAAAAGGGAAGGGCAGACAGATCAGACAGCTGGCCGAGCGTCTCCTCCTGTGAACGATTATACCAGAACCATCTAACTCCAGAGTGGGAGGTCCCAAAGGCAGTGGTGAAGGCAAAGATCACATAGGATCAAAATTAACTCTCAAAAGTTCCTTAAAAAAAAAAAAGTTCCTTAAAATGCCCATTTATAATCATTCATTCATCCAGCAAAGATTTACTGACGAGGTATGGTTCCGGGCACTGGTTCCCACAGCGCCCAGACTCTAGAGGGAGGAGAGATACATTAGAGAGATAAGTAAACATGTAACATGCCAGGTGGGGACATGTGTGATGACAACTGACAAGTCGGATAGGAGCAGAGAGAGCGCTGGGGGGTCACTAATTTATAGGGGACACGTCGTGGATAAGGGGACAGCTGAGCAGGGATCGGAGACAGGCGAGGGTGGGGCAGTTACAGCTTCAGTGAATAGAGTTTTGTGCTTACAACTGTCTATATACCCTAAGGTCTGAGAATCCCTAAACTAACAGAAGGAGGAAAATAACATATATGTGTATTTGGCTGGGCTCCCCTGGTGGCTCAGATGGTAAAGAATCTGCCTGCAATATAGGAGAACCGGGTTCAATCCCTGGGTTGGGAAGATCCCCTGGAAAAGGGAATGGCAATCCACTCCAGTATTCTTGCATGAAGAATTCCATGGACACAGGAGCCACGGGGTCACAGAGAGTCGGACATAACTGGGCAACCAACTTTCACTTTTCACTATGTAGCTGGCTATCAAACTCCCTCCCTTGGGGTGAATGGGGGTGTGTGGGGAGAATTCTCTACATTCTTGTCCCTAGGCAGCTTGCTGCATCTTCTGTATGTATCTTAAAAGCAAGTCCTTTAAGCTTTACTTGTTAAGAAATCGGTCAATTTGAGATTCTAAGGCAAGAGCATCCAGCACAGGGCTGGAAATTAGGAGATATCAGCAAAGGGGTTAAATTGAGTTTTGGTTTGACTAGACCTACTACATACATGCAAGGACCAGTGAGAAGGTGTAGGGCTGAGGGTGGGCACCTTTGAATTCTCTTTGAAGTGGCATTTCTGGACACAGTGTGCTGAGAGGCTGCCAGGCTCTTGCCCTGGGGCAATTGTCTAATGATCCACAGTGAACAAGTGGTCAGCACCCCGCAGGACTTAAGTTCCAGAATCAGCATCCAAGTTGTGTTGGTTTTTAAGCACAGAAGTTTTAAATGCATTTTATTAGACTTTATTATCTTTATTTAACTAACGAGGGAACTGAGGCTTATGGAGATGATGTAAGCGTGTAACCCTGCATAGCGATAAAGCCAGAACTAGAATTTGGGTCTGCCTGTGTCACTAGAGTGACTGAACTGTAAACCAGCGTGGAACCTTAGAGGACCTCCCATCCCACTTTCTCATCTTACATCTGCTTCTTTTAGCTCCCAAATGTACCCTGTGGACTCCATCTTTCCTTCCATAATTGCCAGTTCTTGGATCATTGGGGTGGCAGGGAGAAACACTTTTGTCTAAAGGTACTTGGCAAGCCACTAATTTTTTCCTACCCTGGAAGGACTATTTCCCTCCAAAACCCAAGGGATTGAATTTTATTTATTTAATATTTATAAACCTTCTTAGCAGACTAAGGACATAATAAAAAAAGATGTGATTTTGAGTTGTAGCACTGCTGGGCTGTCTCCAGCTCCCCCAAATTTTTGGGATATAGCATTAGAGACCCCCAAAACACCACACTAGCAAAGACTTTCTTCTGGAGGATGAGGAAAAGGCAGTAAATAAATTCACAGATGCTTAAGAGTCATAAATAAAGTTTATCCTGATTCATTTGGTAGTTCTAAGACTGTGGAGGCTTAGAAAACACCGGTTGGTCCCATTAAAGTCCAGGCAAATATTATTAAAAAGAGGAGGAAACACCAGCTACCTAAGAAATGTCCCAATAAGGTGTTAGGTGAAGTCAATTTATTAGGGGTGCCAAAAAAAGCAGCTTTCCCCAAACTTATACATTCTTGACAATGAAGGGTCAAAGTTCAAGGACAAAGTCAGAGGTACACATGCTACAGCAAATTATAGTAATCCTTCTTGGAGTCATTTCACTCTTTTTCTTTCTCCCCTTTTAATTTTTTTTTTTTTTTTACTTATTTTAACAACTGTTGAGGTATAACTGACATACAAAAAACCCATACATACTTAGAGCACAGTTGATAAGTTTTGACATATGGTCACATCTGTGAAACCACCACCACAATAAAGATAGTGAACAAATCCAGCACCAAGGGTTGCTCTGTAATTCCTCTGTAGTCTCTTCCTCCTGCTACCCACTCCCCAGCCAACCATAGGTCTGCTTTCTTTTACCATAAATTAGTTTGTATTTTTTAGAGTTTTAAACAAATGGCATCACTCAGTATGTGATGTCCACACACATACAAACATACACTTTTCTGGCTTCTTTCAACCAGCAGAACTGTTCTGAGATTCAATCCACGTTGCTATGTTTATCGGTAGTTTATTTCTCTGTGTTGCTGAGTACCACTCTGTTGGGTGGATGTATCCCTATCCATTTACCTGGAGATGGACTTTTGGATTGATTCTAGTTTTTGGCCGGACTAAAGCTTTTATGAACATTCACTCATCAGTACTCATCAGTCTTTGCATAGACATGAGCTTTCTCGTTAAAAGAGACTGTGGTTACTGGTTCATAAGCAACTGCAAAAATGTTTTCCAAAGTGGTTGTAGCATTTCACACTCCCACCAGCAAGGTTAAGGGGATTCTAGCTGCTCTGCATCCTTGCCAATCATTGGTATGGTCAGTCCTGTAATTACAGCCATTCTAAGGGGTGTGTGTCTGACTGAGGATTTAATCTGCATTTCTCTGACTAATGATCAGCACCCTAGTCATGTGCTTTTTACAAAATATTTCTTTATTTTATTTTTGGCTGTGATGGGTCTCAGCTGCAGCCCTAGGGCTCTTTGTGGCGGGGTGAGGGCGTCTCTCTAGATGTGGTACATGGGCTCAGTTGCCCTGCGGCAGCCCTGTGGCAGTATCTTAGACACTGGGATTGAACCTGTGCCTCCGGCTTTGGAAAGCAGATTCTTAGCCACTGGACCCAGGGAAGTTCCAGTCAGGTGCTTTTCTTTTCTTTTTCCAGCCGTGCTGGTATATTCTTTGGTCTGTTGAAGTACTTTGCCCATTTCTTTATTGGATTGTTTTCTTATTATTGGTTTTGAGAGTTTTAAAAAAACATATTCTGGATGGTTTATTTTATATGTCAACTTGACTGAGCCAAGACATTGGTCTTGGACGATTGGTCTTAGACCAGCCAAGACTACCCAGACAGCTAATAAGACATTATTTCTGGGTGTGGCTGTGAAGGTATCTCCAAAGAGATTAGTGAGTAGAGAAGATATGCCCTAATCAACATGGGTGGGCATCAGCCAATCCATTGAGGATTCGGGTAGAACAAGAAGGCAGAGAAAAGGAGAACCCTCTTCCTGACACATAAAATTAACCATCACACACGGGTTATTTAGAAGTGTGTTACTTTGCTTTTGGATATTTGCGAATTTTCCAAAAATCTTCCTTTTATTTCTAATTTAAGTCCCCTATTTTCAGAGTATGTACTTTTTATTCCTTGAAACCTTTTAAATGTAATGGGACTTCACAATTTATGGTCCAGAAGTTCTGTTTTGGTAAATGTTTCATGTGCATTTGAAAAAAATGTGAATTTTGCTGTTCCATGGTGGGGCCTACAGATTGTCTGTTACATCTTTTCCCTCTAGTTCCCTCCCCAGAGGAAATGAGTTAACGGTTGTTTTTGCATCCTTCCAGAAACTTCCTATGAGAATATGGGCAGTAAACTATACTCATATTTAAAACCCTACAGGACCATGTTAGGCACATAGTTTTTGTTTCCTCACCTATCACAATAGCACAGAGAGAGCCGTATTAGTGGATTCTTTTCAACAGATGTATAGTGCGCCAAGGGTGGATACAATACCATTTATTTAACCTGACTCCTATTCATGGATATTTAGATTTCTTCCAGTCTTTTGCTGTGCCACAAAAAAAAATTCTTTTAACTTAAGTCTTTGTACCTATGTGAAAACTTATTTTTAGTGTAAGTTTGTGGAAGTAGAATAATTGAATTAAAGCAACTGCGACTGACTTGTCTTTTCTCTTAAGTAACAAGAGAGGTTCAGGTTTTGCCTTTGCCATCAGCAAAAATGAAAGTGAAAGTCGCTCAGTTGTGTCCGACTCTTGGCGATCCCATGGAATTCTCCAGGCCAGAATACTGGAGTGGGTAGCCAATTCCCGTCTCCAGGGGATCTTCCCAACCCAGGTCTCCCTCATTCTGGGTGGATTCTTTACCAGCTGAGCCACAAGGGAAGCCCAAGAATACTGGAGTGGGTAGCCTATCCCTTCTCCAGGGGATCTTCCCACCATCAGCGAATTGCCCTGTAAACGTCAGCGAATTGTTGGGCCTTCACATAACTGTGAATGAGTGTCGATGCCAACGATGCGGTGATGGGGCTGTGGTCTGCAAGGGAGCAGAGCCTGAGGACAGCGTATCCGGACAACGCAAAGGGTGAGCATGAGCTGTCAGTAATATATAAACCTCTTGAGCCTCTGGAATTTAGAACCAACCACTCAAGGAGATCCTGGATAATTTCAGAAGTGGAGTTTTTATGGGGAATTTTAAGAGAGTGCATGAGCATGTGCGTGTGTGTGTGTGTGTGTGTGTGTGCGCACAAGTAAGCTTACATGCCATTCCTTTATAACAGACACGGGGGAGATGAGGCAAGAGACCTCGGTTACAGCTGACTATTATTTATGTCATTAGATTTTATGTGAGCTTGTTAGACACACAGTAAAAACCATCTCAACCACTTATTGTTGAACCTTAGGGCCAGGGGATAAATGAAGAACAGGGGGAAACAATAAGGGAAAATTTCAAAGAGACACAAAGAGCCTTTATATTCACTCTGGATGGGGAACAAAAATGACCATCTCACATAACCCAAATTCTTGAGAAGTCAGTCCCTAGAATCCAGTTCACCAGCAAATTATAGATAGTAGCATCAAGTGGAAGATTTCCTGCTTATATCTAATTTCTGAAACCAGTTTGAAGAGGCCTCATGCTGGAAAGCAGGATGGGCAAAGATAATTCAGCAAGTTTGTTACATTTCATACTCTTCCAAGGAAGCAAAATTTGGAAATTGGAACATGGGTATTATGCATTTATTCTATACTCTTTGATGAGGTCACAATGACCAAAGTCAATGCCCAAACCTTAAACTGCCTTCCAAGTTACTAAAAAATTCTTGGCCATCTTGTCTTCCATTTGTCACCAAGTCAAAGCTATTTAAATCACCCCAATTGATGGAAATGGTAAACCACTTCAGTATTCTTGCCTTGAGAACCCCATTGACAGGATGAAAAGGCAAAATGACAGGATATTGAAAGAGGAATTACCCAGGTCGGTAGGTACCCAATATGCTACTGGAGATCAGTGGAGAAACAACTCCAGAAAGAATGAAGGGATAGAGCCAAAGCAAAAATACCCAGTTGTGGATGTGCTTGGTGATAGAAGCAAGGTCTGATGCTGTAAAGAGCAATATTGCTTAGGAACTTGGAATGTTAGGTCCGTGAATCAAGGCAAATTGGAAGTGGTGAAATAGGAGATGGCAAGAGTGAACGTCGACATTCTAGGAATCAGTTAACTAAAATGGACAGGAATGGGTGAATTTAACTCAGATGACCATTATATCTAGTACTGTGGGCATGAATCCCTTAGAAGAAATGGAGTAGCCATCATGGTCAACAAAAGAGTCCGAAATGCAGTACTTGGATGCAATCTCAAAAACGACAGAATGATCTCTGTTCATTTCCAAGGCAAACCATTCAGTATCATGGTAATCCAAGCCTATGCCCCAACCAATAATGCTGAAGAAGCTGAAGTTGAACGGTTCTATGAAGACCTACAAGACCTTTTAGAACTAACAACCAAAAAGGATGTCCTTTTCATCATGGGGGATTGGAATGCAAAAGTAGGAAGTCAAGAAACACCTGGAGTAACAGGCAAATTTGGCCTTGGAGTACAGAATGAAGCAGGGCAAACGCTAATAGAGTTCTGCCAAGAGAACACACTGGTCATAGCAAACACCCTCTTCAAACAGCACAAGAGAAGACTCTACACATGGACATCACCAAATAGTCGACACCGAAATCAGATTGATTATATTCTTTGCAGCCAAAGATGGAGAAGCTCTATACAGTCAGCAAAAACAAGACTGGGAGCTGACTGTGGTTCAGATCATGAACTCCTTATTGCCAAATTCAGACTTAAATTGAAGAAAGTAGGGAAAACCACTAGACCATTCAGGTATGACCTAAATCAAATCCCTTAGGATTATACAGTGGAAGTGAGAAATAGATTTAAGGGATTAGATCTGATAGACAGAGTGCCTGATGAACTATGGGTGGAGGTTTGTGACATTGTACAGGAGACAGGGATCAGGACCATCCCCATGGAAAAGAAATGCAAAAAAGCAAAATGGTTGTCTGAGGAGGCCTTACAAATAGCTGTGAAAAGAAGAGAAGTGAAAAGCAAAGGAGAAAAGGAAAGATATACCCATTTGAATACAGAGTTCCAAAGAATAGCAAGGAGAGATAAGAAAGCCTTCCTCAGTGATCAATGCAAAGAAATAGAGGAAAACAACAGAATGGGAAAGACTAGAGATCTCTTCAAGAAAATTAGAGATACCAAGGGAACATTTAATTTAAAAATGGGCTCAATAAAGGACAGAAATGGTATGGACCTAACAGAAGCAGAAGATATTAAGAAGAGGTGGGAAGAATACACAGAAGAACTGTACAAAAAAGATCTTCATGACCCAGATAATCACGATGGTATGATCACTCACCTACAGCCAGACATCCTGGAATGTGAAGTCAAGTGGGCCTTACAAAGCATCACTACGAACAAAGCTAGTGGATGTGATGGAATTCCAATTGAGCTATTTCAAATCCTGAAAGATGATGCTGTGAAAGTGCTGCACTCAATATGCCAGCAAATTTGGAAAACTCAGCAGTGGCCATAGGACTGGAAAAGGTCAGTTTTCATTCCAATCCCTAAGAAAGGCAATCCCAAAGAATGCTCAAACTACTGCACAATTGCACTCATCTCACACGCTAGTAAGGTAATGCTAAAAATTCTCCAAGCCAGGCTTCAGCAATACATGAACCAAGAACTTCCAGATGTTCAAGCTGGCTTTAGAAAAGGCAGAGGAACCAGAGATCAATTTGCCAATATCCACTGGATTATCGAAAAAGCAAGAGAGTTCCAGAAAAACATCTATTTCTGCTTTATTGACTATGCCAAAGCCTTCGACTATATGGATCACAATAAACTGTGGAAAATTCTGAAGGAGATGGGAATGCCAGACCACCTGACCTCCCTCTTGAGAAACTTATATGTAGGTCAGGAAACAACAGTTAGAACTGGACATGGAGCAACAGACTGTTTCCAAATAGGAAAAGGAGTACGTCAAGGCTGTATATTGTCACCCTGCTTATTTAACTTACATGCAGAGTAAATCATGAGAAATGCTGGGCTGGAAGAAGCACAAGGTGGAATCAAGATTGCCAGAAGAAATATCCATAACCTCAGATATGCAGATGACACCACCCTTATGGCAGAAAGTGAAGAGGAACTGAAAAGCCTCTTGATGACAGTGAAAGAGGAGAGTGAAAAAGTTGCCTTAAAGCTTAACATTCAGAAAACTAAGATCATGGCATCTGGTCCCATCACTTCATGGGAAATAGATGGGGAAACAGTGGAAACAGTGGCAGACTTTATTTTTCTGGTCTCCAAAATCACTGCAGATGGTGATTGCAGCCATGAAATTAAAAGATGCTTACTCCTTGGAAGGAAAGTTATGACCAACCTAGACAGCATATTAAAAAGCAGAGACATTACTTTGCCAACAAAGGTCCGTCTAGTCAAGGCTATGGTTTTTCTAGTGGTCATGTATGGATGTGAGAGTTGGACTATGAAGAAAGCTGAGTGCAGAAGAATGCTTTTGAACTGTGGTATTGGAGAAGACTCTTGAGTCCCTTGAACTATAAGGAGATCCAAGCAGTCCATCTAAAGGAGATCAGTCCTGGCTGTTCACTAGAAGGACTGATGCTGAAGCTGAAACTCCAATACTTTGGCCACCTCATGCAAAGAGTTGACTCATTGGAAAATACCCTGATGCTGGGAGGGATTGGGGGCAGGAGGAGAAGGGGTCGGCAGAGGATGAGATGGTTAGATGGCATCACTGACTCAATGGACATGAGTTTGAGTAAACTCCGGGAGTTGGTGATGGACAGGGAGGCCAGGCGTGCTGTGACTCATGGGGTCGCAAAGAGGCGGACACGGCTGAGTGACTGAACTGAACTGAACTGATGGAAAATGCAAGCAACAGCTGCACCAAGAACTTTAGGAACAAACGTGGTGAGTATTCATTACTGTTATTTTCCTAGCCATCCACCAATGAACGTTAATTGAATGAATGTCCATAGACATCATCCTAGCTTGCCTTCTACAAAGCCCCAGAAACAGGAGGTTTCAGAAAAGAAGAAAATGCAATGGTATCTCCTATCATTGGACATTCTCATTTATGGCTGTCATGTTATTTAATGGTGATGAGTCTAAATTGTCTCATAAAGAGTAGACATGTGCATAGCAGATTTATGAAATCAATAAATGAATGCACAAGCTGCTGAGTTAGTTTGTACAGGGATGCTAGTGAGTTAGTTTGCACAGGTATGCAAACATCACCAAAGGGCCTGGATGTGAAATCGTGTGTGCTCTGTTTAAATGGAGCAAATATTACTCAGCTCCAGCCAAGCACTGTCACTTAATAACGTGAACCTCGGGTGACTGGATCATCTTTTAAGAGAAGGCAGGCACTAGAATTCTTAGGTAAAAATGTACGACTTTCTAAAACATGGGTGCAATTAGACACACACGCACCACCCCTCACACACATACACACACAAAGAAATGCCAACAAAACATATCTGAGGGCTGACGCTAACTCATGGGTGACCAGTTCATTACAACCGGGACCTCCATCCAGTTCATCTTCCATACAAGCTCTCAGGCCACAGCCACGGATGACCACAGGGCAGTGATGGTACTTACCGCCAAGTGACTCGGAACTCTGGTTGGGGATGTTGTGAGATGCCTCCTGGAGGACGTAGGTGGACGTGGAGAGAGGAGAGGAGCAGATGCTGCTGGCTGGGACGTAAGGAGGGTTGTAGGATGAGCTGTAATACTGGGAGTACTGGCTCTGCGGGAAGCCAGGGTAGGAAGGATAGTCCTGGAACGGGAAACCCATGAGGCTGTGAGCGGGGAAGACTGTCAGGCTGACGCAGGGCAAGGGCCTCCTGGGCTGGGTCTGCTGCGTTGGTCCCTGTTCCCCCACCGTTACAATAAAAGTTCTATGAGGGCCGGAGCTTTCCCTAAAACCCAATTTTTCCCCAAGACAAGGATTCACGGGCAAGTAGAGGATTTGGGGGGTGAAGGCAAGACCAGTTGGGAAATGGGGAAGCGAGGTAGCAAAGGGAAGAAGGGCAAGAAGTCAGTACAGGGGCTTCTCCAGTGGGGACTGGAGCGGAATTCTACCCAGGAGATGCCACGATGGCAAAAAACACATCTCAGAAAGATCTGTCCCAAGGGGCAAGGGAGCTGGGGTATTTATACACCAACTCCAGCCAGTCTTTGCTTGAGAGCTGGTCTCCGAGGGTTTCAATTCTCTGGCACTTCCTACTGCCCTATACATTGGTTCCAGAAAACACCCATGTGCCCAGGGATGCAGAGATTGGCAGCTGGAAGCCAACAGGTGCCCCCCAAGGGACGTGGGTATGGTTCTGACAGCATCCGTCTTGGCCACTGTTGTATCCCCAGAGCCTGGAAGAGTGCTGGGCACAAGTGGGTACTCAATAAATGCTGGAAAAATTAATGAACAACTGAGTGACTTGCACAGGAGACTAGGTGACATTTTAGGTTCATGGTAGGGGTGGGGAGGGGGTGGAGGCTCAAATATCGTACACCTACACAGGATCAGGGATCCAGAACCTTCTAGGGGGGAGTCTTAGAGATGAAGCCAAAGAATACCAATCTTGGTCTATTTCAACCAACCAGACAGTCCAACTCTCCAACCACAGTCACTGTTTCATATATTTAGCCCCACTGGAAAATAGAGCTTCTTAATCTTGCAAAGAACTCATGGAAGGTTCTTAACAGGAAAGGTACACAACAGTACACAAAGTTCCCATCCATCTTGAGCAGGTTAATTCTTAACTCACTCTCTAAGTGAAACCAAGAGACTCACGTTATTAGCCAACATCCACCCATCTTTATAGTGTTGACTAAGTTCCATTTCACAAGTATTTATAATGCCCTCACTCTGTGCCGGGCACTTTACAGTGAGATGCACAGGTAAAGATGATGTCCTTTCACCCTTGAAGAGCTAGGGGTCTGGTGAAAGGGACACGTTTTTGTTTTCATGCATTTCAGATTCAACAGTCGCTGGGTGTCTTAGACGGGGATCAAGATGGAACATAGAACAGAGCCCATTCAGCTTGGAAATCTGCCAATAATTCCGATTTCTCTGCCTCTACACTGTATCTTTCCAATGGCTGTTGGGACAGCCTGGTCCCTGTGGTCTCCGAACCCAGGGAATAAGAAACCAGGTGGTGCCCACGGGTGTAGGCGGCCTCTCTGGGTGCCCTGATTTTCGGGGGACTGTTCATGGAAAATCCCAGAAAGCCTCTGGCAGGGAGCTAGTCTACCTGATGCACGGTTCCGAATCCGGCCGCGCTGGTCAGTCCGTTGGCTCCTTGGTAGATCCCAGCGGTGCCTGTGGGAAGGAGCGACAGGTGAGGTTCTTAGAGTCAGGGAGGGGCGTGCAGGGGAACGATGCGGTGGAAAGCTGGAGTCTTTGAGGTTTGACAGTTTGGATGGAACTTAGGACTCTGACGATCTCTCTGAACCTCGGTTCTCTCAGTGAATGAATATAATATAAATAACACCTTCAAAGGATTCTGGTGAGAGATAAATGAGGGTGCACACAACACAGCTTCTGGTATTCGATAACTATGTTTTAAAAATAGTTTAGTTTTTAAAAAATTGTGGTAAATGTACATAACAACACTGCCCATTTTAACCATTTTGTTTTTACTTTTTAAAACTGAAGTATAGCTAATTTAAAATGTTGTGTTAGCTTTGGACATATAGCAAAGTGATTTGGTTATATATATATGTGTATGTGTGTGTGTATATATATATATATACACATATATATATATAAAACAGGGCACATGGGTTCCAGTTTCTCCTCATCCTCACCAATACTTATTTTTTTATTTTTAAAAAAATTGCAGCCATTCTAAAGGGTGTAAGGTAGCAATGATTATGCTCTGAATTAGATGAATGAACAAAATGACTTCTCCTTTTTGAACTTCAGTTGTCCCACCTGTCAAATGGGAATAAAAACGATGCTACTACTATTAGAAAATGCTACTTAGTCAATGAATGAGTAATTGAATGAATGAGTGCGGTGTCCTTACCTGGTCTCCCCTGACCAGGTAAGCTGGTGGTCAGGGGAGACCTCCGAGCTGACATTTGAGCTGAGCCATGAATGCTAAGAGGAAACCAGTGATGGAAATACCCTTAGGAGGAGACGTCACGAACACCGAGGGCAAGACTCTCAGGTAGGGATTAGCTTGATAGGTGACGGAGAAACAAAAGGTCAATGGAGCACGAGCCCAGAGAAAGAAGGGGGGGGTTACTGCCAGAACAGCAGTGAACCCGTGTGTGTCAGGGCCCCTCACGCGGGAAGTGAGCAGAGGAAAATCAAGCCTCGTGCTCAAGGCAGCCAGGACAGTGAGTGACAGCCTCGGGCGCTGGAATCCAGGCAGTCTGGCTCAAGTCTGCATTTTCTTTTTTTTTTTTTATATTTTATTTTATTTTATTTTTTTTAATGCCAAAGGTACTTTTTTTTTTTTTCTAATTACTTTACATCATTACAGTAGTTTTTGTTATACATTGATATGAATTAGCCATGGATTTACATGTATTCCCTATCCCAGTCCCCCCTCCCACCTCCCTCTCCACCCGATCCCTCTGGGTCTTCCCAGTGCACCAGGCCCGAGCACTTGTCTCATGTACCCAACCTGAGCTGGTTATCCGTTTCACCCTAGATAATATACATGTTTCAATGCTGTTCTCCTGAAACATCCCACCCTCGCCTTCTCCCAGAGTCCACAAGTCTGTTCCATACATCTGAGTCTCTTTTTCTGTTTTGCATATAGGGTTATCGTTACCATCTTTCTAAAGTCCATATATATGTGTTAGTATACTGTAATGGTCTTTATCTTTCTGGCTTACTTCGCTCTGTATAATGGGCTCCAGTTTCATCCATCTCATTAGAACTGATTCAAATGAATTCTTTTTAATGGCTGAGTAGTATTCCATGGTGTATATGTACCACAGCTTCCTCATCCATTCGTCTGCTGATGGGCATCTGGGTTGCTTCCATGTCCTGGCTATTATAAACAGTGCTGCGATGAACATTGGGGTGCATGTGGCTCTTTCAGATCTGGTTTCCTTGGTGTGTATGCCCAGAAGTGGGATTGCTGGGTCATATGGCAGTTCTATTTCCAGCTTTTTAAGAAATCTTCACACTGTTTTCCATAGTGGCTGTACTAATTTGCATTCCCACCAACAGTGTAAGAGGGTTCCCTTTTCTCCACACCCTCTCCAGCATTTATTGCTTGTAGACTTTTGGATAGCAGCCATCCTGACTGGTGTGTAATGGTACCTCATTGTGGTTTTGATTTGCATTTCTCTGATAATGAGTGATGTTGAGCATCTTTTCATGTGTTTGTTAGCCATCTGTATGTCTTCCTTGGAGAAATGTCTGTTGAGTTCTTTGGCCCATTTTTTGATTGGGTCATTTATTTTTCTGGAGTTGAGCTGGAGGAGTTGCTTGTATATTTTTGAGATTAATCCTTTGTCTGTTGCTTCATTTGCTATTATTTTCTCCCAATCTGAGGGCTGTCTTTTCACCTTGCTTATAGTTTCCTTTGTTGTGCAAAAGCTTTTAAGTTTCATTAGGTCCCATTTGTTTATTTGTGCTTTTATTTCTGAAATTCTGGGATGTGGGTCATAGAGGATCCTGCTGTGATTTATGTCGGAGAGTGTTTTGCCTATGTTCTCCTCTAGGAGTCTTATAGTTTCTGGTCTTACATTTAGATCTTTAATCCATTTTGAGTTTATTTTTGTGTATGGTGTTAGAAAGTGTTCTAGTTTCATTCTTTTACAGGTGGTTGACCAGTTTTCCCAGCACCACTTGTTAAAGAGGTTATCTTTTTTCCATTGTATATCCTTGCCTCCTTTGTCAAAGATAAGGTGACCATAGGTTCGTGGACTTATCTCTGGGCTTTCTATTCTGTTCCATTGATCTATATTTCTGTCTTTGTGCCAGTACCATACTGTCTTGATGACTGTGGATTTGTAGTAGAGTCTGAAGTCAGGCAGATTGATTCCTCCAGTTCCATTCTTCTTTCTCAGGATTACTTTGGCTATTCGAGTTTTTTTGTATTTCCATACAAATTGTGAAATTATTTGTTCTAGTTCTGTGAAAAATACTGTTGGTAGTTTGATAGGGATTGCATTGAATCTATAGATTACTTTGGGTAGTATAGCCATTTTGACAATATTGATTCTTCCAATCCATGAACATGGTATATTTCTCCATCTGCTTGTGTCCTCTTTGATTTCTTTCATCAGTGTTTTATAGTTTTCTATGTATAGGTCTTTTGTTTCTTTAGGTAGATATACTCCTAAGTATTTTATTCTTTTTGTTGCAATGGTGAATGGTATTGTTTCCTTAATTTCTCTTTCTGTTTTCTCATTGTTAGTGTATAGGAATGCAAGAGATTTCTGTGTGTTAATTTTATATCCTGCAACTTGACTGTATTCGTTGATTAGCTCTAGTAATTTTCTGGTAGAGTCTTTAGGGTTTTCTATGTAGAGGATCATGTCATCTGCAAACAGCGAGAGTTTCACTTCTTCTTTTCCTATCTGGATTCCTTTTACTTCTTTTTCTGCCCTGATTGCTGTGGCCAAAACTTCCAAAACTATGTTGAATAGTAGTGGTGAGAGTGGGCACCCTTGTCTTGTTCCTGATTTCAGGGGAAATGCTTTCAATTTTTCACCATTGAGGGTGATGCTTGCTGTGGGTTTGTCATATATAGCTTTTATTATGTTGAGGTATGTTCCTTCTATTCCTGCTTTCTGGAGAGTTTTAATCATAAATGGATGTTGAATTTTGTCAAAGGCTTTTTCTGCATCTATTGAGATAATCATATGGTTTTTATCTTTCAATTTGTTAATGTGGTGTATTACATTGATTGATTTGCGGATATTAAAGAATCCTTGCATTCCTGGGATAAAGCCCACTTGGTCATGATGAATGATTTTTTTAATATGTTGTTGGATTCTGTTTGCTAGAATTTTGTTAAGGAGTTTTGCATCTATGTTCATCAGTGATATTGGCCTGTAGTTTTCTTTTTTTGTGGCATCTTTGTCTGGTTTTGGAATTAGGGTGATGGTGGCCTCATAGAATGAGTTTGGAAGTCTACCTTCTTCTGCAATTTTCTGGAAGAGTTTGAGTAAGATAGGTGTTAGCTCTTCTCTAAATTTTTGGTAGAATTCAGCTGTGAAGCCATCTGGTCCTGGGCTTTAAGTCTGCATTTTCAACATGGCTTTACTTACCTGGTGGCTTAGACAGAAAAGAATCTGCCTGCAATGCAAGAGACCTGGGTTCCATCCCTGGGTTGGGAAGATCCCCTGGAGAAGGGATGGCAACCCACTCCAGCATTCTTGCCTGGAGAATCCCATGGACAGAGGAGCCTGGCGGGCTATAGTCCATGGGGTCACAAAGAGTCAGACACGACTAAGCGACTGAGCACACACACTGTAGTGCCAAGCTGCTTCTTTCTAGAACTGTCTTTGGGGCCTACTTTATAAAATCCCTCCATTGTAAACGTTGGTTCAATGATTTTTAAAGTAAATTGCTTAATTGTACAGCTGTCACCACGATGCAGCTTTAGAGCATTTCCATTACCCTCAAAGAACCCGCGTGCCTGTTTGCAGTCAACTCCTTCTCCCATCCTCAGCCTCAGGCAGCTCTTTTTGATTACAGCCATTCTAGTAGACGTGTCCCTGGAGTAGGAAATGGCAACCCACTCCAGTATTCTTGCCTGGAAAATTCCATGGACACAGGAGTCTGGTGGGCTTCAGTCCATGGGGTTGCAAAGAGTTGGAAACAATTGAGCAACTGAGCAGTAGATGTGTAGTGGTCTCTCATTTTGGTTTTAAGTAGCATTTCTCTAATGACTAATCAAGTTGGGCACCTTTTTATGTGCTTATGAGTCATTCATTTATCTTCTTTGATGAAGATTCATTCAAATTTTTTTCCCACTAAAAAAAAAGGGTGTCCTCTTCACACTGATTTGTAAGAGTCCTTTATATACTCTAGACACAGGTTCTTTATCAGACATATGATTTGCAAATATTATCTCCCAGTCCTGTCTCTTAATTTTCCTAATGGTGTCGCTTGAAAAGCAAAGCAAAAGTTTTAAAGTTACTAATATTTTTTAATAAATCTTGATTTTGCTGCCTAACTCAAGGTCATAAAGACTCTTTCTAATATTTTCTTTTAGAAATTTTAGAGTTTAAGGCCTTACATTTAGGTCTATCATCTAATGTAAGTGAGTTTTTGTGTACTGTGTGAGATAAGGCCTAAATTAATCTTTTTGCACATGGCTACTCAGTTGTTCCAACACAAGAATAAAAAGTCTATCCTTTCCCTCATTAAATTACTTGGCACCTTTGTCAAAAATTGATTGACAATGTGCAAGTTTATTTATGGACTTTCTATTGTCTTCCACTGACCTATCCATTCTGCACAAATTCCATCCGGTCTTGATTACTGTAGCTTTATATTAAGTTTTGAAACCAGCTAGTGTAAGTTCTCCAACTTGCTTTTTCTTTTCCAAGATTGTCTTGCCTTCTCAGTATAACCTTGGCATTTACATATCAATTTTGGAATAAGCTTGACAATTTCTATTGGCGAGAACAAAGTGGCACAACATTATTCAAGAGTATCAACTCAGAAATCTATATCCAGAGAAAACATCCTTCAGAAATGGGGGAAATCAACACATTCTCAAAATGAAGGAGAACTAAGAGAACTTGTCACAATAGATCTCCCCTGAAATAAGGGATACAGAAAGTTTCTTAAAATAGACAGGAAATTTTAAAAACTGAAAAAAAAAAAAAAAAAAAAGGAATCCTGAAACTTCAACAAGGAAGGAAAAGAGTAAAAATATGGGTAAATAAAATCTCCTTTCCAAGAGGTTATAACACTAACTCAATATACAATTAGATTCATAATAGTTTGCTATTAAACTTGTTTTATAACTACATAAAACACTGAAATGGTTCCAAAGTCAAATCGACAAAATAAACTAACCATATCCTTATCCAGGGCTTCCCAGGTGGCTCTGTGGTAAAGACCCCTGCCAATGCAGGAGATTTGGGTTTGATCCCTGGTCTGGAAAGATCCCCTGGAATAGTAGGAAATGACAACCCACTCCAGTATTCTTGCCTGGGAAATCCCATGGATGGAGGGCCTGTGGGGTACAGTCCGTGGGGTCACAAAAGAGTTGGACAGGACTTAGCTACTGAACAACAACACTCCTATCCAGAGGAGAGGGGGATGTGTCCCAAGCGCTGGTAAGGCAGGGGAGAAGTAAACCGCCAGAGAGTACTTTCACTGGGAGCTTGGGGGGCACAGGGAAGGGTTCTGAAACGCCAGCTGGGGGGTGTGGAGTCAGGGAAGGCTTCCTGGAGGAAATGACAACTAAACTAGTCTCTGAAGGACGAGTAGGAGTGAGCTGTATGAAGAGAGCAAGAACCAGGAGCGCCAGCACACGTGGGCACCTGCTCCAGCTCTTCATTCCACGGAGGCTCATCTGAGACCCAGAAACCAGAGAATGTGTCCACACTAATACGGCATGATGTGCTGGAATCCCATTCTCTCCTCCACGGCCTGTCCAGACACATCTGGCAGAAAGTCTAGGCCAGTCTATTTCACTCAAGGTTATTTTTGGGGTCCTGATTACCATGGCAACCCATGTGCTAAATCACAGGAACATGCCTGCCTTGGGAAGTCACTTCTGGATGCGGTGCTTTCTCTCCTGATTTCTCTTTTCTTTGGTGGCAACCTTCTGAATGATGAACTGGGCAGGTTTAGAAATGAACCGGCCCACAGTCTCATCCCTTGGTATTCTTTCTCCCAAATGGCTTCTTGTTTGTTTACATTTTATGACCCAGGGGCATGAGAAGAACGGGCAGCTGAACAAACCGCAGCGTGCCGAGGGCAGTCCCCAAGTCGCCGCAGTGAGAGAGCCCTCCCATGCCAGAGAGGACACAGGAGGAAGGGGGCACACAGCCCCAGATGCCTCATGCCACATATGTGGTCTGCAAAGGGATGTTAAACACTGACCTCTCGCCTCCATTTGGCTGGTGGAAGGCCTGGGGAGGGCAAGGACGGGAAGAAGAAAAACATCTTCTCTTAAGGGGATGATGGTGGCAGATCCTGCTTTGGGGTCCCCTCCACTATCCCTCCATCCCTCCTCTCTCATATTAAGAGAATCTCTGCTTTCAAACTGCACACACGGCTGACTAGAATAAGCACTGCACGGCCCAGCTTCCCCTGTGACTGGTGTGGTCATGGGATGAGCTCCAGACAAGGGAAGAGGGGTAAGTTACTGTGTGCAACTTCCTAGTCGTACCCTCGAAGGGCAGAGGCGGGTGCTTCCTTGCCTGGAATGGAGCTACGTTGGATCACAAAACTGAGGAACCAGACATAGGAGCCTGGACCAGACCAGAACCGCCACATCAGTTTGGACTTTGAGGTGAGAAGGAAATGCCCTTCTTTCTTGCTGAAGCCATTGCTATTCTGCGTGTCATATCGGAGAACTACTTTATTTTTTTGGCTGGTTGGTTTTCTTGGATTTTAAGTAAAAGTTGATTCTCACTGCCTGGCTCAGTAACAGTTTTTAAGCAAATGGTCATTCATTTATTCAATAATTATTTCCCAGTGATGTACCAAATGCTACTGTGTCTGCAACATTTCTAGTATTATACAGTAGCTAAGGGTTGACACTGATGTTCAGAGAGGACAGACAGGAGACTACTGAGTGAATAGATACACAAGGAGTTGAGATAATTCCAGACAGATCAAAACACAGTGATATGTGAGCACTGGTTTTGAAATGCTCTAACCCTGTGGGGAAGAAGATGCGGCAGTTCATGGTGAGATCTGACAAATCCTGAACTGGTCCACACCCTGCTCTAGGAGATGAGTCTCTGATCACGTGCTTGGATGCTGGGGGCATGATGGAACTGCTGTGGAAGTTTCTCACTCCAGTTCGGTATGTGTTTGTTATCACTGGCCAGCAAGTTGGTGGGCTGATCCTACTTGGCAGGCCAACTAAGAATGAGGTTGAAGTAGGTAAAATGGCTTAGTAAGAAATAGGAAGAAAGAAGGCTTTTCTCAAGTGGGGGATGCAATTCTCCTGGCTAGGGAAGTGGGACAGAGCAAGAGGGAAGGGAAGAGTGACAGGAGGTGAGTGAGGATGAGCAGGAGTCACGGGGCAGAGGGATTCTGTTCTCTGCACCCGCACATAGCGGCTGAGAAAGCAGCAAGACCCTTAAGTCATCAGGGACATATGCACAACTATGGCTGATTCATGTCAATGTATGGCAAAAACCACTACAATACTGTAAAGCAATTAGCCTCCAATTAAAATAAATAAATTAATTAAAAAAATAAAAGACCCTCAAGTCAGAAGTGGCCATGTGTGCTGCGGCTAAGACAGAAAGCCCTCAAAACCTTACAGGGAAGAGAGGGAAGGAGCTGGTGCAGGCAGTGATAAATGGTGACTGACACGCAGTTTCAGGGTCAGGGAATGATGAGGGTGGTGGAGATTGTGTCAAACTAGAATGTACAGTTTCCATCTAAGGAGGCAGCAGTTTGGAGCAGACACTATTTGGCTCCCCAGGAGGTACTCCCAATTCCTTTTCCCCCAGCAGCTTTAGGATGGCCATGTAATCTAGCTCGGTCAAGGGGGCTTCTGGGAGAGACTTTTGTTCCTCTGCTGGATCCTCCCTTGGATTACAGAGGATGTAATGTCTGGAGTTACAGCAGCCATCTTGGGACATGAGGTCACAAACATAAAAACAAAAAGTCCACTGGCTGAGGCAGAAGGAGTAAAAAGATGAAGGGAACTTGGTCCAAGAAGATAAAAAATTGAGCTGACAAACAACCTTGGGGGTCCAGACTTCTGGCTAAATACCCAGTAAATACCATTATGGTTTAAGTTGATGTTAATTAAGCTTTTTGTTCCTTGCAGACCGAAGCATTCTTAACTAATACAATACTCAGCTCCAGCTCACCTGTGTCACCTAGAAATGTGAGTCTAATGTAGCCAGGGCGTCTGGTTTTTCCAAGTCAGAAATCTGGATTTGTATAAAATGTTCCAATTTTAAAGTGTAGGCAATAAATACAAAGTAGTCAGACAAAACAAACACAAAACAAAAAAATTTAAAAACATGGTCACAGTGTGGATATGACCTATGGGCTTCCAGTTTGTGACCTCTTGTCTAGGAAGACAGAACAATAAAAGATTCCTGTGTCCACAACGTAGCATAGACATAGCAATGAAGAGCCCCAGACCCAAAAAGGCTACATGGACCAAGAAATGAATGATTTGGCACCAGCCTGGGTCCCAGTAAGGGAAGACAGGATGAGCCCCCAACCCCACAACACCCTGGGTAAGATGCCAGAAGTACAGTCAACATTCTGGAGAGTCTGGGAAAGCCCCAGACAAAACTTTCCCATCAGTTCAGGGAAATGGTGGCTCCAAACAGAAAGCACATTGAAATGCTGAAAATAAAATCAGTTCTATTTTTTTACCCCCTTGAGTGCACAGATTGAGATTTATACCTAGACAAGGGAGTGAGGAATTCTTCATGTCCCTGGGACTGTGCTTCTACCAATGCCAGGGGACCTGTGTGGCTAGCATCTCACACCCCCCGCCCCCCGCCTTTGTCATCATGCAAAATGTTAAGTGCCAAGGAGTTAATTCAAGTTCTTTGCACATTTTCCATTCTAGCGTGTCTGTGTGTATTCTTTGCTTCTGTGTTATTACGAATAGTGCACTAGTGTTTTGTGGGCAAATATATAACTCCCCGGTGGCTCAGATGAAAAGAATCTGCCTGCAATGCAGGAGACTCAGGTTCAATCCATGGGTCAGGAAGATCCCCTGGAGAAGGGAATGGCTACCCACTCCAGTATTCTTGCCTGGAGAATCCCATGGACAGAGAAACCTGGCAGGCTACAGTCCATGGGGTCTCAAAGAGTCAGACACAACTGAGTGACTAACATCATCATTCATTTATATGTAATTCCGGTAAATTCTGTGCATTACATTTCTTATGGTTTCTTAGCTTTTTTCATCCAGCATTAGGTTCTTTTTTTTTCCTCAAGTACCTTTATTGGCATCTTTTAACATAGCTCATTAAAAATCTATGTTCCATATTTCTTGCATGAATCCCCTGAAAGTTCCAGACCTGGCAAAAATATTTTTAAGTACTCAGCTGATTTCTACATAACATACCTAATATTTATACATTTGTTATTTGTTTTGCACACATCTATGGTTTTACTACTTTCAAGACAAGAGTCACATATACAAATGTAGACTAATCAAAACATAAAGGTTAGCCATTGTCTAGAACGAGGTAAACGTGTCTGTATCAGAAAGGAAAACTGAGGTTGAAACTAACCTGTGTTGCTTATAAGATGTGAGACAAAAAGCACAAGTTTGACAGTGTATGAGGTCTTTTCGGAGTGGGATGCATCTATGTCCACGCTTGCCTTTTATGGTGTTAACCTCTTAGTTACCGGCACTGAGTGTCAGCATTAGGTTCTTAAGACCCCTCCATGCTGCTGTGGGTGCGTCCTGCCTGCCACCCCAGCAGCTGCCCAGCCCTCCCCGCATGCTTTCTTCCTATCTCTCTCGTTCCCTCCTCCATTCTGGAGAGGACGTGGGATGCCTCCATCACCAACAAGGCTGCCGTGAACATCGCTGGACCTCTCCCTCGTGGTCTGTGTGTGAATTTCCCTGGGATGTAACCCCGAGAGCTGGGCTGGTAAGGGCCCAAGGCTGAACAGACTGAGTTTCCCTAAGGACTGAGTGAGCGCTCTCGGCACAGCCACTGCAGTGCCCGTGGGCTCTGTCCTCGAATCCCCACCAGCGGCTGGCATAACCCCGCTTGCTAATCTCTGCTATCCAATTAGGACCAACGTGACATCTCATTTATTGGCTTGAATTCACATTTCTCTGATGACTGGGTGACTCTGCACATCCCTTCTTGGGCTTGTTGCCTTCTGGATTTCCTTTTTTTTTTTTTTTTAAGATTTTTTTGATGTGGACCCTTTTGAAATTTTTATTGAATTTGTTGTGATATTGTTTCCATTTCATGTTTTGGTTTTTTGGCTGCGAGGCATATAGGAACTTAGCTCCCCAACCAGGGATCGAACCCACACCCCTGCTTTGGAAGATGAAGTCTTAAACTAGGCTGGCAGGGAAGTCCCTAGATTCCCTCTTTTTAAGGAGATGGTGACAGTTGTCAATGAAAACCTCTCCATCCTCTCAGGATCGGCTTTAACTTAATCTAAGCCCTTACAAGCTTCAGTTACCAGCATTAGTTGTTGTACTACTACTGATGATAGTCTCCATTTATTGAGCATTTATTACCTTCCCCAGGGCCGGTCATTTTACATGCATTATCTCGCTGTGTCTCCACTACGCACCCGAGGAAGGAGGTTCTATTAATAGGTGACAGAGCAGGGTTCAAGCCCAGGTCAGCCTGACTCCAAAGCTCCGGCCCCCAGACTGTGTGCAGCTCAGCCTTCCAAGCAGCGGTGGGAAGGTCCCAGCCTGCCTCAGGTTCTTTAGGCCCTCCAGATTTCACTGTCACCCACGTGTCTGACCTGCCATCCCAGGCAAAGGAAAACTCAGGGAGAGTCCCCGTGAACAAGCACCCTCTCATCAACGTTACTTGTTCTGGAATCTATCTCACAATTTCCTTCCCTGTAACAAAGGAACTTACTCCATGGGTCCACAATGACACTCAGAAACTAGATTCCCACATGCTGCAACTAAGAGGTCGCATGCCACAACTAAAGATTGCACTTGCTGCAACTAACTAAATATTTTAAAAGATTCTTTAAGAAAACCCCACCCCTCCACCCCCAACACGTACTCCTTCATTATTTAGGTCTGACTGCTGCCAGTACTAAAAGAAAATTGATGAAAACATACCAGGACTGCAAGTGAAAAAACTCTGGACATGCAGTTGGGAGGGGTGATATACAAAGCCATCAGCAGATAGTGTACCACAGAGAAAAACCAGAGGCAGAGAGAGGTGAGCCTGTTATAAAAACCCACCCGCTCAAGCACCCCATCCACGGCGCAGGTTCTAGAAAGGGACGGATCACAGCTCTTTTTTAGGGCGATTTTCTGCTTCTTTTCTTTACCCAGGATCCAGTGACCGCAAAGACTCGGTAAGCCCTGGCCCAGCCCTTTTCCTGCTGTGTCACTCATCCAGACATTCACTCATTTATTCAATAAACATTTGCTCAGTGCCTCCTATGTGCCAAGATTTCTATCCGAGAGAGCGCTGGGTCCTGTCTTCTTGGATCTAAGCGCCTGGAAGGGGTGGACGACAACAGTGAATTCAGATGTAACTGATTATTTGCCCTCGTGGCTGGGCACAAGTCTCAGTTTTCCTAAGCCTCAGTTTTACCACCTGAACAGTGGAAGCGAGCACAGCTTACTTATATGACTTATTACGAGGATTCTGTGAGATAAGGCTTATGAGAGGCAGAGCCCAGCACAGAGTAAGTGTTCAGTAACCAACTAGTGGCTAAGGTTATGACCCTCTCTGGGTTCATAATTACCGCTGGAGGTGTCAACAAGGAGAGTATTTCATTGATCTACCATTTAAAAAATTTTCATGGAAGTAAAAACATCCAGGAAGGTTGGAAAAAGAAAAAAAACAAAACAAAACAATTTGGATAGGGCCAAACAGCAGATCTCAAATGAAAACAGAGGATTCTGGGGTGGGCCTGGACTGAGTTCTCGGCTCTGAGACCCACTCGTGGTACATGGACAGGAAGGGAGGCGCCCAGGTCCGTCTTTCGGATACCGAGTTGTCAAGCCCATTTTGCCATCTTAAAACAAATCCAAACGCGCCCCCGGAGCTTGTCCTCTCGCATCTTTGCTCCACGTGGAGTCCAGCCCACATCTGCGTTTAATCAAATCAGTTGCTAAATGTCACAATGGCCTCATTCACAGGTAGCATAAAGCATATTTAACTGGTAATAAAACAATCCGCATTCCTGAGAATGCCTTTTCAGATCGGCTGCCCTGTCACTGAGTCTCTGCCACACGAGTTGGAATAAAGCTGGGGCAGAGGCGGGGGAGGTGGGGGCGCCAAGAGGGGCGAGGATACTGCCGGGGAGCCAGCGATCACAGGCAGGGCCACACGTGCTGCTGTAGGAAGACGTCCAAGGCGCTCGGTGAGAAAGGCAAGAGGCAGGATGGTGAGGCTGCCCTGAGCAAACACGCCAGATGAAACACGGAAATCTGTTCGTTTCGGTTTCGGAGAAGACTGATAAACTGGGAGGGCCTCTTAGAGGAGATGGTAGTTGAGCAGAAGCTCAATGTATAAGATGGAACCAGCCCAACCAGTGAAGGGCTGGCGAAAGGACATTCCAGGTTGGGGTATCAGCACAACGTAAAGGCCCTGAGATGGGAAGGACAAAAGGGAAGCCAGTGTGAGTTGAAACGGAAGCAGGACTTAGGGGGGCCTTTGCATGATGTGGTCTGAAAGGCTCTTCAGGTGCTGACCCAGGCCAGGCAGCTATAGCAAGGCACTGGCATTTATTTCTGATTGCAATGGGAAACCCCAGAGGGGCTTTCAAGCAGGGGAATGACATGATCTGATACAACTCGGGAAAGGACTGACTGTGTGACTTCTCTGCTCAGTGTGGTAGAAAGACATCAGGGGGTCACAATGGATGCCAAGGCCAAATACGCTATTTCTTACTGCCAAGCAGCTCCTTGAGAGAGACTCTTGAGAATGGTAACCTATAAAGAGCAGAGACTTTAAAAAAACCAAAACTTATGTATATATGTATTTGGCTGTGGCGGGTCTTACTCATGGCACATGGGACCTTTAGTTGTGGCAGGTGGGATCCAGTTCCCCGACCTGGGACTGAACCTGGGCCCCCTGCACTGGGAGCGCAGGAGTCTTAGCCACTGGACCACCAGGTAGTCCCAAGACCAGAGGAATGTACACTGATGTGAAGTGCCTAGGGCCCTGGTGGAAATTCGACAATGGAGTGTGTGAGCCAGCCTGGATCGATTATTGCATCACATTCCCCTGAGCACAATGACTGCTTTAGGGGCGTGCCTCTGGACCACGCAGGTCCAAACGACAGGGAATCTCAAGATATTAGATTGTAAAACAGGTGAGCTGCTACAGTCACTTGCGGACCATGAGGGCACTTGGCATTTACATGACTGCCCTCCTCCAAAAAGATATAACACACCCATTCTTCACTGATTAGATATGCGAAAAAGTCTGCTGAAAGATCAGATGAAATGATTGAATGCTCTCCCCCACTCATAGATTTAAATGCCATCACTGATTTCTATGAATAGGGCCTCTTAAATACCCTGCAAGTCTATCCAGTTTTCTTCATCTCCACCACCACCACCTCCATGCCTCCATCATCTCTTTGCCTGAGAATGCATAGTCTCTTCATTGATTTTCCTGGACCCACCCAGATCCTGGTTCAATGCCTTATCCTCAAGGCCCATGCTGCTCCAGATCAGTACAGCCTCCCTGGCTTCCTATTGTATTTACAACCCTTCACTCTGTCCACAGGCCTGTTGTGACCTGCGTCTTCTCTAACCTCACTGACCTCCACCTTTCTGCCCTGCTGCGGGATGAATTATGCCCCCTGAAAAGATCTATTCAAGTCCTAGCTCCAGGACCTATGAACATGACCTTATCTGGAAATAGGGTCTTTGCAGATATAATCAAGTTAAGATGAGGTCATTCTGGATCAGGTGGGCCCTGATCCAATGATGGGCTTCCTAGGCGGTGCAGGGGTAAAGAATCTGCCTGCCAAGGCAGGAGACGTGGGTTCGATCCCTGGATCAGGAAGATCTCCTGGAGAAGCAAATGGCAACCCCCTCCAGTATTCTTGCCCAGGAAATTCCAGGGACAGAAGAGCCTGGCGGGCTACAGTCCACGGAGTTGCAAAGCGTCCAACAGGACTAGGAGACTGAGTGCACAGCACACGATGCAACGACTGTGTCCTCGCAAGAAGGGAGGAGGCTGGACACAGGCAGGCAGAGGGAAGAAGGCCCGGCGAGGACAGAGGCAGAGGCAGAGTGATGTGCTTCCACAGCCCGGGAAGGCCAAGGGTGGCTGGTGCCGCCAGAGGCTGGGGGAGGGCCAGATTCTCTCAGAACCTGCACAAGGAGCCAACCCTGCACACACCCTGATATTGGACTTCTGGCCTCCAGAATTGTCGGGCTGGGTTACTGCAGTCCTAGCAAACCAGAACACCTCCGCTTCGCCTCTTTCCAGTTTCCTGGCTGTTTAGAACATCATTTTTAAGATGTCTATGTTGGCCCCTCCCTCTGCCTGGAATAGCTGCTTATAGCACAAATGTTAGTGTGCACAGGAATCATCCAGAGTTCCTGTGAAAAAGCAGATTCTGCAGGTTCTGAGCGAGCCCTGAGGTTTCTAACCCTCTCCCAGGTGATGCTGAGGCTGCCAGGCCTGGCGGTCCTGCCCGGATGTCCTGACCCCTCTCCAGGGGGCTGCCGCCTTAGTCAGGTCCCAGCTTCAGTGGGACATTCTGACCACGCCGGGCTAAAGCAGCGCCCCCCACCCCGCCCCGCCCCAGCCACTCCGGCCACTCCTTGCATACTACCCTGGTTTTGACTTTTTTCTTTTGGTAGCACTTACAGCCTCAGAAATCATCCTTACATCTTTAGATACACACGTATTGTTTATCTCATTCTCACTTGGATGTAGGCTCCCTGAGTGCAGGTACTTTGCCTTTTATTCACTGTTCTATGCTTGGTTTCTAGAGTAGGTGGTACATGATGGGCTCTCTGGAAATAATTTTTGGGAAAAAAAAGAAGGCAGGCTTTGTTTTTGGCACCATTTTCAGCTCCTAGCACCATATGCGGTACATTACAAACATTCAACAGCTATTTATTGAATGAATTAAAAAAGTGAATGAATTGACTGGGATAACTGATTATTGAGCACATATTAATACTACGTACTGGGAGCTACACTAAGTCCCTTATTTTAATTATCCTTATTTTAATTTATCCCACTTCTGACAAGGAGAACAGAACAAAGGGGGCTCGATGTGATCCCTTTTCAATCATTTCACCAATGTTTACTGAGCACCTACTGTGCGCCAGTCTGTCCTAAGCACAAAGGACAGAGCAGTGAATAAGATAATGGGAAGAAACCACTGCCTCCGTGGAGCTGACCTCCTAGTGGGGAGGAGCCGAAAGTGAATACATATGTCAAGTAACGTGTTAGATGGTGACAGGTGCTGGAGCCAGCCAAAGCGGGGACGGGAGCCAGGGAACACTGGGATACAGGGTGGGTGGTCAGGGAAGGCTCTGCAGAAGGTGAGACAGCCATACCTAAAGAGGTTACGTCACTTGCAACTTACAACTCAGAGATTATAAGTGGCAGGGCTCAGGATTGGAATCCAGGACTGCCCGGCTCTGGGGCCTGCTCTTTTCTATCTCAACAACCTCCAACCTGCTGGAATTCCCGCCCCAGACCCTGGAAGGTTCATTAGTAGTTTCGGGGTATGACTGATTGAACCTAGTGAAAATTTCTTCTTCCAGGGTGCCCTTAGCTGTTGGATCTGTTCCACAGGGTTCTGACCACCTGACAGTACACAGCTGCCTGCAGGGCTGTTTAGATCATGTTCTGCAATGCCAGCCACAGGCCCCAAGGCCAGGCTGCCGTGGGGAAGCCCTGCAGAACGTGTTTTTATAATCTCCTGGCAGCCAGCACTCAGCAACCAGGGGAAATTCTACTGGAGGGGCCAGGGGCTCGCCCTGGGGCAAGCAGAGGCCAATATTTGGTTTGTGACAGGGTGGCCGTCCAAAAAGCCACAGTACAGCCTCCGGTCTAAAGTTTCTTGGCAGTAAAGACAACCTTCTCCAAATTGATACTTTTTCAAATAGAGAGGTCAAGTGCTCACCAAAATGACCGCCCACGCTTATCCTCCAACGCCTCATAAGCTCACAAATCCTACATCTGTCCAACTTAAGGGGGGCAGAGAGCCTCGTAAAACGGTGCATCCCTCTCAGGTACCCTTTACGGGAGTATGGGACTGGCTCTCTCTGAATGCATCACTCCTCTGCTTACAAAGCCGCCTCTTTCAAGTGTTTACCATTAGGACTAAGGTTGCTTCCACAGACCTGTAAATTCCAAGTGGGTCCATCTAATGCACCCCAGGAGGATGTGGGAATACCTTACGTAAAGGCCACGGTTTCCCTTAAGATGTCTCCCACCTCGAGATCAAAGCCGACTGTCCTGGGTCCTAAGAGCCATAATTCACTCCCTGCCCTAAAACCTCACGTGGCTTTTAAAGATCTGATGGTCCGAGCAGCTGCAGACCTTGGCTTTCATCTCTGTTGGATTTATTTCCCCTTCTCTGGGCAGCTCTTCCAGTCTCTGTACCTTCAGTGATTTCCAAAGTCCCAGAACTTGGGTGTCGTCCTTCACCACACCTGCCTTCACTCGTGGGTGTTTTTAAGTCTGTCTTAAAACTCAGAGGGGCGTTCACACACACAAGGCACATCCTACGTACTAGGTCAGTGCGTGGGCGAGATGAGGTCTACCGACGCGTCGCTCTGCGTATTTTCTGTTTATTTTGTATTTTCCCTTCTCTCTGCAGAAGGAAAGCATTTAAACCAAGGAGTTATAGGGAGTGGACTCTGCTGATCAAGGCTAACATCACGGGTAATAAGACTGATATCATGTAGCCCCCATAAGAGGCAAAGAGGGAACAGCATCATGTGTGTGGTCTCCTTGTCCCAAATGCACAACCTCAATCTAACCTTGAGAAAACATGGGACAAACCCAACTGAGGGACTTCCGACAAAAACACTTGATGAGTATTCATCAAAGTGTCAAGGCCTTGAAAGGCTGAAGGTTTGTCAGAGATCGGGGACCGGGAGAGACCAAATAACTAAATGTGACGTGGGATACTGGAACAGAAAATGGAAATTTGTGGGAAAACTGGTGAATTTCATGTTAGGTCTGTAGTGCAGTTAGAAGCACCGTGCCCCCGTTGACTTCCTGGTTTCGATCACGGTACTGCGGTTCTAGAAAACTCACACTGAGGGCAGCTGGGCGAAGGGTAAAGCAGAGGGACTCTCTGCCCCATCTGTGCAACTCTCCTAGAAGTCTTAACTCACTTTGAAATAAAAAGTTAAAAAAAAGGGAAAATTCTGATAGAGTTTGAATCGGATCCTTACTGGCTAGGTGACCCAGTGCAAACTAGGTAACCCCTTGGTACCTCAATTTCTCCATCTGGAAAATGGGTATTGAGGTAATAGCCACCTGACAAGGTCACTGTAAAAATTAAATGAATAAACACATGTACTGTGTTGAGAATGGGATCTGGTTCTGAAATGCTGTAACCAATGTCATCTGCTGTTAGTATCACTAATCTCACCACCCTCGTTTCTGCTATTTCTCTTTTGTTGGGAGAGAATGGGGTGAAACAAGTATAGCAATTCAGTGTCCTCTCTGTCAGCTTAGCAACCTGGACATTTCATAGTATCTGCCAGGTAACTGTGGCATAAGGATTTTAAAACACACAGGACTTTCCCGGAGGTCCAGTAGTTACGACTCCATGCTTCCAATGCAGGGGAAGAGGGTGCAACCCCTGGTTGGGGAACTAAAATCCCATGTGCCGCATGGCACAGGCAAAAAATTAAAAAATAAAACTGACAGAAGTTATTAATTTCATATAAAAACCCAGATATTGCACTTTTTTTGAGCAACAAAGGGAGAGGAAGCTCTGGAAAATTTGGCTTACTTTCTGCCATGCCGTCACACATTACACACAAGGAGCGTCTGCCCCTTTTAGATGCGCATGTGCTCTCCCTGGGACCACACTCCCCTCCCCTCCTTATTGCCTTCCCACCACGAAGGATAAATCCTACCATCCTTGGCTTGATATCTTTTCTACAGTTAAAAATTTTTTGTGTGTATCTGTGGTTGGCTGAATAAATGACCCCAAAGATACCTCTGTTCTAACCCCCAGAACCTGTGACTATGTTACTTTACATGGCAAAATGAAGTTTTCCTATGTGACGCAGGACTTTAAGAAGGATGGATTATTCTTAATTAGCCAGCGAGCCCAATGTAATCACAAGGGTCTAATAAGAGGGAGGCAAGAAGGTCTGCTGAAAGAGGAGATAAAAACAATGGAAACGGATGCTGGAGTGATACAATTTGAAGATGGAGGAACGGGCTACAAGAAAAGGAATGTGGGCAGCCTCTAGAAGCTGGAAAAGGTGACAGGATGGATTCTCCCCTGGAGCCTCCGGAAGGAATGCAGCCCTGCTGATACCTTGATTTTAGAATCCTGACCTTGAAGACAAAAAGATAACGAATTAAAAAATATATATTTTTGGCCATGTCACATAGTATGCAGGCTCTTACTTCTCTGACCAAGGATCAAACCCACGCCTCCTGCATTGGAAGCACAGAGTCTTAACCACTGGACTGCCAGGGAAGTCCCAAGAGAACAACTGTGTTATTTTAAGACATGAAATTTGTGGCAATTTTTTGTATCACCAGTAGGACACTAATCGTGCTCCTGTCTCCAACAAAAATAAGAGAGAAAAATGAGGGAGAGGCTAGTTTCTCTTAGGCTCAGTCCACTTTACTCACTCATGTGACCTGCCCTGTTCCTGTGGCCATTCGTGTTTGCTGCCCCCGGACCCAGAAGCCGTACTCATTCATTCATTCATGCAAGCATGCATGCAAGTCCTGTAATTATTCACTGGGGACACAATGAGAATAAGACACAGAATCTGCCCTTAAGAATCTTACAGTGCAGGTGAATATTTGAGGGGATTAAACACAACATTTAAGCTTCAAAAAGAGAAAAATCGTATGAGAAATGTGCAAAAAAGAAAGAAAAAAAAAGGACTTTCCTGTTGTTCCAGTGGGCTGGGACTCCTTGCTATCAAGGCAGGGGGCCTGGGTTTGATCCCTGGTCAGGGAACTAGATCCCACCTGCCGCAACTAAGAGTTTGCATACTGAAACAAAGACTGAAGATCGCAGGTGCTGCAACTAAGACTGCTCACAGCCCCCACCCCAAAAAGAAGTATGAAAACACACAAAATTTTAGAAAATCGGACACGTTGCCTCAATGTCATCTAAGTTCTGTCCTCACAACTGGAGGAAATAGATATCCCATGGTGACCATCTCAAAAGGAAGGAAAGTGAAGCTCAGTGAAGTTAAGTAACAGACTGAAGGTTGCACAGCTGGTAAGTGGCAAGCGAGCTCCAGCAGGAGCCTGTCTTTGTTCTGTATTTCCAAGAGGCGCTCAAATCTGTCAGAGCCTCCCCCGAGGAGCACACCAAGCTATTGAACTCTTGAACTCAAACCTTACCCGCCTGCGCTTAAGCAGTGGCACATTTTACGGTGATTAACCTGGCCCAGAGCTGGCCCTGGACTGGGCTGTTTGTGGTTGCAGCCACTTGGTGACACATTCAGAGCAGATGAAACAACTTGTCCAGAAATAGCAGATCAGCACTAACTCCACACTTGGCTGGGAGGATTTGGCTCCTAGCCACTCGCAACACCAGCCTGCCGTCAGAGCTTCTATTCTGGATATTTACACCAAGAGGGGGCTGAGGGCTTCCCTGGTGGCTCAGAGGCGAAGAATCCGCCTGCCAATGCAGGGGACGCAGGAGATGTGGGTTCCATCCCCGGTCCAGGAGGATCCCACATGTTGGGGAACAATTAGTCCCGTGCACCACAATTAGTGAGCCTGTGTACTCGGGCCCAGGGACTGCAACTACTGAAGTCTGTGAGCCTTAGAGCCTGGGCTTTGCAACATGAAAAGCCACTGCAATGAGAAGCCCATACGCTGCAACTAGAGTAGCCTCTGCTCCCTTATCTAGAGAAAAGGCCATGCAGCAATGAAGACCTAGCACAGCCAAAATAAATAAATTCTTAAAATAGAAAAAAAAAAAAAAAAAGAGGGCTGTGAATGCCAGTAGGCAGCTGGAGTCAACTGCTCTGCACAGAGATAACTTGGTCACTGTCATCCTTGGGCATACCCACATATTTCTCCCCCTAATCAGCCACGGGTGTCAGAGTCTGATTGCTGTTCAGTTGCTAAGTCATGTCCCACGCGAGGCTTCCCTGTCTTCCACTAACTCCCAGAGTTTGCTGAAGTTCATGCTCATTGAGTCAGTGATGCTATCAAACAATCTCATTCTCTGTCACCCCCTTCTCCTTTTGTCTTCAATCTTTCCCAGCATCAAGGTCTTCTCCAATGAGTCAGCTCTTAGCATCAGTCCTTCCAATGAATATTCAGGACTGATTTCCTTTAGGACTGACTTGTTTGATCTCCTTGCAGTCCAACGGACTCTCAAGAGTCTTCTCCAACACCACAGTTTGAAAGCATCAATTCTTCGGTGTTCAGCCTTTTTTATGGTCCAGCTCACATCTGTACATGACTTCTGGAAAAACCACAGCTTTGACTATCCAGACCTTTGTCAGCAAAGTGATGTCTTTGCTTTTTAATATGCTTTAGGTTTTTTTTTTTTCTCTCTTTTTTTATAGGCTAATTACTTTACATCATTACAGTAGTTTTTGTCATACATTGAAATGAATCAGCCATGGATTTACATATATTCCCCATCCCAGTCCCCCCTCCCACCTCCCTCTCTTCCAAGAAAGAAGCATCCTCTAATTTCATGGCTGCAGTCACCTTGCATAGTGATTTTGGAGGCCAAGAAAAGAAAAATCTGTCACTGTTTCTACTATCACAGAGCCTGATAAAGGCCCCCAGATGTTTTTCCCTTCCTTCTCTCTCATAGGGACAAAGTCTGCACATTGGAGCTGGGGCCATCCATGGCCACCCTGACATCTCCTAACATCCCTTGCAGCTAGGTTCAGCCAAGTACCTAAGCGTTGACCAGTGTCACTTGAGTATATGTGTGATGTGCAACCCCGAGGTTGGGCTCTTAAAAGGAAGGTGTGGCCCCATTGTTCCTCTCATCCCCTTTCCCTCTGGCTGGGCTAACCTTGGTGTGAGCCATCCTGGGTCATGAGGTGGAAGGCAGCAACTGGGGACAGAGGAGCTGCAAGAGGGAAGTGGTCTGAGTGTCTAACTCTGTAGAGCGGCTTATACCCAGAGTGTTATGAGAGAGAAATGCACTGCTATCCTGTTGAACTGCTTTTTTAAAAATAGCTTTTAAAAAATACTTAATTCATTTATTTGGCTGCACTGGGTTTTAGCTATGGCATGTGGGATCTTTAGTTGCAGCATGTGAATTCTTAGTTGCATCCTATGGGTTCTAGTTCCCTGACCAGGGTTCAAACCCAGGCCTACTGCATTGGAAGTACACAGTCTTACCCACTGGACCACCAGGGAAGTCCCCTGTGGAACCATTTTTAATTCTGGTCTTTGTTATAGCTACGAGGGCTTCCCTCACAGCTCAGTTGGTAAAGAATCCACCTGCAATGCAGGAGACTCTGGTTCAATTCCTGGGTAGGGAAGCTCCTCTGGAGAAGGGATGGGCTGCCCACTCCAGTATTCTTGGGCTTCCCTGGAGGCTCAGCTGGTAAAGAATGTGTCTGCAATGCGGGAGACCTGGGTTCGATCCCTGGGTTGGGAAGACCCCTGGAGAAGGGAAAGGCTACCCACTCCAGTATTCTAGCCTGGAGAAATCCATGGACTGTATAGTCCCTGGGGTCGCAAAGAGTCTGACACAACTGAGCGAATTTCACTTGTTACAGCAGCTAAGCTGTATACACTCCAACGCTACTCCCAGACCCTCACACACCACTGATGTCAAACGGAACTCTCCAAGACAGGGGTCCTGGCAGTTTTCTGATAGAAATTCTCTGGGTGCAGTAGCAATTCCATTACTTAAGTAGATGTCCAGGAGAAAAGTTGAGGAAAAGGACAGGGTCAGCCCCAGACAAAAGTTCCTTCCGATGACAAAGCCAGGGGAACACTGCATTCTAGCTACTCTGGAAGCTCGTGAGAAAATTTTAAGACAGAATGTGGTAGGTTGTCTTTGAACATGGCTCACAAAAATCCCCTGAATACTGTATGTAGGTGCTAATGCCTCTATCTGGTGGTGGGGCCTCTTTCCCTTCCCCTTGAATCTGGGCTGGACTTGTGATTGCTTTGACCAATAATAACACGCGGCAGAGTGATGTTCTGGAACGTCCAGAGCTGGCAGTTCTGGCCTTCGTCTTCTTGAAACCCAGCTGCCATGCTGTCAGGAAGCTGACCAGACAGATGGAGGAAGAGAGGCCCACGTGCAGGAGAATCAAAGCGCCCAGCATAGAGCAGCGCCGGCTGCCAGACGAGTGAGTACGGCCCTCCTGGACATCTCAGCTGAATGTGAGAGCATGGTGACCCCAGGCATCACCAGAAAGAGCAGGAGAATCACCTAGCTGAGCCCAGAATCACCTAGCTCAACCCCAGAAATCGTGAGGAGTAACACAGTCTTCAGGGGGCTTCCTCAGTGGCTCAGCAGTAAAGAATCTGCCTGCAACGCAGGAGCCTCAGGAGACACAGGCTTGATCCCAGGGTCAGGACGACCCCCAGGTCAGGACGATCCCCTGGAGTAGGGGGATACTGGCAACCCACTCCAGTATTTTTACCTGGGGAATTCCATGGACAGAGGAACCTGGTGGGCTACAGCCCATAGGGTCACAAAGAATTGGCCACGACTGAAGTGACTTTGCACACACAACACACTGCTGCTGTTTCAAGCCCCTAAGTTTGGGGCTGGTTTGTTACACAGCAGTAGCTGGTCCATACACAGGAACCACCTGACTTTTCTTTATTTCTGCTCAGGTCCAGTTACAGCTCCTCAAAGTCCCGTGTACTCTTCTTTCATAGCGTCAATCACGTCACCATTATTTAATTAGTGTGACTACTTGTTAAGTATATTTAGGTGGTAGGAAGTGTGTACTCAGGAGGTTCTCAGACTTGGATTCAGAATTATGTTCTGTTGCTCTCTGACTGTGTGACCTTGGGGAGCTCACTTTGGCTCTCTGGGACTCAATTTACTCATTTACAATGTGGAAGAAATATTAGTACTTACTTAATGAGATTTTTGTGAGATGAAATGAGAGGATGTTTGTTAAACTTCCAGCATGGTAGCTGGTACACAGCATGCCCTTGATTAATATTTGTCGACTGAAAGAATGAAATGGTTGATGAAAGAGTTCTACAGGGGCTACCCTGGTAAAGAATCCGCCTGCAGTGTAGGAGACCCAGGTTCCATACCTGGGTTGGGAAGATCCCCTGAGGAGGAAATGGCAACCCACTCCAGTGTTCTTGCCTGGAGGATTCCATGGACAGAAGAGCCTCGTGGGCTACAGTCCATGGGGTCACAGAGCTGGACATGAATGAGCGACTAAGTACATACACACTACAGTTCTACAAATAATCGCTGACTGAATGAACCAACTACTCAATGTCACTTTCTTGGTGAGACCTCACTTGATGGAAAGATACAGCTTGTCTCCACTGCCACATCCCAATCCTCCTGCTGCTGACCTCCGTCCTTTTCTTTTTGGCTGCACCAGGTGGCATGTGGGATCTTAGTTCCCCAACCAGGGATCGAACCTGGGCCCCTTGAAATGGAAGTGCAGAGTCTTAACCACTAGACTGCCCAGAAAGTTCCCCAACTCTGCTCTTCATTCACAGTATTTATCACCATACAAACAACAGACTTACTTGTTCTATCTCCTATGTCGGTTTTTATCTGTCTTTCCCACCACAAAAATAAATTTTTAGCTGTTTTGTTCCCCAAAGTATCTCAAGTGCCCGGAACCATGCCCAGCACACAGTAGGTGTCAACAAACATTTGATGAATGAATGAATAAATCTAAGAAGTGTTCATGGGCATCCATGACTTTTGGGGACGTGTGGACACAAGCATGTGGAAAGCAGTCCCATTAGAAAAAGGCCCCGCACGTTTAAAGTGTCCTGATAATGATGTACGTCTGTGATGACTCTGATGTGAAGGGTACCGTCTAGGGTCATGTACCTGATGGGGAAGGGAATGCTGGCAAACAGTGCCCAGCTCTATTCAACATCAACCAAGCTCATGAACACCTTCTCAAAGCCTTCCCTCCAAGAATATGGATTTATTAATAGGTTTGTGGCTAAAGGGATTTTCTGTCTCTGGAAAATTTCATTGGGATCTACAATCTCACAGCGTTGTTGAACTATCCCTCCTGACCATTGTGAAAATGAGATGATTATGCCAAAGCTGCCCAAACATCGTTTGGGAACGGATCAACCTCTGTTGACCCTCTCATGTGGGGTGATGATGCTGATACAATAACCTTAATTCGGAGCTTATAATGTGCCAGGAAAGTCTCTGAGAGCATTGTATGTATTAACTCATTTAACTCTCATAAGAATTCTATGAAGTGATATCATCATCAGCCCATTATACAGGTGAGAATACTGTGTACCAGAGAGGTTAAGAAACTTTTGCAAGGCCACCCAGCTAGACAGTGGATGGGGAAATGCTACGGTGGGCCAGGTCGCAAAGGAACGGAGAAACTGCCTTGTGAGGGCAGCACTGTGGGACGGGTGCTGGCAGGCCGCATGGAACACGTGCTCCACGCTCATGACCACGGGCATCTGGAAGAAGCAAGCCTGGCTCCAAGGCCACTTCCTGTCCCCGGCCGTAGCAGGGAGGCACCTGACACATTCTTCCGGAGACTTCTACCTGACCTTCCCAGGCTGAATGTTTGCCTCCCTCTTTTAAAACATTCTCTTTCCATGGGTCCCCTGCCTACGCCTCCTGTCGTATTTAAATATACATCTGCACCATGGTGAACTTTCATTCCCCTGGAGTAAGTTTGCCAGTAAAAACAAAAGTGGCCTCAACATGTAGAAGTTCACAGAAAAGCCCATTTATGGAAAAATATAGTGTTTATGCTGTTGGGTACTGAGCGCCTTAAGAGGGAGCAGGATGAACATTCTTTTATCAAAGCTCTGTAGAGCTGGAAGGGGTCTGAGGAATTAACCCTCCCCTCCTTCCTTTCCTTCTTTGAGCATTTACAGTCACCTAATGGTTGCCTACCCAATGTCCATTTCCTCCCCATTCTTGTTAAGAGAAGCCACCCAGAGTAGCAATGTACCCAGGTAAAAATAACCCCTTCTCTAGCCTCGCCTGCAGCCAAGGGTGGCCATATGATACAAATCCAGCCAATACAAGACTTGAAAACTTTAGCTTTCCTGATCATGGCTTTGCTCCTTCTTGATTCTTCTTTATTCTGCTTGCCTGGAATGTGGAGGTGAGGGCTGGAGGTGAAGCAGCCATTTGGTGAGTATTAGGTGACAAGAATGAGGATGAAAGCTAGAGATTAAGGACAATAATGGAGATAGACCAAGGAAAGCTGGGACATTGGGTTTTCTGTGGCTTCTGGCTGGATGAACTCTAACTGAAAATGTGTGCTAGATGCCACACATATTCTGTGAGATGTCCTGTGAGATTAAGGGACCGTTCCTGCCATCCAGAAGGTCAAATACAGCCCAACCCCTGTACTTTACAGATGGGAAATTAGAAGATCAGAGATTGACCAGGGTCATAGATGAATTATTAACAGAAATGGGATTAGAACCTGGACTTCTGTCCTAAGACTAGTTTTGCTGCTTTTACTAGTCTAGGGGTCTCAGAGTGCAACAGAAATCCCTAATGGGTGTATGGAAGATAATTTTAGATGAATCCCTTTTTAATTCTTTTAATCTATCTCATAGGCAGCCTAGCTCAGAGATTAAGAGCTCAGACTCTGGAACTAGACTGCCTGGGTTCAAATCCTGGCTTCACTATTCATTAGCTGAGTGACTCTGAACATGTTATTGGCCCCCTCTGTGCCTCAGTTTCCTCCTCCTCTTCTATAAAACAGACATGATAATAATTTCTATATTATATAGTAGTTGTGAGTAGTTAATGAGGTGCCACTTGGAACATAATTTTAAATAAATATTCATTATTAGTAGGTCAAAGAGAAAAAATCTCTGATACTCACTAATCTCTTTTTAGCTAAGAGATTCAGAGACTTGGCCAGAATTTAATAATACTATTTTATTTTCAGTGAACTTATTTTTATCACTTCTCTCTATTTATAGCAAATAATGCTGTCTTTCCACTTAAGGCAACGCTACAAACTTCCCTTCTAAAATGAATTTATTTTAAGCCCAAAGAAATCTATAAATTAAAAAAAAATCAAATAACAAAATACAAGTGGTACTTGTGTGTGTGTGTGTGTGTGTGTGTGTGCACTCAACTGCTCAGTCATGTCACAGATGGGATTTAAATGTGACAAAAATCATGAATAAGAATTGGAGTGCCTGACGTTTGGGAAACACTTTCTGGACCAAGCGAGAAAACTGTGCAGCATCTACCCTGTAACACCCCCTACCACGATCAAGGCAGACATCACTAACTGATCCCCACATGCTTCTCCACTGAGGCCCACAGGCCTCAGATGTTCATCGAATGAAATTCAGCAAAGGCTTCCTTTTTTTTTTTTTTTCCATAAATAAATTGTCAGGTTAAATTTGCACTAACGTCTGCTCTGACTTTTTTTTTTTTTATTAGTTGGAGGCTAATTACTTTACATCATTACAGTAGTTTTTGTTATATATTGAAATGAATTAGCCATGGATTTACATGTATTCCCCATCCCAGTCCCCCCTCCCACCTCCCTCTCCACCCGATCCCTCTGGGTCTTCCCAGTGCACCAGGCCCGAGCACTTGTCTCATGTACCCAACCTGGGCTGGTTATCTGTTTCACCCTAGATAATATACATGTTTCAATGCTGTTCTTTTGAAACATCCCACCCTCGCCTTCTCCCAGAGTCCACAGGTCTGTTCTATACATCTGAGTCTCTTTTTCTGTTTTGCATATAGGGTTATCGTTATCATCTTTCTAAAGTCCATATATATGTGTTAGTATACTGTAATGGTCTTTATCTTTCTGGCTTACTTCGCTCTGTATAATGGGCTCCAGTTTCATCCATCTCATTAGAAGTGATTCAAATGAATTCTTTTTAATGGCTGAGTAATATTCCATGGTGTATATGTACCACAGCTTCCTCATCCATTCGTCTGCTGATGGGCATCTGGGTTGCTTCCATGTCCTGGCTATTATAAACAGTGCTGCGATGAACATTGGGGTGCACGTGTCTCTTTCAGATCTGGTTTCCTTGGTGTGTATGCAAAGGCTTCCTTGATTTCTCCCATTCTGACAAAATCCAGAACCTGACATTGCAAGCTGCTGCTAAGAACACACCAGATTGAGCTGCAGGCAGCAGCAGAAAGGTCATGAGTCTTGGTGCATTTAAGGTCGTGTTTTTATCATTTGTACAGAAAGAGTCAGATGTGCCAGGAGCTGCTTCTGGGGAGGAGTCGCGGGGGGCTGTGAGAGAGATGGAACTGCTCCCTCTGCACTAGGTGTGTGTGGCAACTACGTGCACAACGCAATTAAGACATCATGAAAGAAAAGGGCACGGGGGTATTTTCTGGTGGGTTAGAGCTGACAAAGTTTCTGGATGTCTTGAAGAGCAGAGGAGAAGCAAAAGCAGGTTTGTCTGTAGTTTAACTTCCATGGTAGAGGTGACAGCTGAGCTCGTGGCTCAGCTCGCGATGCCCACTGGCTGGTTATCTAACTTTGCCGTGGGTGGTGGTTTTGCCTCCAGCTAGGCCTAGGTTGCTTACCTGCAAGAGCCCCAGGATGCTTCTGACTTCTCTGTATCTCTGAGGACATAGTTCGGCACTCCAAGGGTTAACCAAACATGTGCTATTCAGTGATAATCTTCTGGATTTCCTTCCCTCTCTCTGCCCCCATCCACACCCCCATTTCTAGTGACACAGGACTCCTGGAGCCCTCGAGCCATTCAGGCAGTGGCTGTCACTCAGGCAGTCAGAGCTGGGCATCTTACACTGGCCAGTGACCACTGGACATGTCCCAGGATTGATTTGAACTGGCTTCGATGGGTCTACAGGGTCCAAGCATCGATGCCACACCAGTCAGGACAGCATTTCTGCTTCTTCAGACACTGCCAGCCACTCTGGCGTTGAAGGGGTTCCTACAGAAGGCACATCTGAAGGGGCAGGTGCATAGTTCATGTTTTTTCTTTGCCGGCACCTTGCATAGCCCAGGAGGGAGGGAGTCTGTGGGCAAGGAGTGTCACCGAGGAGGTGAGGCTGCTCGGCTTCACAATGAGGACAGCTGGGGCTGTGAGTGTGGAATTTCTGTCTGTACTGTCACAGCTGGGACTTCAAACCTGCTACACGGTGCATTCTGGGAATAAACGTGGGCTTCCCAATGGCTCAGCAGGTAAAGAATCCGCCTGCCAAGGCAGGAGACACAGGGGGCCAAGAGATGCAGGTTCGATCCAGGGGTCAGCAGGTCCCCTGGAGGAGGAAATGGCAACCCACTCCAGTATTCTTGCCTGGGAAATCCCACGGACAGACAGGCCTGGTGGGCTAGGGGCCGCAAAGAGCTGGACACGACTGACTAAGCACAGCACACTCCTGAATAAATATTTGTTTGTTCATGATGAGTGAATGAGTGAGTGAGGTGAGCAGAATAATGCCTCCCTGGCCCATTATCCATCCTAATCCCCAGAGTCTGTGACTATATGAGGTTACACGGCAAAAGGGGATTAAAGCTGCAGGTGGAATTAAGGTTGCTAATCAGCTGACTGTAAAATGGGAAGAGGAGCCTGGATTACCCAGGGGGATGCAGTGTTACCACATAGTCCTTGAAAGCAGAAGAGGGAGGCAGGAGAGATGTGTAACCACAGAAGATCAGAGTGATGCTACATGAGCAGGACCTGACTCTGCTGACTCTGAAGATGGGGGAGGGGCCACAAGCCGAGAAATGCACCAGAAGGTGCAAAAGGCAAAGAAATGGATTCTTCCCTGGAGCCTCCAGAAGGAAAGCAGTCCTGCTGACACCTTGATTTTAGCTCATCAAGACCTTATGACCTCAGACTTTTGAACTCCAGAACTGTAAGATAACAAATGTGTGCTGTTTTAAGCCACCAATTTTGCAGTCACATTTGTTACAGCAACAATAGTAAACAATATAACAATACTCATAAATAATAATAATAATACTCATAGAACTCCCCTGGTGGTGCAGTGGATAAGAATCCGCCTGACAATGCAGAGAACATGGGTTTGATGCCTGGGCCAGGAAGATTCCACATGCCATGGAGCAACTAAGCCCGTGTACCTTAACTACTGAGCTGGCACTCTGGAGCCCTTGGGCCACAGCTACTAAAGCCGGGCACCTAGAGCCTGTGGTCCGCCACTAGAGGAGCCCGTTACTGAAGAGCCCGAGCGCTGGAACTAGGGAGGAGCCCGTGATCGCTGCAACTACAGAAGGACCGCGGGCAGCAGTGAAGACCCAGCGCAGCCAAAAATTTAAAAAGTGAAAATAAAATAGTAATACTGCTCCTGAATGTGTGGTGTTTCTTCTGCACCATGCTCTATTCTCAGGGTTTTACACTGACTCATTTAATCCTTGCAACAATCTTAGCAACACAATGGAGATGCCTGAAGATTTGTGATCTGAATCTTACAAATGTGGAAACGGAGGGCCAGAAAAATGAAGCTGCTTGCCTGTCACACCGCTGTTAGGTGGTCGAACTGGAATAGGAAGTCAGGGTCCGGATGCAGAGGCCACGTCTGCACCCCCACACTTGGTTATGAAGCTTATATGAGGGCGTGTGTGCGACATTGTAAGACCAGAAGGGAATAATGCAAGACAAGGACTTTTCGTCCAGGCTGCCTGGAGGACGGTCCCGGCTGGGGCCGAGCCTGTGGGAAAGGAAAAACACCCAGTCCTCTATGCCTTTACCAAAATATCCTCTCACATTCTGAACTGAGTGGAAAAAGTTATTAAACATTCTATGTTCAAAATGCGTAACTATATATAAAGTTGCTGAATCTGTATGCACACCCTCGTAGACCAGCCTGGCAGGACCCTGTGACTGTGGGTGCCCAAATTACAGGACAATTGGAAACAACTGTTCCCCTTGCACAGTAAGTGAGTGCATGCTCAGTCATGTCCAACTCTTTGCGACCCCACAAACTGTAGCCCACCAAGCTCTTCTGTCCAGGGGATTTCCCTGGCAAGAATACCGGAGTGGGTTGCCATTTCCTCCTCCACGGGGTCTCCTGTGTCTCCTGCATGGGAAGGCAGATTCTTTACCACTGAGCCACCTATGAAGCCCCTTGCACAATAAGGCAAAGCTGAGAAACAGAGAAACATCAGTAGTCTGTCTTCCTTGAAAAATACGAGGGGCTCGCCTGGAGGTCCATTGGTTAAGACCCCTCGCTGCCAATGCAGGGGGCGTGAGTTTGATCCCTCGTCACGGGACCAAGATCCCATATGCAATTCAGGGTGGCCAGAAAAGATTTTTTTAAAAAAAGAGGCATTACAATTTTTTGACATTTTCTTCATCAGAATGTTTTGGCATTGACTCTGACTCTTTTAAATACTGTATTAAAATATCGATCATGATTACTGAGTTTTGGACATCCTCTTAAATTCTGCACCTGGGAGAATGCCTTTTTTTACTTTACTTTCGTCTCAGCCCTAAGGACTGACGCTGAAGCTGAAATTCCAATACTTTGGCCACCTGATGCGAAGAACTGACTCATTTGAAAAGACCCTGATGCTGGAAAAGATTGAAGGTGGGAGGAGAAGGGGATGACAGGGGTTGGATGGCATCACCGACTCGATGGACATGAGTCTGAGCAAGCTCTGGGAGTTGTTGACGGACAGGGAAGCCTGTGCTGCAGTAATGGGGTCGCAAAGAGTCGACACGACTGAGCGACTTAAGTGAACTGAAGTGAAGCCTGGTTACGGCACATCCTGGCATTGTGACTTCCTTCCTTGGAGCCTCAGTTTTCTCATCTGTCAAATGGTAACGAACTTGCCACAAGCGCTCAAGTGAGGACCAAAGGAGTGAACACAGCCAAAGCCCTCAGCCTGGCCCCCTCCCCGGGCCCCCAGAAGCCCTTCCGACCCCACCGCCCTGCCGCCCCGGGTAAGCTATTTTCACCAGGATTCAGCACCTGTCACTAAACAGGCGGTTTGACTCTGAGTGGCCATGGTGAGGTTGGCGGTCCCTAAATATTTGTCAAATAAAGGCTGGATATTAGGACACACTATGAGAATTACTGCCCCGGGGTTTCGAGAACCATCAGAGAGCAGAGAACAGAGGCACAAGCTGGAGAGACATCTATTATGAATTTCTTCCCCCCTGGGAAGGCGGTGGCGGGTGGTGGTGGACAGAAGGGGCTGGTTTTAAAATAATAAAGTCAATTTGGTACGGTCTGCTTTGGTGTTTTGAGATCTTTGAAAGAGATATTGTGTGGCTGCGGGAGGGGGGTGGCTGGGAAGCGGGTGATATTTATACTGTAAAGAGGGGGCCCTGACCTTTGCTGGCGGCGGCCGGTCCTCGTCGAACGTGCCGCTGCCTGGACCGCCTCTGCCGCCGCAGACTTCGACTGAGACTAATGCAAGCCAGCTGAGCAGCGGGGGCCTTGACCGACCCCTCTCGCTTGGGTGGTTTCAATTTTTTTGCACAGCCCAGACATCTCAGGGGCAGAGCAAGCTCTCAGCCCCACCACCCGCCCCCCCACCCCACTCCACCCCACCCCCAGCCGCCTCTTGCTGCTCAGGCAGGGACCCCGGGTGGGCAATGCTGTGGGTTGAACTGTGTCCCCTGAAAAGATCTGTTCAACTCCTAACCCCCGGTCCCTGTGACTGTGACCTTAGGTGGAGATAGGGTCTCCGCAGATGTAACGGAGGTTAAGATGAGGTCATCTTGGATTAGGGTGGCACCCAACCAATGACTCAGCGTCCTTTTAAGAAGGGGGCATTTGGACACAGACACCCAGGGAGAAAGTGCCGGGAAGAGTAAGGCAGAGAGTGGACGCGGAGGGAGCCAGCAGCCATCGGAAGTGAGGAGACAGGCATGGAACACACGGTCCCTTGGTACCTGCAGAGGGAACTGACCTAGTAAATAACACTTTGATTTCAAACTCTAGCCTCCAGAACTGTGCCGCAAGAAATTTTTTTTCTTAAAGGCATCCCCGGTTTCTGGTACCTTGTTATGGCAGCCTTCGGGAACTAGTCCAGCTGATCTTGTTGACTTGCTGGCATTCATCACTTTTCTTTCCAGCTTTCGCAGGGACAGGGCTGTGGGCATAGGACAGCCTGGGCTCTGAACTGCAAAATTCAGGGACGCCTCCGGGCCGTGTCACTGAGGAGCTGGCCCTCTAGATCGAGCATGTCCCCAGTCTGAGCCTCCATTTCCACGTCGGTGCAAGAAAGATCTCAAACTAGATCCATGTATCCAGAGTTTACCTCCCGACCTCTTCATGCTTTTCACCACATCTCCAAGCCACTATTACGTATTTTACTTACTATTTCTATTAAGTCAACTTCAGATTGACTTGCGTTGAGAAAACTTTGCTTTGTCCTAAGTCATACTGTCTACAAAATCATCCATTGTTTTTCTTAAATAAATTTGTCTGAGAAAAAGACTTTACATCACTACCGTATGAGAAAATCAATACCACTTGCCATCTGTAATGAAAATGTAAAAATAGAAAATACACAGAAAATAAATGGTTTTAGTTCTAGCTAAATACAGTTGCATGCCAAAGGCCTTAAAGCTAGGCTCGTCTCTATTTCTGTGTCCTTGAGCAACCATAAATACTCCTTGGACTTTAGTCCTCAACCAACATCGCAGATAACTCCCCACCAAAAATCACAATATCTGTCGAGCACAATGACTTATGTTTCTCAAGCACATATTGTGTTCTAGGCAGTATACTGTGCAGTTCATAAATACTAACTCCTTTCATCTTTCATCTTTACAACAATCCTAGCTATGGGCTACAAGCTATGGGCTACAAGCTATGGGCTTCCTAGGGAGCTCAGTGGTAAAGAATCCGTCTGCCAATGCAGGAGATTCAGGTTCGATCCCTGGGAAGTGACAACCCACTCCAGTATTCTTGCATGGAAAATCCCATGGACAGAGAAGCGTGGCGGGGCTACATTCCGTGGGGTCACAGAGTCAGACATGACTTAGCTATTGAACAACAACAACAAATGAGTCGGGCCACTGTTGTACTTTGGGCTGAAGAAGCTGAGGCACAGAAAGGTTAAGCAATCAAACTAAGGTCACACAGCTTCAAAGGGGCGGGAGTTGAACCTAGATCTTGAAAATATCACAGGGTGAAACACAAGGTAAGAGTGGTTGTTTAAGTTTTTGCAGAAACTTTCTCATGCAAGCAAATATCTGTACATTTAGCATGTAGTGGGCTGTGACACAGAAAGTCTTTTTAGTGTGGACTGTGATCAGAGAAGGTTGAAAGCCATTGATATCTCGTGCAACTCTCTCATTTTACAGGTGGGAAAGATGAGTTCCAGAGAGAAGGCTATGTTACCCCTGACACTGTCCCACGCTGGGCAAACACTGTCCCTTTTAACAACCTGCCCCAACCTTCCAGGCCAGGGCAATCGGCCCGCCGTCCCAAGGTGCAATATCGGATGCCCACGTGGTGAACAACCCCATGGCAGGTGACACGCCACAGGAGAGGTTAAAGCCCCAGCAGGAGCAGATGCTAAGAATCTGGGCCTCCGAGGTCACAGGTCCCACTCCCTCCCCCATGGCGGAGTCCTCCTGTGCATCCTTTTGGCCACATACCTACTTTGGTCCCAGGGGTCTCTAAGGAGGTCATTCAGAGAAGCCTGGAGAATGTAAAGGTCAGGCAGCTGACCGAGGCCCAAACGCAGCAGCAGCTGTGATGGTTCCAGGCTGTGGCTTGGGGGTTTGCCCAATCTTTTGAGTAGCCAGTTCTTGGAGACCACAATCTAGGGCTGGAGCAGCAGAGGCACAAGGTCTGGTGAGACCTGGAGAGGTTTCCGAACACGTCAGAAGGGGCCCTGGTTGCCCCAAAGAGGGACAAACACACACAGAGATGAGGATCCCAGGACGAAGTAGCAGGGGCAGCCGATGGCCCAACAATCAAGGTTCTAGCCCAACAACAAACACTCCAGGGAGCAACCCATATTCTGGGGGCAGAAGAGGCATAGAGACTAGGGGCTACACAGGAGGCAATACAGTGAGATGCTGGGAAGCATCCAACTGCCCCTCCAAACGGGAATGGCTAAACACCACAATTCATCTGTGAGAATAATCGTTACTGTTGTGCCAGTTGCTCAGTCGTGTCCGACTCTCTGCGACCACTCTGTAGCCCACCAGGCTCCTCTGTCCATGGCAGTTCCCAGGCAAGAATACTGGAGTGGGTAGCCATTCCCTTCTCCAGGGGATCCTTCTGACCCAGGGATCGAACCCGCAACTCCAGCATCGCAGGCAGATTCTTTACCATCTGAGCCACAAGGGAAGCCCTAAGAATAATAACAGCCAACACTAACAAAATGCCTTGACTGTTCCAAGTACTGCCCTAGGCCCTGTGCGTGTACTATTTAGCATCCAGATCCACAACAGATCAACTACTCCTAGAGACCCCATTTCACAGATGGGAGAATCAGGTCTCAGAGAGGTTATCTGTGTGAAGTCACACAGCCAGTAAGTGGTGATGCCGGGATTCAAACCCAGGTGGTTGGTTTTTCTGATGGAGCAGATGGAGGCCATAAACCAGAATAATCTGGGTATATCTGGACTAACTTTAAGAGATCTACAAAACACACCATTTAGTGACAAATATAAAAGGCAGTTTATAAAACAAGATGAACAGCAAGGTATTTATTTTTTTAAGGAATTTTCCAGTTGTGGGAAGAGAAATACACATACACTTACACACAAATACACACACACAGACACACATACTCGCTGAGATGTTCCAGAAAGATACAATACTAACATTATTATGTGATTTAAAACAAATACACGAAAAACTAAAAATCACCATAAAAAGGCAAGCGGATCAGGGCCTGAAGGATGACGCTGCCTGCCTGGGGCACGCGGACACTGCTGAATGTGAAATGACGCTGAGAGAGCGAGCTTAGAGACAATAGAGAGCAGCGCTGAGACATCGGAAAAACTCTCTACGAGTTCCCTTGGATCAGGGCAAGAGGCCTCCAGGGTGGGATTTGGGCTGTGGTCCCCCTTTCCTAACAACTTTTAGGAGCAGAAAAGTCTGATTTGTTCTAAGGTACAAATTCTGTATCCCTAGCCTGGTTCTGTCCTGACCTCGGCTTCTCTCTGAGTGAGGATGGATCTGCAGTGTCTGTCTGTCTGTGTCTCTGGCCTAATCAATGGTTCTCTGCCTGAGGCTGTCTTTCCCCCTCCCCTTCCTGTCCACCCTTCATTATCCATTTCAATCCTCAGCAGAAGGCAGCCGGCCCCAGGCTGGGAGCAGACAGCGCCCTCCTTTTATCTGTGAGGAGTTGCCTCGCAGGGACTTTACGTTGTATAAGCCTGTCCATTTCTGTGTGTCTGCAGGTGTTTTTTTTGTTGTTTGTTTGTTTTGTTATTTGGTTCCTTTTTTGTTTTCCTTTCCTCACTCCCCATCACCTCCTACTCTCTCACCGTACTTATCAGATTTATTCTTCCAGGTTTTCAACACATTTTGCGGACAGACCTTGCTGGAGGCTCAGTTCCTGTTTCACTGACACATTAGAACTAAAAATGAAAACAAATACACAAGAGGGACAGTGTCAAAGCCCTTCTTTGAGTCTTTGCTCCTTCAAGAATGAAAGGATAAGCTGGAATGAGTCTAGAATATTCTGAACTGAGCCTCTGGGACCGGGTAGGTGTTGTTACAAGCCAAGATCCGTGAATATGGGCTTCAACTGTGCCTGCCTTAAAGCCCTGGACGGAAGGGAGGACCAGGGTTGGGCTGGTGGTCAGAGAGACCTTCCTCCCGGTTGCATCTTCCATAACCTCCCTACGGTCCACTCACCCCACGGCGGCCACCTGGTTTTTCGAAGATGCAAACCAAACCAACCCTCCCTGTTTGAAAACCTCTGATGGCTGCTCGATGCTCTCAAGGTGAAACCTAAACACCTCCACATGGCCACAAGGCTCGTCAAGGTCTGGCTTCCCCCACCTTCCAGCCTTACCTTCCCCCGTCTACCCTCCTTCAGTCACTGGGCCTCCTGTCTGTCTGGAACACTCATGACCCATGTACACTTTTCTTAATTTCCACATTGAGGCTCTCTACTGATGTTCATATCAACCCCAAATTGGCCACCCACTAGGGACAACCAGTCGGTAGCATTCTGGCCCCAAGTGCCCTAGAAATATGGCTAAAATCATGGCCGCCCAGCAGGGTAACTGTAGGGCTACCGTGGAAGTGGGCAGGGCTGCACCTGAGTGCCAGCAGACGTGGGCCGGCTTTCTAGGTCCAGGTGCCTCTCACCTGCCGAGCCCCTGATTCAGCTTGAACTCCGAGAAGGCTGATGGGATTGACAGAGAGAGAGAGAGAGACAGGACACACACAGAACCCAAGACCCAGGCCATGTGGCTCTTCCACCTCCGTGTACCCTATCCTAAAGGTGCCAACTCCACTCTCTCCCCAGGCTCCTCAGTTTAAGTCGATTTAATAAACCATGTTATCTGAACATCTTAATGTATTCTGTGAGCCTTATCCCTGTGACCTCTGGGAGAACAACCTCCCTGGAGGTTGTCACTGCTTCAGGGCAATTTCCCAAGAGTGCCACCACTGTCAGTAGAAATATGGCTGTCCTTTGCTTCGTTAGATTTTACCAAGACTGGCCTACCATCATGGAAGTTCATGCCACTGACAGCCACGTGCTGGTGATGTGTGGCCGGCCGCACAGCCCAGCTCGTCAGGCATGATCTCATGAGTCTTCCCAAGGGTGTGTGTGACTGTTTCATTAGGTCATCTAGTGGGGTCATGCCTGGGCAGTTTATTTGTTCAAAAACACAGTTTATAAATTATTTTACAGCAAGGGCATTCTGCTTGACTTTAAAAGATACACACAAGTAGGCTAAATTATATATGAATTAAATTTCCAAGACAGTGAAGGGGTTTTCTAGGACATTTGTTATTAAAAAAAAGTGGGGGGCACTGGGTTTGATGGGGTTTGTTTAGCCACTAAATCATGTCTGATTCTTTGTGACTCCATGCACTGTAGCCTGCCAGGCTCCTCTGTCCATGGGATTTCCCAGGCAAGAATACTGGAGTGGGTTGCCATTTCCTCCTCCAGGGGATCTACCTACCCGACCCAGGGATCGAACCCTCGTCTCCTGCATTGGCAGGAGGATTCTTTACCACCTGGGAAGCCCAATGGGGTTAGGAACTGGGTGTAAACAGCCCTGGTGTCCGGGCTCCCCAAGTGCCTTCTGAGGCAAACTGAGCTTAAAGATGCAGCTCCTTTTCTGGACCCTAGAGAGACACAGATCAGGAAGCTTCCCCTTTCTCATGGTCCAAATGCATCTCGTCTGCATCCCACAATCAGCAATTCCACATTCAAAATGCACCCAGAATCTGACTGCTTCTCCCACCTCCACCTCCTCTGAGAGTCCAGCCTCCACTGTCGCTCACATGACCTACTACAGTCACTTCTGCACTGACGTCCTGTCTCATTCTCGCCCCTGCAGTCTGTTCTTTACATGGTGGCCAGAGGGAGCTTGTTAAAACTAAGCCGTATCATATCACTCCCCTGCTCAAAGCCCTCCATTCCTCCAAGTCTCCCATCCTAAAGCAGAAGCCAGAGTTCTCTCAATGGCACGAAGCCCTCATCTCTACCGCCCACCTCAACCCGCTCACTCTATTCCAGCTGCATGGGTCATCCTGACTTTCCTGAAGCACATGAGACCTGGACCACTTACCTACCATGTGGATCCCTCCTCTGAAGGCCTTTGCTCAACTCTTCCTCCATGAAGTCTTCCCTCTAAAAACAATATGCAACCTCCAGTGCCTCCTTCTGTAGTTTTTACCTTAATTCTTATTCTTGCCATCTCGCATCCTATATCAGTTCAGTTCAGTCCAGTCCAGTCGCTCAGTCGTGTCCAATTCTTTGTGACCCCATGGACTGCAGCACGCCAGGCCTCCCTGTCCATCATCAACTCCTGGAGTTACTCAAACTCATGTCCATTGAGTCAGTGATGCCATCCAACCATCTCATCCTTTGTTGTCCCCTCCTCCTCCTGCCTTCGATCTTTCCCAGCATCACAGTCAGCTCTTTGCATCAGGTGGCCAAAGTACTGGAGTTTCAGCTTCAGCATCAGTCCTTCCAATGAATATTCAGGACTGATTTCCTTTTGGATGGACTGGTTGGATCTCCTTGCAGTCCAAGGGACTCTCAAGAGTCTTCTCCAACACCACAGTCAAAAGCATAAATTCTTCAGGGCTCAGCTTTCTTTATAGTCCAACTCTCACATCCATGCATGACTACTGGAAAAACCAGAACCTTGACTAGACAGACATTTGTTGGCAAAAAACAAACTTCTAAAGTTTTTACCTTAATTCTCATTCTGGCCATCTCACATCCTAGATGCTTTACTTGTTTTTCGTATTTATTACCTGTCTCCTGCCACAGAACCTCAGCTTGTAGAGAGCAGGCTTTTCATCTGTTTCCTTCTATACACGTTTGTTGAACAAATGGGGAACACAGTCCATCAGTGCCTTGGAGTCAGGCCCAGAGACAAAGTAACAGGGAGTTGTTTGCTGGTGCTGGGTGTCAGCTCCTCGAGGCGAAGGCCTCTAAAACAAGCACAGAGTCTCTTGTCCAGATGTCAGTCCTCTCCATGGTCACCATGGAGAACCGTGTTAGCAAAATGGTAGCCTGGGGGTGCAGAATCCAGTCTGTAGATGTGTTTTGTTTTGACCTGCACAGTAGTTCTTTTAATTTGCTGCCACCAATTTTTAAAGTTTTTTTTTTTTTTTTTTGTAATTGGGAAATATCTGAGAAAATTCCAGATCTCTGTTTTTTGTTTTGAAAATTTGAGATAAGTGACCCATGCATACAACAGAAGGAGCTGTCCCCTTATGTAGGGTTGGGGCTCCTCCATTCATCACCCACATCACCCAGCCAGGGTGACCTGGTGGGCGGGTCTTGGACCAGATGAAGAGATCAGGCTTGGAACAGACAGCTGCAGAGCCCACCCTGGCCATGCTTCCTGGTGCTTTCCTGATGCAATGTTACAGGTGTTTTGCCATCATTTGATTATTGTCTATCTCCCTACTCTGGGCTGTGAGCTCCACGCAGGTAGGGACCTTTTCTGCCTTGCTCATCTTTGTGTTCTTAGCACCTGGCACAGAGAAGATGCTCTATTAATATTTGCTGCAATAATGGTCATAAGAAGGCGGCAGCCTTGCCACCCCCTTCTCAGTTCCCCACTCAGGGGACTTACATTTATTAAGACCTCAGTAATGGGCCTTTGCCTTGAAAATATCTCTCATAGTAGGAGGCAAGAACAGGAGATGAAGTGTCTGCAAAAAAGAAATTAAAAAAAACATTTCTCTGCTTTTTAAAAAAGTTATGTATTTTTGGCTGCGCTGGGTCTTTGTTGCTACGTGCGGGTTTTCTCCAGCTGCAGCAGGCGAGCTTCTCATCGCGGCGGCTTCTCTTGCTACAGAGCGTGGGCTCCAGGGTGAGAGGGCTTCAGCAGTGACGGCTCATAGGTTCAGTTTCTCTGCGGCACGTGGGGTCTTTCTGGGCCAGGGATTGAACCCGTGTCCCATGTATTGGCAGGTGGATTCTTAACCACTGGACCACCAGGGAAGTCCTGTTCCTCTGCTTTTAAATGTCTCAGAAAAATCTACAGCTTAGTTAGATGGGGCTGTCACAAAAAAATACCACAGAGTGGTTTAAACAGCAGAAATTTACTCTTCACAGTTCTGGAAGCTGGAGTCTGAGATCAGGGTGCTGCCTGATCTGGTTCCGGATGACCGCTCTCTTCCTGGCTTCAGACGGCCACGGTCTCGCTGTGTCCTCATGCGGCCTTTCCTCAGGGTGTGAGATGAACAAGAAAGAGATCTCTCTCTTCCTCTTCTTGTAAGGAGGCCAATCCCATCAAGAGGGCCCCACCCTCAAGACCTAAGCTAACTCTAATCACCTCCGAAAGGCCCCATCTCCAAATACCATCACGCTGGGGGTTAAGACTTCAACACATGGATTTCAGGGGGACAAAAGCATTCAGTCACTAATGCCTACTAGTCCCCTTCATTCAACTCCAGAAGTAACCAGGTTTATAGCTGGCTTTTAATCATCCCTTAAGAGTTGCACTGCCTAATATGGCAGCCACTAGCCATTATGTTTGATATAATTAATTAAAATAAAACAAAACAGAAATTTCAGCTCCTCATTTGCCTCGGCCACACTGCAGACGAGACCAGGCGTGTTCAGGGTGGTATGGCCGTGGACATCAGCCACACTTCAATGCTCAACAGCCACATGTGGTTCAGTTCAGTTCAGTCGCTCAGTCACGTCTGACTCTTTGTGATCCCATGGACTTAGTAGCCACCATTTTGGACAGCAGAGATAAAGAACATTTCCATTATCATCACCAAAAGGTCTACAGGCCAATGTTGGCCTTAGTGAGCTGTCGTTTATCAAAATCCCTACTGGTCCCCAAACTAACTCTCAATCTCTCCAGCTGTTTTCATCTGTCACCTCCAGCAGCTTCTGGAGATGGGGGTGACCAAATCAAACTTGCTACACAACCAGAGGAAAAGACCATCCATTTAATCTTGATGCATCCTAAATCCAGAACACTTCAGCTCAAGCAGGAGGCAGCAAGCCTGCCAAGATGCATGAAGGTCTCGAGAAAGCAGCCACAAGGGTGGAGGCACTGCATGGCACAAGAGTGCTGACAGGTATCGGAAAACTTCACCCACTTCATCGTGTGCAGAGAGTTGCTGATTCACTCCAGGAAACCTGAACTCCAGCCAGGAAGCTGAGGAATGCCAAGCCTGGCTCCTGTCTTGACCAACAGTGAGACCAGGCAGACTCAGACTGCTCAAAACTAGTCGAGCCAGGATGGCTTGAAAGTTGCTGCTGCCAAGCAGCAACTAGGGAAATACTTGACTTTACCAGGAGGCCACTGGGCTCCAACTCAGCTATAACCATACCCACCACTCCAGTCTTTTGGGACGTGCCTCAGTGGTGAAATAAATCAGAGATGGGGACCAAAGGAGGTGATATTTCTGGCTCCCCAGGTCATCACTTGGCTTGGAATTTTCTCCTTCCATTTCTGGTCTCGTAATCTGTGGTTCAATTACAAAAATACAGAACCAGATTGCAAGACAGAGGCATAAACAGCGGCTTTATACATGTCTGTCTGCTTCACAGGTATTTTAAAGAGTGTTTAAATCCATTGCCAATACTGAAAAAGAATGAGAGAAGGAAATGGCAACCCACTTCAGTATTCTTGCCTGGGAAATCCCATGGACAGAGGAGCCTGGTGGGTCCATGGGGTCGCAGAAGAGTTGGACATGACTTAGCAACTAAAAGACAATGCAGTTTTGAGGGAATTCCCTGGCAGTCCAGCGGTTAAGACTCCACGCTTCCACTGTAGGGGGTGAGGGTTTGATCCCTGGTTAGGGAACTAACATGCCACTCAGCCAAGAAAAAAAACAAAACAAACAACTTTGTGAACTGAATAAAAATGAAAATACAATATATCAACTTAAAAATTATTAAAAATAAATAGTTTTGAGGATTTTCTTGAAAAATGAAAGACCTGGCCTCTCCAGGGTCCCATGCTAGTGCAGAAGCAAGGAGCTGAAGCTGAATAACATCCACCCCTTAACTTTGATGGTCCTCTACTCTCCAACCGCCACAGACCCTACCACTCCCTATAACAGTGCACCTAGCTCATTTCTCTTTTAATTAGAAGAACCATATCCTAGAGCAGCTTCATTCATAGAACTGCAGGATCACTTGAAAGAGAATACGTGTTTCTGATTTGACATGTTGAGCTTTCCTTCCAGTGTACTGCCTGATTTTTGTTTTGTTTTGTTGTTCTGACATTACTTCTGAGGTGCTTTGCCATACCAGCACAAACACAAAGACAAAGACAACAACAACAAAAAACCACTCAAAGATTGTCAAACTTGTGAGTCTTCATTGATGGCGTCTGGATTTCTCAGTCATGACGTCCACTGATGTCAAGGTTATAAACGTTTTGATTCCTTCTTGCTCTAGAACTTAAAAATTTTTTTTATTGTTGTTCAGTCGTGTCCGACTCTTTGTGACCCCAGGGACTGCAGCCCACCAGGCTTCCCTGTCCTTCACCATCTCCCGAAGTTTGTCCAAACTCATATCCATTGTGTCGATGATGCCATCCAGACTTATCAGTTTTTTTAAATGGTAAGCATTTAAAACTTTACTTATTTTTCTGCTCCTCAGGGGGGCATCTACATCACTGAGTAGGGATTGAACCTGGGCTTCCTACCCTGGTATAGCGGAGTCTTAGCCACTGGACCACCAGGAAAGTCCCTTGTTCTATAACCTTATAGTTTTACTTCTGACATTTAAATTTTTGATCCATTTGGATTGTTTTCTGGTATATAGTAATAGGAATGGATCTCCACCCTCCACCCCCAGATGGCTAACCAGTTGTTCCAACACCATTCTCTGAATATTCTATCTTCTCCCTTTGGCTTAAGATGCCATTCACCCCATGTGCTAAATTTCCTGACATGTTTGGTCTCATTGTGGACTATGCGGTCTCCTCTATTAGTCAATCAGTCTATTCCAATATCAGAAAAGCTGATATATTTTGATCAGTAAAGCTTTATATTTCTTTTTTTTATTGTTAATTCTTTTTGGCTGCATCACACAGCATGCGGGATCTTAATTCCCCAACCAGGATCGAACCCACACCCCTTGCAGTGGGAGCATGGAATCTTAACCACTGACCCACCAGGGAAGTCCCTCCAGCTTTATGTTTCAATACTGGTATGCCTAGCACCTCACCACTCTTCTTTGGTACAGTTTTTCAAGTCTAATCTAGTTCACAGAAAAGAAAACATAAATTGATCTGAGATCTAAAAGGATGCTCACCCTTGTAAGATACAATTAGAAATTAGGAGCACACAGAGATACTGTTTTTTCATGCAGTAGATAGGCAAAAACTCCAGTAGTAAGATTATACTGGGTTGGCAAAACAGGCACTTTCAGACACGGCTGGTAGGAGTTTAAATGAATAGGCTCCCTATGGAGGGTAAGGTGGAGATATCTAGAAAATTTAAACACGGACTTTCCCCTTGACCCTTCTGGGAACTTGTCCGTCAGATATACTTGCAGAAAAACAAAATGATATACATATAGGGGTATATTTATAGCCTTACTGGTGGTAATTGCAACAGACTGGGAACACCCCATAAGGAACTGGTTAAATCATTTACAGCACATCATTCAATGGAATAATAGGCATCTGTAGAAAGAATGAGGAAGCGCTTTCTACAGACTGACTGAGAAAGTTCCCCAAGGTATATAGCTAAGTTAAGAAAGCAAAGTACAGAGTATGTTTCCTATGAAAACAATATACACAAAGTTTTTGCTATAATCTGAGAGGCCATGGAGTTGTGTAAAATTGTGTGCTAAAATAACGGGGCTTATGGGAAAAAGTGGGATTCAAGCAGATTGCTAAAAAGCCATGCAACTTAGTAACCACAGCATTAATGAAAGCAATAATAATCCCAATAAAAATAATAGCACAGTGAAAAAATAAATAAATAAGTACTACACAGAGAGGTGCCATGTTAAACACAGGATTTCCCCTTAAAAAGGAGGTAAAGGTATCTTGATGGGGCAGGGCGGTAAAGGATAACAGAGGTGTCGAATCATGGAAACAAGGGCACAATACACAAAGATTGGAGGAAGCTGCAACATAGATTCTTCAAAAACAGAGCACATGGCCAAACTGAGGTCAGAGGAAGAATACGGGTCACTAGAGGCAGAATTATTCCTAAAAGGTTTGTTGTCTTTACCCGTATTAAGTATTTTGCGTTCAGCTGCTGTTACCATGTGTGATGGAAAAAGTGCCGATGAATCAGTGCAGCGGTACCTCCAGTTCTGGCCTAGACCGAGACCTAGGGCCTGGTCTCCCTCTCACAGGAAATGGTTTAAAAACTAGATTGCCAAGACATTGGGCATCAGATAATGAAAGACAATGATGCCTTTGACTAATACATACCGCTCTACCTAAAATGGATAACCAACAAGGACCTACTACTGTAGCAGGGAACTCTGCTCAATGTTATGGGCCAGCCTGGAAGAGAGGGGAGTCTGGGGGAGGATGGCCACATGTATATGTGTGGTTGAGTCCCTTTGCTGTCCAGCTGATATTATCACAACATTGTTAATCGGATATTCTCCAACAATAAAAAGTTCAAAAAATAAATCAATAGGTCAGTGGTTACAAAGTTAAAAAAAAAACAAAACCCAAGGAAAGAAAGACCATAATGCTTGAAAGAGAGGAAACAGGTGGTGATCTGTAAGATTCTCTCCAGTGTGGGAGCGTCCAGGGAGGGGGACCCAGGCGGCCCCCAGCGTTCTCTCTGAATTGAGGAGATGGAGCTGCAAGTCCGGGGTGGCCAAGATGGTTAGACTTCACAGGGTAAGAGGGCTGCACAGAGAAAGTGCACGGGAGATTTGCCGAGCTCCCCGTGAGAGCTCCCTTGAGTAATGACTGGCATGTGCTTGTGAAGAAATTACTCAAGGCCAGGAGAGAACCACTTGAAACGATCAAAAGGAACAATCCTCGGAGCTCATAATAGAATTGAAAATAGTTCCTGTTCCCACCAACACAACTGGAAAACCTCATATTCCTGGGGCATTTAGAAGAATACTCAAGAGAGGCTTGCCTCGATATTGGGAAAATCTGTTAGGTAGAGACAGCTCTAGACCAGATGCTGTTTTTTGTTCCCCTCAACAAAGCTTAAAGTGAGACTTGAAAGCCTCAATCTATTTCCATGTAACAACTGCATCCCAGAGCAAAGCTCAAGAATATTCACACAAATAGAAAAATATCCAGGAGTCAACCAGGCAAGATTCACAATGCCTGACATCCAGTCAAAACTTATCAAGCAAGACTTCCCTGGTGGTTCAATGGATAGGATTCTGTGCCCCCAGTGCAGGGGGCCTGGGTTCAAACTAGATCCCACGTGCGGTACCTAAGTGTTTGCAAGCCACAACCAAAGATCCTGCATGCTGCAAACTAGAAGATCTCTCGTGCCGCATCTAAGACACAGCACAGCTAAATAAATAAAAATAAATATTAAAAAAACTTATCAAGCATGCAAAGAAGCAGGAAAACATAGTTTACAGTGAGAGAAATCAATGAAAATGTTAAAATGATACAGGTGACAGAATTAGAACATAAGCACATTAAAATAGGACTATGTGCTGCCTGTTCAAGGGGCCAGAGGAAAGCTTGGGTGTGTTAAATAGAGACATGGAAGGAAAAAAAAAAGACCCATATCAAACTTTTAGAGATGAAAACTATGTATAAGATGAAAAAGAAATCACCGGAAAGTAATTAACAAGCAGATCAGATACTGCGGAAGAAAAGATTAGTTAACTTGAAGACATGGGAAGGATATTTGAATACTGGCCCCAAAATTTCCAAATTTGATGAAAACTATAAACTCACAGATCTAAGAAGCTCCATGAACACAAAGCATAGAATCACAAAGATTACATCGAGGCCCATCAAAATTAAATTGCTTCAAACCGGTGACAAGGAGAAAATCTTAAATGAACCAATACACCTTTGGAGTTACCCTGCCATCATTTCCTTGTTTATGAATCACAAATGAGTTGATTCCTGGTGTAGAAATATGCAATGCAATAGACAGCATTTATGTTTGCTTATATTTGCAAGAGGAAATTCCAGATGGGTTCACAAGAACCTAGAAGAGGGGCTAAGTACTGGGGATTTAGAAGCTGAGTGGATGTTGGATGAGAGTGGGATAGAGATTTCTATAGATGTTTAAAGTAGATAAATGCATAACCTGCTTTAAAAATGGATATGAAGGAGTAACTTTAAATAGATCTTTTTTGTTATTATAAAAGGAAATACACTGGCAATGTTCCTGGTCGTCCAGTGGGTGGGAGTCTGCCTGCCAGTGCAGGGAGCATGGTTTGATCCCTGGGCCGGGAAGGTTCTACATGCCTCAGGGCAACGGAACCCGTACTTCACACCTACTGAAGCCCACGCGCCCTGGAGCCCGCGCTCTTCAACCAGAGAAGCCACTGTGATGAGAAGCCTGCGTGCTGCAATCTAGAGTAGACCCTGCTTGCTGCAACTAGAGAGGGGCCCAAATGTGGCAGTGAAGACTCAGCGCAGTCAAAAATGAAAAGTGAAGGTAACGGTCCCTCAGTCCTGTCCAACTCTTTGCAACCCCATGGACTTCTGCAGGCCAGAATACTGGAGTGGGTAGCCGTTCCCTTCTCCAGGGGATCTTCCCAACCCAGGGATTGAACCCAGGTCTACCGCATTGCAGGTGGATTCTTTACCAGCTGAGCCACAAGGGAAGCCCAGTGCAGTCAAAATAAATTAAATTAAAATTTTAAAAAAGGAAATAAATTGGCAGGAGGGGAATTAGGGAATGATGGCTAATGGGTGTGGAGTTTCTTTTGCAATGATGAAAATATTGTGGGATTAGATAGGGTGATGGTTGCACAACTCTGTAAATACAGTAAAATCACTGAATGTACACTTTAAAAGGGTGAATTTTATGGTATATTAATTAATCCCATCAAAAAATAAATGAAAATACAGGAAAATAGGAATACATGCATGTTCATCATGAAAAAAATTTAGAGAAAGAATTTTAACACAGGAAGGGGCCTTAAGGTTTCCCAGGTGGTGCTAGTGGTAAAGAAAATCCCTGCCAATGCAGGAGATGTAGGAGACTGGGGTTTGATCTCTGGGTGGGGAAGATCCCTTGGAGGAGGGCATGGCAACCCACTCCAGTATTTTTGCCTGGAGAATCCTGTGGACAGAGGAGCCTGGTGGGCTACAGTCCATAGGGTCGCAAAGAGCCAGACATGACTGAAACAGCTGACCATCGGGACTAATGCTCATTACAACCAGTTCTTCCCAGTGAGCAGAGAACATTAGTTTAGGGAGAGGGTCCCTTTTCAAATCTACCTGGGAAGACTGACTACTGAATTTCACTTCTGGAGAGTCACAAGGCACATTAATCTGCAAAGGCTCTGAAAAGTCCTATGTGTGTGTGTGTGCTAAGTCGCTTCTGTCATGTTTGACTCTGTACGACCCCATGGACTGCTTGCTCCTTGGAAGAAAAGCTATGACCAACCTAGACAGCATATTAAAAAGCAGAGACATTACTTTACCAACAAAGCTCCGTCTAGGCAAAGCTATGGTTTTTCCAGTAGTCATGTATGGATTCGAGAGTTGACTATAAAGAAAGCTGAGCACCAAAGAATTGATGCTTTTTTGAACTGTGGTGTTGGAGAAGACTCTTGAGAGTCCCTTGGACTGCAAGGAGATCAAATCAGTCAATCCTAAAGGAAATCAGTCCTGAATATTCATTGGAAGGACTGATGCTGAAGCTGAAATTCCAATACTTTGGCCGCTTGATGCAAAGAGTTGACTCATTGGAAAAGACCCTGATGCTGGGAAAGATTGAAGGCGGGAGGAGAAGGGGATGACAGAGGATGAGATGGTTGGATGGCATCACTGACGTGATAGACATGAGTTTGGGTAGGCTCTGGGAGTTGGTGATGGACATGGAGGCCTGCGTGTTGCAGTCCATGGGGTCGCAAATAGTTGGACACGACTGAGCGACTGAACTGAACTGCCAAGCTTCTCGGTCCGTGGGATTCTCCAGGCAAGAATACTGGAGTTGGTTGCCATTCCCTTCTCCAGGGGATCTACCCCACCCAGGGATCAAACTTGTGTCTCCTAAGTCTACCTGCATTGGCAGGAGGGTTCTTTACTACTAGTGGCACCTGGGAAGCCGGCTCAGCTGGTAAAGAATCTGCCTGCATTTCGGGAGACCTGGGTTCAATCCCTAGGTTGGGAAGATTCCCTGGAGAAGGCAATGGCTACCCACTCCAGTATCCTGGCCTGGAGAACTCCAAAGAGTTGGACACGACTGAGCAAAAAGTCCTTCAGTGAAGACATCTAACTTCACACTACACACTATTTACCAAATGTATTTGATGTATTTGACAATGACCTTTCCCAACTTCTTTGTTTTTCAGTGAGTATTTGTGAGTGCCAGAGCTGTGAAACACAGATCATAGAGTTCAGTGGCTTGTCCAAAAACACATCTGGCTGGAGCCAGAGAAGGTGCTAGGTTTCATGAATCCAGCACAAACCAACCTCAGAGGTCTCTGGGTGAAATCATTGGTTTAGAGTCTTCCACTGGACTTTTAATTTTTCCTATGCATCCTCAAATCACACATTTCCATGTTGCTCTCAAAAGGCTTATGTTGGGTTCTGAGCTCACTATTAACAATCCCTGTTGTTGATGTTGTTGTTTAGTCACTAAGTTGTGTCTGACTCTTGAATCCTCATGGACTGTAGCCCACCAAGGCTCCTCTGTCCATGGGATTTCCCAGGCAAGCACAGTGCATTGCCATTTCCTCCTCCAGGGGATCTTCCCAACCTGGGAACTGAATCCACATCTCCTGCATTTGCAGGTGGATTCTTTCCCACTGAGCCACCAGGACAGCCAAACAATCCCTGACTTTGGTAAATAATAATAAAAAAGAGGAATTCCCCCAGAAGAAGGCTCTCCCACTGTTTGTAAGCCACCCCCCCAATTCACCATATTTCACCAGCAGGGTGGCTCAACAATCTCAAATTGGTATTTCTCTTTCCTCTTACCAAAACTATGTCCTAAAATGGAGAGTGCAGGAAAGAGAAATGAATTTGGGAAAAACATAAGGCCATCAAATCAGACATTAGGAGGAAAATAATATTTAACAATTTGTAGAGCACTTAGGTTGTGCCAGTGCTGTTCTGAATATTTCACACACATTCACTCATTTAATTATCGCAGCACCCCACATGTGGGTACAATCTGTATCCCCATTTTACAGGGAAAGAAACCGAGGTACCAAGAAGTCACAAGGCTCAAAGTCACACGCTGGCACACAGGGAACAACTGGGAAGTTAGCTCAGCCTGACTTCAGGGTTACTGCCTTTAACGCTCACGTTACAGAAGCAACGAGAGAAATAATAGAAGTATGCCCAGTCTTGAAGGACTTCATCTGATTGCTCATGGCCATTCTGTGTAGTCCCCCAACAGCACCCTGGGCTCACTGCTCTTGCTATGATGCTGGTTCCATAGGTGAGGAAAGGGATGCCTGGAGAAGCCAAGCACCTCACCCAGGTCCCGCCGCGGGACACTAGTGCTGACTGCAGCTGGGTCCAGGGCTCTTGACCCCTCGGGGGCACCAGCAAGTTCTTACAACACACTCTCAAGATGTTTTTTTGTTTGTTTGTTTTTTCTTCTCTTTTTAATCTTTGTGGCCGTTTCCATGAACAGCAGTGTTTTAGAAGGAGAAGCCGAAATGGAACAACAACAAAAAATCAAACTCATAAGAAATACATTTCAGCTACAAAAACCCCTGGGTGAACTTAAAAAAGAAAATAAACAACCATGAAAAGGCTACAGGGGCTGTGAACTTTTCTTTTCTACGTTTACTGTACATTTGGCAGCAGGGCAATGCTATATTAGCAGATACAGATCTCCAACCAGGGCCATGGGGGGCAGGGGGAATGGTTCTGCTGAAGTTTCTGGAAGTTTCTGAGAAGGGGTAGGAGACCCAGCTGGAGGCATTTTTAATGCTTTCCTAATGTTTACCCTACACAAGTCACACTGCTGCTATTGTGCCTCAGTTTACCCATTTGTAAATGATGGAGTGGTCCCCACTCAGGGACTTATTTTTGCTTCTATAAAATGATGATTTTAATTCTTAGAAAAGAAAAGGACTCAGCTCAGCTTCTGAATATGGACCAATCTGACTCCAAGTTGATGCTTTCAGGCCCAAAACTCAATCTCTCTCCCTTCCTCTTTCAAAAACGCTATGCTTAACCAACATCTTCCATTCTGAAAGGCACATAGAGTATCGGAGAGTTTATTTCTCCTCTGGAACAACTTGAAAAAAAAAGTTAATAGGAAGCACATGGGCACGGCGTGTGAGCCTTCTGTGTGTTTGCGTTTGGAAAAAAAATACTTAAGGAGGAATATGTCAGGCTTGCAAAATGCCTGGGCTGTCTCAAGAGCAGTTTATGGCCATTAGCATCAGACTGAAGGCAGTTAATTGGGACAAAGTCCAGCTGGCATCTGGGCCATGAAGACGATAAGAAAATAACCTGGACTATTCCCCTGGTCCAGTGGGAGTGGATCAGGAGATGTTTTTCTATTTGTGAGGGCTGATGGGGGTGGGGTCTGGGCCAGGTCTCATCCACGGAGATTGGTCTTCTAGAAAGATCTATGAGAGTGTGGAAGGCAGACTGGTGTTGGGGGTATGTGCCTGGGCTCTGGAGGGGAACTGCCTGGCCTGAAACCCCACTGCCACAGCCAGCTGACCTTGGGCAAGCCACTTTACCATGCTGTGCCTTCGTTTTTCCACCTGTAAGATGGGGATATGACAGAACCTACGTCACAAGGCTGCTGGGAAGATCAAGGGGAATGGTGTATACGCAGAACGAGGGCAGCGTCCAGAGTCGGGAGGAGTCTGGGAAACAGCACTTGCTAGGGAACAGCACAGGCTCCGGAATTCTACTCTGAATCCCAGCTCTCATCACTTCCTGGCCCTTGATCCTTGGGCAAGCCACTTCCTCATGTTCATTGTGTTTAAAGTGGCATTGATGGAGCCCGCCTCCTGCAACTTCTGTAAGGACCAGAGAAGAAACAACACATTCTCTATGTCCCAGTACAGGGGTGCCTCCTGCTTCACTTTCCAGTCTCATATCCCTTTCTCACTACCCCCAGATTCAAGTCTCCACTGGAGTCTCCAGCACTGCGAGCCTTTTCCTGCCTCCAGACCTTTGCTCCTGCTGGTCCTTTTGTGCTTGGGCTGTCCACTCTCCAGCTGCTCACAGGCTGGTTCCTTTCCATCACCCCGGCCTCCTGACCATCTGGGCAATGTCCATCACCACTCCCTTCATCAAGGCCCATCACAGCACCCTGTTTGGTCCTTCACGTGATTTAGCACAATCTGTCAAGATCAATTTACTTAATTGCTCATTGTCTGTCTCCTTAGAAGCCCTGAGGCGGTCATGTCCATTTCTGTTGGAAAAGCTGAAAAGAAACTGGTTAAGATGGTTAAGACTGACCCCAGTGTAAGTTCAAGTTCAGGGTCTTCACGAGCCTTTATGATCAGGATTGTGCTACCGTTTACTCCCCACTTGAAGATAGGTCCCAGCATGTTATGCCCTTCCGTGGGACTCAGAACAGGCCCCCAGGGAGACAGAGGTGCCAACAGGAGCAGAGGAGGCAGGAGGGACCACAGCGAAGAGCAGGCTTTGAGTCAGGTTTGCGGCTGGGAATCCATCAGACCCCCAAGACACGTCATGCAACCTGTTTCTCACTGCACTTGCAGTAAAATCTAAGCTCCTTGCCCTGATGCCAATCCCTCTATGACTCAGTTCTGTCTCCAATAAAATGTGGATAATACCAGAACCAACACTTTGTGGAGTGTCATGAAGGTTGTATGAGGTGATTAGCTAGTTTGTGTGGCATGTGGTGAGTGCTAGGTTAATGTTAGCTGATGGTGTCATCAACAAATTCCACTGCAAATCTTTACATGGATGCTCTTCCAAGGTCTGGGCATTAATGCTCATCACCTCCTTCCTCTTACATACCCCTAAGACCATTTGCTGTCTCTTCATAATGCCTTTTCCTGAAAGGATGCCCTTGACATCCATTTAAATTGTTTCCTAATTAAAAAGACAAAGCAGCAAAACTTGCAAATATTTTTTTTTAGAAATGTAGCGTCACGCATTAGTCCACCACCTCGTCCTTACTCTTTCAACTTTGCACATTACTTTTCAGGCTCTTGGTGGTCATTCTTACCAGCTTTCATGAAGGAAAAAGAGAATACCAGGGTGAGGATGCCCAAAATTACTGCCACCAGCCCTCCACTCCATGTATCAGCTCCAACACATTCCCTACGGGGCACCGGAGAAGGGAAGGGGCCTTTGGATGATGACAAGTGCAGGTGGGAACAGGAGAATGCAGCAGGCCAGTTCCTTAGGGTGCGTGGGGTTGGTGGGAGTTATACGGGAGTTTCTTCCCTTTCTAAGGCTGCCCAATGGGGATGTGGAGCCTGGAACCTCCTGCCCAGAATAACAACACCTTTACCTCCTGTCCAGTATCCCAACACCCATCACTTCTCTGAGTCTACCATGGTATCACCTGTCCCATCACACTTCAAATCAAAGCCAACACCTCCCCTTTGCCCTCAAGGCCCTGCATGATTTAGCCTTGCTAATGATGACCCTCAAGACTCTCTTATACCCCCCAATCCTGCTCCAGCCCCACCGGCCCCTATTCTGTGCCCCAAACACATTAAGACACTCCCCACCGCCCCGGCCCCCACAGAGATTTTGCACAGGCTGTTCCTTCTGCTGGGAATGCTCTTCCCCCCTGGTCTGCGCAGGGCTAGTTCTGCCTCATACTTAGGCCTCTGTCCAATGTCACATCTTCTAAGAGTCTTCCTTGATGTCTCTATAAAAGTTACCTTTCTCGCCTCTCCGGACCCCTCAACTATTCATCACTCTCCGTCCCAATACCACGTTTATTGGCTTCATTGCATTCAACCCCTTCTGAAATTAGCCATTTGCTATTTGCTGCCTTGTTTAATTGTCAGTCTCTCCCTCCTGCCCTTGTAATCGCCATGAGGGCAGGAGTCGTTATCTCTTCTGCCCACCAGTGCATCTCTGCTACTTGAGATAGGTCCTGGCACATAGTAGGTACTCAGTAAAGCTGCTGAATAAACGAACAAGCGACTGGACACCCGACTCGGGCAGTGCCTTAGAGACGGCAGGGAGGGGCGCAGCACTACACTCACCATGCATCTGGTAGGTGTACGGGCTCTGTCCAGCGGGTGGGGTGCTGAAGCTGGAACCATAGCTGAGGAACCCACTCTGGCCGGGGGAATGGTTCAAGCTGTCTTCTGTCTTGATGCCTTGGAAGGGGAAAGAGAAGTACCAGGCACACACAATTAGGATGCTTCCTTGTCACCTGCAGAAGAGCTATGGAATCAAGACAGCACGTGGTTTTATCAGCTTCCAAACTGGTTGCAAACTGGTGGTTTCTGAGCCGAAGTTACTCTATTTCAGCTGTAATTCAGTCCCACATGTCCTTCTGGGCCTGTGTATTTTACAGGAAAACCTGAAACTGGTTGCTTTTGTTTAAAAATCAGGAGATTTCACCCCCAAAATCTAGACTTACAGCCTCTCTCGAGCAACAGGATGATCTAGAAACCTCATGACCGTGTTCCCACATGACAATAGGCTGTCCCCAGAAGCTCCCCAATTTGTGTTCCCAGGTCACCATGGTTCCCATACTGTCTCTGAGACATGGAGGTTGGTTTTTAAGGTGCTATTTTTCACCACAGTTTTTTTGGGTGTTTTTGTTTGTTTTTACATCCTAGGACATGTTCAAAAATGAGAAAGGGAAAGGCAGGCTGTGTGGATCTCATCTTTTGCACGTGTGGTCAGCTTCCTGCCTGGCTCTGAGGGTAATGAGCCCCCTACCCCAAGGACTGAGGCTTCCAAGGTGGCTCAGCGGTAAAGAGTCCATCTGTCAATGAAGAAGCTGGAGGAGACACAGGTTTGATCCCTAGGTCGGGAAGGTACTCCAGAGGAAGACATGGCAACTCACTCCAGTATTATTGCCGGGATAATCCCATGGACAGAGGAGCCTGGCAGGCTACAGTCCATGGGGTCCCCAAGAGTTGGACATGGCTGAGTGACTAAGCATGTGCTCCAAGGACTAGCTCCATGTATGGCTTAAAAGTCCATCAACTTTAACGAACCATTTTCCCTCTGTAAATATGATGCCACTTAATCTTAGGACATACTCCCCACTCTTCTCATGGAAGGGCCTACTTATCCAAAGGCTACAGTTACAAATCTGCCTTCTGCTTCAGCCAAACTCCGACATGCTTCCCCAAGGCACGGGCACCCATTCCAAGAGCAGCTGGCTGGAGAAGGAACTGTACTGAGGGAGGAAGCTGATCTATCATCAGTAGCCCATATATTGTATTTTTATTGAACACGTAGTCAATTTTGCTTATCTTTATCTTTTAGGTATAAAATAGTATTTCAATACTACTTAAATTTGCATTTTTAAAAAAGGACACTGCTAGTTCTGGGGATGGTTTTGTAGTTATGATTTCCCTCCTTCTCACCCATTTACCCCCATAAATAAAGAGAATGCTTAATGTGGTAAAAACAATGGATTCTGACTCAAGTGGTCTGGGCAGGAGCCAGGATGGTTTGCTTCATTACTTGGTGACCTGGACAGTTTCTCCTCCAACCCCCGTCTGGAAGTCTCCTCCCTTATGAAATAAGATGCTGATTCCCACTGGCAGGATTGCTGGGAGATGAAAAGAAAGGGAATGTATGAATATGTAAAGCTGTGAATGAGGTACTCACAACAATCCCATGAAATAGGCAATATGACTTTCCCCATCTTATTTTATTATTTTTTTTTTTTTTGCCAAACTGAGAGGCAGGCATATGGGAAGTTAGTTCCCAGACCAGGAATCGAACCTGCGCCCCCTGCAGTGCAAGCATGGTATCTTAACCACTGGACCACCAGGGAAGTTTCTCCCCATTTTAAAGATGTGGAGACTAAGGTTCAGAAAACCAGGCCACTTAATCAGAGTCTTGTGATTAGCATGTAACTCTGAAGTCTAGGTTTTCTTTGCTTTCTCTTGATGCTGCTCAGTAATGGGTGTGAAGGGATTTTATGCACTAGATGGTGCACGACTTCACTGACAATTATGACAGCAACTTGGCAAAGTGTTTGGTGCTGGAGCCTAGCTGTCCCCTGTCTTGGCTTTCGACATGACTTCCTCCCTAAGTTTAATCATTTTTGGCATTTTTAAAATTTAAAGTGAGAGATGTGTGACTCTTATTTTTCACTTGAACACTTTGAAGCCACCGAAGGGTTATTAATTGACCTAATTTCATATTGTTGTGTGTCAGGGAACAGGGAAGTCTGTGGAGAGGGAAAGAGACGAGGGAACGGCCAGTTGGTGGGCAGTCAGGACACACAACATTCACTGACGAAATCTGCCATCGTATATGGGCTGTTTCATGGAGCCCCCAAGCGATTACAGTAACACCAAAGGTCACTGATGACAGATTACCATAGCAAACACAGTAATGATGCAAAAGTCCAAAACAGTGCCAATATGTAACAGAGACATGAAGTGAGCAAATGTTGTAAAGATGGCCTTGACAGACTTGCTCGAAGCATGGATGCCACAACCCTTCAATTTGTAAAAAAGAAAAAACAAACAAACAAACAACAAACTGCAATATCTGTGAATTGTAAGATAGCAAAATGCAATAAAACAAGGCATGCCTGTATACCCATTCATTTATGTATTATCTGTGGCTGTTTTCAAGACACAGGGTAGTGTTGAGTAGACACCATATGGTGTCTTTGATAGACACCGTATGGCCTACAAAGCTAAAAATACTTATTATCAGGCTCTTTACAGAAAAAGTTTGCCAACCTCTACTCTGCATAAGGCCTTCCCAGGTGACACTGTGGTAAAGAATTCACCTGCCAATGCAGGAGACACAGGTTCGATCCCTGGGTTGGGAAGGTCCCCTGGAGAAGGAAACAGTAACCTGCTCCAGCACTGTCTGGAAAATCCCATGGACAGAGGAGCCTGGCGGGCTACAGTGCATGGGGTCACAAAACAGTTGAACATGACTAAGCACATGTAGCATTCCACATAAAGAAAGGCAGAGCAATGATATTAATAAAGTGGAAGTGATAGTAATTAGCAAATCCAGGGATGTGGGTATCTGACAAGAAAGGGAGATAACCTCCCTTTATTTTTCATGTTGGATGGTCAGCTCATGGTTATTTATAGTGCTACTCTTTTACATATGTCTTAAATGTTGCATAACATTATGTTTGCATAACAAATCGAGGAAAAAAATACTCCACACTCCTGACCTCCTTGCCTCTAGTCTGCTCAACTGTGTTATTATTTCCCTGCAGCTATTTAAACAAAGGTAATAATGCTATTTGCCAAGGAGCAAGGAGAAAAGTTTCCTAACAAGATTCAGCAAGGTTTGTCCAGACAGTGAGCAAACACTGCTTGCTCGGGCACAGGCAGTTGTGAAAGGAAAGGGCTTTTCAGCCCACCTGTCATTATTCAGTGATATGGACATACCAGGCAGCCTGGCCTCTACTATACTGATTGAACGTTTCCCTTGCGCCAGGCCCTGTGAGCTAAGCCCTTAATGTAGATTAAGGGCTGACACATTGTGGTCCATGGACCCACTGTGGCCCACTGTTTGTTTGTGTAAATAAAGCTTTATTAGAACACAGACACACGCATTAGTTTACATATTGTCTGGCTGGTTTCAAGCTCCAACGGCAGTGTTGAGTGGCTGTGACAGAGACTGCATGGCCCAGAAAGCTGAAAATACTTATGAACTGGCCTTTTAAAGAAAAAGGTAGCTGATCCTGGATGTAGATGATCCCATTTACAGCAACAACAACGGTTAGGAAGCCAGACTGAGTAGCACTCCCATCGTATGAAGGTGACTCGCCCTGGGTCTTAGGACCAGCAAGGGGGCAGAGGTGGGGTGTGAACCCAGGGCATGTGACCTTGCCACTTATGCTGTATTCTGAGGGCAGAGAGCCTCTGAAAGGAACTGAGACTAACAAATGACTTTAGACCAAATTAATTTCCACCGGATGCCCTGTTTTGTCTGGAAGCAGGGCTAGGCTTCTCTTTTATGCTGAAAAATAATCCAGCTTCATGTGTCTTGGCTGTCAGCCAGCCAGGGTGACTCACCTGTGATTTTATCACCATCTTCTGGCAGAGGAGGGACAGAAGTTAGAAAAGATGCCCACACCAGTTGGCTCAGGTCCATCACAGGTAATCCCCCAGGATATCTGGAATGCGCGCTCAGGCAGCAGAGCTCAGCAGTGAGGGGCCTGGACTCCAGAGCCCAGGCCGCTGGGTGTAACTCCACCTCTACCAGCGACCAACTGGGGGACCCTGGGCGAGTTATTTATCTTCTCTGAGCCTCTATTTATTTATCCCTTGAATGAGGATAATGGTTGGACCTTTCTTGGAGAGTTGAGTGGGGGTTTAAAAGAACGAGTGGATACAGAGCGCTGAGAACTGTGGGTGGCAGCATCTCAGTGATAGAGCATCTCTAAGATGCAGCATCTCAGTGATGGTGTCTCTGACGGATGCCCGACCCCGTGTCCCATGACTTGTCACTCCTAATGCCACAACTGTTCTTGAATATGTCTATCTTTGTCTGTCTACTGTCCCGAGCAGGCTTCTACCATCGCTCCACTCCAGGCTTCATCAGCCTCCCAACCTGCCTTCCTGTTTCTTCTCTTGCTTCTCTCCAATCCGATCTCCCCACAGCAGCCAAAGTGATCTTTTTTTTTTAAAGATATATTTATTTACTTTTTGGCTGCGGTGGGTCTCTGTGGCTGCACGCAGGCTTTCTGAAATGGTGGCAGGCAGGGGCTACTCTTCATTGTCGTGGGGGCTTCTCACTGCAGGGGCTTCTCATTGCAAAACACAGGCTCTAGGCAGGCGGGCTTTGGCAGCTGCAGTGAGTGGGCTCTAGAGCTCTGGCTCAGTAGTTGAGGCACACGGTCTTGGTTGCTCTGAGGCATGAGAGATCTTGCCGGATCGGGGATTGAACCAATGTCCCGTGATTGCAAGGTGGATTCTTAATCACTGGACCACCAGGGAAGCCCCAAAGTGATCTTTAAAAACCCCAGATTGCATCAGACAGCCCTATGTTTATAGACCTGCCAATAAGTTCCTGTTTCACTGGAATAAAGTCCTCCCCAGGTGCTAAGACTCTGCCCATCTCGCCTATCTCATCTCGGTCCTGTGCTCCAGCCACTAGGCTTCTGGGGCTTGCCAAACCCATCTCCCCAGGATTCCCAGGCATCTTCTGCCTGGACGCCTCTCTTCCCATGCTTACTAATGGTTGTCTTTCAGTTCTCAGATGAATCAGCTCCTTGTGTAAAAGACCTTACTTGGAGCTGGAACCTAAGTTAAATCTTGCTTGTTCTATTCCATTTCATGATCCTGTCTTCCTTCATCCCATGCATCATAATTTGAAATCACTTTAACCTACCATTTTTAAAAGTTCATTTGTTTTTTCTCCCTCTAGGCCAGGGGTTGCAAGCTTAAACGTCTTCAGGCAGCTAATTTAAGTGAGTAATGAGGGCTAGGAGAGGACTGTGGCCAACAAAGGCTAACAGGGTCAGCCTTGCACAGTTACCTACTTTTGATGCAAAAATGTGGGCCCAGTGCTGCCCAGTCATCTGCTGTTTGTTTGGTTTTTTTTAAGACATTAGAAATACGAATTTCTATGCAAACACTTTCCATTTAAAAACTGGTAATTAATTTTTCAAATGTCAAGTATATTTTATAGGTTAAAAAGTATCCAAGGGCCACCTTATCTTGGTTCTAGATTATCTTGGCAGAATCCAGGCAGAAGTAAAGATAATTCAGAGGAAAACATCTGAAAATGGAGAGAGACATTTTCCTCCTGACATCCTCTGAGCACCTGGATCCAGCCATACCTGATATCAGCCTTGTCCCCAAGCTTACCAGTATGTGAATCATTAAGTTTCCATTTTCTCTAAGCCAGCTTGGGTTAAGTTTTTTACCCTTGCAATCAAAAGAGGCCTTGACAGAGTCTCTAGAACTTGAACTGTATTGAAAGTGTCTGTCCTTCTGCTCTGTCTACAATCCAAAATCAGGCTGGCTGCATGCCTCTTTCTGCATTTAACTGAAGCATTTGGGCAGAATGAAGACCATGATGTTAGGGATCCCGGGGAAAGCAAGGGCTTGGTCAGGTACTCACTGTAAGAAGGGATTCCATAGGCTTGTGCTGGAGGTGGGTAAGCCGTGTAGGGGGTAGCTTGCTGGATCCCGGCACTGTACTGTGTCTGGCCGTAGGCTGCCATGGCCGAGGCAGGCTGACCGGGTGGGACACGCGGGCAAGGTCTGCGTGGAAGAAACAAGATTAAGTCTCCAAGCCCAACCTAGCACATCTCTCCCCCCTGGTATCACCACCACCACCATTTCCCTTCAGGTGATTATTTTTATTTTTTTGGCCTTGCAGCTTTTGGGATCTTACTTCCCCAACCGGGAACTCTGGTCCCAGCAATGAAAGTACTAGTTCCTAGTCCCTGGACCACCATGTACTCTTTCCAGGAAAGAGACAACTTACATGTTCATCAAGTTCTATTTCATTTTCCTTTCCTGGACACCAGGAAAACGACATTTCCTGGGTCCTTTGCAGTCAGATTCAACCATGTGACTGGATTCTGCTCAACACAATGGTTTAGCCAATAAAACCGTCTCCTCAAAACCCTTCTGCCCTCTCTCCTCTTTCAGTAGCAACTGTGGAGGGTACCAGCTGAGAGGGCGGAACCAGCAGGGTTACACCCTGGAGCCCCAAGTCAGCCTGTGGGGGAGAGCTGCCTTGGAGAGGTCCATGCGATCCCTGGGTTTTATTTAAGAAACAAATCTTTGTTGTGTTAATCCACTGGGACCCGGGTTTATTGATTACTACAGTACAGCCCATTCCACTGTGACTATCTACCCTTATTTAGACACATTCCCAACTGATACAGCTTTGACAGGATTGCCAGTCAAGATGCCCTGCTCTGGGCCATGGGGTGGGCACAGAGTGCCAGATTATCCAATCAGATTCTATTCTGGGAATTGAAATCCTGGGCTGAATAATTCATTCCAACAACCACATTCTGAAAAGAGTGTTTTTATTCCCTTCCAATTGCTTGGATCCCAGAAGCGGTGCTATTCTGGGTCTTCCTCAAGACCTGATTATTCCAGTTTTGATCCCATTGTGAGCTACTCCAGATCTTCCAAAAAAATTCCTTTTGGGCTTATATCAGCTGCGGTCTGGGCTTCCCAGGAGGCACTAGCAAAAGAATCTGCCTGCAAATGCAGGAGACGTAAGAGATGTGGGTTCGATCCCTGGGTCGGGAAGATGCCCTGGAGGAGGAACTGGCGATCCGCCCCATGCCTGGAGACTACTATGGACAGGGGAGACCAGGTCCTTGGGATCACAAAGAGTTGGACATGACTGAGTATCTGAACACAGCTGGGGTCTATTTGTCTTACTTGCAACCAAAGAACACAAATGGACTTCTTACTCCAAGATGAATAATCAATTCCACGAAGGGCTAGGATTTAAAGGGCCACTGAGGGATTTCCCTGGCGGTCTAGTGGTTACGAATCTGCCTGCAAATGTGGGAGACATGGGTTTGATCTCTGGTCTGGGATGATCCCACATGCCACAGGGCAACAAGGCCCGCGTGCCCCAACCACTGGGCCCACGCTCCCTGCACGAGACGCCCACACACCGCAGCTAGAGCAGGCCCCGCGTGCCGCAAGCAGAGAAAGGCGATGAAGACCCACTGCAACCCAAAATAAATAATACTAGTAAAAAATCCTAAAAAAGTAAATAAAGGGCTGCTGACCTACGACATCCCTAACACAATGACCGCGAGTAATCACTGAGCTCTGACCACAGGCTAGGAATTGTGTCTCACAGGCCTGAAGTGGTCTGTGTCACATCACATACTGATATCAACTCCCTGGGGTAGAGGCCCTGCTAACTCCCATTTTAGGGAAGAGAAAACGGAAGCTCAGGGACCAGAAGTCACGGCTAGAAAGCGGGAAATCCAGAGTCTGAACTTGGAAGTCTGACTCCTGAGCCCACGTGGACTGGTAACCATGGAGCTTCGCTGCTGCTCAGGGACGGGCCCGGGACTGACTCAATCATGCAGGCAGCAATTAATAAAGTCAAGGGTAGCTCATTCTAACCGGATGGGGACAAGACGGTGAATCTACGGATGCGATTTCTTTGGCCAGCGCAGTCTTTTTCTTAATTTGGAGTTGCCAATATTTTCCAACCAGGAGAGATTCACACATGAACATACACACTCCCTATTTCCCCCTTCTCTTGCAAAGCAGATGCTTTGGAAAGCCTGGGTCTGCTCTCCTGGGTGCTGTATTCAGCTGGATTTGAGAACGTCTTCCAACTCTCACACTGTCTTCAACAGTCCTTCCTGTGATAAAAAACACTGACAATTCTTGGGTCTATGGTACACCAGGCACTGTCCTGATTACTGTATGTGTACTGGCTCATTTAAATCTCATAGCAACTGTGACAACCCTTGGAGGCAGTTACTATTCCCATTCCCATTTTACAGATAAGAAAACTGAGGCAGAGAGAATGCACACAGCTGATCCACAATTTGAACCATGGTTCCAGAGCCCATGTCCTTAACCACTCCACTAGGACACCCAGGCCCTTTAGGTCAAAAACCCAGACATTAAAGTTCTGTGCAACAAATTATATCTAATCATCTGACCACGAGTTTATCAGTAGATGGTAATGAGATTCCCAAACCTGTATCTGATTCTATTTTGATGACATTAATACAGTAAAACCTTCTCATTTCCAGTTTCTCCTACATATGAAGCCTAAAGGCATGTATGAGACAGATGCAAAAATTCACAGAATTATAAAAAGACATTCTCAGCCCCTTTCTTTTTGACAACTTCTGTGCCAAAGGGTCAGGGAATTTGTTCCAAGATGCATAAGAAAGTTGCTTGTTTTGTAATTTGTCCCAAGATGCATAAGAATGTCGCTTGAACTGGAGACTCCAAATCCAGTATTGGAAGGTGTTTCATCAGTCAAGACTCCCACCCTATGAGGTGCCTGGAAACACATCCAGAGCATGGGACTTAGCACTGAGCAGAGAATTGTATTTGAAAATGTTCCCAATTTACACCTGTCTGGAAGTAGACAGTGGAAATCTGAGATGATCAATTCTTGCTTCCCATCAAAACCGATGTGAATTTCTTGGAATAAACTGAGGCTAGAATGAAAAGCCAGAGAGAGGACGAGGAAGCTCTCTAACCCCAAGGCCATAAAACAAGCCAGGTAGATTTAACAGACCTCAGTTGCTACTGACAACCCCCAAAACATCTTCTGGAGGGAAAGGAAGGCTGAGAAAATGTGCTCCTTACAATTAGCTTCTCCGGGGTTGTCCGGGGACGAGAATATCCAGCTATGGAGGAGGTGAGCATTCAGAGGAGGGCCATGCTGACTGTCTTGCCAAGCCTGGGGCTTCTCACACTGCGGGGCGCAGACAAGGCGGCTCCCCAATTGCCCTGGGTAAGCCCCGTCCATCACCAGACTCCCACTGACCCCTGGATGCAGCTCTGGTGGAGCATTTGTACTGTTCACCATATTGAGACCTCTGATCTACTGGTCCATTTCCTACTAGCCTGGAAGCGCTCTGAGGGCAGGGGCTGTGTCTCACTGATCTTGAGAGTCTCCAGAGCTCCTAGGAGATTTGGTTATCGAGCAGTGTTGGGTGAATGTTTGAGCAGGAAGAAGGGAAGAAGGAGGGGGGAGGAGGGTAAAAGATCGAGATGGGTAAAGAGAGAAAGATGGGGCGAAGAGGAGAGAGAGAGAGAGAAGAGAGAGAGGAAAGGAAGGAAGGAAAAACAGAGAGGGAGAGATAGAGAAGCAAGAAGGGAGATAGGAACAGAGAAAGTCTATGACAGGAAAGGACAGGAAGGAAAGGAAGAAAAGTGAAAAAAAGGAAGAAAGAAGAAAACAACACCCAACACTCCCAGAACAGTCTATTCCAGACCCCATTCTGAGTGCCTCTTATGTGAAACAGACATCAGCATTGTCCCCATTTTCCAGATGGGGAGACTGAGGCCTGGGGAAGTGGGGGTCATTTGTTCAAGGTCGCTCAACCAGTAAGAGCATCACTGGGATTCCTCTCCAGGGAGTCTGGCTCCAGCACCTCTGTCTCCAAGGAGAAAAGGGAGAGAGAGTGAGAGGAAGCTAAGGCAAGGGTACTCACCTTGCGAAGAGCTGGGACACACTCGGAGCTGATGTGGTGATGCCTGGAGGGGAAAAAAACATTTGAAGGACTTGAGCTGGCAGAGGGATGGTCCCCAGAAGCTGTGACTTCAGATGCCAGGTTGAGGGGGAAGAAATGCACGGAGTTGCTGTCAGGGAATTTCTCAAGCACACAAGCTTATCCAAGCCACACCAATGTAGCACTTTCCTTCTTGAAAAACCTTCTCCGGGTGTGCTCTGTCTCCAGGTACTAACTGAAGGACTGTGTATATACAATCTATAGCATCTTGAAACATCAGGGTGGAATCCATCCCCCCACCCATTGTACAGATGGAGAAACGGAGGCCAAAGAGACAGAAAGAATGTGCTTGAGCCAGGCCCATGACCAGATGGCAGCTGGAACCATTTCTACTCCTGGATGGAGACCCACTCTTTTCCTTGCTTTAAAGGCAACCCCAGCAACCCAGAAAGGCAGATACCGGTTGGCTTTGGCTATCCGACACCCATTTTCCTTTCTTCTGAGGACATCACATTGATATTCCTCCTCTCCCTCCCCAGTTTCAGTCCATGGGGTTCAGGTGGGGCTGGCTCCAGCACTTAGGGGAGACACATCTTGGATTGTCTCTGAGGCTTCAGCTAGAGTGTGGGGAGGGAGATGGAAGATGCCTGAGGTCCTGGTACAAGGGCTGTGTCCCTGGGCACTCAGCCTCCAACCATGGTTGGGAGGGAATGATCAGGAGATGATGAAAAGCTGATATAATTTTGCTGGGAGAGATGTTGCCAAGAGCATCATTTTAAACACCATTAGTTCACGGGGGATGATTTTGTGCTGTGTCATCTTACAAACAGCACAATGTCCTCAACGTGGAGCCCCGGCAAGTTCTAGATGACATGTTGATTGATTGTACCAACCTGTCAATTCACACTCCCTGGTCTGCAGGGCAGGGGCAGGGGTGTCCCTGTGTCTCCCGAGAAATACTCCACGCCCTCCTGAGCTCTGAGCCCCTTTGCAAACCAACCTGCAATCCCAGCTGTACCTCTGAGTCAGCACTGAGACTTTGGGCAGATCACCTACAGTCTCCGGGGCTCAGGGCACTCTCCTGTGAAATGGGGGAAAACATTTATCTCACAATGGTGTGTGAGGATGAAATGAGATGATGATGATGGTAACGGTGATGATTCTATCCATCATTTACCTTGTGCCTGCTACATGCCAAACTCTCCTCTAAACCTGTTACCTGGATTCATTATTTTAATCCTCATGCTCCTCCCCCCCCACACCTTGAGGAGGGTTCTGTTCCCATCTCTATGTTACAGATGAAGGGAGGTGAAGTTGACGGGTCCTAAGGGGCAGATCCGTGGTCTGAATTCAGGTGGTCTGGCTCCGGAGTTCGGCCTCCCAAGCAGGGCACAGCAGCCCACGAGGGCAGTCATCATTAACAACAATCAGTCCCCACCAACAAGCTCACACGTGCCAGACTCTGTATTAACTGCCTGAACTCACTTCACTCCCATGGCAATGCTACAAGGACACCCCGATTGTACTGATGTGGAAACCAAGGCTCCAAAGGCTAAGGTGCCTTGCTCAAGCCTGCGGATATGGAAACTGGGACTTGAACCTAAGGCTGTTTAGTCCCAGTCTATTTCCTTTTTTTGGGGGGCGGGGGGGGGCTGTGCCTTGTGGCATGTGGGATCTTAGTTCCCTGGTCAGGATGGAACTCGTGCCCCTGCATTGGAAGTGTGGAGTCTTAACCGCTAGACCGCCAGGAGAGTCCCAGGTCCATTTCCTTCATCATTTCCTTGGCTGAGTCAAAGTCTGTTTGAGTCCCAAGCTACTAGGGTGAGGAGGCAAGTCCTGAAGTCCACTTAGAGAGCTATAGCTAGAATTTAAAAATAAAATAGGACGGAGAGCATCAGCATGTATTGGCCACACAGCACACGAGAAGGAATCGTGGAAAACTTTTATTCCAGCTATAAATGTGAGAATGTGATGTGTGTGTGTGTGCATGCTCAATGACTGTAATATAACATATCTTCCTATGTGCTGTCTTTCTAAAAAGTCGGGCCAACAGGGGTCCAATGCCAAGAGCTTCCAGTGGGTGCTCCCTCACTGCTAATTTCCCTGCTCTGGGTTTTTGCCCCAGGCGGAGCCTCCCATATCCCCCTTCCTCAGCTTCCCCCAGGACAGTCTCCTTCTGAAACAGTCTCAGTTTCATTACTGGTAGGAAGCACGTGATTTATGTTTAGTAATAATACTACATAAGTTATTGAATTAAACATTTTGAGTTGTTTTAATAAACATGTAAATATTCATAAAAATCAAAATCTATGGAAACACTCCCATGGGCTCAGATGAACTCGGCATTCTAGAAATGTGAAAAAAGCATCTTCCCCTGCCTGCAACCTCTGCGCCCTGGTTTGTGAGTTCACGCGGTGCTGATCACCTCCTCCGTTCCTCTGAATTGCTGCGCGCTCTGCCCTCCCCACGCGGGCCCGTCTCCCTCTCCGGCCGTACAAACCTCCTATCCTCTCCCTCTTCTGCCCCAACAGCCCCCAGGAAGCCTGCGCTAGCCAGAAACAGGCCTTCAGTCAATGCTAAGAGATTTTCTTTCTGCCAATGATGTGCTTTTTGAAAAGCACAGGCTTTCTCTTATTTTTTTTTTAAACTGGTATCACATTTAATTTTTTTGAACCCAAGATGCCTGGGAGAATTGGGAACCTGGAAAATGAATGTATTCTATAGAGAATCATCTCTTTCTCTTTCTTCTTCCTTTTTTTCCCTGGTAAGGATGGCATGGACCTCCTGGAGAATCCTGATGGGATGTGACGTCACTGGGTCCTTAAGTTCCTTCCCGTCCTGCGGGCCCTGGAGTGGGACTGTGTCAAGGGCGGCCACGCTCAACTCTTTGGGTGCAGAGGTGGGGTAGGGACTCCCCAAAAGCAGAGAGCCTCTCTCTTCCTCTGCTGGGGTCCAGGGATATTAGTCCTGTGGACCAGGAGGCCCAGCTGCAGTTGGAGCCATACGTCGTCTGAGTATCAGGAAAGGGCCTGATGGAGTGGTCATGCAGGCAATGCCAGCCCCAGCATGAAAGGTGGAAGAGTGGGCATTATTGTTCAAGTCGCAGGAAAAGCCTGGTCCTCAGGGTAGCCCTGGACACCTTTCAGGGACCCCCAGAGTCACCACTCTCTGGCTGCTGTTGTATGTGACAGCTTTCTCCAAATGGTAAGTCAGAGCTAGACTTACCTGGGGTGGAGACCATGCCAGACAGCATCCCATGCAGCTCAGGAATGGTCTGGCCCACAGACTTGGCAATGCCCCTGGGTGTAGGCATGACCCTCTGGACAGCAGCACGCCCACTGAACCCCAGCTTGCCAGAGGGATAATGTGGACTGCGGTCACGAGTCTCTCCATGAGGCCAGTGTCCCAGACCCAGGGTGCATGTTGGCAGTCGAGGTGGTCATACTGCCCCTGGTCGCCCCATCACAAACATGGGACCCTTAGCACAGGAGCAGAAGACCTGTTAACTCTTGTTCGCAAGTGAGCCCCAAGGGTGGTGAAGACCCCACAGGCTGTCACAGCATCAGTCCTTTGATGCTGGTGGGATCCAGAGCCTGGAAGGTGGAGATGCCCTTCCCACTGACCACAGTGTTCTGTTCTCAGACTTGGCTGTGCCACTGAGCATGCCATGATGGACAAGACTGGGGTCAGTGGCAGAATCACTGATGGCATATCCACGTTGATGGTGACTTATATCCACGTTGGGGCTTCCCAGGTGGCACTAGTGATAAAGAAGATGCCTGCCAATGCAGGAGATGCTGGAGATGCAGGTTCGATCCCTGGGTTGAGAAGATCCCCCAGAGGAGGAAATGGCAACCCACTCCAGTTTTCTTGCCTGGAGAATCCCATGGACAGAGGAGCCTGGCAGGCTGTGGTCCACAGTGTTGCAAAGAGTGGGACGCAACTTAGCACTAGCACTAAACCCACGTTGCCACTGGTGAAAACCGCCCTGGTGACCTGACTCTGTAGCCAAATCTATTTATGCCAAGGTTAATGATGTGGTTAATACAGAAACTGGGGCAGCTGGCTCTCAAGGGAGGGAGCAGAGAGCCTCCTTCATTTGTGAATTGAAAGCTCTAAGTCCCTTCTTCCTCCCCAGCTTCCTACGGGTGAAGGGAGAAGGATTAGCTAAACAGATAGCCAGAGCCTCAGGGTGACCTCATTCATTCATTCATTCACCACCACATGCCAGGTATATGCTAGGAGGTAATGGGTTACAAGAATCAGCAAAAACAGTCAGGGTTCCTATACTCACGGATGCTCCAGTTTAGCAAGGGAGTGAAAAGAGAAGTGTCTGTCGCTCAGTCGTGTCCGACTCTTCGCGACCCCGTGGACTGTAGCCCACCAGGCTCCTCTGTCCACGGGATTCCCCAAGCAAGGATACTGGAGTGGGGAGCCATGCCCTTCTCCAGGGGACCTTCCCACCCCAGGGACTGAACTCGGGTCTCCTGCACTGCGGGTGGTACTTTATTGTCTGGGCCACCAGGGGAGCCCACTCAGCTGGGGAGACTGATGGTAAACAAATACACCGGTAAAGTACCTAACTACAATTGTACCAAGGTGGAGAAGGAATGGATACCGAGAAGAGCGCCTGGAACACGACGATGCTCAGGACTCGCCTGGGGAGCTTCCTAAAATGCAGACTTCAAGTCTGTAGGTCAAGGAAGCTCCCAGGTAACACTGACACGGCAGGCCCGGAAACCCCACTTCGAGCAGTGAGAGTTTAGAGCACAGGCTAACAAGGAATTGCAAATTACTAAGAAGTCCCAATTCCGGCTTCGTAAAAATAAATCTTCATTCCAGAAGTCACAAACTCAAATGCATACCGGGGCCAAGAAGGGAATATAAATGATCTAATGTAATATGAGGAAACTAGAGCTGGGGTCTGTGTGTGTGAGTGCACATGTGTGACTGTGTGTGTGATTGTGTGATGTAACTTACCCACGGACAGACACAGTTGGTTCATTCATTCAACAATGTTTACCGTGCACCTACTGTGGGCCAGATTTACAACTCAAGTCTCATAATTTGTTGTCTTCTTGTTCCTTCCAAAGAAAGTACATGGGCTAAAGGGATCAGAGCCAGATTCAAACCCTGACTCTGCTGCACTATAACTGTATGGCCCTGAGTCCATCACTTCCTTTCCCTAAACCTCAGTTTCCACATCCATAAAATGGGGCACCATCTCATCCCTGGAGGGCTGTTGCAAAGCAGGTATCTACCCAATGGTAACTGACCAACACAGGGGAGCTCTTATTAGCTTTCTATTCTCCTGGGGCTCTCGATTAATCCACTTCTCATTGTAAGCCCAATTTGAATATTCATACATTTTTCTTTTTTTAAACCTCTCCTTTCACTGGGAGGATTAAGAAACTAATGATTCTGAAGGCAGTCACCGCTATTATGTTGCCTAATTGGGCGCCAGGGGGCCCATGATCCCCAGGAGATGAGATAGTTTCTAATGCGAGATGTCTTGAGGCAGGTCTGTGCTGCGGAAGGTGCATGTCTGTGTTTCATCAGCTCACCCCCCTCCTGTGGGTGCGTTAAGCCGCATCGAGACCAGCGGCAGCGACCGCAGGAGGGAGCACTGTGTGCGGAGTCCAGCATGTACACCACACAGGTAGAGGTCATTCTGGGGGCGGCGGCCCGCCAGGAAGCCCGCTGAAAAAGGCTTCAAAATGGCAGAGGTCAAGTTGATCTGTGCCTCCCCAGGCCAGATCCAGGCAAAGCTCTGGGCAGCTCAACCTGGCTTGGGGGAAATGAAGGAAAACCTGCCAGCCCCTGGCTAGAACCGGTGACTGAAACTGGAAATGAAACCACATCACGCCCAGGGGCAGAGGAGGTGCAGGAGCCTGAGTGCAGATGACAGCCTGCTTGTTTTGCAGGGCGGTGACTTTAGCTCTCCAAGGAAACCCTTAATGAGATTATAGTCTCCGCTTTTGCAAAATGTGTCTGCATTTAAAAAAAAAAAAAAGTCTTTTTCTTGATTCAGCTTTGCTTCCTTAGTTCCATAACTTTTTCCCTCCTCCTTCCAGAAGACAGGATATAATTCAAATCCAATTTTGCCTTAAATGGTAACGAACAATAGCTTCTATTTCTCAAGTGGTTTCTCAAGCCAGGCGCGCTGCTAAGGACTGCATGGGCCTTATCTGTTTTATTCCCCAGAACATCTCATTCTCCACTTTATACATATGGAAAATGAGGCAAGGGAAAGTCAAAGAAACATTACTAAGGATTCAAAACCAATATCAACCTGAAGTTATCTGTGGTTCCTTGTGCTAAGTCGCTTCAGTCCTGTCTGCCTCTGCGTGACCCCATGGACTGAAGGCCGCCAGGCTCCTCTGTCCATGGGATTCTCCAGGCAAGAACAGTAGGGTGGGTTCCCATGCCCTCCTCCAGGGAATCTTCCGCACCCAGGGATCAAATTTGTGTCTCTTACATCTCCTGCATTGACAGGCAGGTTCTTTACCACTAGTACCACCTGGTTAGCCCATAGGTTACTCTATTCATCCACCACCCATCCATCCACCTAACCAAGCATCCACTTCACCTCCATTCACTCACTCACCCACCCAACCATAAATAATTCTTAAGTATCTACCATAAGTCAGGCACTGAGCTGTGTGCTAATTAGGAACAGAAATTTAAATACATACATAGGAATAAAAAATTGTCTTCATCCTGAACTAATTCACCATCTAGAGCAGGGGTTATTAACCTTGGGTGCATAAAACTGGGTGCATTTGGAGAGCTTTAAAAACATCTCAGGACTTCTCAGGTTGTCCAGTGATTAAGACACTGTGCTTCTAATGCAGGGGGTGGGGTTCGATCCTTGGTCAGGAGAACTTAGATCTCACATGCCTCGTGGGGCAGCCAAAAAATAAAAATTAAAAAAAAAAAAAACAAAAAACCTCACTGCCTGGGTCACATTTCTGAACAATTAAATCAGACTCCTTGGGGGTAAGATCTGGATATTTGCATTAAATTTTTACCAAAAAACTTCCCAGGAGAGTCCAATGTGCACCCAGGTTTAAAACCAGTCCTGGAGCCTGGTTCTCAAAGCATGGTCCCTGGACTGGCAATATCAGCATTGTCTGGGAATTGCTAGAAATGCAAATTCTTGGGCTCCACACCCAAACCATGACAGAAGCAGAAATGTGGGCATGGGGTCCTGCAACTGGTGTGCCAGCAGAACTTCCAAGGTGATTTAGATGCACCAGAGAATTTGAGAACATAAATGTATCTCCTTAAATTACAGAAATATACATTTATGCACACGTAACATGTAAAACATAGAAGAAATCTTCAACAACAGGAACACAAAACACTGATAACAGTAGTTACTTCTGGGGAGGGGAGGAAACCACTAAGACTGGGTAAATGCAGAAAAGGGGAATTTGGGCTAACATTCAAGTTTTTATAAGGACTATGTTACCTGGTGAAATTAAATTGTCTTAAGAAAAAAAGGCAGCAGCAAGGGAGGGCGCTGCAGACAGGGGACACAGCTTGTGCTAAGGCTGTGAGATCACGGAGGGTGGAGCTCATTTAATCACCGCATACTACAGTCTTGCAGAATGCTGTGTCTCCTGTCTTGATTCCTTTTACAAGTATTTCTTCTTCTTTTTAAAATGGTGAGTATCATTTTAAAAAACTGAGGTATGGTTGATTTGCAATGTTTCATGTGTACAGCAAAGTGATTCAGATTTTCTTTCATTATAGGTTATTGCAAGGTATTGACTATAGGCACTTCCATGGTGCTCCAGAGGTGAAGACTGCTCTTTCACTGCAGCATATGTGGGTTCGATCCCTAGTCAGGGAACTAAGATCCTGCAAGCCATGCAGCACAGCCAAAAAAAAAAAAAAAAAAAAAAGCCTACTGGGGACTTCCCTGGTGGTCCAGTGGCTAAGACTCCACACTCCCAATGCAGGGGTCTGAGGTTTGATCCCTGGTCAGGGAACAAGATCCTATGTGCTGCAACTAAGACATGGTGCATTGAAATTAATTAATTAATTAAAAAACCCAAGATATCGAGTACAGTTCTCTGTGCTTTACAGTAGGTGCTTGTTATTTCTCTGTTTTGTATATAGTAGTATGTACCTATTAATCCCAAACTCCTGATTTATCCCTGTCCCCCCTGTGGTAACTGTAAGTTTGTTTTCTTAACTATTTTTTAAGCACTTACTATGCATCATACCTTGTTCTCGGCAGATATGTAGGCAACTAAAGTAGGTAAGATCTGCCTTCAGGGAACTTACCTTCTGGTGGATGGGCAGACAAAAAGTGAGCAAACACAGCACGCCGGGCAGGGAGCAGGAACACAAACAAAATACACAGAACAGCATGGCTGGGTGTTCTGCTGGCTTCCCTCTCACCCTGCTCCAGAACCTGACCTGTTCTCCCCTTTCATCACCACCATCCCATCTAAGCCGCCATGGCCTCTCACTTTACTGAAACTCCTTCCTCTCCAGCCCCTGGACTCCCATTTGTGCATCCCCAGTCCTTTCTCACGTCCACGTAGATCAGATCATCTCCCATCTGCTCTCAACCCTCCCACAGCTCCCATCTCACTCAGGGTAGAAGCCAAGTCCTTCCAAGGGCTCATGGAGTCTGATCCTGGGTACCTCTCTGACCTCATCTCCCTGCCACTGGTCCCTGGATCACTGGGCTCCAGCTACACCAGCCTCCTTATTGCTCCTCACGTGCTCTGGGACAGCTGCTGCCTCAGGACCTTTGCACAGGCTATTCCCTCTGCTCCTAAGGTTCTTCTCCCCTGTCACCATGAAGTGCTCTCGCACACCTCCTTCAGGTCTCTTTTTCTTTTTTCTTCCTTAAATTAACTAATCTATTTGTTTGGCTGTGTTGGGTCTTAGTTATGGCACATGGGATCTTCATTGCATCATGTGGGACCTTTCATTGCAGTGCACAGGCTTAGTTGCTCCAAGACATGTGGATCTTACTTCTTTGACCAGGGATCAAACCCAAGTCCCCTGTATTACAAGCAGGATTCTTAACCACTGGATGGCCAGGGAAGTTGCTCTTTCAGGTCCTTCTTCAAGTGTTCCCTTCCCAGTGACATTATTTCTAGCGCCCCAATAAAAACTGCAATCCCACGTCCCTGCATTTCTTATCCCACCTTGCTTTCTTCCCCCACTGCACAGTATGTGACACCATCCACCACGCTATATATTCTTCTTATCCACTGTTATCACCAGACCCTTGTCCTACCAGCACCCTGGGTTAGGCTCCAGGAGGCAAAGCTTTTGTATTTTCTTCCTAGTACTTACACAATGCTGGGCATGTGCTTGAGGAAACATTTCTTGAATGAAGGAATGAATGAATAAACAAATGATTACTTCTGAAGGGAAAGACCTCTCTGATAAGAATCGGAGGATGAAGGGATGGTCCTGTGATGGAAGGAAACCTGGTCCAAGCAAAGGAACAGCGAGTGTGAAGGCCCTCAGGGCAGAATCAGACTTGTGAGTTAGAGCGAAAGAAACCAGGCCAGGGGCTGGGCGCCGTGGGCAGGGGCGATGCGGAGGGGTCCAGCCTGAGAGGCTGCCCGGGACACAAAGCGGAGCCCCCCAGCCAAGAGTAAGGAATTCAGATCTGATTCTGTACTTTTTAAAAACACCAAGCCCGCTCCATATCATTTTTAAGTTTTAAGTCATATCAACCTCACATCGACCATGAGCTTGGTGGACTAAATATTCTACTTAACAGAAGAGGCACATGAGCCCCCAAGAGACTAGGCCGCTAGATTAGGACTTTACAAAGGTGGGGGTTAAAGTAGGAAATACAATGGGAGCCTTGGGGGGTTTCTTGGGTTCGAGTTTCCCCCCCGGACCTCCCGGAGTGTAGGCCTTGTGGCCCATGCCTCCTGGGGTCCTCCTTGGGGCTGGGCCCTTGCAGTCTTGCTGTAACAGAAGGGGCGGGCCCAGGAAGGGGGAGACCAGAGGTCAGGCAGGAGTGTCAGCTGAGTCTGACACTTGAGGCCACAGCTAGAGTGGAATGTCCCCTGCTGAGTCCCGGAGCTCACTGCCCACACCAATAATCAAGAGAAAGAAACATGTGTATGTTGTCTGTGTGCGTGTGTGTGTATGTGTGCGCGTGTAACCTGACCCTGCTGGCCCTGCCTGGTCTGAATTTGGAAGCAACCTTTCTCTGCCCCTTTGCTCACCCCCAAAGTCTTTCCCTTGGCCCCAGCTGACCCCCCGACATTGGAAAGGGTGCAGACAGCTCCAAGTCACAAAAAAGGAGAGAGGTGAGGTGTTTGTGGGTACCACCACTGGGGGAGGGTACGAACATCTGGGGTCTGAAGATCCTTAAGATCTTGAGTTTAGAAGCAGAGAGTCTGGAGCTGGGGGACTGGGTTTAATTCCTGGCCCTGCCATGAGCTGTGTGACTTTAAGCCAGTTACTCAACTCCCCAGGCCTCAAGTTCCACATCTGTAAAATGGGCTCACAACCCAATAGAGGTGTAATAATTACATGAGAAACAGTAATTAGGAAAATGGACTTTCGAGTCAGACCTGTTGTTATTTAGTCTCGAAGTTGCATCCAACTCTTCTGCAACCTCATGGACTGTAGCCCGCGAGGCGTGGGGTTTTCCAGGCAAGAATACTGCAGCGCATGGCCACTTCCTCCTCCAGGGGATCCTCCTGACCCAGGGACTGAACCTGTGTCTCCTGCACTGGCAGGCATATTCTTTACCACTGTGCCACCCGGGATGCCCCGGAGTCTGATTCCTTAGGTTCAAATTTGGCAATCACTAAACTGTTGTCTCAGTCAAGCCACTTAACTTGTGTCTCATGTGTAAAACAAGTGTCCACTTCTTAGAGTTGCAGACACTAAAGTGTTAATACATGTTAATGACTGACACATAGCAGGTGCCAAGGGTTTGCTTTGACAGTGATGGAGGAGAAGGAGGATTCATCTAGATTTCTATCAACTCTGAACAGGACCTGAGACAGAATAGATGCTCACAAAAACGAAGGGCAAGAGGGGGTGGCAGTCACTCACGTTCGCCACAGCTGCCCCTCCGTCCCCAGTGGTGGCAGCCAGGTTCCCAGGTGGGGACACAGGCCCAGCACTTCTAGAGCACTCAGCGTCTCCAGAGAAACTAGAAATCCAGATTTTTATGTGCACTCTCTCAATTTTTACAAGTTACCTTTATTTAAACCACAGTATAAATCAAACAAAGATGCACCTGAAGGCCACCTGTGAGCTGCCAAGTTTGTAACCATGGATTTGAGTCCACTGTGACTATTTGTCTTTTTCTTTTCTGGCCATGTTGTGTGGCATGTGGGATGTGATAGTTCCCTGACCAGGGATCAAACCCGAGTCCTCTGCATTGGAAGTGCAGAGTCTTAACCCACTGGACTTCCAGGGAAGTCCCCATTGCAGCTATTTAATTCAATGGATGTAAGTTTATTTATTATGCTTCCAAGCTGGTGGCTCAGTAAAGAATCTGTCTGCAATACATGAGACCGAGGTTTGATCCCTGGGTCAGCAAGATCCCCTGGAGAAGGGAATGGCTACCCACTCCAGTAATCATGCCTGGAGAAGCCCAAGGACAGAGGAGCCCGGAGGGCTAAAGTCTATGGGCTCGCAAAGAGTCAGACATGACTGAAGGACTGATACTTCACATAACATCACCTCATTTGACCCTTGCAGTAAGCACCCTACAAAGGGGTCATGTTTCCCAGCTCCCCATTCGACAGGTGAGAAAGTTGAGGCTCAGAAAGGATGAACAATTTGCTCAAGGTCACTTGGCTGGGAGTCAGTCTGGGATCCTCCTCCCTCAGCAGTCTATGCCCTTTTCTGTTGCTACTGGCTCTGAAATGAAGAGTCTTTAGTTGACTGGTGCCTTCAGGCTGAAGGAAAAGGAAGACTGTCTTTGAACAGGGCTCTGGAACTTATCTCAAACTCTCAAAGAGCTCAGGGTGGCTTATCCAGATGCTACACAGGCCTGGGAGGAACAAGAGTGTGTTGGTCTACCATGCAGCTTTGGCACAGGAGCCCAGACCCTCTTGATGGTACTCTCAGCAAGGCTGTTTCAGCTTCACGACCAGCATGTAAGACATTACTGACTGCTCTCTCGGTGACAGCAGTAATTACTCCCCAAAGCCTGGATTTGCTTAAAAGCAAATTCCTTCTGATGTTATATTCAACTAGAACCATGTCTCTTTGGTTTTCCATGACAATTACATAGCAGTGTGTCCCCACGAACTGGCCTCAAACATAGACAACGAAGGAGAGACAGCCAGGGGTCTTGGCATACCAGCAGCTAATCTCAAAGCTGCTCAAACAAAGGGTTAAGCCCAATGGTTAAACATAATAGCTTAATGCCTTTTGCTAAGTAACTCTGAGCTCTACCAGGAAGGCTGACAGATCCCAAACAGTGCAAACAATAGCTGGAATTGTTCTAGTGAAAACTAGTCCGACTGCATCATTTGCCAATAATTTTTTAAACAGCTTAACTCTCCTCTGCTTCCTTGACTCCAACCCGACCTGAAAGCAAAAGGCAGATGAGCTGTTGTCCCAACGTCAACCCCCGGTAAACAGGACGCCTGCCTGGATGGGGCGATGGCAGGAGAGGACTCAGAGGTCCAGCCCCAGAACCTGCAGGACACGCCCGGGGCCGGGCCTGGAACCTGAAACTGACAAGTGCCTGTGGCGGTGTCAGCATTTCTTGGAACTGGAGCCCAAGGCAGCAAGTTCAGCACACGAACCAGCACACTTTTACCTTTAATGACTAGACAAAATTGTTAGCAATGTACAAACTTTTGGTCCAGAGTCAATAATCTAATTGGATGGGAAGAGAAATTGTCATAATGACAGTACTTGGGAGAGGATGCGTGTCTAAGGCTGTCAGTCCCTTACCACGCTCCACGGGGTGAACGGAACCACCACCAGGCCCGCTACAACACACAGCAGGAGGCCTACCTTCTCTGTCACTCAGAGTCCAGACATCAGCGTCAGCACGGTTAAGCTTCAGTTTACCCGGACGATCACTGTTTACAGTAAAGCTGGGTGAGACCAGTAGTTCTAGCATTTCCTTGTACCTGAAAGAAAACAAAGGGAAATATAATTTATTCATTAATTATGCATGCTTCCTAATGATTCCCATTTCTTTCCCTAAGAGTATAAATATTAAAGCTGATTACCTAAACTCAGCTATCTTATAAATTCTACATCATAAAAATTCACTGAACTTTTCATCAGAGGGAAATGAGGAATTGAAATGAAGTACTTGCTCCCCTCCGGAGGATACACCCACTTGATTAAAACTTTTCCCCCCTTCCTCCTGTATTTTGCCATTAGAAAAATTATATTTGGGCCTCTTTTAAATGTCACCTAAGTGAGCTGGAGTGAGCCAGGGAGACTTTCCAATAGAGGCAGAGAGAAACGGGTGGAGAGGCAGGATTGAATTTGGATTCCTAGAAGCCAGAGGCGTGGAGAGAAGGTGGCGTTGACTGCAGTGAAGAGAGACTGAATGTGGTGTTACATGTCACTTGTGCAAACGGAAAAAGGCTCAAAAGATGTCATGGATATGTAAATACCCCTCTAGGCAGCAGAGCTCTCACTCAGCCCAGCACTGTGGTCTCCATCAAGAAAGAATACACTAGCTCCTGAATTACACAGGATTTTGATAAATGCTATGGGGTAGGGGAGGGCAGAAAGAGAAAGACAAATACCATGTGATATTATGTCATCGGGGAGTAAGGTTTTTGATTAATGTGTACAACGTCAAACACAGCAATTTTCAAAGGACTAAACTACAACCAATAACATGTGACACTGATTCAAGTGGTCCTCAAAGAAACGCTAAGGTAGTCACTGCACATTAGTATCCAAGGTCATCCTTGGCAGGATCCATTATTACTGTGTTAATAGAGCACAGTGTACCAATTGATGGCAACATGGTTATAAACACACATTCCATCCTGAAAAGATTCTGGATTCAAATTCCACTTCACTACTTGGTACTTTGAACAGGTTAACCAAACTGCTTTAAGTCAAAAGTTTTCTCATTTGAACAATGGGGATTATCAGTATCTCCATTAGAAGGTCATGGTGAAGATGCAAAGAGATGAGATATAAATAAAGGACCTACCAGGCAGCAACCTAAATGCCCATTCACTACCACAAGAATGAGGAATACAGGTAGAAAGGGCTCACAATGGAATACAATACAGCAATGAAAAAGGTTGCCCTGGAGTGCCATGAACAGATTGCCAAACAAAGCAATGGGCGATGAGACAGAAGGGTACCTAACGCATGATACCATTTCTATGAAGTTCAAAGATATACAAATCAATATTACACACTGTTCAGGGATAGATAACAACAACAACAACAAGATAATAATATGCATAGGAATGATAGGCACCTGTTTCAGGAGAATGGATAGCTAGCGGTCATCAGGGGATGCAATTTAGAAAGAGATACCCTGGGGCTTCAACTGTGTTTGCAACAATGTAGTTCAGAGGTTGACACAAACTCTGATCCATCCAAGTCCAGCTATCATCTGTTTTTGTGTGACCCATAAACTAAGAATGGCTTTCATATTTTTAAATGATTGAAAATAATCCTAAGAAGGATAGCATTTCACGACCTGTGAAAATTATGTGAAATTCAAATTTCAGTGTCCATTAGTAAAGTCTTCTTGGAGCACAGCCCTGCTTGGCAGGTTACTGTATCCTTCACGGCTACTTTTATGCTGCAATTTCTGTGTAGAGTAGTTGTCATAGAGACCCAGAAAGCTGAAAATATTTCATACCTGGCAGTAAAAGTTTGCCACCCCCTGTTTTAGTCTATAAGTAAGTGGTGGAGGGCAGGAGGAAAAGGGGGCAACAGAGGATGAGGCGTTGCATGGCATCACCGACTCAATGGACATGAGTTTGAGCGAGCTCCAGGAGACAGTGAAGGACAGGGAAGCCTGGCATGCTGCAGTCCACAGGGTCGTAAAGAGTCGGACATGACTTAGCGACTGAACAAGTGGTGGCTTAGTCGCTATGTCATGTCTGATTCTTGTGACCCCATGGACTATAGCCCGTCAGGCTCCTCCATCTGTGGGATTTCCCAGGGGATCTTCTCCACCCAGGTATGGAACCAGCATCTTCTGCATTGCAGGCGGATTCTTTACTGACTGAGCCACCAGGAGAGCTCTCATGGGTTACTCTATATCTCTGCATGCCCAAAATACTTCATAATTTTTAACAAAGAAAGAAAACACTTATCCCAGGACTTGCATATAGGAAAGACTTTATATATGCTTTTTAATCAGAAAAGAAAATTCCACACAAACTAGCTCCTAGTGTTTATGTCTTTCTGTGAGCTGATAAACATTTGGGTCCTAAGTATTCCTGTGTATACATGGGTCCTGAGATCCGGTTTTCTTGTTCCTCAAGTGCCACAAGGCACTTCAGAAAGAGGCCTCCGTGTCTCTTTGATATATCAAGACATATTTTGTGGAGTGCGGCAAACAGCAGACACTGAACTTATTGTCTGAGTGTAGGCGTCAGAAATTTGCATTTTATCCAAACTCATTCCCTTCATTCTTTTGGATATATGCAAATAATTAAAGGTTAAAAAATAAACAATGTTGTAAAAAATTGCATTGGTCTCTAAACATCCAAAGGCCACGTGTGGGTGTAAGTGTTAGTCGCCCAGTCGTGCCCGACTCTCTGAGACCCCATGGACTGCAGCCCACCAGGTCCTTCTGTCCATGAGATTATCTGGGTGACAGTACTGGAGCAGTTGCCATTTCCTTCTCTAGAGTATCTTCCTGACCCAGGGATTGAACCCAGGATTCCTGCACTGCAGGCAGATTCTTTACCGACTGAGCTACAAGGGAAGCCCCACGTGTGGGTATGAAAAGCAGCAAATTGTTAGCTAAATGACCAAATCCAGTGAAAAACATAAGGAATTATTTTTACTCCTTCTTAGGGTTTAAAAATATTTGAAGTAGTTGCCAATATTCAAAAATGAGGTGATTTCATGTAAGAATCTAGAGTTTCAGCTTCTCTTGAAGAATTAGAGGAATACTGACCGTTCTTGTATTGCAACTATCAGCTGGCTGCCCAGTTTGGTCAAGGCATATGAGCTCGTTTGCCATAGTCCCCACCACTCCCTAGTGTCTTGTATTTGACCCCCACCCCCACCCCCGGCTTTTTCCATCTCCTTTCCCCGCGGTCTTTCCAGGCTTTTGTTTGAGCTCCATGGATTATGTGCCATCAGACAAGCCTGATGGGGATAGAAACAGCAATGTGACACTTCTGGCCTCAGTCTCATAGCTTATGATTTTTTTACTGAGTATCACTGTCACCCTCAAGAGGAATCAGCACATCTAAACAGCATTTATTGACCTTATAGCACAGCAAGAAGGTGTCATGAGTTCTAACTCCGGGATGGAGTATCACTATTAAAACTTTGGTGTCTTCACCTTAGACTCTTGCCTAAGGTCCATGAAGGCCAGCTCAATGTGGAAACCACCCCTATTATCCCCACAGCATCTGATACAGAATCTTATTCATTCTGTCATCTGATTAACATCTGTCAAAGGATGAAAGGAAGGAGGAGACGGAGGAAGACAGGAACTTGGAGGGAGAGGAGAGAGGAAATCTGTAATTGGAGCAATTAGTTCTTTTAAAAACTCCTATTAATTTTTGTTTTCCTCCTCACCCTAGAGAATGCTCCTAATGTATTAAATATGTAATTATGTCTCCTTGTAAATGATGCTATATTTTTTTATGTGACATATGTGGGGTTTTTTGGTCTGTTTTTGGCCATGCCAGGCACATGTGGGATTTTAGTTCCCTGACCAGGTATTGAACCTGTGCCCCTGCATTAGGAGCATGGATTCTTAACCACTGGTCCGCCAGGGAAGTCCTGTGACATGTGTTTTAATTTATATGAATAGGATTACGCATGAGACCTCATTTGGTTTATCAGGATTTTTTTTTGTCTGCACTATGATTTTATAATATATATATATTATTAGATGGTTATTTAGCTTGTAGCTAGAATTCCATACTGCATACCCACTTTATTGTATTTATTCATTGCTCTAGTGATAGACATATAGGATGCCTTCATCTCTCAGCTACTATAAACAAGGTTGCAACGAACATATTCATTAAATATATATATACACACACACACATACACACACATGTATATGTAATGTGGTGTAGTTACACACACATACATATTCTTAAAACATATAAATATTTGAGGAGGATTCCTGTCTTACTGGGTATACATGAAATGAACCTGACCCAAGTACTAGAAGATTTTTCTTCATAAATCCTGGGTTAATATAGATTTTTACCTTAAGTACATGTGCGCTCTAATTTCATAAAATCTTGCTAACACTTGGCATTGTTAAGCTTTCTAATGGCTGCCAAACTGCTGAGTGGAAAGCAATTATTTCATACTGGTTTTAATTTTCATTTCTATGATTACTAGAGAGTTAGAACATATATTCACATAATTGTGGGCCATATGAGCTTCTAGGAACTATCTATTCATACCTTTTATCCTTGCCCATCCTTCAACTGGGTTTTCTTTTCTCCCCCTTTTTGTTGATTTCCTGGAGTGCCTTGTAGAGTCTAGGTATTACTCCATTGTTGGTTTTGTTTTTTTCTTTTTGATGACAAAGCAAAAGGAGTCCATCAAGGCTGTATATTGTCAGCCTGCTTATTTAACTTCTATGCAGAGTACATCATGAGAAACGCCAGGCTGGATAAATCACAAGCTGGAATCAAGATTGCCAGAAGAATATGAATAATCTCAGATATGCAGATGACAGAACCCTAAAGGCAGAAAGTGAAGAGGAACTAAAGAGCCTCTTGATGAAGGTGAAAGAGGAGAATGAAAAACTGGCTTCAAAACTCAACATTTGAAGAACTAAGATCATGGCATCTGGACCCATCACTTCATGGCAAATATGGAATGGCAAAAATGGAAACAGTGACAGACTTTATTTTCTTGGGCTCCAAAATCACTGTAGATGGTGACTGCAGCCATGAAATTAAAAGATGCTTGCTCCTTGGAAGAAAAGCTATGACAAATATAGACTGCATATTAAAAAGCTGACATATCACTTGCTGACAAGGTCCGTATAATCAAAGCTATGGTTTTTCCAGTAGTCCTGTATGGAGGTGACAGTTGGACCATAAATAAAGCTGAGTGCAGAAGAATTGATGCTTTCGAACCATGTGGCGCTAGAGAAGACTCTTGAGAGTCCCTTGGACAGCAAGGGGATCCAACCAGTCAATCTGAAAGGAAATTAACCCTGAATATTCACTGGAAAGGGCTGCTGCTGAAGCTGAAGCTCCAATAGTTTGGCCACCTGATGCGAAAAGCTGACTCACCAGAAAAGACCCTGATGCTGGGAAAGATCGAGGGCAGGAGGAGAAAGGGGTGACAGAGGATGAGATGGTTGGACAGCATCACCAACTCAACGGACATGAGCCTGAGCAAACTCCGGGAGATGGTGAAGGACAGGGAAGCCTGGCGTGCTGCAGTCTGTGGGGTTGCAAAGAGTCAGACACAACTGAGTGACTGAAAAACAAGAAGATATTGCAGGGCAACTAAGGCAGGACTTGAAGGCCCAGGGTCCCAGAGATGAGACGTGGACTGAGGTAAGTCTGGCCTCTACTACTTTTCCCCTCAAGACATTTGCCAATTTATAAGCATGGAAGAAAAAAAAAGCAGCTTGGAGTCTTCCAGTCTCAACGAGCTGGGGAGACAAAAATTGGAGTTCAGGTTACTAAGGCAGCTAAGACCCAAGGAGCTAAGATCTTAGACATGTGAGAACCACAGAGAAGTCAGCCTGACATCAGTGACAGTCGTTACCTTTGAGGTGTTTGCTGAAACCTAACCTGGGTGGGGTAAGAGTCAGAGAAGAAAAGTAAAAAGGGGGTGGCTAAGAAGGCAAGAAATGAAGCAGAGGATTGGCAATCTCCCAGTACCAGGGAGACAAAATTGGAGTGCATGGTCCATCAAGATGAGAATCCTTGGTAAACAAATCGGCCTTTTAATGAGACCTCTGAAAAGTCACTCCCTTGGAGTAAGGACCATCCAAATAGATCCTGTCTTGAATCATTTAAATCTCTTATTAGATCAAAGTGATTTGCCTCAACCGTCACCCCTTGCCAGAAGAGCAACTTTTCTTTTGGGGAAGACGTCATCTTCCAAAGTTTCCAAAAATTTTCCTACACAATGTTTAGCATTTCATAAAAATACAGGCATGCAAGAGACAAAACCAAACATTCAAAAACCATGACAAAAAAACCAAACATATATAAGATTCAGATATCAGAGTAACTAAGCAAGGACTTCTCAACAACCTTGATAATATGATCAAGAAAAGAGATTTACAATGGAAAATGCTACTAGAGAACTAGAATCACTAAAAAAAAAAATCAAATGGAAATTCTAAATCTGAAAAATACAATAACTGAAATTCAGAAATCAGCAGAGCATCTGAATCACAGATTGGATATAATAGAAGAAAAGAATGAACTGGGAGATAAGTCACGAGACAAATTTCAGAACGAAGGTTGGAAAACAAGTTTTTAAAAAAGCATAAAGTAAACATGGGGCATTGAGTAAAGGTCTAACATACATGTAATAGGACCACAGAGGAGAGGAGAGAGAGAACAACTTAGAAACAATATTTAATGATAAACTGGCCAAAAACCCTTCAAGATTGAGGAGGAACATCAAGCCAAAGCAATGAAGAAGTTTTGTGAATTAGAAGCAGGATAAATACAGAGAAAAATACTGCACGGCATATCACGAACTATACACATGTGAGAATATATTAATCTCAAAAGCAGTTAGAGGGGGAATAAGGCAAATTATTTTTAAAGAAAGTCTAATAAGACTTCTCAACAGAAGCCATGGAAACCAGAAAACAATGGAATTTTATCTGCCAACGTAGAATACTATGCCAACAAAAATCCTTCAAATATGAAGACAAAAATGAAACAAATTAAGATCATTTGCCACTTAATTTTGCTACAAAATTTAGATTACTATAGCAAATAGACCTGCAGTACAAAATAATACTCTGGAAGCATAAAAATTCAAGGAGGGATAAAGAGCAACACAAAAGGGTAAATTCAAGAGCAGAGAGGAACAAATAAACTTAACACATTCTGAGGATGTGCATTGTCCTTGAAGTAGTACAAGTACTAATTTATAGTAAACTTGTAAAGAGTTATCATGGGTGCATTCTATAATCTTTAGGGTAACTGCCTAGAGAATAAAAATAATAAATGTATGCCAACAAGCTAATCCACGAGAAGGTGGAATAATAAAAATACTTGATTAACCCAAAGAAAGCAAGAAAGAAAAGAAACAAAGAAGAGATGGAACGCATAGAAAAAATGATAGGTTTAAACTTCAATTTATCAATAACTACATTCAATGCACTGCACTAGGGTCTTTGTTAGGTAATGCAAGATCTAAAATTCAAACATACCTAGAGCAGTACAAACATACCATCCTTAGGAGGAAAATAAATAAACATCACTAACAACGTCAACGGAGAAGGCAATGGCACCCCACTCCAGTGCTGTTGCCTGGAAAATCCCATGGACAGAGGAGCCTGGTAGGCTACAGTCCATGGGGTCGAGAAGAGTCAGACACGACTGAACAACTTCACTTTCATGCATTGGAGAAGGAAATGGCAACCCACTCCAGTGTTCTTGCCTGGGGAATCCCAGGGACGGCGGAGCCTGGTGGGCTGTCATCTGTGGGGTCGCACAGAGTTGGACATGACAGACACGACTTAGCAGCAGCAACAACGTCAAAGCAATAGAAATGTTAGTCCCGGGACTTTCCTGGCACACCAGTGGTTAGGACTCTCTGCTCTCACTGCTGAGGATCTGGGTTCAATTCCTGGTTAGGGAACTAAGATCCACAAGCTGCCCAGCATGGCCAAAAAAAAAAAAAAAGTAGTCCTTAAAATAAATACAATATATTTAAAAAATGTTAGTCCTCACACACCGAACAGGACCCTAAGTTAATAACCTGATTATTGTTCTTTCCTGCTGCCACCTAAAGCTTATGGGCACTGCTATCTCATAGAAGCAAACCATTAACCACAAACTAGAGCAGCATGAATAGTTCAAGGCAACTTAAAGTGAGAAAAATCCTTCAAAAAATTCTAACCATAGCTCCTATGTCCCAAGCACCTGTTATGTGCCAGGCACTTTCCTTGATAATTTTTATCTTAATTATCTCCTTTAATTCTCTCAACCACCTGGGGAAATAGGATTATCCATGTCTATTGGGTTCACCAAAAAAGTTCATTCAGGGAACAAATTTTTTGGCTAACCCAATATTTCCCAACAGGATGATGAATCATTCCTGTTTGGTGAACATTTCCTATTGTGCCCTGAGGATCTTAAAGAAAAAAAAAAAAAAAAAAAGAAAGCTTTGTAAATTTCAGCACAGGGTGAATGTTGTGTTCATGTTTTATGGGTCATATTGTTTTATTATTGAATTACCTGAGGCATCAGAGGAAGTGGCACTAATCTCTCTGCTGTTTTGAGGGCTCTGAAGGTCCTGACCTGGCCCCATTATAGCACTCATTTTATAGACAATAGAAATAAAAACAGCTAACACTTAAAGATCATTGACTCTGGGGCTAGGAGCTCTTTGCATGTATCAGCTCACCTTAATGCAGTGATGTGGCTACGCAGAGATGAGGAGACTGAGGTTAAGAGAGTGACCTGCACGTTAGTGGGGGAGCCAGGATTCAGAACCAGGTGGTCTGGCTCCAGTGTCTGTGCTCTTACCCATGTAGCTGTTGTTTAGTTACTAATTCATCTTCAACTCTTTTGTGACTCCATAGACTGTAGCCCATCAAGGCTCCTCTGTCCATGGGATTTCCCAGGCAAGAATATTGCCATCTCCTTCTCCGAGGGACCTTCCTGACCCAGGGATTGAACCCAGGTCTCTTGTATTTCCCATTGAGCCACCTGGGAAGTGTGCTCTTAACTACAGCTTGCGAGTGAAACTGGGTCAGAATTTAAACCCAGGGTCCATCCAGCTCCAACACCCACTAAGCCGGCTCTGTCACCTGCTACGTGGGTTCAAATCCTAGCTTTGTGTCTTGTGAGCCTTGTGACCTTGGGTAAGTTATTTAACTTCTCTGAGCCTTATGCAACAGAATGGAGAAAATAATAATACCCTCTCAAGGAGGTTGTTCTGCACATTTTGTCAGAGAAGGCATGAGTGAGTGGGTATTCAAAAAAGAGTAATTACTGACATTATTTGCATTCACACAGACAAAAGCTTGAAAGACACAGTGGTTGATGCTGGGAACTGCCTTGAGGACTATCTGGAAACCACTGGTTCCTATCATGGTCTGACAGGCAGAGTTAGTTCAGTTCTCTCACAGTTTTGGGGGACACTTCCTTCGCTTTCTCCTCCACCCCTTACAATTACCTGAAAGAGGAGACTGGCTTATTCTCTTTGCAGCAAAGGTTAGAGGGAAATCAGGCTTGTCATAAGAGTCTGAGGGGAGGAGAAAGACTTAGCTTCCTTTTCATGAAGGCAGGGAAAGGAAGTGAAGGCGGGGGATTCATTTACCAAATAAAATTTTGTCCTGCGTCACATTGTTGCAAAATCCCGATACCCCAGCAGCTTCAGAACCGGGACAGGAGGAATGAGAAAGAAGAAAGAGGCCCAAGTCCGCGCCCTCTGCCCTCTCCTCCTCCTGCGGCTGCCAGCGGCTTGCCATCATTTGTTATCCTTGTCACCACCGGTGTCCCCGGGGATGGAGAAGCTCTGGGGGAGTGCGGAGGAGCCCCAGAGATGACAGCTGGAGGGTGGGGGCGGGGGTGACTTCAAAGGCTGGGAAGCATCAAAAGCAGATGGAGGGTCCCAGGCGGGCGGGCAGCTCACCTTTCCGCACCCCCCGCCGAGCACACTCTACCTTGGCTGAGAACAGGGCCCTGCCCGCTGGATGCAGAGGACAGATGGCCAGTCGGCCAAAGGGCCCTTAGAGAGGGCCAACTCCCGGCAGCTTAGAAATCCAAACCTGCCGACAGCGATCACCGGCTTCTGGAGGGGCAACAGCTGTGGCCCAAACCTGGACCTTCCTGGCTGCCTACACCCCATTTGATTTCATTCAAAATACATCTGCTTATCGTGAAATGTCTCTGCCCCTCCACCTCCGTCTCCCCGAGCCTAGGCAGGGTGGGGATGGGCACTGGTCGCACAAAAAGCCCAGGATTTCCCCCCCCACCTTCAGCTCTCATGTCTGATCCATTATTCGGGGTTGTCAAGTGTACCTGCTAACATCCACGGAACCTGCGAACTTCTCCCCACCGGCCCCCACGGCCATCGCCCAGGGCCAAGCCGCCACCCTCTCTGCCCTGGACAACTACCGCCGGCCTCCGAGCCACCTCCCTGGGGCCATCTGGTCTCCCTCCAGCTCGTTCTCTATGTGCCAGCCAGAGGAACTCCTGACAACACAAATCTGAACCTGCTGCCTTCACGTCATCCTTGCTTAAAACCTCCGACTGTTCTTAGAACAAAGCAAAAACTTCTGAGCGCAGCCTTGATCCGGCTTCCCCTCGCTCACTGTCTCATTCCAGGGTGCTGGCCTTCCTCTCCCCCCACGCTCTCTGTCACGGGGCCTTTGCACATGCCGTTCCGTCTGCCTGGAGCACCATTCCCCTCTGCTTGCCCTTTGGGGGTCTCAGCTCTAGCAGGATTTCCTCAGAGATCTGGGGTACTACCCCTCCCTGAGTACAGACCCTCCCCCCCAGAACCTTCCAGGGACCCATGCCCTCTCTTTCTCATGCTAGTCACTATAACAATTTTTAGACTATTTAATTTCCATCTGTCTTCCCAACCAGCCTACAACCTCCCTGACGGCAGGGATTTTATTTTGTCCACCACTACAGTCCCCAGATCTCCTGCAGGGCCTGGTTCTTGATGACTATTTAATAAATATTTGTTGTAATAAGGATGGATGTGCTGTATGAATAAATGTTACTTATTCAACCAACATTAACCGCCTGTTACATATTCCAAACACTGTGCTGGTCATTGTCACCGCTCTGGACAGGACACTCATTTACATTCGTTGCCTGGCCCTTCTAGGAAAGGATTTTGAGGCCTCTGGTTTACTCTTCCTGCCAGCGTTAGCACTGTACGTAGACATGATCAGAAGTACATGGATATCGGCTGTGGATCAATGAAGCCTGTGTGCCACAATTACCGAGCCCACGAGCCTAGAGCCTGCGCACCACAATGAGAAGCCCAGGAGTAGTCCCCAATCGCTCTAACCAGAGAAAGCCTGCATGCAGCAACGAAGACCCAGCACGGCTAAAAATAAAGAAAAAGTTTTAAAGTACATGGATGTTGCATGCTACTATCCCCAGGCCATCCCAGAAGGGAGAAGTGTCCAAAAGCTCCTGGGCAAATGATACAGGTGTTTGTTAATTATGGTTGTCACACTTATTAAGTTCTGCCTGGCTATCATGTACTGGGTGTTCCTGCTCCCCAGTCCCATTAGTTTAATTTTTTTCCCAGCTTTATTGAGATATAACTGAAATCTTACATAAGTTTAAGGCATATGATGAGATGATTTCATACATGTATATATTGCAGAGGGATTCTGGTAGTCCCACTTGGAGCTTAGAAGGCAGGAAGAGAAAGCAGACACATCCAGAGTCACAGCATGGAGAAGAAAGTTATCACTTAAGAAAGAAAGAACATGGTGGGAGCAGAGGGTGCCTGGCACTTGGTCCTGGTGGGTCTTGTGGCAATAGCATCTTTCCTTTCTTTAGGGGAACTGGTTCTCCCCCACTTTCTCTGCATGTGGCTTGGGTGGGGCTGACTGACAGGCCCAGAGACTGGCCATTTGCATCCTCCATCCCTCTGTCTAGTGATTGGCTCAAGGGTGATGGTCACGTGAGTCAGTGGAGGCCAATGAGAGGCCTGGGGTTACCCGATGTAGAAGATATTTCTCCCACAGGACACAAACTTTGGAAGGTATCTATTTCACTGGCAGTGCAAGTCCACAGAGTACCTTTGAGTGGCACAGTCTTAGAAGACTGTGACTCCCAGTCTGATACATGCACATCACGTCTTTGGTGTTCAGTGTAAGAATAAACTGTAAGTGCAGTTAAATTCAGGGGTTGCTGTCCCCACAGACGACTTCCACGTCTAGGGGGAAGGATGCCACCTGCAGACTGGTACAGTCACAAGCCCCTCCCCCTCTCCACATCTCCATCCTTCCACCCTGTCTCCCCCTTTACTGTGGGGAAGATGTCACTTAACAGAAGTTGCGGGGCGAGGCTGGGATACAGAGGGAACCATCACCCCAGATGAATGAGGTACTTTCTGTCTCCTCTCCAAATGTGAGGAAGAAGGCTGGTAAAGTAGGAACACAGTTGACACTAAATTCATTCACTGATTCATTCACCGAGTCAAGCTGTCAATCATTTAGAATCGCTGACTCTATTCATGTTGCTGTCGTTCAGTTGCTAAGTTGTGCCTGACTTTGTGACCCCATGGACTGCAGCATGCCGTGCTTCCCTATCCTTCACTATCTCCTGGAGTTTGCTCAAGCTCATGTCCATTGAGACAATGATGCCATCCAACCATCTCATCGTCTGCAGTCCTCTTCTCCTTTTGCCTTCAATCTTTCCAGCATCAGTCTTTTCCAATGAGTCAGCTCTTCACATCAGGTGGCCAAAGGATTGGAGCTTCAGCTTCAGCATGAGCCCTTTCAATGACTATTCAGGTTTGATTTCCTTTAGAATTGACTAGTTTGATCTTGCAGTCCAAGGGACTCTCAAAAGTCTTAACACCACAATTCAAAGGCATCAATTGTTCGGTGCTCAGCCTTCTTTAGGGTCCAACTCTCACATCCATACACGACTACTGGAAAAAACACAGCCTTGACTATTCAGACCTTTGTTGACAAAGTGATCTTTGCTTTTTAACACACTGTCTAGGTTTGTCATAGCTTTCCTTCCAAGGAGCAAGGATCTTTTAATTTTATGGCTGCAGTCATCATCTGCAGTGACTTTGGAGCCCAAGAAAATAAAGTCTGTCACTGCTTCCACTTTTTCTCCATCTATTTGCCATGAAGTGATGGGACCAGATACTGTGATCTTAGTTTTTTGAATGACTCTATTCATATCATATACCAAAAAGCAAAACTGTTACTCATTCACTAATTTACTTCCTCCCCCCGTTTTTTTTTTTTGGAAGACCAAGGACTGTTCCAGGCACTGGGGATACAGTGTCAAATTGGTCAGACCAAGTTCCCTGCTCTCACAGAGTTCACATTCTAGATTGACTTGCTCTTCAGTCCTAGTTGGCATTCATCAATGGGTGACCCCAGATAGCTGTGTTAGATCTCCCAGCCACATAGATGGATCTCCTCCTGCTCTATTATCTCTATTATCTATTATTACAGGTCTATTATCTATATTACTCTACTTTTTTATGATACAGTTTTACTGACCCAGCTAATATCTCAAAACATTTCAATAAATTTTAGAATTTTAGATAAAACTAAGGCCATCTTAGATGTGGGTTTAATCTCTGAGTCGGGAAGATCCCTTGGAAGAGGGCATGGCAACCAACTCCAGTATTCTTGCCTGAAGAATCCATGGACAGAGGAGCCTGGTGGGCTACAATCCATAGGGTCACAAAGAGTCGGACATGACTGAAGTGGCTTAGCACGCATACAAGGGCACCTCTGGTCACTATGTCCCATCAGCTACATCCACAATGACCAATACAAGGAAGAGCTTCGCAGACCTTCTTCTAGTCATAAACACACCAAACACCGGGTATCTTTAAATACACACAGTAGTGTCTTATAAATGTATTTCACAAATATGTTTTTATTAATGTCATTTCCCTGAACATCCTATTCTAGGACATTTTTGGCTCTAATAAGAAAATGTCTTGATGTTCATTCCATGTCATGACATAGAGATCTAGCCTATTCTTTTTAACTGCTGCACAGGATTTCCAGGGCTCTGGGCCAGCCCTCAGATCTCCCAAGGTTGGTTATTATAACTTAATGCCACACCACCTGAGCTGGGTTTTCTTGGGAGCACAAGCATGTAGTTCTCTAGGGGTGATAGCCCAAAGTAAAACTGCGGGGTCTGCCTTTAAAATTGTAAGGGACATTGGCAAATTGCCTTGGAGTGGCTGATCAAAATTTATATTCCCAATGGCCATGTCCTATCTTCACACGTTATATCGTTTCCATTCCCTGATGGGAAGGCCTTTATCCAAAACTCTCTTAGGAAGACGCAGCAATTATCTGCATCTGCCCCACAGCAGCAGTCCACTCCTTCTACCATCTTTCAGTCAAGCAGATGAAGTTCTTATCTTAGAAAGGAAAGTCTTGTGTCTTATGTCAGAAAGGAAAACTAGCCTGAGTCTTGAATCTTAGCCCCAAACTTAGCTCTCTCATTCAGGTCTGATAAATTCTCTTGTATGTGAACTTGGTACAGAATAAAAACAGTCAATGGGAGAATTTTTACTACGCTTCTCTCAGCCCCAATACCATGTAAAACAAGGGCCCATTGTTTAGGCGAATCCAGTGTTGTTTTTTATTTTGAGATCATTGCAGAGTCACAAGAAGTTGTAAAAAAAAAAAAAGTACAAAGAGGTCCTGGGTACCCTTGATTCAATTCCCTCCCTCCTCACCCACAATTATATCTTCCATAATCATAGTACAAGATCAAAACCAGAACATTGACATTGGGACAGTGTGTTTGTATCTCTGTGTCATCTTATCTCATCTGCTGATTCATGTAACCACCACTGCAATCAAGAGAGAACTATTCTGGGACTTCCCTGGTGGTCCAGGGGCTAAGACTCCATGCTCTCAGTGCAGGGGGCCTGGGTTCGATCCCTGGTCAGGGAATTAGATTCCATACGCCACAACTAAAGACCCTGCCTGCTGCAACTAAAAAGCATCCCACATTCCACAACGAATATCAAAGACCCTGCATGCACAATTAAGACCTGGTGTAGTCAAATAAATAAATATTTTTAAAAAGAACCCTCCGTAAAAAAGAAACGACTATCCCATCACCACAAAGATCTCCTTTGTGCTACCCCATTCAGAGGTGCAGTCACCTTCATCCCCCTCAACACCCTTAACCCTTGGCAATCACTAACCCTTTCTTCGTCTCTAAAATGTCACTTTCAGAATACTACATAAATAGAATCATACAGTACATGACCGCTGGAGATTGGCTTAAAAAATGACTCAAGTTCAGATGCTTGCATTTTACAGTGAGCTTTCCCATATTCACTAGACCCACAAGAGACAAACTTCACAACAGCGCCCAACGTGTGGTGATAATCGAGATGGGACCACACACACTCCCTTGATTTCAGGTTGGGTTCAGCACAGCCCTGGAGCAAAATGCAGAACTTTATAGACTATTTCTCATGCAGAGCCATTAAAAAAGACTCCAACCCAAACCAACAAAACAAGGCACAGAGCAAAACAGTGGGGACTCTTACTGTAAGGGGAGGTTTGCCCGGGCCAGCGGTGGCTGGGGAACACCAAGGGCTCGGAGGCCACCAGGAGCCCGGGGACCTCCCCAGCAGGCAGGCAAGCGGCAGCCGGCGGCAGGCAGCGTTCCTTGGGTGGCAAAGGCCTTTTGCTGAGTCCAGTCCCTGCATTCAGTAGGCACCACACCAGCCCTGATGCCCATCACTGCCCCGCTCCCTCTTACTCACCCAACCACAGTCCACCGCAATGGCCTGGACCCGTTTTAAACCACGGAGAAACTGCTTCTGAGGTCACAGAGCAAGAACGTTTTAATGTGAAGGAAGAGGGAGGGGTGGGAGAAAGATAGTGGAGAAATGCAAAAAGAAACAGTACTGGAAACAAAAGGTTAGAGGGACTTCCCTGGTGGTCCAGGGGTTAAGAAACTGCCCTCCAATGCAAGGGACGTGGCTTCCAGCCCTGGCCGGGGGACTGAGCTCTCACATGGCACAGGGCAACTAAGCCCAAGCACCGCAACTACAGAGCCGGTGAGCCACACTAGGGAAGGCCACACGCCACAACGCACAGCCCGAAAGCTGCAGCTGAGACCCGACACAGCCAAAAAAAAAAATATTAGAATATCTTCATCCTATCCAAATCCTTAGTTGGGTCTCCATGAAGCACTGACCCCTACGAAACTGAAAAACAGTAATTCTCAGGCAGTGAGTCCTGTCTAGGAGCAGGCACTGTTTTAAGTGCCTTTTCAGATTTGACCTCATGTTATCGTCCCAAACGGGATTCCCTGGTGGCTCAGATGGTGACGAGACTGCCTGCAAGGTGGGAGACCCGGGTTCGATCCCTGGGTTGGGATGCTTCTCTGGAGAAAGAAATGGCAACCCATTCCAGTACTCTTGCCTGGAGAATCTCATGGAGGAAGGAGTCTGGCAGGCTACAGTCCATGGGGGTCGCAAAGAGTCAGACACGACTGAGCGACTTCTCTTTTCTTTCTATCTTCCCAATAAACCCCATGAGATTGGCAGAACTTAGATCCCATTTTACAGATAAGGAAAGCAAGCCCAGAAAGTTGAAGTCACTTGTCTAGAATCAACTACAAGTAGCAGAGAAGGATTTAAAGCCAGGATGTCTGATTCTGAAAGCTCTACTTGCCTGCCATCTGCCACGTTGGCAGCAGATGTCTTAAAATTAATCTTCCCTAATGATGGATCTCTTTTAGTTACATCGTTACGCTCAAACTGAATGGGCCATGCCGTGATTCATGAGTTTTTTAAAATGTTTTTCTTCTTGTGTTGAGGTTAGCTCAATTTTATGCAATTTCATAGACTGAGGGCTTTTTTTCCTCCTTTTTTGGTAAGAAGATTTTGCAGTGAGGGCTATAAGTTTTTTTTTTTTAATGAAAAATCTGAATCATACGCAAAAGCAGACAGAATGGTAAAATGAATCGCTGCGTACCATTCAGATTCAGCCGTTTTCAAGGTCTCGCCACACGTGTCTCTTCTAAGCTTCTTTTTTTCTCTCTTCGGTAAAGTGTTTTTAAAAAATTCTTGAAGTCTCCTCTCTCCACAGAACATCATTTAAAAATCTGAACACTTTAAAAAAAACTTTTTATTTTGTAATGGGGTATAGCGGATTAACAGTGTTGCAATAGTTTCAGGTCAACAGCAAGGGGACTCAGCCATACATACACATGTATCCATTCTCCCCCAGACCCCCTTCCCATCCAGGCTGCTGCATAACGTTGAGCAGAGGTCTCTGTGCTACATATACAGTAGGATCTTGTTGGTTATCCATTTAAAATATAACAATTTGTACAAGTCCACTGCAAACTCCCTAACTATGGCTTCCTCCCCATCCTTTCACCCAGAATGATTAAGTTCCTTCTCTCAGTCTGAGTCTGTCTCTGTTTTGTAAGTTCATTTGTATAATAAAAATCTGAACACTTTCTATGATCACGCCTGACAAAAGTCACAGTACTTTCTGGTGCCATCTTGAACACCGTTCATCTTCAAATCTTGTCTCCACCTGCCCTTAACTGGTTTATAAGATACCTGTTTATAAGGTCTAAACAAAGACCACACATCACATTTGCCTAGTCTATCTCTTACATTTATTTAAACTAGAATAGCCTCCCCCTTCCTTTCTTTTCTTAACAGACTATTGACATGTTGGCGAAGTAGGTTAGTTGTCTTGTAGACCACCTCATGTTCTGGACTTAGCTGTTTGCTTCCTCATGGTGTTGTTAATTATTTCTCTTTCTACTTCATTTCCCATGATTTCACTTTAAAATGAGATTAGGTTCGGATTAATCAGGTGGGGGAGCAAGGCTTCCGAGTGGTGCTGAGTTCTTCCCATCGCCTCGCATCAGGGGGGCATGGTCAGGTGTCCTCCCTCCCCTTCCAGAGACGCTCAGACGGGAGAGTGAGACCAGGTGGAAACACCCTGCTTCCTCCAGCATGAGGCTCCCCTACACCTTTCCTCCAATGTTTTCATCCACTCAAGTTCATGGCCCGAATCAAAGATTTCATTAGGGGTTTGGAAGTTTTTAAAAATGTATTTTGAATGAGGAGCGTTATCTGAGAGTACTGCAATCATATGAATACATCTGTGCAGCGTCTACGTGCTGCCAAACCGCTGCCACAAATCTTTCTTCACTGCCCTCTCCCAATCAGCCTGTGAGCGGGGCCAAGCCAACAGGAGCCCAGAACAGTGGGCTGACTTGAGCAGGACCCCCTCGGGGGCCTGGGAGTCTGGGTTCAAATCCCAGCTCTGCCACTTACCAGGGGTATGGGATCTCGCTTGACTTCTCAGCCTCAACTTTCTCACCTGTCAAATGGGGATAAATGGCACCACCGGAGTTAGTGTGAGGCTGACTTACTGCTTGTACAGATCATAGAACGGAACAGGACACAAACTCCTCTTTTTTCCACCCTTCCAGGTAAAGAAATCGAGAGGCCAACAGGCTGAATACATGTCCTCAGGTCCCAGAGCTGACGGGGTGCTGAACAGGACCTCTTTCCACTGCATGATACTGTGTCAGTTGAACGCTTTTTCACATTTTGAAAATAACTGTAAATAATTAGGAAAAACAACCTTTGGCCATAAAGGTATTACTTAAGAGTAATACCTAAACAGCTTAATATAACACCAGATCCAAGGTCCTGCATGATGTGGGTGCTAAGCACCCCTCCGATCTCATCTCCTAGGAGTGAGACAGGCCGGGCCTGGGACCTTTGGCTGCAGTGCTTGCACCTGGACAAACGCTTCCTCTGGGCAACAGAAGACAAAGAAACTACAGGGACTAAACTGCAAGTAAGCCCGTGCATGCGCAGCTGGGACGAATTATGAACAAGATACAAAGAGACTAAACAGCCAACTTCCACTTGTTGGGTGCCAGGAGCCAGAGGAAGGCGCATGTACCCCACACACAGCACCACCAACGGGGTGGGCAGGCCATCCAAGCCACACCTCTGGCCCAACCCCTGGACCCAGCCCTACCTTCACTCCACGTGAGGGACCTACTCCCCCAGGGAGCGAGCAAGGGCACCTGCTAGTACGTATTTCCCCTCCCTCGTGCATCACGAGTCCCAGGAAAGCCCTGCCTGAATTTCTCGTCTGGTCTCTTAACAGCTTTTGTTGATTGAAGAGTCCAAGAACCTGGCTCAGTAACAGAAGGTCTGTGCTTCCTCAGATGCAGGGACACTATTTTGCTTCACTCAAACCATCTCACGGCCTTGCACTGGTTCCTTCTGCCACACATTCTCTTTCCCAGAGCTTTCCCTGACTTCAGGTGCTGTCTCAAATGTCGCCTCCTCAGAGACGCCTTCCCTGATCAGAGTATCAGACGCATCTCCCCCTCACGCCAACCACTCCCCACTTTCTATCCCCGGGCCCTGCTGTCTTTACAAGTCGGATCAGGATCTTAACACACACTGTGTATTTATTGATTCACTGTCGGAGGTGCTTTGTCTTGTTCATGCTGCATCCTTAGCATGTAGTCTGCATGTGCGTTCAGGCGCTCAGTGTCTGACTTTGCGACCCCAAGGACTGTATCCTGCTAAGCTCCTCTATCCGTGGGATTTTCCAGACAAGAATACTGGAGTGGGCTGCTGTTTCCTCCTCCAGTGGATCTTCCCGAACCAGGGATCAAACCCGCATCTCCTGCATTGCAGGCGAATTTCTTACCACTGTCACTGAAATTGGCACTACACAGTCAGTGGATATTGAATATTGAATACCTCCCTCTACCCATCATCCAACCCCAGCAACCACTCATGGCCAGTCTAGCTTTCTTTTCATCCATCTCCTTCCTCTTTCATAGTACTTGGAAGCAAATCCCAGCCAAAATATACTTTCACCCTATAGCCTCACAGCGTTATGCGCAAGAATCCGGTATGCCCATTTATCAATAGATTTTTTACACTTTTTTTTTTTTACAAAATAAAAACAAATTGCTTATGATTTGTTGAATTGATTATGAGTTGATTAAAGCAACATATAATGGAAAAAGATGAGGTCCTCCATAGTTTCACTTGTCTGTACTAACCATCCTTCACAGTTTGAGGTAAGCCATGGAAGAGTTTGTTAAGTGATCCCCAGAATTCTTCCTCTTTCCCCTTCTTTTACAATCAAGGAATCTGTGATTCCAGGCACGGCATACAGGCACCAGAATGAATATCCCAGCTTTCCTTGTGGTGAGGCTGTGGTTAAGTGACTAAACTATGGTCAGGATGGAATCAAAAGTGATGCATGTGACACTTTAAAGGTCCTTTAAAAAGTGGGGTGAACCTCCCCTTTTCTCCCTTGCTTACTTGCTAGGCTTTGATGTGATAGAGCATCATCTTGGACCACAAGGAAAAGGGCAGCATTTTAAGGATGACATAGCAAGATGAAAGGAGTCTGGGTCTCTGATGAGAACAATATATATTTACAATATATTTATTGTATATAAAAAACAATATACTTATCTTATATAAAAATATAGATGTATTTATCTATATCAGCTCAGATTTTTACATAAAAGACAGATAAACTTCTCGGATATTTATGCCACCATGATTTCAGTTCTCTGTTACACAGAACCAAATTTATGTCTGTCTTGTCTGTCTGTGTTGTATGCTATGCTCAGTCATGTCCAACTCTGCGACCCCATGAACGGCACGCTCCTCTGTCCATGGAATTTCCCAGGCAAGAATACTGGAGTGGGTTGCCATTTCCTACACAAAAGGATCTTCCTGACCCAGGGATTGAACCTGTGTCTCTGGTGTCACCTGAACTGGTAGTCAGATTCTTTACCACTAGCACCACCTGGGAAGCCTGTCTGCCTGCCTACACCTATTTATTATGTATCTCCTACCAAATTTCTTTCAATGTGTTTATGTATGCATGTGTGTGTGTGTATATGTGTAGCAACTTGTATTATGTGGAATCCCAACATACACAAAAATACCCAGACTCAGCTTATGAGCCTCCCTCTGCCCAGCACCCAGCCTCAACAACCAACTCATGGCCAATCTAGCTTTTTTTTCATCCATATCTTCCTCTTTCATAGTACCTGGAAGCAAACCCCAGCCAACATATACTTTCATCTGGAAAAATTTCATCTGTAAATATTATCTGTAAGTGAATCTTTGAAAAAACCCACAATCTTTTTTCAAAAACACAGACATAATACTATTAGGCCGAGAGAATTCCTTAATATTACTAAAGCAGATTTTAATTTATTTTAACCAAAAACACTATGTAAAAAATATACCATGGGCAATTTTCAACATCACTACACGCAGCATGCACATGTACATAGAACCACCTAATTCTTAATATGGAATGCCCAGTTATTCCATAGAAATGATGTACAAAAGGTTATTTAGTCATTTCCCAATCTATGGACTCTCATGTTAATTTCACTTTTTTCCCCCATTTTAATTAATGAAGCAATGGACCTTTACTGATCTCAGGATTTCTCAGCTTGTGCACTTTTAAGATTTTGGGCTGGATGACTCTTTTCTGAGTGGAGTTGGCCTAAGGATTGTAGGCTCTTTCACAGCATCCCTGGTCCTCATCCTTACTTGATATTAGCAGCACTTCCCTCTCCAAGTAGTTACAACTAGAGCTGTCTCCAGGCACTGCCAAACGCGCCCTGGGGCCCTGGTCATGAACCATGACTCTAAACACTTACATATACACTTAAGCAAGTAGACAGCCCTCATTTCCACAGTGGAGGCCAGCGGAGAAACAGAAACAGGAGTTTGCAAAATGGTGGCCACTGAAGAAAAATATCAGTTCCTACTCATGCTGGATTGTAGTTACTACCGTCAGGATCCGATGGAAGAACACGAGATACATTTTATAAAACGGGTGCAGGGAGGGGAACGCCATCCTGACTCATAGTCCTGTTTTCTCCCAGTGGTTGGATTAGGTTTCAGGGACAGGTGTGACCCTCTGCATCCTTTTTTTCCCTACATGTAATAAGAAGTTGTATTATAATGGTGTTTGTACACAAAAGAGGAAAGGACTTCCAAATTTGACATGGATCCTAAACCCAACAGCTTGAAGCAGAGCCCCTCTGCTGAGATTTACCCCTGGCAAGATTTAACATGCAGCCAGAAGCTGCAGATGAAAAATCAAAGGGCCAAAGGGTGCCTCATGGGGCTGAAATAAGTCAGTGAGTGAAAGTCATTCAGTTGTGTCCGACTCTTTGCAATCCTGGAATTCTCCAGGCCAGAATACTGGAGTGGGTAGCCTTTCCCTTCTCCAGGGGATCTTCCCAATTCAGGGATGGAACCCAGGTCCCCTGCATTGCAGGCGGATTCTTTACCAGCTGAGCCACCAGGGAAGCCCATGAATACTGGAGTCTGTTGCCTATCCTTCTCCAGGGGGTCTTCCCGACCCAGGAATCGAACTGGGGTTGCCTGTTTTGCAGCTGGATTCTTTACCAGCTGAGCTACCAGGGAAGGCCGAAATAAACCAAGGAAGTGACTAAAGCAGGTTCGAGGCTCTGGAGTTATGCTGGTCCAGCTGGTGATTCTTTAGCTCACAGCAGCACCAAAGAATCCTCAGGATCTACAATTCCTGGGGTGGTTAAAACACAGCTAGGCAAAAACAATCCTAAAGGAAACCAACCCTAAATATTCATTGGAAGGACTGATGCTGAAGCTCAAGTTCCAATAAGAAGCTGAAGCTCCAATACAAAATTGAAGCTCCAATACTTTGGCCTCCTTATGTGAAGACCCGATTCATTGGAAAAGACCCTGATGCTGAGAAAGATTGAGGGCAGGAGGAGAAGAGGGAGAGGGAGGAAGAGATGGTTGGATGGCATCACCGACTCGATGGACATGAGTTTGAGCAAGTTCTGGGAGTTGGTGATGGACAGGGAAGCCTGGCGTGCTGCAGTCCATGGGGTCGCAGAGAGTTGGATACAACTTAGCGACTGAATGACAATAGCAAAAACAAACAAAAAATTAAAAAAAAAAGTTTAGAAAAAACAAATACAAAGAAAGACAAGAGAAGCCTAAAAGGGCATTTAAAAGAACAGTTTTGTAGATATTCACAAGGGTTTAAGTCACTTATTCAATAAATGCTATGAGCACCTACTATGGTACAGATCGAAGTCCCAGGAGTCCACTCGGGGCAGGGACAAGATAGATGGCACCCCTGACTCCCAGAATCAACATCCTGGTAGATTTTACTCTGGAGCATGGAATTCACTCTTGCTAGTAAAATCCAGCTAGCAGTTCCTGTTAGCTAAAGATAGACAGGACAGAGGGACATCTAAGCCAAATCTTGACACCGAGAAAGAGCTCACTGTATACCATGCGCTATGTTAGTTGCTTTCCATATATTGGCTCATTTAATCCTCAAAATAAATAAGATGAATAATATTGTACCCCCCTGCCCCCGGCCCGGCCATTGTTTTGCAGAAGAGGAAACTGAGGACCAGAAAGATTGATCAGCCTGGACAAAGAGCCACCCAGGTGACTGGCACTAAAACATCTTTCATTCTTTCTTTTTTTTCCTGGCCGTGCCCAGTGACATGCGGGATCTTAGCTTTCCAACCAGGGATCGGACCCGTGCCTCCTGCATTGGGAACGTGGAGTCTTAACCACTGGCCCACCAGGGAGGTCCAGTGAAGCATTTTTTAAAGGAGAGGTTCTCAGTGGGGAGGGGGTGATTTTGTCCTGCAGGGGCCACTCGGCAATGCCTGGACACATTTTTCGTTGTCACAACCGCGGGAGGGTACTACTGGGATCTAGTGGTGGAGGTCAGGGAGGCTGTTAAATATCCTACAAGGCACAGGATGCCCCCACAACAAAGAATCAAATGTCCCAAGTGCCAAGGAGAAACTCTGTTTTAGAACGATGCCATTCTGCGGGGAAAAAAAACTTTGCAAATGAACACATTAGAAAAACAGAGAGGCAAAAACAAATGGTGGTTAAAACAGCCCCAAAACCTGAGTGTGAATTCTGGCTTTACCTGTACAACCTGGATAAGAGAGATGCCGAGAGGATGAAGTGACATAAAGTGCTGCGAAGAAGGCCTGGCATGTAGTAAGCGGCAGGTAAAGGTTTCCTCACTCCACACAGGGCACCTCACAGGAAACCATATATGAATTCGTTGTCGCAATTCACGAGACGTCTGGAAACGGCAGCCCAGGAGGGTCAAGAATGTTAAGGACTGAGACACACCCACTAGGTCAGCATATCTCTGGGCCTCTCCCGTGGGCAGAAGATGCCACAGGCCACAGGTCCAAGCAACACAACTTCAGATGACCTATCCAAAGGAGGAAGAAGTGGGAAAGGCGCATTCAGCCCTTCATTTTCTCTCAGAGGACCATCTATAGCAGCATCGTCCAGCATACATGGCCTTATGTCTCATCAGTCAGAACTGGCTCGTGGTAAAGGGGCTTAGTCTAGTCATCCTTCATCCCTTTGGCCCGAGCACAAGGCCAACAAGATTGGGGGTCTGTCGGTCCAGAAGAGGAGCAATGGCTACTGGCTGAGCTATCCACACAGGCTGTCCTGGAGGAATCCAATACACCAGCCAAGCCAAACTTCTCGACATGTGGAATAACTAGGAGGTGTGGCTGCCCCTCCAAGCGCCAGCTGACAGTCAGTAATGCAGCCTCACCCTGCACCAGACAAATGCTGGCCACTTCCAGGGACCCTTTCACTCTCTCCCATCACATCCCTCTCCACTCTTCTCTCTAGCAACACTGGTATTTCACCCATTGTCCCTTAAAAGCAGCAAGCGCCTTGCTACCTCGGGTTCTATGCACAGCTATTACCTCTGCCCTGGATGCTCGCCCTACCCACCTTCACCTTTAGAATTTTTGCATGAATGTCACAATGTCACTGCCACCAGGAAGCCTTCCCTGACCATCACCACCCACCCTTACTAGATGAGTTTTCACTGAACCGTGCACTTTTTGATCACGGCGTTTATTCTCATTGTAACGAACACTTAGCTGAAAATTTAGTTGTTTGATGCTTCCCTTTCCTGTTATGTCCTACACAGCAGCCGTGAACCAAGTGTGACTCTTTAGCACTTGAAATGTGGCTCTATCAAACACACCCTGATCTCTAAGACTTAATACCAAAAAAATGTAAAACAGTGCGTCAATAATTGTAAAAGTATTGCTTATATTGAAATGATACTAGTTTTTTGCATATAGTTGCTGTCCAGTCACTCACTCATGTTCAACTCTTTGCGACCCCATGGACTGTAGCACACCATGCTCCCTTGTCCTTCACCATCTCCTAGAGCCTGCCCAAACTCTTGTCCATTGAATTGATGATGCCATCCAACCACCTCATCCTCTGTAGTCCCCTTCTCCTCCTGCCCTCAATCTTTCCCAGCATCAAAGTCTTTTCCAATGAGTCGGCTCTTTGCATCAGGTGCCCAAAGTACTGGAACTTCAGCTTCAGCATCAGTCCTTCCAATGGATATTGAGGGTTAATTTCCTTTGGGATTGATTGGTTTGATTGTTTTTTGATACATCAGGTAAAATAAAAACATACTATTAATTTCACTTATTTTTTATCTTTTAATGTGGCTACTATGGAACTTCAAATTACACATGTGGTTTGTGTTTTTCACTCAACCTACATTTCTTTTGGATGGTGCGGCTTGAGACCTAATAAGTTCCATGAGAATAGAGACCATAACTAGATTGCTCCTTATTTATCCCAAGTGCTTAGGACTGAGCCTGGCACAGAATATGTGCTGAATAAATATCTGCTGAATAAACAGATGAGTGAATGAATGAGTGAACAAATTTAAGAGACTGTAAGAGGTTGCCAGGTTCATATCCTGGTTGTCAAGAAGAGGTTGTATACTGCATTTTAAAGTTCTCCAAATGTTTACCAGGTGCTATATCCATGAAATTACAGTTCGTTCATCTGCCTTGGCTTGGATAACACGGGTGCCAGCTTTCAGCTGGTTCCCCTGCTTCTTTAGCTAACTTCACAGCCCAAGAAAGACGAGGCTTGAGAGAAACGTCCACAGCAGCCTGGCAGCCAGTCTCCCACAAAAGCCAAGAGATGGCTTGGGGAGTCTGTCAACCTTGACCAGACAAACACGTTCTAGAAAGGGCCACTTGAGCTTTCAGGGGACGGCACGGTGGACAAGAGCCAAGGCGGGCAAGGCTGTGCCAACCGCAGGGAAGCCAAGGGGCCACGACCAAGTGTCTGAGAGGCTGAACGAGCCTGGGCCTGAACCGGCGAGGTGGGGTCACCTGTCTCCGTCCTACGCCAAGGAAAACAGTTCTCTGAGATGAGACAGGAAGGAGGCGGCTGACCAGGTCAGACTCGGGAGCGGCCCAGGCCACGTGGCCCCTGGGGGCTGTGAGTCTGTAGCGCTCTCTGAGGCTGCCCCTTCCCAAGTCCCTCCTGGGCCTGACGCTCTAATTTAAGTCCACTGTTGGGTGGAGAGAAGGGTTTGAGGGAGCAGAAGAGAAATAAACCTTGGTGTCTTGGCTTCTTTTAAACTGGGCTTTATGCGCTTAGGAGTGAGCTGGCTACAATGAGCTTGAACCCCGACCCTGGCCTTGGGGCTTGTATTCCTCTTTGGATAGCAGCACTGACAGCTCACACTTGGAAAGGGGTCAGTGCTGCAGGCCAGACTCAGCTCTAAGTCCTCAACAGTGAAGGCCTAAATGAGAGCTAACGCGGGTCCCACGTGTCAGCAACCCAGAGGGGCAGCCGCGGAGGTGGGATCTGAGCCCTGGCAGTTGGAGCTGCCATTCTGTTCTCTAGTTATGCGGGTTTGAACCCCGGCTCTGCTGTTATTTGCTCTATCACTTTGCAATAGCGCCAACAGCTATTTAGCGATACTCACCAAGCTCTAGCCAGTCACTGCTATACGTGCATTACTCCCTGAATGTATCGCTCGTTGAATCCTCCTGACAGCCCTCAGCTGTTACTCAGACTCAGCCACGTGGGCTCCCACGGACCCTCTGCTGATGCTGGCACTGCACCGCCTGGCTGGAATCCCAGCTGTGCAACTTGATCATAGCAGTGACCTTATCCTCTTGGGGCCTCAGTTTCCTCATCTATAAAATGGGAATGAATGATAACAGTACCTACCAATGGGTTGTTGTGAGGGTAGTAAATGAGCTAATACTTGAAAGTGTTTAGCAGAGTGTCTGGCAAAGAGGAAGTGTTCAAAGAAGAGCCCGAGGTCCGTCATGCATGTGATACCTGGGCCACAGGAAAGGTGACAAGTTGGGGTCAAGGCTCCCGAGGGAAGGCTGGGAGGCAGAATCTCAAACTCAACCTTCCAACCCTCCAGCCCCTCCACTCCCCTGGCACTTCTTGGGGGTACATGCATCTTTTCGACAGCTACCCGCAGGCCCTCCGCACCCTGGACACCCCTTGGGTTTCATCTTCGCTTCTTGATGGCCCAGCCCAGCAGCCCCCGGAGGCACCTCCCAGCCTCCACGGCCCACCTCCCTGAATCCCTTCTCCATGTTCCTCGGGTAAGATTTTAACATAAATCTGACCTTGTCGTGCCCCTACTAAAACCTCTTTAATGACTCCCCACTGCCCTCGGGCTCAGTTCCAGACTTTCACAGGGACTAAAAACAGTGGCTTTCAAAATCTTTGAGACGCACAGTAAGAAACACATTTTTCAATGCCGTGCAGGGTACGCCTTTATAAAACTTGAAATAAAAGTCTCAAGAAACCACACTGACCTCATGGGCAACACACATGAATATTTTCTATTCTATTCTTTGTCTCCCCCTGCCCAGGGCCATCTGTGACCCACTAAACTGATTTCACGACCCACCGAGGCATTCAGACTTGCAGCCTGAACAACGCTGGTTTCAGAACTCTCAGGTCCAGGCCCTGGCAGCCCTTCAGGCTCATCCTTCCCCACCCTCTCCTGGCAGCCCAAGCTCTGGGCAGTCTGAACCCCCAGCATCATATGCCCTCCTGCCACTGGGTCTTTGAACATGCTGTTCCCTCCTCCCGATGGTTCATCTGGCTTAGCCAAAGGCCACCTCCTTAGAGAAGCTGCCTGCCCACCCCATGAATGTTGTCTCACCATCGCCTGTGACCCACCTTCAGACTCTCCTGAACCTTAGAACCACCTTGAGTGCTGTTTTTTTTTTTTAAACTAATGCCCAGTCCTGACTTCACATCAACTGAATCAGGCATTTCTGTGGGGTAAAGCCTGAATATTAGGATTTAAAAAAATTCCCCAGTGAGTATGGAGAACCCTTGGGTGTAGAGGTCACCTTGTTTTATTTTCTCCAGAGCACTTAGGATGACCTGAACTAGTAGCTTATGTATTTGCTTATTTATTTGCTTGTCTGGGATTAAATGAAGCAAGGGAAAAGAGTCTCAGGTTTCTTTACGTTCCTCTCCCTTCCCTGGGGGCCGAGGAGGTGCCTGCACATGTGTTGCTGGCCTAATCTTAAAGTAAGAAAAGTGATGGAGATGAGAAGTCAGCTCTGAGGGCACCTCCACAACACCTCCTAGGATGCAGTAGCTGCAGTAGCTACCTCCAGTAGCTGCCAAAAAGATCAACTTATTTAAAACTACAACATATGCCCCAAATCTAGCAGGCTGTGGGGGTCCCACAGCTCGGATGTTTGGATGGGGATCAGAGAAGGCCTGAGAGCAAGGGTTGGCAAATGTTTTCTCTAAAGGGCAGAGGGTAAACCTTTTAGGCTGTGTGGGTCACATCATCTCTGCTGCAATTGGTCAACTCGACCACTGTAGTTGGAAAGCAGCTCCATGTCAATGAATGGGTGTGGCTGTGTCTCAATAAAACTTCATTTACAAAAACAGGCTGTGGGTTGGATCTGGTTCTTGAGACACTGTTTGCCCATCTCTGCACCAGAGCATAGGGCTTAAGAGCTAGACCACTGGAGCCGAGTGTGGGACCTTGGACAAGTCATTTGACCTCTCTGTGCCTTAATTCTCTTTATGGAATCATAAAGGGATTGAGTCCATAGGGTGGTTGGGAGCATTAAATAAGTGAATGCAAAGTGCTCCAGGCAGTACTTGACACTCAGTAAACACATCAGTAAATCTTAGCTACTATCTGAAGTGGAAGGTGCTGAGATTAAATCCCAGCGACTTCTCTTACTAGGTTTGTCCCCGGGGTTGAGGAGACTCTCAACCTTCATTTCCTCAGCTATAAAATGGTGTAATAATAGTGGCCATCTCCAGGGTTGCTGTGATATGAAACGAGTGTATACACACCAAGTACTTTGCCGACTGCATAGTAAGTGCTCAACAGTCAAAGTCAATAGTAGCACTTCCCAGAATGATACCCATAGCAACATTTAACAAATCGGAGCAAACCTTGGGCACATTACAACCTTGGCTATGAGTGCAGGCTGCTGACCTGGCCTGTATCTGGTAGGTGTGGCCAGAGGGGCCCTTTTAAACGTTGTTTTCTTACAGTCCTTTCCACACAACTCCTTCCTGAGGTTTCAAAGGCAAAGAAAAACACAGGGCAGGCAGTTCCCACATGCTCTGGCACCATCCCTCTGCCAGAGCTCCTGCTGACTTCAATGGGACGGGATGCTTGGAGACTTTTAGAAAGGAGACACCCCTGATGGCAGCCGGGTTCTGGGTTCAGGAAGTGGACAGTTGGGGAGGGAGGGTAAGAGAGTCTTCATTCCCTGACAGGTTTATATGCCAAAGTGGGGGCAGTTGAAGGGAGATGTGTGTATGCGTGCACACACGCACACGTGTGCATGTATGCACACGCATATGTCTTGGGCATGCAAGTAGCAGAGTGCTGCAGGAAGGAGAAGGCTCTCTCAGGGGGAGGCAGTGAAGCTCCACAGAGGCGCAGCACCTCCTGGGACCAGCTAACGCAGCGATGGGGGCCGTTCTGCCTCCAGGAGGACTTGGGCAATGTCTGGACATTTTTGGGGAAGAAGTGCTGCTGGTATCTGGTGGGCAGCAGCCAGGGATGCTACTAAACATCCTGCAATGCCCAGGACACTCCTCCACAACAAAGAATTATCCGGCTCAAAATGTGGATAAAGCCAAGATTGAGAATCTCTGAGCTAAGGAAGAGGATTTTACTGTATACAGTGATGGATGCAAATGCAGTTAGAAAGGTCTTTAGAATCTACAATATAGCACAAACAAACCTATCTATGAAACAGAAACCACTCACAGGCACAGAGAACAGGCTTGTGGGTGCCAAAGGGGATGGCGTGGGGAACGGATGGGCTGGGAATCTGGGGTTGGTAGATGCAAACTATCACTTATAGAATGCATAAACAACATAGCCCCATTGTCTTGTTGTTCAGTCGCTCAGTTGTGTTTGACAGGTCCCATATCCTGGGATAAACCATAATGGAAAAGAATATAAAAAAGAATGTACACACACATATATAACTGAGCCACTTTGCTGCACAGCAGAAATTAACATCGCATTGTAAATCAACCCTGCTGTTTAGTCACTAAATCATGTCCTATTCTTTTGTGACACCATGGACTACAGACTGTCAGGCTCCTCTTTCCATGGGATCTCCCAGGCAAGAATACTGGAATGGGTTTCCATTTCCTTCTCCAGGGGATCTTCCTGACCCAGGGATTGAACCCAAGTCTTCTGCATTGGCAGGCTATTCTTTACCATTGAGTCACCAGGGAAGACTTGTAAATCAACTATAGTTCATTTAAAAAAGGTCTTTGTGACTCAGTTGGATCCATTTTCATGTATTTACTCATTCAACACTTATTTCCTAAGCATCTACTATGTATTGGATGTCAAGGAATAAATGGGTTCCCTCATGGGAATACTTTTTCCCCCCCTTTTCATACTGTTCATGGGGTTCTCAAGGCAAGAATGCTGAAGTGGATTGCCATTCCCTTCTCCAGTGGACCATGTTTTGTCAGAACTCTCCAACTTTTGTATGCAAGTCAAGAAGCAACAATTAGAACCGCACAAGGAAAAACAGAATGGTTCAAAATTAGGAAAGGAGTACATCAAGGCTGTATATTGTCACCCTGCAATGCCAGGCTGGAAGAATTACAAACTGAAAGCAAGATTGCTGGGAGAAATAACAATAACCTCAGATATATAGATGACACTACTCTAACGGCAGAGAGCAAAGAGGAATTAAAGAACCTCTTGAAGAAGGTAAAAGAGGACAGTGAAAAAGTTGGTTTAAAACTCAACATTTAGAAAACTAAGATCCTGGCATCTGGTCCATCACTTCATGGCAAATAGACAGGCAAAAAATGGAAACAGTGACAGACTTTATTTTCTTGGCCTCCAAAATAACTGTGGATGGTGATTGCAGCCATGAAATTTAAAGATGCTAGCTCCTTGGAAGAAAAGCTATGGCAAACCTAGACAGTGTATTAAAAAGGAGAGACATTACTTTGTCAACAAAGGTCTGTCTAGTAGAAGCTACGGTTTTCCCAGTGGTCATGTATGGATGTGACAGCTGGACCATAAAGAAGGCTCAGCACTGAAGAATTGATGCTTTTGAACTACGGCACTGGAGCAGACTCTTACGAGTCCCTTGGACTGCAAGGAGATCCAACCAGTCCATCCTAAAGGAAATCAACCCTGAATATTCACTGGAAGGACTGATGCTGAAGCTGAAGCTCCTATAGTCTGGCCACCTGATGCAAGGTGCCGACTCACTGGAAAAGACCCTGATGCTGGGTAAGATTGAAGGCAGGAGGAGAAGTGGATGACAGAGGATGAGATGGTTGGATGGCATCACTGACTCAATGGACACGAGTTTAGGCAAACTCCGGGAGAGAGTGAAGCACAGGGAAGCCTGGTGTGCTGCAGTTCATGTCACAAAGAATCAGACATGACTGAGCGACTGAACAAGCATAGGAATGTCATCTTTTTTTCCTGTAATGCTACTGCCTTCACATTAACCATCAGTGGAAAACTGTATGTTCATGGTTTTCTCATAATCATAGAAAACATGGGCTCAGATTCACCAAATATCATGAAGTTTTATTGCAACCAGGCATGTTTTGGCTCCCAGCCTAACTCATCTCCTAAACAATGATTGGAAGTTGGCTAGAAATGAAGTTGGCTTGGCTGCACACTTGCATTTTTCTCTTCTGGGGACAGGAGAGCCCATTGAGAATGCTGGGCAAAGAAACAATTTTGGAAACCCTACCTAGGCAGCATCTTGGTGGGTGGCATGAGAGAGGTGTAGGGGCAGGTAGGCAGACTGGTTTTGTTTACAAAAGTTCTAGCTTAGGCAAAAAACACCAAAGTCACAACTAAGGGTGTGATGATGAGAATAAAATGTTAGGGTGAATCCAGAGTTATTTCTGAGCCACTTGGACAAATGTTTAGCGACGGATGCAACTGGATACAAGAAGGGAGGGATTGAGACAAGGCTAGTGAGAATTTGGAGTTTTCAGTATGAACCACGAGTGGATAGTGGAGTTCACAGCCAACAGGAGGAAATTTGGTAGGAGAGAGCAGGGAATTTGGTTTGGGACATGCTACAAATCGAGGTGCTTATGCATTTTATTCCTAATAGATCCTTAGAAAACTCAGTGTATCACTTTCATGTATTAAGTCTTGGGAGCATTACACTGTCAGAACAGTACCAAGCCATATGTTTACAACCATCAAGGTAGCACCTGTTGAGTGCTGGTTCTATACTGAGCCAGACTGTGACTGCTTAATCAAGTCTTTGAGTTCTTAAGGCAGAGATACTTACATGGTTACCAAAATACAGCTTTTCTTTCTTCTAAGCAGGTCTAAACTATTTCCAAGCCTCCCTTGCCATTATTGTGGTGGTTGTTGTTTAGATGCTAGGTCATGTCCACCTCTCTGTGACCCCATGGAGTCTAGTCCACCAGGCTCCTTTGTCCATGGGGTTTTCCAGGAAAGAATACTGGAGTGGGTTTTCATTTCCTTCTCCAGAGAATCTTCCTGACCCAGAGATCAAACCTATATCCACCTGCATTGACAGGCGGATTCTTTCCTGCTCAGTCATCAGGGAAGCCCCTGCAGTTAGATGCAGCCAATGCCTGAGCTCCGGCTGATAAACCATGAGCAGAAAGGTTGAGTGTAATGTGTAGGCCTGGCTGGTAAAGTCTTTAACACTTGATCATTCCCTCTCCTTCTTTATCCATCTGCTGATTGGACTAGCCTCTGAGGCACTAAAGGAGGCTGAGCTCCACAACAGAAGGAGCCTGGGTCCCTAGTGGACCTCAGGCAGGATACCAGTCTACCAGGAACACTGTCACTGGTCCTTAAGTGAGCCAGAAATTTGTTGTGATTGTGTTAAGTCCACAGACTATATGATTTATTTGTTACAGCAGCTAGCATTACCTAGATCAATACAGACAACCTATTGCCAGAAATTTTATATAGCCATTGAAAATAAGAGTGGTATCAACTGCCTTAGAGGCAATTCTATGAATATCAACGACCAAAAAAAAAAAAAAAAAAGATGCTAAGCATGTATAACATATTATTTAAAAATAATCAGCAATTACTCCTGTTTCTTGTCAACCCTCAAAATTGAAAAAAATTAAAAAACACAAGTAAACCCAAAGCTAAATCCATGTGTTTAGGAACACAAGAATATGAAGAAAAATGTGGAAGACTACAAAGTCAGGGATTGGCGAACTGTGGTCTGGAGGCCAAATCTGGTGTGCAAACACAGTCTTACTGAAATACAGCCATGCCCCTTGATTTACATCTCTCTATGCTTGTTTTCATGCTATGCTGATGACAGGGTTGAATAGTTGCAGTGAAGACTGTGTAAATATTTATTATCTGGACCTTGACAGAAAGTTTGCTGATCCTTGTACTAGTTAGCGAACAGAGGAAGGGAAGAGATTATGCTGTATCTGCCAATGAACCAACAGATAGCGTCTGATATGGAAACTGTGTCCACCATATAAGAGCAGAAGGCAGGAAGTGGGGTGCGCAAAGTCCAATCCCATTTTCGTAAAAAAGAAAACTATATGACTTCATACGATGGCTTGCCCATACATTAAAACATATCTGCAAGTGTACACACCCAACAATTACAAGTGGTCCTGTTAAGAGGAAACCTGGGAATGTCCCACTTTTTTACTTTATATATTTCAGTGTCATTTCAACATTTTATGATAAGCCTGTTAATTACTTCTGCAATTAAAAATAAAACCAATACAAGAAAAAAGTCATCAGAAACTTGAACCTCAAAGAGCATAAAGGTTGTTGGTGAAGCAGAAATTGTGGTGAGCAGTTCTTATACCTACTCAGACTCTAAATGCCAGGCTGGGGCTGGCTGGCACACAGCTTTTGTTCAGTTGCTAAATCGTGTTTGACTCTTTGAGATCCCATGGACTGCAGCACACCAGGCTCCCCTGTCCTTCACTATCTCCTGGAGTTTGCTCAAATTCATGTCCATTGAGTCGGCAATACTATCTAACCATCTCTCACAGTAGATGCTCATTAAAAGTATGCTTACTCAGGACTTTCCTGAAGGTCCCGTAGTTAAGACTCTGTGCTTCCAATGCAGGGGGTGCAGGCTTGCTCCCTGATCAGGCCACTAGATCCCACACCCCACATGGCTTGGCCAAAACAAAACCAAACAAACAAAAAGCCATGTGTACTGACAGCAGGAGCCAAGTGTTCAAGAAAATGAGTAATATAACAAAAGAATGAAAAGAGGAGAAAAGAAAAGAATACCCCACCTCCTTCTGCTCACCCAGCAGCGCCTGGAAATCAACCCAAGACTAGGACGTGCTGACGTCTTGTTCTGACCTTTGGAATAACCAAAGGTATGGCACTGCTTCCTCCCACGCCAAAAGCAAGGCAAACAAGCAAACAAAAAACCTAGAATAAGCGGTCTGTTAAAAATGTTCGGCCCACAGACCACACCAGTTCAGCATCACACAGGCCTCACTGTAAGAACTGTCATCAGAGCTTGTTTCCCTTTGGGTCAAGGTCAAGGGCGATGTGAACTTCAGCTCTGCTCAGGACTGAGCAGGAGGCCTTGAAGAGGACGCGGTGGCTCTGGGTGCTTCCTGGTGTTTGAGGGACAACCCATTTTAAGAGTCCTTCCGTCACTCAGCAGCTCAAGGAAGGAGCCTCTGCTTATGTTATTGCTGCTTTAACACAGGTCACTCATCAGCACGGTATTTCTGGAAAGAGGCAGCATAAAAATCATATTAATGTGTTCTCTCCAAGGGAGCTAGCTGCCTGGAGCCTGTTTGCTATGCAAATCTTTTGTCCATAAACCACAAGTTCAAAATGAGTTGGAATTTAGAGAGAAACACAGCTGTGTGGGTTGTGAGGTTGTGCCTTTACCGTAAGCTCCTGAGTTTACTGATTTTATTTTTCTTAATTATTCTCCTTCCTCCCTCCCTTTGTTCCTTCCTCTCTCCTCCAAGTCTCCTTCCTGCCATCTCTCTCCTTCCCTCCTTCCACAAATATTTATTGAACTTCGACTATGTGCCAAGCATTGTTCTAGGGTTTGGACATGGAACAGTAAACGAAACAAAGTTCCAGCCCTCCAGGAGCTGACATTCTAGTGGGAGAGACAAGACAGTCAAGGGGGGGAACACATAACTATTCCAGACAGGGTGACCAGGGGAGGCTTCTCGGAGGAGGCGACATTTGAACAGACACTTGTGGATTAACAAGCAATGTGAAGAGGAGATAGGAATGAGCAACTGGGCAGAGAAGCACACGCAAAGGCCCTGAGGTGGAAATGAGCCAGGTGTGTCTGAAAAACAGAGTTTACCAGAGCAGCTGGAAAGTGGAGAGTGAGAGTAATGCGACAGGAGAACATGCCCAGGAAGTAGCCAGGGGCCAGATCACACCAGGGTCTTGTCTGTCTTGGTGAGGCTGAGTATACTCAGAATTCACTGGAAGGTTCTGAACAAGCAAGACATGATCTGTCCTAATAGCAGCTTCTTTATTCCAACTTATTTATGTAACCCAAGCTTACCTCTTAAAGGAACTTTGGAAGCCATAGAAAAGAAAAAGAAAGGAAAAATGCCACCTGTGATGCCACCTGTGATCTTAGCATCTATAACCACATGGTTCTCAACCAGGATGATCGCGCTCCCCATGGGAGACTTGGCAATCACTAGAGACACCTTTGGTTGTTACAACTAGGAGGTGGTTGTGGTGGCTGCACTAGTGGGTAGAGGCCAGGGATGCTATGAAACATCCTACGATGCGTGGGACCGTCCCCACCACAATCATGTGTCACTGCGTCCAAGGCTGAGAAGTCCTGTTCCAAGCCAATGTTTTGGGACATTTCCCCTGCGCCTAAATCCATTTGTTCTTATATTCAATTGTTTTTAATATAGTTGAGCTCCTTCTATGTTGCTGCTGCTCTTTCTACCAAACATGAAAACATAACTATTCCCCAAGATCTTTTTTTTATATAAACACTACCTGTGATGGTACCACATTTCTTAGGATCAGATGTCATAAACTGGGTTAACCTAGTGTGGAGGTTACGGACACGGCCTGTGGGACTCTCCTACCAGCTGGGAGAGCTTGGGGAGTTACCGAGCCCTGGGACCTCAGTTTTTCCATCTGTAACACGAGCTTAAGGTGAAACCTGTCCCAGAGGATCATCACAAAGATGAATTAGTATATGGAAAGCATCGAACAGTGGCACATTACTAAGTCGCAGAGAAACATTAAGCTATTAAGATTACTCAACTATCTCTCTTTCGCATCTTGCAAGCTTTTTTGTTTTGTTTTGTTTTAATTTCTACTTTTTGGCCACACCATGTGGCATGTGGGATGTTAGTTCCCTGACCAGGGATTGAACCCATGCCCCCTGCCTTGGAGCGGTATCTCAACCACTGGACCGCCAGAAAAGTTTCCCCAAGTTGTAATATTATTAGAAATAATGGTAACACTTTATTTAATGTGAAAACGTTTCAAAAAATTGAGTCCCAGGACTTCAAACATCAGCTCTCTTAGAGTAGGATGATACCTGAAAATCGAACTACATGAATTGTACAAAACTGAAATAGGATGAAATGGAAATCCAGATGAAGTTCCATTTTCTGTGTGTTTAGATACAGCGTGACTCGTTTACCCTCAGTCCTCTGGGGAAACACCTTGGGTTCTGCATCTTCAACTAACTAGGGGTGTAACTTCTACACATGTCTTAGGATTCCCTGCTTCTATGCCGGTGGGGCTGACCTGGAGTGACGGTCTTAGAGAGTGATTGCGGACACCGCGGGCCCCAAGGGATCAGCAGGCTGGACTGGCAGGACTCAGCCATACACTGTGTGGAAGATGAGCTCCAGGTAGCAGCTTGGGGCAGGGGGCAGCTGTAGTGGGCTTCACTTTTTCCTGGTGCACAGCCTCTCCGTGACCCACCATCGCCTTCAAACAAGCATGCGTTGATAATCATCTCAATTACTGAGTGCTTGCTCTGTGCCAGGCACTATGCGCTCACAGCTGATAAAAACACGGGCTCTGGACCAGTCTAGTGGGTGCACGCCCGATCCGGCACTCACTGAGCACAGGCCACTCAGCTTCCCCGTGTTACGCTTTCCCTGGGTGGTGTACACATGTAACTATAGTGGCTACTTCACAGGGAATGTTGTAAAGATTCAATAATTCATGTAACTACCCAAGGACGGTGTGTGACTCTTGGGGAGCTGTCAGGAAGTGGTGAACATCACTACAACCTCATCTGAACTTCTGGGCAACTCTTAGCTTCCATTCTGCAGATGCAGCACCAGGGGCGCAGAGATTGAGACCCTTGCCCAAAGCCACATGGTGAATAAGTAATGCAGTCAAGGCTGCAATCAAAGCAATTTGCTTCAGGACTTCCCCGGTGGTCTAGTGATGAATAATCTGCCCTCCAAAGCAGGGGACGCAGGTTTGATCCCTGGTCAGGGAACTAAGATTCCACCTGCTGTGGGGCACCTAAGCCCACACACTCCAACTACTGAGCCCACATGGTCTGCAGACCAAGCGTCACAACTAGAGAAGCCTGCGCACTGCAAGGAAGACCTGGGGCCTCCAAAAAAAGCAACTTGTCCCACCCTTTACCTCTGTCCCACACACTGACAAATGCACACAAGTCTTAAAATAGGTATCGACTTAACACTTGAACAAAAGTATCAACTGTCCAAACCAATCTCAGCGTTGGTTCAGCAAATATTTACAGGCTTCCCTGGTGGCTCAGTGGGTAAGAAGCCTCCTGCCAATGCAGGAGAAATGGTTCGATCCCTGATCCAGGAAGATCCCACATGCTGTGGAGCAGCTGAGCCCGTGTGCCCCGACACTTTGGGCTCTACTGCAGGGAGATACCACGGCTGGAGCCGGCATCCTAGAGCCTGTGCTCCACAGCAAGAGGAGCCACTGCAATGAGAAGCCACTGCACCGTAACTAGAGAGTCGTTTTCACTCACCGCAACTAGAGAAGAGCCTGTGCAGCAATGAAGACCCAGCACAGGCAAAAATAAGGAGATATTTACTGAGCATCCACTATGTGCTTGAGAGGATGTGGGGATGGAGATACCTCTACCATCTAGCTCTACATGCAACCTGAAGATTAAGCCCCCAAAATGGAAAATAAAATCAAGAGGCAGAAAGCACCTGGAGTCCTGATTGCCTCACCTGAACCCTGAGCCAGCTATACCTGAAAGCAGATCTAACCCTGAACTCTCAGTTCCTTGACGCTGTGAAGTCCGTTTACTCGCTAAATCAGTCTTAACTGGGTTTTCTGTCACATGTAACTTGTCTTGACTATGAGAGTAGATTTGCTCCAACTTATACTTGGGACAGTTTCTAAAGTGTTAAACCCATTCTACTCCTCCCATTTCACCCTTTATTTCAGATTTTTCTATAAAAAGAAACTGGTCATCTATGTTTTTGGTAATGCCTTGTGGAATACATTATAGTACATTTCCAAACTAAACCCTTAACCCCTTAAAAACAGAGTCTCAAATGTTGACTGCAATTTAAAACCCTGTCTTTGAGATAACTAATATGGTAATGTGCTGTTCATCAAATAGGTCAGGTTTGTCTTTTGGCTAGTACTATGCCTCTTTATCCTATTTAAAGTTATAGTCATATGAGTTACTTTGGTCAAAGAAATGTTAAAGGAAATGATGAGGGACCCTTCTGGACAGAGGCTTAGAGAACCAGTGTATGATGTTCTGTAGCTTCAGAGTCACCAGAAACCGAGGGGGGACTCAGAACAAAACCAGCAAACAAATATCTGTTGATTTATAGCCACTCAGATTTGAGGCCTATTTATTACTACAGTAGAGCCTAGCCTATTTTGGCTGATATTAATAGAAAATATGAGCATGTACTGCATGAGTAAGAGTCAGTATTGCTTACTGAAACTTTTATTTATATATGTACCTTGTGTATTCATGCTGAAGCTGAAGCTGAAGCTCCAATACTTTGGCCACCTGATGCGAAGAGCTGACTCATTGGAAAAGACCCTGATGCGGGGACGACAGAGGATGAGATGGTTGGATGGCATCATCAACTCAATGGACAAGAGTTTGAGCAAGCTCTGGGAGACAGTGGAGGAGAAGGAAGCCTGGCGTGCTGCAGTCCATGGGGTCACAAAAAGTCAGACACAACTTAAGCGACTGAACAAAATTCTGTGTGGTGGTGGTGCTGGTGGGGGGTAGTGTGGTTTTTCTTTCTTATGTCATTACAAGATCATAATAAATACATTTCTTACTGAGAAGCATGGTCAAAAGTGTTTAGAGGCAATACTATGGAACTTTGGGAAAAACTTAGGGTCCAGAAAAGAAGATTTAAAATATTTGGAGGACTAGACAGAAGAATTGAAGGGAAAGGTCTAAGAAGTTAAGTTCATTTATTTTAAAATATTTTGACTGTACCCTCATGTGGGACCTGAGTCGTGGGACCTTAATTCCCTGACCAAAGACTGAACTCGTACCCTCTGCATTAGAAGGTGGAGTCTTAACCTCTGCACCACTGGGGAAGTCCCATAAGAACTTAAGTTTAGAGGAGTTGGTTTCAATACTCTTCATGTACATGAAAAGAAATGTTGTTTTCCAGCTCTTCTCCATCTCTCTAGAGCAGGGGTCAGCAAACATTTTCTGTGAAGGGCTAGATATTAAATATTTCAGGCTTTGGAGGCCCAGAGGTCTCTGTCACAACTACTTAACACTGCCTATATAGGGCGAAGGCAGTCACAGACCATAAAGAAGAGAGTGGGCATGACTGTGTGTTCCAATAAAACTTTGTTGACAAAATAGTTATCTGGCCAGATTTGGCCTATGGGCTGCAGCTTGCTGGCCCCTGTTCCAGGGGATCAAACAAAGAGGTAGAAACAGGTTGAAATGGAAGGACTTATATTTGAGATCCACAGAAGAACTAAAGATGAGTTTCTATTAGAAGAACAAGAACCCCATCATCTACATTAGGATTCAGTAAGCTCCTACCCCTGGGCCAAATTCTAGCTGCCTTCTGTTTTCATAAAGTTTTGTTAGTTTAGGTGTTGTCTATGGTTGCTATCATGCGATGGCAGTTAAATCTGAATAGTTGCAAAAGGGACCATTGGACTGCAAAGCCCAAAATATTTATTATCTGGCTCTTTACAAAAAATGTTTGCCGATTCCTGGCTGCAAGTACGCCCAGGCTTATGTTCAAACAGTGGTGTTCGGAGGCTTAGGGTGGACTCAGAGTCATCTCCAGAAAAGTCCTTAGAACAAAGGGAGCCCCAAGCAGAACAATATTTTTAATAAATTAAATAGGGCAAAAGCCTAAAAACGAGTCCAAGTAACCTCTGGCCCTGCACCCTGGAGAGATTTCGACCGCAGTGACGCTCAAGAAATGAGTTCACAGCTAAGACGTGCTCCATAAATGTTAAAATAACAAGAACAATAAATAGTAATAAAACACAGAGCCACGCACCCCATCTTCGCAGGCAAGACCGCCCAGGGTTCTGAGCTTAGCAGTAAGGAGAGACGAGCCTTCTCCACCAATGGCCCGTCTTGGCAGAGGGTCGGATGGTCCCACAGGGAACCAGTAGGCGAGTCCAGGGGAGGAGCAAGTTCGAACACAAGCAGGCACTGGAGAAAAGACAACCTCGACCATAAGACTCTAACTTCCACCGGGGAACGGCACCCAGATCCCAGGGTCAGCACTTATCCTTGAGGTCCTCAGCGCTCAGGGTGTTCTGTGCCCCGGCCACAGGGGTTCCAAGTCAGCCCTCATTGTGGGTACACCAGAGCCCGCATGCCGGACCTCAGGCCAGAGAAGGGCAGCTCAGCGTCTTCCATGCGGTGAGACTCAACAGCTGCTGGTTTGATCTGATGGTCCCAGAGCCTCCACCCTCCGCAGTGAAGCCTGCCTGAGGTCTGGAAATCTAAAGCAAAACACCCAATCATCACATCAAGAGCTTGCGACAACTGCTGACCAGGCAGATAGGAGCGATGAGGCACCCCTTTCGGCAACACGCCCAGCAGGGCCCAGCCGGCCTCAGAAGTGAAAGGCAGATCCTGTCCAAAAGCATCAAACGCCAAGGTGTAAGAGAGGCTGCTGAACTCTCTGAGATGCCTTGGAGTTGGTTAAAAAACAAAACAAAACAAGGAGATTGAGCTTTCTAAAAAATCCCCCAGACCGGCACTCAGAGTCCGGCCACCCTGGCCAATTCTTACACGGCATTTAGGAAAGAGCAGACATTATTGTAGGCACTTTACATAGGCGATCTCATTGAATCCACAATATCATGCAGATTCTTTAATTAGCCCCATTTTACAGATGAGGAAACTAAGGCCCAGGGAAGTGAAGGCCACCCAGATAAAGGAGGAATTTTCCCATGGCTATCACAGGGGCATACATTTTCAAAGAAACATATTTTTTTCAAGAGAATTGCCAAGAGATGGCAAAGCCTGCATCATTAGCTTTCATGCTCCCCTCCCTTCCTACCTGATAGGTCTTCTCACTGCACAATTGGCATCAATTAGGTAAGACCTGAGACATGCTATAATCTGAAAGTTTCTGCCTCTCCCAAAATCCATATGTTGAAACATAATCCTCAGTGTGGTCGTATCCGGAGGTGGGGCTTTTGGAAGGTGATTAGGTCATGAGGGTGAAGCTCTCCTAAATGGGACTGGCTCCCCTGTAAGAGAAATACAAGAGAGCTCCCAGGCCCCTTCTGACAGGTGGGAACACAATGAGAAAATGGTCACTCAAGAAATGAGCTCTTACTTGACTTCAAATCTGCCTTGACCTTGGACTTCTAGCCCCTAGAACTGGGAGAAGTAAACATTTATTGTTTGAGCCACCCAGCCTATGGTAACTTGTGACAGCCGCCCCAACAGACTAAGACAAGTCACCCACATAACAAACTTTTCTGAGCACTAATTCTTTGACAGGTCCTACTGGGACCCAGCCAGAGAAGAAGACAGAACAGGGAGGAGGTTTCTGGTTAGAAACCTGCTCAGGGAGTGTTGGGAGGCTCCGAGCTGACCCTGAGAGCTTTCAGCAACCACCCTGTTTGTTTTTGGCCCAAGCCAACTTCCTGTACTTGAGAGGAAAGGCATCCTTTTAAAGAGAAAGAAAAGAGGAGGGAGAGAGAAAAGTAAAAGAAAAAAAAAATGGCTTTGAGCCACAGAGAGGTTCTATTAACACAGAGGCGACTTGAGGAATTACAAACAGGCAACAACACATGGATTAAGTTCCCCTTAAAATTGTTACAGCTTTGGAAATCTGGGAGGTGGGGGAACCCCAGAGGTCAAATCGATCCTAGATTCCTTCTGTTCACCCTGCTGCCAGCCTTCTGTGTCTGGGCACGTGTCACCCATGAAATCTTTCAGGGAGAAAACAGTTTGAACCGGAAGAAATTCATGCCGACTCCCCAGGTCCAGATCTGGGACTCTGCTCCCCCTGGTTGCCACATTCATTCAGCAGCTGACAACAGCGACCTGGTCCACAGAGGGTCATGACTCGGACTGGGAACTTCCGTAGATTTTTCCCCTTAAATTACATGACAAATCTGTGAGGTGTATACACACACACACACACACATATATAATCCTCTCCATGTTAGAAGAAAGCTGAGATGGAGAGAGCAAGCTTTTTAAGTCCTTCAACAAATATGAGCCCTTACCACTTAACGGCACTGTGCTGAAACCGTACATTCCGTGAGGATTTCTTTTGACATTTGGGGCTGGATAAGTCTCTGCTGGAGGGCTGTCCTGGGCACTGTGGATGTTCAGCAGCATCCCTGGCCTTTACTCACTGGGACCTCTGTAGCATCCTCTTCTCAGCTGTGACCAAGATGCCTGCAGACACTATCAAATGTCCGTTGTGGGTGCGGGGAAAAAGTCACCCCTGGTTAGGAACCACCACCCTACAAGGACTCACTCACAGAATCCTCTCTGTGAGGCGGTTCTGCTGGGGTCTTCATCTCACAGATGAGGTTAAGTCACCTGCCCCTGCCCAAGGTCACACAGCTAGCATTAGAGAGGGGCCTCAGCCCCGCGAGTCTCTCTCCCCAGAGACCTGCACACACTTAATTCGGCTCTAAGTATACCTTCAAGGCTGTGCAGCTGGTTGTTGGATGCCTTCGAGAGGTTCCATTCTGAAGCTGAGTGGACTCAACTCTTGGGTTCTCTCAAGGACACAAAAGATGTCCCCCGAAGTCAGTGGGCCCCTTGCCCTACTCCTCACCTTGTGTCTAAAGAGGTCTTTCTGTTATAACACAGTGCCTTTCCTTGGCTTGTCTCCTGTGCCCTCTTTGGTGAGGAATTTTCTAGAAAGAATGTCAGTAACAAGAACTCTGGTCACAATCAACTTCACAATTGACAAGCACTTTCATAACGTTAAGGGCTGACATCTACAGTGCGCTCACCACTACTCTCCAAGGGCGTTTATCACACTTCCTCTAGTCCTTTCGACCAGCCGTTGAGGAAGGGGAATGAGGATCTCCATGTTACAAATGAGGAAAGCAGAGGCAGACAGAGGAGAGGTATCTTGCTTTGAGCCACACAGCTGACAGGCAGTGGAGTTACTCACCAGAACAAACTGCCTCTTTTAACAGTGCTTACTAAAGTTCTACACAGAGTGCATTGGGGCTCCCCTGGTGGTCCCGTGGCTAAGACTTTGCATTCCCAATGCAGGGTGCCCAGGTCTGACCCCTGGTCATGGAACTAGATCTCACATGCTACAACTAGAACTTCCCACGCCACAACTAGCAGCTTGGTACAGCCAAATAAAAAACTTTTTTAAAAAGAGTGCATTTATTTTCTTACCCTAGGGGAAGTGCCTTTATTTTCTTTCCCTGATAGACGGTAAGATAGATATTGAAATCCCATCGACAGAGGAGCCTGGCAGGGCTATGGTCCCTGGGGTCGCAAAGGAGTCAGGCATGACTTGGTGACTAAATAGCAACAAAACTGTCACCCGAGTTTGGAAATTTTAGAAACTAAGCCCCGGAAAGATGAAAGAGCCTGCCGAAGCCACAGCTAAGGATGTGAACCTAGGAGTTTGGTTCCAGGTATTGTGCGTAATCAACATCATCTCACTAAATCCTTCCAGTGCCACTTCACAGAAGACATACACGACATGGGACCCAGTGAGGGGGCTTGCCCAGACTCAGGATTCGAACCTGGGCCCCTGGGGTTCCCAGGCACAGTCCTTCTCACCGCACCATCTCTTTGATGATACCCCCGACCAGCCTTCTCCACCAAATACCCTGTGGCAGCCTGCAGGACCAGGGCTTTTGAAAGATGCTGTGTCTTGCACAGCGCCCACTGTTTATTTCGGAGTTGCTTCCCCATTTACACCGAAGGGAACAATCAGAAATGGCACTTTCAGGCCATGAGGCAGATGGCGAGTCAGGAGGCTGAGGAGCCGGCGGGCAAAGCTTTCACCTCAGGGTCACTGGTCAGCTCTGCGGGTCCCCCGAGGCGACAGGGACCTCTTCCCCTCCCACAGCTGTCGGACCTTGCCTGTGAGAGGCCTGGGGGTGCCCGGCCTGGTCAGTGGGAGACAGCTGGCCACAGCCCCGAATGGCACCAGCTGCCTGGAGCTGTCCACCCCTCCCTCAGCTGGCCGGTCGCCTTCCCCTCCCAGAATCCCTTGCCTGGGCCTGACCACGATCACAGAACAAAGGGCTTAACTCCTTGACGGCCAGAGCCCAGAGAGCTGGGCTCCAGCCCCGGCTACATGGGTAATCTGCACACCTTTTCTTTTACATCTTTGTCACCATTTGAGTTTTCAGCCATGTGTCCTCAATAACTGCTGTTGTTTTTTTCATTTGTTTCCAAAATCAGTAATAGTATTTGCCGAGTGAGTGGGCTTCCCTGGTGGCTCAGATAGTAAACTGCCTGCTATGCAGGAGACCCACGATTGATCCCTGGGTCAGGAAGATCCCCTGGAGAAGGGAATGGCAACCCACTCCAGTATTCTTGCCTGGAGAATCTCATGGACAGAGGAACGTAATGGGCTACACGTCCCTGGGGTCACAAAGAGTCGGACATGATTTAGCAACTAACACTTGGGTTACTTGCAGAGTGATTAGGAATGTGGGGTCTGGATACAGAAGCACCAATCCTGTGTCCCTACTTAGGACCAAAGTGGCCTTCGGCCAATGATTTAACCTCTTCATGCTTCTGCATCCTTGTTTATATAATAGTTCATTGGTTTGTGTTTCTGTGCACTCTGTCTTGGAAGCCATCTATTTATTTATATTTTTAAATTGGGGTGAATTCTTGAAAGGCCAGATGAAGCCATTTTCCTCCATGAAGATTCCTGAGATATCAAGCAGGCATATCATACTCCGGGTATATCTTCTCATAGATCTTTGAACAATAATGGGCCCATAGAAGATCTTTCATCTAATAATAACTACAAATGGCTAAAGTTTTATTGGGCACTTACTATATACCTAGCACTGTCCTAATACTTAACATATATTATTTTACTCTTTCCTCAAACTTTAGGTACTATTAATATGTCCATTTTACAGATAAGGAAATTGAGGCTTAGAGAGGATAAGTGACTTACTGAAGATCCTAGCAGTAATATGGGGAACAACTAGGCCTTGATGGACTTCCTGGGGGATGGGCAAACACATTACGTAAGGCAGGAAGGTTAGAGGGTTTGCTGCACCATCTTTTACAAATAGAGGGCAGAAAGCCAAGAGCTCTGATTTCTAAGAATATCAGCCCTGCTCTCTTACAGCAAAGTTCTGCTGCAAACAAATTAGCTTCTGTGGTAAGGATTTACAGTAAATCATTCTCTTTCCCTGGAAGATGTGCATATTGGGACCATTTTCAGTGCAAATGACAGGAAATTTAGCTCAAATTGGTTTAAGTAAAAAGGGGAATTTATTGACTCACATAACTAGAAACCTTAGGATTAGCTAACTTCAGATATAACTTGATCAAGGGATTTAGAATCAGTAAAGTCATTACCATCCCTATTGCTCTGTTTTACCCTCCTCCATATTGGGTTCATTCTCAGCATTCTTTCACCCAAGTTGTTGGCAAAGATAGTCCTTGGTGTGTCCAGCCTGACCCCCTGCCAGCTCTTCAATTCCTATAGTAAGGTTATACTTTTTCTTAATAGTATCAGCTAAAACTCAGGAATTATTCTGATTGGCCAAGTTTGGACCACGTGCCCATTCCTGAACGGATCACCATCACCAGGGTGATGCTATATAATACTCTTTGGTCAAACCTGTGTCATATGCTTACCAGGGGTGTAGGAAGGGCAGTCAGACCCTCCTGAACTGAGTGGGGAAGAAGTGCTTCCCAAAAGGACAATCAAGACGATTTTATATCAAGAAAGTGGAACGGATCTGGACTGGCAACACACAGTCCAGTAGCCGAGAGACAGAGAGAGAGACATGTAAGTTCATCATGAAACTGGGGTAATAGATAAAACAGTGAAACAGCACAGCGCAGAACTAGAACACAGGGAAAACTCTGCAACCTGAGAGTGGGTGAGGGACTCCTCAAGGAAAATCAAGGCAAGTTACCAAAAGAAGAGGAAGGAATGTTAGAGGTCTCTCTAATGTTAGAGGTCTCAGAGGTCTCTCTGGGTCTGGAATGGCAGGTCTGGAAAAGACCAGTTAACTGGTTCCTTTTCACAACAACCCTATGAGGTAGATACTGATAGCATGTCCATTCTAAAGATAGGGCAATAGAGCATTTAAACCAGTTGCCCAGCTGAGTAGCACTGGAACTTAAACCCAGGCAGAAAGCTGTCTTTTAAAAAAAAATTTTTTTAAATTTATTTTTTGGCTGTGTTGGGTCTTTGTTATGGTTTTCGGGCTTCTCTCTAGTTGAAGGGTGAAGGTTTAGCTGCCCCGTGGCAGGCAGGATCCTAGTTTCCTGACCAGGGATCAAACCCTCATCCTCTGCACTGGAAGGTGGATTCTTAACCACTGGACCACCAGGGAAGTCCCCAGCAGTCGGAGTCTTAACCGCAAGGCTGACTGTCCCTCCTAAAAGAGGCAGAATCTGAACCACATGAGTCAACTTGTCTACCAAGGAGAACTTCCCATCCTTAGTATTGCCTTAAGCATCACAAGCCAATGCACTGAATTCCAGACAACCCCCACTTCTTAAAGACATGCTGACTTCCCAGAGCTCCCTCATCCCTAAATCTGACCACCTCCCTTTCCCTAACTCCGCCTCACCTCCACTATCAGAAGGAGATTCCACACTCCAGACTGCTCTCCCAGCCATCCTCTCCATCCAAGACTAGTTTAGGACACACCTTCATGTCTTTCTGGGATGACCCACAGCCTCTGACTGCCCCTCGGTCCCTCCTTTGTGGCTTTCATCTTGGCTTCTTGGCAGCTCACCCTCCCTTTCTCTTTCTCTCTCTCTCCTCTCCATTTCTTTCCGTCTCTCGCTATTCTCTCTCTCGCTGCTTACTTTGTGTGAGAAGTCAACCAACACGCCATGAGCAGTCCTATAAAGAGGTCCATGTGAAGAGGAGCTGCAGCCTCCCACCAACAGCAAGTGATGTGTGCTAGTTGCTCAGTCCTGTCCGATTCTATGCAACCCCATGGACTATAGCCCGCCCAGCTCATCTGTCCATGAAATTCTCCAGGCAGCTGGAGTGGGTAGCCATTCCCTTCTCCAGGGAATCTTCCCAACTCTGGGATCAAACCCCCATCTCCTGCATTGCAGGTGGACTCTTTACTTTCTGAACCACGAGGGAAGCCCTGGTATAATGACGCCTCATATAAATACAGCCCCAGCTTTGGCCTCGATTCCAGTTTAGTGATAGACCCTGAAGCAGAGGACCCAGCTAACAAGCTGCATCCAGATTCCTACCCTCCATACTGTGATATAATAAGTATTTGTTTTATCAATGCATGATGTTTGGGGGGTAATTTGTTACACAGCAAGAGATAACTACTATACACACTGAAGTATTTAAGGATGAAGAATTAGAATGTCTGCAAGTAACTCTCAAATGGTCGAGCAAAAATTTATAGAGGAAGACAGTAATAAAGCAAACGTGGCAAACTTTTAACAACTGGTGCCATGTGACAAGGATCTGATGTTCATTGGACCACACTGGTAAATTTTGTGGGTTTGATAGTTTCCACATTAAGAAACTGGGGAGAAAAAGAGAAGAATATTTGGAGGCAGGCTGCTTCTGTTTGAATCTTGACTCCACTTAAGTAGCCCTTTGGGTTACTTAAAGCTCTGCGCCTCATTTTTCTCATCTGTATACTGGGAATGCAAACAGTATCTATCAAAGGATTGTGGTGATGATTAAGTGGACTGATGGAGGTACGCTCTAAAATCAGGGTCTGGTTCCCCAGAGTCGGTTGTACTGTGTCATGTTTGCTCTGTACCCTGAGCCTGGCACAGAGATCTGGTGAACAGTAAGCCCACAAGAAATAGTTGTAGAATGAATGAATGAGTCGATTTTCTAACCAGTGGTTTGCAGTCTCCTCTTGGTTTTGAAGAGCTCCTCTGTGAGTTAATGTGGCCAGAAAAATCTCTCCGGGATTCAAGAATTCTAAAATGCCTTGCTAGGAAGCATATCCTGAAAGGTTGGATTAAAAAAGAAAAAAAATCAAGGCATGATGAACTGCCTGCATTGGGCTCTAAGCTAGAAAACCAAGGAGAAATAGACAATTACAGGTTTCTCTTGCAAACAACAAGGCCATTCTCTAGACTGACTTTCCTGTGTGCCAGGCAGAAAATTACCACCAACCTCCAAACAAAAGTCTGTATAAGGTAATACTAAGTAACCCTTACCAAGCGTGTTCAGTAGCCCAGGCACTGTTTTTCCTTATACCTAATAATCCCTTCAATCCTTATAACTACCCTAGAAACTAGTACTATTATTCTTTCCATTGGACAGATGAGGCATAGTGAGGTGAAGTAACTTGTTTAAAGTCACACAACTTTGGATCTCAGTTGTGATCTCAGATCACACAAAGTTGTGATCTCAAATAGTCTCAGATCAAACCCATATAAATAAAAAAGTACAATGATTATAAAACCCTTATACTCCATGAAGTTCCTCCTGTAGGTTCATGTCCATGAATTCAACTCTAATCCCCCCCAACCGAGATTTTTTTCTCCTTCTGAAACGTGAGCTAGATTTGTCTGTACTTTTTACATACACAGAGGGATTTATTACTTTGCAGTCAAATGGCTCCAGAGCAGTGTTGTCTTTTTTCTTCTCAGGGCAAGGCTGTCATAAATTAAAAGGGCTCCCCATTCGGCCTGGCACTTAGCTGGGCCACTTAAAATCACTTTGGACTTTGCCCTCAACTGACCTTTCCAAACCACTTTCCAGGCATTACTCCTTCCGGGACCTGAGTGGGGTTGATCACAAGAACTTTACTCTTGTAAATGGAGCCACAAATTATTCCAGGCACACAGAAGGGGAAAAAAATCTCCAAGTCACAACACCAAAACACTAGCTACAGTCAAATCCTGGGAACAACAGGATTGTCACGAGGACTTGGGGGCACCCCGCCTGTTATCCTGGGAGAAGTGAGTCAGGGAGAGGCACCAACCTCCTTTTCCTGTCCTGTTTGAAGAGGGCTGGGGGCAAATTTTCCTCAATGGATGTTTTTTCACCCTGCCCAAGGAGCAAGATTTAATATCCGTGTGATCTGGGGAGAAAGGCATCTGCCTTTGTGGGAGGAAATGGTGTCCCTTTTGTCCACAAAACCAAGTGCTGTCATTTCCCCTCAAAGTATTTGATGAGAAGATGAAGATATGGGTAATAGCCACTATTTAATAAGCTCTTATTATGTCATAACCTCACTTAATTATTACTATTACTCCTACTCATTAAAAGCATACGACTACTGATATTTATTTATTTGATGTATATCGAGAGCATATTACGTACCAGGAACTCGTCTAAGCACCTAACGTAATTTATTTAATTCACACAGCAGCCCTGGAAGCAGGTACTAAGATTGGCTCTGTTTTTTTTCTTTTTTTTTCAGATGAGGAATCTGAGGCTCAGAGAGGTGACATCATTTGCCCAAGGTCACAGAGCTGCTAAGTGGTTTACCTCTCCACTAAGATACATGATATCAAGAGTCTCATTTTCCAAGAGAGTCAGATGAGTACTAGCGGGTGATGTGCCTTGAAAACAGTAACAGTAATAAGAGTAATTAGTAACATTGCCATTTACTGAGCACTTCTTATGTGCTAAGCGCTTGGCTGGCAGAGTACCATTTAATCCTCACAGTGAGCCCAGGAGACAGGTTCTATCACTAAGCCATTCAGAGGAGGAGCCCGAGGCCCAGAGAGGTGGGGCAGGTCACAGAGCCAGTAGTGTATGCGGGATTCAAATCTAGGCTAATTCAGTGGGTGGCAGTCTATGCAAGCAGATACTACAAAATTGTTCCCAGCAGGCTGCCCTGAAGCGGCATCAAATGAGAGCCTGGCAATCTGCCTCAAGCATTCTCTCTACATAGTCCAGGTTTGGCTCTGAGCAGAGCTGTGATTCAGGGGAAATATGCTCCACATCCCCACTAAGTCTGATCCTCTTCTGTCTGCACTGGTGCACTGACCTCCCCACTGGACACCCTGCCTCAGACGCAGCATCCCCTATCATGTCCTTGGGTATCATGAAAATATAAACAAGGAGTTTGCTTCTTCACATAGTAGGTGCTCAGCAAATTTGTGTTGGATGAAGGAATAAATTCTAAAACACAAGATGGACCGCAGCCCTTTCCTCTTTGAATCATCTGACATTCAAGACCTCTGGTCACCTGGCCCCTGCTTAATTCTCCAACTTTGTCCACCTACCCCCATCCAATTCCCTGTGAGTTCAGTATCTGCTTCCTAAACATGTCATTTAACGCTTTTGGGCCTTTGCTCACGCTGTTTCCTCTCTCTGAGGTTCCTTTCCCATCAGTCCAGACCTCCCGCCCCACTTTTTGAATTCTCACTCTATCCATGCAACCATCTTCTTCAAGGGTCAAGCTGATACCTGTTATCCCTACCTGCCTAGTGTTGATCTCGTCTTCTCTAACAGCATCTCGACCTTCCTCTAGAGAACTACTCCTCCTTCACTCTCAATCTGTACAAACTGGACGAAGTTGACGGAACAAACTGGACGAAGTTGACGGACTCACACTGTCTTTTAAAGGGACGGGCAGATCCCAAGCCTAGCCAATCAGAGCCTGGGTCTGTCCTCGACCAATGTGATTGGTTGAGGGATGGACACATGTTCCAAGCCTGGCCAATCAGAGCTTTGACTCATCCCTGGCGATCGTGATTGGTTCAGGGATGGATACAGGCCCCAGTTTGGACAGTGAGAGTCCATCTGTGGCTCCAGTGAAGCTTTTGGCTGGAGCCCTCTGGGACTATTGGGATGCGGAAGCTGACACCAGGCTCTTCTTACCAATGTTGCTGCCTAAATCCATAGGCTGCCTTGTCGCCTTTTCTGCCATATTAATGGAGGTGTGGCCGGTCAAACTGCAGCTGCCATCGCCTGCTGCTTAAGCTCTCTGACCACTCGGCGTTCCCTCTCGCCTCTTCGCATGTTCTCCTGCCGTCCCCAGCTATCCAAAGGGGTCTCTCTGCCTCACTCACCCAGAGCCAACATTATTGAGTCATTATCACACGCTCATCAGGTGTCAAGCACCTAGTACACTTCTCTCCTTTAAATCGGCAATGATCCTTTGAGGAAGATACCAATCAGTCTTCCCATTCTACAGGGCCAGTAACTGAGGCTCAGAGAGAGGAAGCCCTTTGCCCCTTCTTAGCAGAGCTGAGGTTTTAAACCCCATTCCAGGTCGCACATCTGTGATCTGCTAGAAGGAGGTGGTGGTGGTGGCACTAAACTTGAAGGATGTTGGTATTTAGCCTTGTAGAGACTGGAAAGGTGGTCATGGGGATAAAAGAGGGTATTTTAGATGGGGGAACGAGGAAGACAAAGGCCTGGGAGGTGAGAACTCTGGCCATATAACAAGCTCATTTGGTTGATGTGTGGGAGGGCATAAGTAAGCTATGATGGGAGTGGTAGTGAGAGGGTGAAATGAAAAACAATCAAACTACTTAATCTCACTCTGCCCCCTTCAATTCCTGAGAGGTCCCCCAGCTAAACAGGCTGGGTAGCTAACGCAGCCCTGTGGCTTTTTCGGCTGCCGAGCTGGCACCCTGAGTAAATTTCAGGGGATAGGAGATCACAGCGCTGAGGACACAGTGTTCGAGCTATTTGTGGCCGCATGAATTAATCTCTTCCATGTGCAGAGATATTTCCATAGTTCTCCTGAGACTCCCATTGGTGGGGAAGGCGAATGCTTGATCAGCTTGGATGGCTTCTTCTTGGGACATTCAAGCCAAATCTGGCTACTTCTGCAGCCCGGAAATGATTGCTCAGTGGTCAGTGAAAAATCAACCCAAATTGCAACTCCAGGACTTGACTGCAGAGCAGCAGAGTCAGCCACTTAGGCAACACGGTTCTGATGTACGTCACTGGGGTCTGAGTTCCAGGCTTGAGCACGTGAAATGGATTTAAAAGCTCGTAAATGAGAATAACAGCTCGTATTCATCGATGCTAAATATTGATCTGCCAAGCACTGTTTTACCCTGTGTCATTTAATCCTCAGAATAACTCTGTGAAGAGATATTATCATTAACTCCATTTTACAGAGAAGAAAACTGAGACCCAAAGATGTTAAATAACATGCCAGGGTTTCCAAATGGGTAAGTAGAGTGAATAAAGGCTTTTGGCTCCAGAGCCTGTTCTCTTGGCTACAATGATACCAGCCTTTTTTTCTTTTTTTTTTAAAGACTTTTTTAAAGAACAGTTTTAGGTTCATAGCAAAACTGAGCAGAAGGTACAGGGTTTCTTAAATATACTCTGCCCCTAAGCATGCATAGTGGTTTCCACTATCAACATCCCCTAAACCTATCAACATCCCCTACCATTGGTCTAGTGGTTAAGAGTCTGCACTTCCAATGCAGGGGGCATGGGTTCAATTCCTGGTCAGGAACTAAGATCCTACATGCTACATGGCCAAAAGAAAAACATCTCCTGTAGGAGTGGTATATTTTTAAGACCATCAAAGAACATGCACTGATACAACATTATCACCTAAAGTCCATACTTTACATCAACCTATGTTTGGACAAATGTATAACGACATATATCCACCATTAGTGTATCACATGGAGGCGTTCACTGCCCTGAAGACCCATGTGATCCACCTATTCACCCCTCCTTCCTCCTAACCCCTGGCAACTATAGATCTTTCAACTGTCTCCTTAGTTTTGCCTGTTATACGATGTTGGAACCACACAGCATATAATTGGTTTTTTTCCCTTAGTAATGTGCATTTAAGTTTCCTCTATATCTTTTCATGGCTTGATAGCTCATTTCTCTTCAGTGCTAAATAGTTTTCCACAGCCTGTTTATTCATTCAGCTACTCAAGGACATCGTGGTTGCTTCCCGGTTTTGGCAGTTACAAATAAAACTGCTATAAACACTTATGTGCACATTTCTGTGTGGACATAAGTTTTCAACTCCTTTGGGTAAATACCAAGGAGAATGATTGCTGGATCGTAGTAAGAGTATATTTAGTTTCTTAAGAAACCGCTGAACTCTCGTCCAAGTGTCTGCACCATTTTGCATTCGCACCAGCAATGAATGAGAGGCCCTGTTGCTCCACACCCTTGCCAGCATCTGGTGCTGTCCAGCCTGCTTTTAAAACATTAATGAAATACTAGTATGATTCAATTCTGCATTTTAATGCTAGCCTGGGGAGAATCGAGGTCAAGCCAAGATCCAGGTCTCTATTGAAATACTTTGATTTTCAGCTCTACTACTACTAACTCCATGCCCCCAGGTGAATCTCTCCCCTTTTCTCAGCCTCAGTTTTCTCATCTATAATGTGGACATCCCAACCACTAGCTGTAGAGGTGATTGAAGACAATCCATATGGCATGCCCAGTCACAGGAGACTGGTGATTCTCAACTTGGGCTGGTCTTGCCTCCCAGGAGGCATTTGGAAATAGCTGGAAACATTTTTAAATTTATTTATCTTTAAATTAATTTTTCTTGGAATATAGTTGCTTCACAATGTCGTGTTAGCTTCTACTGTACAGCAAAGTGAATCAGTCAGATGTATACCTGTACCCCTCCCCTTTTGGACTCCCCATTTTAGGTCACCACAGAGCACTTCAGTAGAGTTGCCTGAGCTATACAGTAGGTTCTCATTAGTTATCTATTTTATACATAGTAGTGTATATATGGGGCTTCCCTGGTAACTCAGCTGGTAAAGAATCCACCTGCAATGCAGGAGACTCTGGTTCAATTCCTGGATCGGGAAGATCCCCTGGAGAAGGGATAGGCTACCCACTCCAGTATTCTTGGGCTTCCCTAGTGGTTCAGATGGTAAAGAATCCGCCTGCAATGCGGGAGACCTGGGTTCGATCCCTGGGTTGGGAAGCTCCCCTGGAGGAGGGCATGGCAACCCACTCCAGTATCCTTGCCTGGAGAATCCCCATGGACAGAGGAGCCTGGCGGGCTGCAGTCTGTGGTCATAAAGAGTCGGACACGACTGAGCAGCTAAGCAGAGCACCGCCCAGTATATATGTGTCAATCCCAACGGATCCCACATTCTGCTTTCCCACACGGTGTCCGTAAATTTGTTCTCATGTTTGTGTGTCTATTTATGGAAACATTTTTGATTGTCACAACCTGAGAGGTGGGGGATGCTCCTGGCATCTAGAGGATAGAGGCCAGGGGTGCGGCTAAAATCTGCGGTGCTCAGCGCCTCCGCAACAGAACTATCCAGTCCCCAGCTGTAAGCTGAGAAACCGGCAGTAGGCATTCCAAGGTGACCTCTGTAGTGAACATGATTACTTCTCAGGGTCACGGTGAGGACTAGGTGGGCTGAGATTTACAGAGGGCTCCTAGCACAGTGTTTGGCACCGAGCGGAGTCCTCACAAACAGCTTGCTTTCTCCCTCTCTGCCTCCCTCCTATCAAGGCCAAAACGAGACAAGAGACTGTTCACTAATTTCTCTTTCAACGCGCTTCTGTGCCTTCTCTGCAGAATTTCTCAGAACGCACAATCTAGAAACCAAACCACAACCTCCTCTTTTTGTCATCACTTCTCTTCCAGTCATCTTCTGGTCCTTTCTGCAGCACCACCCACCTCCTCATCCTCTCCCGCTTCTCAAACCTCACAGAAGTCTCACCTTGGGCAGAGGACAACAGAGAACTGTACTGAGTTTGACTCGGGCTCTCAAGTCAGAAAAAGCCCCGGCAGTTCCCTCTTTGTGCGTGCGTGCTCGGTTGCTAAACTGTGCCTGACTCTTTGCCGCCCCGTGGACTGTAGCCCACCAGCTTCCTCTGTCTATAGGATTTTCCAGGCAAGAATACTGGAGTGGGTTGCCATTACCCTCTCCAGGGGATCTTCCCAACCCAAGGATCAGACCCACAACTCCTGCGTTGCAGGCAGATTCTTTACCACTGAGCCACCTGGGAGCCCTCTTTGTAGAGCAAAACAAATCACTTCACTGCCCTGAGCACATTTCCTCATTTCTAAGATAGGATTAATTACATTTGACAATATCTGAAAAGTTCTTAGCATAAAATCCAAAAAATGCCAGCTACTATCGTGTTTTATTTCTTAAAGTTTTTGAACTTTTTAATCATATAGCTACATGTAAATTCAAAATTCATATAACACAGAATAGATACTAAAGGAAAACTCACTTCCAGCCCAGTTCTCAAGGGGCAACCACTGTTAACTTTTTTAGCTGTTCCTTCTGGTAATTAACTCCACATTTCTAAATAATATGCTGACACGACCATTTCTCTATGTGTCAGTTTTAGGCTTGATTTTACATGCATTCCCCCTATCCTGTTTCATCCAAATCAGAAGCATATTTTCCTAGAATCACAGAATCTTAGCAATGGAACAGACTGGGACATTATCTAATCCTGATATTTCCAGACTTCTACATTCCACAAACTGGTAATTTTATAAAGGACACTGAAACACCCAAACATAGGAAGGACATAGCCTCAAAGGGGCTTCCCTGGTGGTTCAGACGGTAAAGAATCTGCCTGCAAAGCAGGAGATCCAGGTTTGATCCCTGGATAGGGAAGATCCCCTGGAAAAGGAAATGGTAACCCACTCCAGTATTCTTGCCTGGAGAATCCCATGGACAGAGGAGCCTAGAGGGCTAAGTCCATGGGGTCACAGAGTCAAACGTGACTGAGCGAGTAACACCCAGTCGGTCATAGTCTCAAAAGGGCAGTCTTTTAAAAAAAGCATTAATTTCATCTTTCGGATTAAAATGTCACTACTCAATCCTCTTGGCCCTGACACACGACCGGTATTTGTCAGCCTCTGCTCAAGTCCTGTGTCCTAGCTCAAAGATGAAATCCCTGTATTATCATGCGGGCTCTGCTTAAATGCTTCTGGGGACGGTCTACTCACTTCTGCATGAAGCAGCCGCCTGGCAGCATCAAAGGTCTAACTGGTGTGGAGTTGGAACTGCCCTTGCAACCTTTCATCCCATGATACTTGTCTGTCCCTAGGAACTTTAACTCCTCAAAAAATGGGGCCTTTTCCCCATTACCCTCTGGACCCACAAGCTTACTCTCATGCCCCACATGATCACTCCATCAATTGATCGCTCATCAATTTCACAGTTCCTTCCAGCCTCTAGATATGATTCTCCTCTTCTGAACATCCCCCAGCTCCTCCAGCTGAGGTTCCACAGGATCCTGACCTTTGGAGAATTCACTTCTCCAGCCCTCTCTTCCTTTCAGTTTTCAGAAAAAGCTTTGGGACTTTATTATTATTATCACTGTACAACTTATTTGTGATGGCAAAGCACATCTCTAGGCCTCTCCCACCCCACAGTTCCCGGAGCCTGCTCCAAACCCTCAGGAACAATGCTTCCATTTTGCTATTTTCTCACAAGTTTCTCTCCTTATGATAGTCTGCCCTTGCTAAAAGTAGCTGTTGGCAGCAGGATCCGCATTTTAAGTAGCTAGGGTGGGAGAGCACGGCCAGAACACAATGTGCTCTTGTTGGAGGGAAGAATTTGCTTGTAGTTCCGAGGTAGAGGCCCCCGACATCAGCGCAGTGCCGCTTCCGGGCCACACAACCTTCTAGAAGCCTTTCCATAAAGCAGTCCCTGAAAGCTGCCTCCCGACCCTCCCTCCCCGCGCTGCCATCCGCACCTTGACCCAGCAGAGGAGGAAAGGCAGACCCCAATGACAGCTGAGGTCAATTTTCCATGAGCAGATATAACACCACCACCCCAGGCCTTGGTGGTTTTACCTGTCCCGCGCCTTGTGCCAGAGAGCACAGAAAACAGCGTGAAGCCTCAAGCCAGCTCCCTGAGGGCCCAAGCCAAGCGGGGTGGTGATGGATCCAGGCTCTGGAATCTGAGAAATGTGGCTTCAAACTCCATCTCTGCCACTTATGGGTTGCCTAAGATTTTGAGTCCATGGAGTCCATGTAGTCCATGGGGTCACAAAGCGTCAGACATGACTGAGCGAACTGAAGATTTTGAGCCCCTCTGAACCTCAGTCTTCATAACTGTAAAATGGGCACAATAGTACTTACTGCATAGGATTCAAGTGACACAAAACCAAGACATGTAAGGTACTTGTCTCAGCACCTGGCACCTAGCAGGTGCTCAGTAAACAGCAGATCTTGTTACTATCCTCATCCCGGTTTTTACATATATAACAAAAAGGAAATTCACAGAACTAAGAATGGTCTTTCTGTTCTTGAAAGATCAGAAACTCACGCCTAGAGTGGACTTTGACTGAAGGCTTGGGGGTTTTTATTTTCTCAGTCAGTCAAATGCACGCCCCTGAGCTTGCTGAACAGAAAGGTGAATCCAAGTAAGCACAGTGTCTGAGCCAAACTCCCGGGTTTCAAAAGCCACCTCCTCCCTTATCCAGACCCTTAAACTCTATGCCTCAGTTCCTTATCTGTAAAGTGAGGATAATGAAACTGCCTATCTTCATAGAGATACAGTGGAGAGCAAATATACGTGGAGGGCCTGCAACAGTCACCTGCCCAGTGATGCTCTCTTATTCAATAAGAATCATCAGTTATAGGGTGTTAACCTTCTCGCACCAACTTGAGGCTTTTTTTCTGAACTTAAAAGAATTGAAAGTGAATGGAAATGAGATTTAAAAAAATGACTCCGTGACTTAATATTATCCAGGGCTCCGCTGGCATAACACTGGAAAACCATCACTGGAAGAGGCATTCCATCACCGGTTTAATAGATAAGAGTGTGGGTTCAGGGCAGAAATGTGGGAATACTGCTCTGGCACTGACTCGCTTTGGGTCTTGAGGCAACTTCACCTCCCTGACCTTCAGTAATTTTTCATCTGCGAAAATAAGCATGCTAACCGTGCCTGACGTCCGGGGCCTTTCTGAGGAGTAAAGGACATACGGGGCTGTGCGGTGCTGCGCTCAGTCGCTCAGCTGTGTCCAGCTCTTTGCGACCCCATGGACCGTAGCCCGCCAGGCTCCTCTGTACATGGGGATTCTCCAGGCAAGAATACTGGAGTGGGCTGCCATGCCCTCCTCCAGGGGATCCGACCCACGTCTCCTGCACTGCAGGCAGATTCTTTACCATATGAGCCACCAGGGAAGCCTATGAATATTGGACTGTTCAGACTTACTAGTACAAAGAACACACGTTTATCTTTTATCCAGATGAACTTGCTATAAGCATCTTATCCCATTTGATTTATAAACTGTTCTTGCTCTCCATACACACGTGCATGCATGTGCACACACACATTCACACACACACACACTCATCTAATTTTGTTCTAAACCACTTAGCAGCTACAGATACATGGCCCTTTACTGTTAAAGAATTCATTCATTCGGGGTGTATTTGCTGAGAATATTCTCGTACATAATCTCAGGACAGTTACCATCAGTTCATTGAATGCCAATATCCTATTTTACCTAATCCACTCTCTGTATTACGATTTGTCAACTGACTAACCATGTCCCGCATAGCATTTCCCCACCTACATAGGACCCAGTCTAGATATAGTCTCTGAAGTTAGTTGTCTTATCTCTTTAGACTTCTTGGATCTGGCCTTTCTCTGTCTTTCACAACACTGGTGTTTTTAAAGAATAAGGTGGGGTTTTTCTGAAAAATAGAGTGTTCCACATTCTGAGTTTCTCTGCTGCTTCTTCATGATTAGACTCAGGTTCTGCATTCTCGGCCAGCCCACTGCATGGCTGATGGTGTGTCCTAAGCGTACACTGTACTCACCCTCCTCTCACTGATGATGTTAATACTGATCACCCAGGCAACATGTCATCTGATTTCTCCACTGCACAGTGACTACTTTTTCCCCCTTGAAATTAACAAGCCATCCGCGGGGAGACCCTTAAACAGCATACAAAGTTCCTGGCTCTCATCAACATCCCCACCCCACACTTGGTATCCATGGATGATTCCTGACGGCACCAAATCTTTTACCATAATGGTTGCAACATGGTATGTCTCCAATCCAGCCCTCCCTCCACGCTTTCCCGTCAGCCCTTGTCATTCTTCTATAAACAAGAAACCTCCCTCTCTGCTGTTTATTTACTTATCTATTTATTATTGGCTTAGACTCCTGGATCCCTATTTTTTCAAAGCTTTGTAATATACTATTTGATACTCTAAGTGTCCCAGGTGAAAGTCAGCTACTGTTGCATTTCAAAATTCACTGTTTATTTGAATATAAAACAATCCATGCCCTTAGTAAAAGTTTTCAAAATGTGCAGAGAGTATATAAAGTGAAAAACAAAAATCTCTTCTCTCCCCATTCCACATCCCATAGTTAATTGCACTTAACTATTTCCTCTCCCACATGCTAGAATTTTTCTAGGCCTCTCAACTTACTATTAGTTTTATCCTTACTATGACTCTGTGATGCAGTTTAGGGTCTTCCCTGACCTTGCTCAGGCTGTTCATCAAATCACTTTGCATTCCCCTCCCCTGAGGTGGAGGTGTCTTGGGTATTAAAAATTGCTTTTATTCTCCAAGCTGAAAGTTGGTGAGGATGGTCTAAAGGAGAAAAAAAAAAAAAAAAAAAACTTGCTTTCTTCCCCTTCTGTGCCTGAGATCAGTCATCAACAAAAATAGGCCAATGTCGTCTTGTAGAAGTGAGTCCAATCGCTATGAAAAGGCTTTCAAGAGGGCTTTATAAATGAAAGGGAGGAGTTCCCTGGTGGTGCAGTGGATAAGAATCTGCCTGCCAACGCAGGGAACAGAGGTTCAATCCCTGGTCGGAGAAGATCTCACATGCCTCGGAGTAACTAAGCCCAGGCACTGCAACCACTGAAGCCTGTGAACTCTTGGTCCTGGGCTCCGCAGAAAGGGAAGCCACCTCAAGAAGAAGCCCATTCACGGCAACAGAGTACCCCCGTTGCCACAACTAGAGAAAGCCCTCGGGCAGCAACAAAGACCCAGCACAACCAAAAAAAAAATTAATAATAATAATGTTTTTAGAAGTTCAGGAAAGCATTCTAAGAACCTTGGAAAAATATATGAAAGGGAGTGTTCCTATGATTCAAGGACATAATGGTTTGAACCACGGCTCTGCCCTATCTAGCTGTAACACCTTGAAGCAGTCACTTAGCCCCTCCGAATCTCTATTTCCCCGTCTGTAAAATGGGGACAACAATCCCTGCCTTGCAGGGTGTCCGTGCAGTCCTGTGTTGCTACTCCCAGAGCACCCACGACACGCCTGGCACTCTCCCAGAGGCTAGAACACAGCAACAATGGAATGACCACAGAGCCTTGGTTCAAAGAAGTCGGCTAGAACTATTCAGAAGGTTACACAACTAAGTATTTAATGACAAGTTTAAGTGCTTTGAGGAAGTACACGATGTTTAGAAGGGTTTCCAAGCTTAGGGGCAGGCCGATCACCTGGCCACTCCTGAGCATTGTGAGGGCAAAACCAAACCCATCACTCACGATCCTGTCACTCCACAGAGCCACCTGTGCTATTTACGTATTTTTCCTCTAAATGCACTCTTTTCTCCCTTAAACAACTTGCGCCCCGTTCTAGGAAATACTACTCGTTATGTGCTTTATAGCTATCTTTCTCTATTTTTTCCTAATACAGATGAACAAGAACAGGTCAGTATTCAAAAAAGTTCCATAGCTCACTTCAGAAAGCAGACTGAGAGAATCTTTACACCGATTTCTGACACAAAGCAGGTATTCTGAAAATGTGAGTCTCTTTTCTCTTGGTCAGCTCTCCTGGAAGGAGCGTGATGATCATTTTAAAAACTTGGAATCCACAACTCTTCTCTCGATGAGCCCTCCCAGTATGGTCCAGAAAGAAGAAACGTCACTCTTAACCCAACCTTAACCCAGTTCCCTGCTATACCTCTAAAAGAGAGTTAAAACCACTTGGCTTTGCACCCTGGCTTAAATTTACACCAAAGTCCAGAAGTGCCAGTCCAAGAGCCAGGGAAAAGACATTTTCATCCAGTTCTATTCAGGGGAAGTCCCATAAATCAAGAACACATCACAAAGGCACACAGCACGCACGCACGCATGCACGCGCGTGGACACACACGCAGACTCACACACATGGTCTTTCTTGAGCAATGAAAAGATTACTTAAACTTTTTTTAAAACTTCTTAATTTCATTTAATAGCATTTCAAGTTTTAGAGAAGTGGGGCAGACTTCGGTCAAGAAAGTTTAATTCTGTCTTAAAAAAAAAGTGGAAACCTCAGCGTTGGCAGGGAGGGGGTCACAAATGGGATGCTGGCGGAAAAGAGGAGGTGGAGGGAATATCAGGGAGTGAAGAAGGCTGGCTGTGTAGACACCGATGTATTCTGCTTGCACGATAAATTCACAGAAAATTCCTTCCCTGTCACAAAGAAATAATATTCTGTACCATTAGTTTTAAAATAAGCAGCCATTTCAGTTCATCTTTTGCTTCTTTGTTTTTGATATAAAGACACAGCTTCAAGATATCGTTTACTTTCCTCTTAACTCCACCATCGGGCTTACCTGGTGGCTCAGAGGGTAAAGAATTGGCCTGCAATGCAGGACACCCAGGTTTGATCCCTGGGTCAGGAAGATCCTCTGGAGGAGGGAATGGCTACCCACTGCAGTATTCTTGCCTGGATACCCCCCTGGACAGAGGAGCCTGGTGGGCTACAGTCCATGGGGTCACAAAGAGTCAGACACAACTGAGAGACTAAGCATGTGCGCGCGCGCACACACACACACACACACACACACCGCCATCAGAGAACCAGGAAGGGAGAAGCTCTGTGATGGTAACTGACATTCAGCCCCAAGCATCCAGGGAGACTAGAGGGCGGGGTGGGGACTGCGGCAAAATGAAGACATGCTCTGGCTAAAAGGGAGTGGACATTACTGAGATCCTCAATGGTCACCAGGCAGGAATGCAGACCTCATTTGGCAGATCTCCCAATGGCCTAAGAGCAGCCAGAAATGTGGGTTTTTATATGGAATCTCCTGATTTCTAAATGCTGGCAACTGATGCAAATTAAAACACTCTCGGGCCAAAGAAAGCACATCTGTGGGGTAGAGGTGGCCACAGGCTGCCCGCTGGTGACCTCTGATGAAGGAGGAAGAATAACGGGCCTGAAATCCAGAGATCTGGGTCTGGCCGAGGCCCGGAGACCAACTCAGAGTGTAGCTCTCCTCCTTGGCCTCTCCGAGCCTCAGTTTTCCCATCCGCGAAACGCGGGGGTGGCTGAGATAACAGCCAGGCTCTACCATCTGGGATTCTCTTCCAAAGCAGTGAGTGGAAAGAGTGGCGTATGTAGGCCATGAAAGTGGGGCATAACTTGACACCCTTTCAAAACCCAGTAATTCAATGAGAAATGTTTCTCTTCTCCGGCTGAGGTTTTGGGAGGCAGTGGGCGTGTTTTTAAAAAAACACAACACACCAAGTCAGGAATTTCATCAGGAAAAACGTGGCAGCCCTGAATGGGCTCCCATCTGGGGATTTGCTTGTTGAGAGAACAGGCTGTTCTGCCTCCGACAAATGACATCTCAAGGCAGCCTTCTCCGTGGGGCCGAGGTCAGCCCCTCTGGGGGCTCCGACAGCAGTAAATGGCCAAGGACCGGCTGCCTATGAGCACAGCAGAGACTCAGATAGAGGCTGCCAACCTCCAGGACCGGGACAAAAAGGAAAAAAAAAAAAAAATGGCCAAACTACAAAGCTCTCAGGCAGGACATGCTTCACAACTCCTTGTCCCCACCCCAGCTTCAGAAGGCCAGTTAGCCTTTCTCTACGATAAACCCAACTTTCTCATTCCTTCTCTCAAACCATAACGAGACTCTCCATTTGCCCTGTGTGGCCTCTGGGCCACGCACAGTGCCAAACACCTTACATATTATCTCATTTAATTCGAGAGGAACTCTTAGTGTGTCCATGGCACAGATGGATAAACTGAGGTTCAGGCAGGTAAAGTTACTGAGCAGTGGAATCTGGACTTAAACCTATGTCCACCCAAAACCAAAGCCTTCTAAGCTGTTGACTAATGTTTTTTAAGTGTGAATCCCCTAAGGTCCCTAAGCCACTAGCAAGAGCATCAGGGGCGTGCAGGGAGCGGTGTGCTCAGTCGTGTCTGACCCTGCACTCCATGGACTGTAGTCTGCCAAGCTCCTGTGTCCATGGGATTTCCCAGGCAAGAGTACTGGAGTTGGTTGTCATTTCCTTCTCCAGGGGATCTTTCCCGACCCAGGAATTGAACCCTCATCTCATGCATTGGCGGGCAGATTCTGCCAAGTGTGAGTTCTCCTGTGAAATATTAATCTTCGTGAGTCAATCCAACATATTTGTCACAGAAAGAGGCGGGCAGTGGACCCACTGCGCAGCGCCCTCCTGTGCCCACAGTGTTAACCCCTGCAGAGCTCCTTTGCTTTTGGTTACTTGGTTGGTTCCATTGCAGAAATTTTCTGCCTCCATTTCCTCAAAACAAAGAGGAGGAATGTGGCTGGGGGAGCCAAGGAAACATAGCAAGACAGCTGAGCAGTGGAGGGGGGCGATTCTGGCCTGGTCAGGTCCTAGCGGGGCCATTTGGGGCTTGCTGATTAACCACTTTGAGTCCCTGTCACAGCCTCTCGAAAACGGGGTCATGAAAGGGCCTCCTTGTGAGCTTGGAAGGAGAAGAGGCTGCATGTACGCACTCGCTCAAAGCCAGGCTCATAGCAAGAACGCCTAACCTTCCTTCTCAACCTGCCCGGCAACTTGCCTCCCCATGTTAGGAAATGTCAGCTCCATCTTCCCAGATACTCAGGCCAAAAACCTTGGAGTCACCTTGGACTCTTCAAATCACTTCCCAGACCCATTCTATTGGCAAGTCCCACTGGCTCCACCTTCAAAATTCATCCAGAATCTAACTACTTCTCTCCACTCTTGCTGCTACTCACCTACTCCAAGTCATTCTATTCAGTTCAGTCTCTCAGTCGTGTCCAATTCTTTGTAACCCCATGGGCTGCAGCACACCAGGCTTCCCTGTCCATCACCAACTTCCAGAACTTGCTCAATTTTGTGTCCGTCGAGTTGGTGATGCCATCCAACCATTTCATCCTCGTCATCCCCTTCTCCTCCTGCCTTCAATCCTTCCCAGCATCAGGGGCTTTACCAATGAGTCAGTTCTTTGCATCCCATGCCAAAGTATTGACTCCAAGTCATTATCTCTTGCCATTAGCAGTCTCACAACAGGTTTACCTGCCCTGTCTTTGCTGCCTGCTCTCAGGGCAGTCAGAGGGATTCGGCTCAATGTAAGTTGGATCCTGTTTCTCTTCTGCTTGGTCCCTCCAGGGGATCCCACCTCAGTCAGAGGAGAAAACAAAAATCCAACCATGGCTTAAAATGCTTAGGTCATCTGCCTCTGGCCGCCTCTTGGCCCTCTCCCCTCTCTCTGTTCCAGCCACAGTGGACTCTGGGCTACTCCTGAATACATCAAGCACAATCTCACTCAGGGCTTCTGCACGTGCTCTTCGCCAGGTAGTTAATGGTGAGGCCCTCCCCACCTGTGGCGTGCTACACCCAGCCAGCACTAACCTGCAAGAAATGACTGGTAAATTGCTGTGAATATTGTGAACTGGTTCTTACACCGTCAGGAGCTTGAATCAGCATGGTAGGAATATTTACACCATTGGAAGTGGCAAATGCTACAAATCAGGACCTTAATTTCCAGACAGCCAACTTACCAGCATGCCACTGCACTCAGCACTTTATTTTAAAATAAAACTAAATTAAAATCACCACCTTTCCTTGCTGCATTACAACCCTCCTTGCTTCTCCCCTCCCACTTTATTTTTCTCCAAGGCAGTTAACACTCTCTGTCTTACTATATGTATTTTTCCTTGTGTTCCTGATACTGCCCTTCTCTCTTCCACCAAGAACAGAGCTCTATGAGAGCAAGGACTCGGTCAGTTGTTTTTGTTTGTTTTTTCAATTTCTTTGGCTGCACTGGGTCTTAGCTGTGGCATGCAGGATCTTTGATCTTCCTCGCAGCACGTGGGATCTTTTGGTTACAGCCTGTGAACTCTTAGCTGCGGCATGTGGGATCTAGTTCCCTGACCAGGGACCGAACACAGGCCCCCTGCATTGGGAATGCAGAGTCTTAGCTACTGGGCCAACTTGGTCAGCTTTGCTTTCAGCTTCCTGCCAAGTGCCTGGAACAGCGGCTGCCTCATAGCAGGTGTTCAATTAATACGTGTTGAATAGATGATTGGCACCCATTATTGTCATTATGGGAGATTGAAACATGGACACTATTTCAGACACTTGACTGGATTTGGAGCATGGGTGAAAGGCCAAAACAAATAAACAAAAAAACCAAGTCAGCTGTACACAGCACTGGCCTAGGGAAGTTTCATTTTCCTCCTCGGACAACCATGCTCCTCTGGGCTTCCATCACAGACCACTGTTAGGAGCTGCTGTGATGCAGGAGGCAACAAACTAAACCAGTCTTGGGGAAATTGACTCTTTGAGGAGCAGCTCACAGAACCAGAGCTAGAAGAGACGCCCAGAGACCATCTGGTCCCTCCATCTGCTCTGCAGCAAGGCTCGATGTCGGTCCACTCTCAGTAGCAGAACCGATTGTTTGCAAACCTTTTGGAAGTAGTGACCACAATGTCCTTTCACAGCTGAAAGTCAAGAAATTCTCCAAAGACTCTTTCAGATGGTTCAACCTCTCTTCCAATGCTGAATCCCTTCTATAACATCTTAGACAGGCTGTCATAAGTGGCCTCAATGGTTGGCAAGTTCACCTATGATTAAACCCAAATCAGCCAACTCAGAACCCCGACTGCCAATGCAGGGCCCGCCAGTGAGCAATTCAGGGCAAAAACAGTTTTTTGGTTCTTTTTCTTATGCTAACTCTTCTTTTCAAACTGGTAGTGGAGGCCTGGAGCATAGGGAACTATTTATTTTCAAAAGGAGTATGGTCCATATGTGGACATGTTAAATGCCATCCTATAATGCAAGGACACATCTCCACAAACAGAACTGTCCAACCTCAAATCTTCATGGGGCCGAGGATGAGAAAAGTGCTTTTCCTTATTTTTCTTAATACTAATGACCAACTTGATTTACACTTCATTTTCATACTTTTGATGAAGACCTGGATATAGGAAAGACTTCTCTCTCTCCCCTCTGAAACCTACTGTAGGACAACCAACAGCACCGTCCCAGTGGTCAACAGTAACTAACCCTGAGCCCCCGCGTTGGGGAGACAACAGAGAAAGGTGGGGACCGTGGTGAACTGAGAACTCATCCATCTAAAAGAGGCGGTCATTTCCCAGTTCCAGTCAATTGAGGTCACGTGAAGATGCGGGCAAAGTGTCAACAGATCTTCTAATTTTTAAACGGAAGCCGGAAATCTGCATTTTTATGTGCTATGTCCAGATTTTCAAATGTTGGCTCCATTTTCTACTTTAAACATTCTGCAAACAAAACGCCTTTTGGCTGCTGGCTTGCAACCTCTGTGTTGCATCAGATGTTACTGCAGGGTCACTAAAGGCAACAGGAAAAAGGCAATAATGGAGTGGAGGCAATGATGAAGGGCAAAGCGCAGAGGAGGGCAGGAAGCACAGGCTGATCATCAGAGGCCCAGAAACGTAAGCACAGCCTCCCAGGGTCGCTCCAACCACTCCAGGTGATACTGAGGTGTTTTCATGTTTTCCTCAGAAGTCTACCGAAGCTCCTATGCTTAGCTGGAGCACCCCAATATTGAGCATTAATTTTGTACAAGACACCATGAAAAGAGATGACCCTCTCTGAAACACCCTTGTGCACACACGTGCTAAGTTGCTTCAGTCATGTCTGACTCTTTGCAACCCTATGGACGACAGCCCACCAGGCTCTTCTGTCCATGGGATTCTGCAGGCAAGAAATCTGGAGTGGGTTGCCATTTCCTTCTTCAGGGGATCTTCCCAACCCAGGGATTGAACCCAGGTCTTCTGCACTGCAGGCGGATTCTTTGCCGCTGAGCCACCCGGGAAGCCCCTGAAACACCTTTACTGGAAGTAAAAGATCATCCTCTAGGTCTGTGGGAAAGAACACACGAGAGGCAGAGCAGTAGCACATCTTAGAAGCGCCATCCTCATAGGGATGTTTGTGGAGGTGATGCAGAGAAAGAGTGAAATGACACATTTCACAAGTGGCACTGGAGCTCAGCAGAAGGGGAACAGTCAAGGCAAATCTAGAGTGGCATTACACTGCAATTTGGGGGTCCACAGGGAACCAGTCCACTCCTCACTTCCAGAAAATGTTGCTGAGTTTACCCACCCTAGCCCGAGTTCCAGAGGCGGCACGTGACAAAGGATGGAATCCTGAACAGGGATGGATTAAAAGATGGGTGCATCACCTACATCTGAGCTCTTGAACCAGCCACACCTGAAGCCAGCCCGCCCCAGAATTTTACATTTTCCCAAGTCAATACATTTCCTTTTTACTTAAACCAACTTGGAAGTAAGTTCTCTGTTACTTATGTCCAGAAGAATTTTGATAGCTATGTGGACCCTTGGCTGGGATTTTGCTTAACTCCAGCTTTGGGGTTGAGAAGACAGACTATAAAATCAGTGTTGTCAGCCTCGGCATCCCAGATCTTTAGGGCTCAGAGCACCCCCTCTCAGAGCCCCCCACCTCCAACTAATTACTCAATTTTCCAATCACTCTATGTGGAATCCTTCAAGGCTCCCTCCTTTTATCCCATTTCATGTCTGTGGCCACTGGAAACTATCACAACAGTCCTTACAATGTGAAAAACACAAGAAGTTCCTTGCCATTCTAAACAGTGGCTGACAACCATTTACGAAACCTGCAAACATTTCACCGCTCCTAAATCAACCCCAGATGACAAAATAATAATCATCATGAAACTAATGGAAACCCGAAGGAGGACAGATTTGGACCATGTTTGCTATTACCCATGATGAGGGGTGATCAGGAAAAAGTCCTGAGAAAGACATAAAAAATGAAGCAAACTGATTGCTCCTTGGAAGATATCTCAGCCCCCATCCCCAAGAGATTCAAGTCCTACTTTTTCCTGGAAACAATTTTTAGCATCTTTTGGCATCCTTCTGGTCAGGAATTGGTAAAAAAGAAAAGACAGTGTGTGAGAAAGGCTTGATGCCTTTTCACTGAAGTCAGACTCCCAAGGTCGACAGGGATGTTTGGAAGAGCGGGCTCAAATTGTGAGCACGCAGTTGTATGCCCGTGGTTCCTCACGCTGATTTAAAAATCAGAATATTTCTCACAAAGGTCTAGGTTTCGGTGTCTTTGAAACATTAGAACACACGGCAATACGGAGTCCTCATTTCTCCTGGTTAATTACCCTGCTCATTTCATTAACTTCTTACCTGGCTGGCCACTCCGGCTCTCTGAACTTGCAATGACTGACTTCAGATTTAGGTCCTACGTACTTCTAAAAAGTCATTTAAAAATTATAATACTATTGACTTCACACACATCTAACTGACACAGAATGGCCCTCCCGGATGGGGCCCCTCCATCACAATTTTACCGCCTCCTGCCCCCTGTTCAGGGCCTAGCCCACTGGCCTCCAGGCCACGCCCATCTCAGAAGTTTTGCCTTTGCTGGCTTCTTCTTTCTGGAATACTCTTCCCCAGATATGGGCAGGGTTCCCTCACTGCAGCGGTGGTGTGCTCAGAGGCTGTCTGCTCAGGGAGCCCTCTCATCCTCACCTCACCCCCCTACGGTTTCCATCAGCCTTCTCTTGGTGTTTTTTCCCCACAGAGGCATGACCATCTGACATTCAGGGTACTGTACACATATAGGTTTTTATCTGTGGTCTTTCCCCCACTTAAGTGTAGCTCCACGAGGGAGTAGATTTTGGTTGTTTCTGTTCTTTACTGTATTCCATGTCCAGGGTAGGTCCTGGTACACAGTTGGTGCTCAATACGTATTTTTGAATGAATGGATGGAATTCCATTTTCTATATTCAAGAGGAAATGGAGGGGGGCTGAAGCGGAGGAGGAAGGTGGAAGGTGGCAAACCCAGACCGTTTGCACACCTGGCCACTGGAAACTCTGCCGAGGCTTCCGGAGAAAAGGGCATTTTCCAAGACAGAAGAAAGGGAAGAAGAAGAAAAACGGAATCACAGCTTTGTGTTTGAGTTTGCACAGGCAAGCGGGCAAGGGTTTTTGGAAGAGTTCTTCTCTGCCTCTGAGTCGAGTTCACACCCAAAGTCCAGCTCGTCCTGGGGTGGCGGGGAGCGTCTCCCCGATGTCAGGTACTGGTCATGTGACAGTCAAGCCTCGCCCCCCCACCCCCCAGGGTGGGGGGTGCGGGGTCCTCAAGCAGATTCTAATCCCGGCAGGCTCAAGAGTTCCAGGCTGCCTGCTGAGGAGTTGTCTCTGCAACTTCTCACGTGGGGACGAGGAAAGCCAGTGTCTCTGATCTCATATGGAAAATCCTGAGCTGTTTTCCAGCTCGAGCCCCGCATCCCAGGCTCTTTCCCGTCTCCTTCACTCCAGACTGTACCCCACTGCGACTGTGCCTCACTGGGAGAGAGAATTTCTACAGTTACTTTCTCCCCAACAGGAAATAAACGGCACCAGACAATCAGTCACTGTGTATCAGATGCCCTTTGCTACTCAGGTCATAGTTGCTAACTCTGATGATGTAGATTAATATTTGCTAACTCTGATGTTGTAGATTCATGATCCTCACTTCCTAAGTGAGGAAACTGTCGCTGGAAGAAGTTAAGTAAACCCAAGGTCACAAAGATAGTATTAATAAGTCATAGACTTGGACAGACTGGCTCTTAAACCCTGCATTATGCTGCACGAGAGGCTAATAGAATACACCAGCACATCCTTGTTTCCCTCACATGCCTGTCCCTAACTAATTAGCTGTCCAGTAACGTGAAGGTCAAAGAGAAGGAAAATTTAATTTTCTCTATGGTGGTTAAAGAGGCAGGGAGTGCAGGGGTTATGAAGACAGTCTCTAGAACCATCTGCATACAAAGCCTGGCTCTACTCCTTACTTGCTGTGTGACCTTGAACAAGCCACTTAACCTCTCTGTGCCCTACTGTCCTCCTCTAAAATGTGAACGGTAATAGACTTCCGTCATAGAATTGCTGTGAGGAACAAGTGAGTTGATCCTTATAGTCGATCAGAACAGATCCTGGCACTGAGGTTATTTTAACTAGCATCATATTCATCCAAAGGGCAGCCATTCTTCTTCTGAAGATACAAGATACAGACTGAATTTGTCCAGACACGTGCTCTGAGAGGACTTTACAAATGAGAAAACTCGTTTGTCTCACTGTATTCCCCTGAAAATTGAGTGTAGAATTCCAGTTCTGGTTAGTAGAAAATTCTGTTACTTGAGTCATTTGCTGTAAATACCTGGATGCCACTTTTGCTATAATTACTTGGTGGACTTGATTTTTAAACCACTTTTGTCTTACATGGTTAAAAACATATGAAACCATTTTTATGAAATGCCTGTTATTTTTCAAATGTATAATAACATAAAGACAGAACTCTAAAAAAAAAATTCATGCATGTTTTAATGTGGAAACAGTACACCCTCCCCCACCGCCCCATTAAGAAGACTGCCCTTCAGAGACCAGTAGATTCTTCCAGAATGTTGAAACCCCAAGACTGAACCTACTTGAAGAATAGGAAGGAATATTCCCCAGGCAAGTAGCAGTCACTTTCTGTCTTTTCTTAGTACTTCTAGGGGTGGGTGCAAGTCCACTGTACCCTAAGAACCATCACTCTCTCAACCTGCAGGCCATGTTCCTATCCACCACTGTATTGAAGCTGTTTAACAAACCCAGCATGGAGGAGTGAGTGAAAGTCGCTCAGTAGTGTCTGACTCTTTATGACCCCATGGACTACACAGTCCATGGAATTCTCCAGGCCAGAGCACTGGAGTGGGTAGCTGAGGAGATGGCAAATGCCCCATGAACGGATGAAGAGCCTGGGGCTCAGAGAGCCTAAGTCCTCTGCCCGATATCACACAGCAGGTGGAGGTGGATCTGGGAGTCCACCCCATGCCCTCCCCAAAGGCTGCCAGCCTCCCTCCTCCCCATCTCGTGGCCCCACATCACAGCCAAGGTCTGAGAAGGAGGTCTTGCCTCCCACTGGTTGGTAAGAAACCCCAGAGGTTTCTTAGGAAACGTCACCTAGAGAAGGATGCCACAGTCCACTGCTGTTACTTTTCCCATGTGTTGTGAAAGGCCAAAGACAGGCTCAGTGAGGATGAAGGATGCTACTGGAAGGTAAGAGAAGGTTATCTTTGGTTATGGAGAGTAAGGCAGAGTTAGGTGAGGCAGCGTTGGAATGGGACCCTAGCAGCTGGGCTCTCAGGTCCCAGCTCTCACTGATACGCCACCACTTATAAAACCTGACAAAGACCAGAACTAGACTAGCTTATCTGGTAGAGCATGTCAGATCTGGAATGTTCTGAGCGGGTACCATTCAAAGCTGGGGTTAGGAGGGGGCCAGGCGTCTTTGGCAGGATAAGGCAGCAGGAGAAAAATGAGAAATCTTTTGTTTTTCTTTTTCAATTCATTAAGGTTTGTTGGGGTGAGCAAGAACCTCATTTTTTTTTCTTCCCATGACTTCCCTTTCATTTTAACGGGAAACGTGCGTGCATTTCAAAGACCGCTCAATAGCAGCGCTGAAGTCTCACGTTCAATCACAATGTCCCCATTGTGACTGAGGGACTCCTTGGCCTTTAAGCTTGGGTTATAAAAATTTGGTCTGAGCCCAAAGTCTGGCTTTAATAGAATATTTTAATTTTGTTTAATGAATATTATTTTAAATCTGTTTGGCAGTTTTAAAATGTGTGCTTTTATTTTCAAATTAAAATTTACTAATGTTCAGTGCTTTCTGGGGGGTGGGAGTAGGGCAAGGAGTGGGGGTGATAATAATACAAGCTTGCATTTATTGAGTGCTTACTATGTGCCAAACACCCTGCTGCCCCTTTAACCCTCAGGACCTCCTAACATTCAGCGACCCTTGTCTCCACTGTTTGGGAAGTTGAAGGGGTCATCCTCCAACCTGAGCTGGCATAGTTAGTGAGTGGTGGACTTAAGGTTCAAGTCAGATCTGTCTGAGTTCAGGGTCTGCATTGTTAACCACTGCCCTACATTCTCTTGATACTGAAAAAAGACTCCATTGACCAAGAGCTTTAAGGCACATCATTGGCCCAGTATCTAATTCCCTATAACCTCAAGCGTAATGACAGCTGGCTTGAGCATAATAGCTGGCTTATTGAGCATTCACTGTAGGCAGGCACTGTAGCAAAACAGTGTTTTACATGTACTGCCTCATTTAAATTCTCACAATGGCCTTTTGAAGCAGTTACTATTGTCATTATTATCATCATCTCCATTTTACAGAGGGAAAACTGAGACTAGGGTCATGCAAGCATGTAAATAACGCATTTAAGCTTAAATAATGATAATAATAATAACAATAATATAGTAGCCGACTTTGATATAGCTCATACTGTTTGCTATATACTACTGCAAGCACTTCATATTTATTAGCTTGAGCTCCATGATGTGTGTGCATGTGCTTAGTCATGTCCAAATCTTTGTGACCCCAAGGACCCACCAGGCTCCTCTGCCCATGGAATTTTCCAGGCAAGAATACTGGATTGGGTTGCCATTTCAAACTCCAGGGGATCTTCCTGACCCAGGGATCGAACCTGTGAATCTTGCATCTCCTGCATTGGCAGGTGAATTCTGTACCACTGTGCCACCTTGGAAGCCCATATCTCCATGATAACCACCCTAAATTATAGGTGAAGAAACCAAGACATGTAAATGTTAGGTAACTTGCCCAACATTAAATAGTTGGTTAATGTTGAGCAAGGATTTGAACCCAATCAACCTGGCTCCTGGCTCATGAATCTTAGCGATCCATGCTAATATCAATCCCGCTACCAGAGGTGCCAGATCTTCTTGCCTTTGGGTCGTCAGTAATTAGCCCAATGCCTAGAACACAGCTCAATAAATAAAGCTGAATAAATGAGTGAAAGAATGAATGCATTTATAATTTTCCCCATCACCATGCAACACACAAGGCATGTAGGACACATTCAGTAAATAGTATTAATAAAATCGGCGAAATGGTATATGTCATGTCCCAAGTGCATGTTCTTCCTTGTCAACAAAATTTGTCTTGTCATATTGCAATAGCTGAGGGGTCAGCAAACATTCTGTAAAAGGCCATGCAGTCTCTATAGTAATTACATAACTCTGTTAGCAAAGAAGCAGCCATAGGCAATAGCTTAGACCACCTAATTGCAGTGATGCAGCCACCATTTCAACAGATTCCAATTTTAAACTTTAGTTACTCTACAAGGACAGGCTCAAGATTCTGTGAGAATCAGGTAATGTCGCTTATTTCTGAACTCAACTTTCATACCTGAACATCACTGAATATCCTCCAGGCAAAACAACTGGAGACTGACTTTGAAATCTAGTTCTCCAAGGCAGACATGTACAGGAAACGTAGCTCTCATTACACCAGCGTCGGGGGTGGCAGGTGGGATAGCTGGGTATACTAGTGGTTAGGAATTAAGACTAGGTTCAATTCTGGCTCTCATATGAGCCATGTAACCGTGGAAGAATTACTTCTCCATGAGATTCAATTTCGCATCTGTAATATAGGGGTAATAATAATAATAGAACATTCCATCGAAGGCTATTTGGAGTCAGAAATATAAGTGTTTGCTTAGCACACTGGCACATAGTAAGTATTCAGTAACCATGAGCCACTTGTTATTCCCAAACAAATCTTGTGTCTTCTTAAAAAACAAAACTAAAACCTAATTCTCTAAAAACAAACATGAAGAAAGGACAGCAAAGCTGCGTGGAAAGACATTTTCAAATAGCAAGGCATTCTAGGGATCCCAAGGTGTCCGAAAACTCTCTCCTCTAGATCAAACTGCTAGCAAGCCCCCAACCTCTCTGCTTAGCCCCATCTGCCCAGAAGCCTGCTTCTGTGTCCTTTCATCATTGTCTTTCTCGTGGGTGTCACAGCAATGCTGGAGAAATTCGGAGCGTTTCAGACATTTGCTGAGTTTAAGGCATTCTTTCTCCTCTCCCACCCTCCTCTTCACTCCACACTCCAAAATTAGAGTCTCCGGGGAGTCCGGGCTCTTTAGCAAGGGGAGACCACCAGAAAGCCCCATCACAGACCCAAAGGTGAATAATCTCGGCTCCATTCTTTTTCACGGCTGGATGGGGCCAAAACTTTGTTTACAACACAAGCGGCAAGTCACAACTTGTTATGCCACATGACACCCTCTGAGCAGCGAGTCACCGCTTCCCTCTGCTGTACCAGTCACACAAAAGGCCAGAAGGGCAGGAATCTGCCCGCTGCTCGGCTTCTCTCCCCCTCCCCTTCCCTACTAGGAAGGGCATTCAGACCTTTGCTGGGGAGACAAGTGTTTCTAGAACGCCGTGAAACTAAAGTTCCCATCCTTGCAAATAATACACACCCACAAAAGAAAACAATCTTCTTTGCAGCGAAACCCTTTCTGTGTCTCCTGCGAGGAGGTTTTCTCCCTCCGTGGAATTTCCATCAGCCCCAGCGTTGGCACCAAATTCAGGGATGCGGCAGAATTCTCTCCACCTCTCTGAACTCTCAGGAGCTGCCCATCAACGAAGACCAAGAGGTCTGTACTTACATCTTGTACCCCACAGGCCAAAAAACACATATGTGTTCCTAGAACAACAACAACAACAACAAATTGTTTTGGAAACTACTAATACCTTAACCGCAAAGTTACTACAGGAAGGGGATGGGAGGCGAAGCAGTTGACCAGAAGGAACACAAGCCATTTTCGACCTCTGGCTTCCACACCGCCAAACACCAGGAATGAAATATCAGCTTTGGAGGAAGGGGTGGCCCTGGAACCTGCTTTTTTGGTGGAGCCGTGGGAGGGAGAGATCCAAAGGCGATGGGAATTCCAGCCCTCCAATCTAGCTTCTCCCTGCAAGAACGTCTTCGGAATCCAAATCAAGATCTAGGCTCAGAAACCCCCGCTCTGTGTCCACTTGAACCAAACACGTCTAACAGGCAGGAATTCAGACTTGGCCGAGGTGAAGAGAACTGGTGGTTTTCGCCCTGTTTTGGTGACCTTCAAGGGCTTATTTATGCACTTCAAGCTCATGACCTAATACATGTTGGTTTGGCGTCTTTTCTCATAATAGCAGCCTGTAAAAAGCTTTTGAGAATTCCCCGTGTTTTCTTATTTTGGGTCAAGAAAATAAAATCGATATCTAAGTAACCTTAAAAAAAAAACACACACAGCCTGCACAATCTAAAAATTTGGAATGTTTCCGCTGGGACTGCAGATATCTCTGAAAGCCTCCAAATCATCAGAGTAAGACCCACATTTGCCATTTTTAAGGTGAGATATTTGGTAACAGCATCTGTGAGAATTAGCTAAGAGGGACTTTTTGACATAAGTCAAACAATGACATTTAAAACTCACGTTAAAGCAATTACCGTGTGGAATTTTTCCGTGTTTTTCCCATTTCTCAAACAGAAGTGTATATGTTTTCAACATATTTCTTGCTGTAATTTTCTTTCTTGGCAAACCCACATCTTAACCATGAAACCCAAAGTATGCACGCTACAGAAACAATAATGGTTGAAACAGACTCAGCCGTCTCTGGCATGATTTTTCTTTACAAAATTAAAACCTCTTTTGGCTAATATACTGTACATTTCAGTTATGAAAGACCATTCTTGGGAGATGAACAGAAAAGAAAGGGGAGTTGACAGATTCAGCTGATGCGAGACAAAAGTAAGACAGTAGTCTAACCCTCCAGTTCCTCATTCTTTGGGAGAAAAAAGAAATGTCGATTTTAACATTTTTTCCTTTAGTTAAATTCACAAAGAGCCGACAATTCTCCTTCAAATGATTATATGGGGCAGATATGTTAAATCTGGGAATGCACAGATCTAAAAATCTAACTTTATTAGATCTTCAAAAGGAAACTAGAGGGGAAAAACCCAAACCATTGAAACCACATATGTTTTCATGTTATTGACACAATACTACGGATACTAAGAGACAAAATAATTTCTAGCCTCTTTCAAAACTTTGGTTTAAGTTTAAATATGTCTAAATAGGCATTATTAGGCAAAGACAGTCGGCATGTGCACATTCTTAAAACTGGTGAGAAGTAAACCTGTTTCCTTGGCTGCCTGTTCCTCTGAGCTCCTGCTATAAATTTCTGCATATACCTGAAAGCAGAGGCAGCCTCTGCAAAAATCTATAAGCAGTCACTGCTGCACCCTAACTAGTATCAACAGTTGGGAGATGACACGCAAGACAGAGTCCTGCTTTCTACAGACCTGGGTCTATGTGCAGAGACCCCTTCACCCACCCCTCCAGGCTCCGTTCCAAAGTGGGGGCCCTCTCAGCCCTTGCCTGACCCTCAGGCTGCCTGTCCCAGATTCAGGCAACCGCCAAGCCTCCCTTAACCTTCAAAGTGGCAAAGATAAATCGCTCCGGTTACCTGACTCTTGGGACCACCTGTTCCAAATTATTCTTCGAACTCCAAATGTTTATATTCCAACCTCCAAACAACAACCCACCCATAGCGATCCAGCACCTTCCGGTAAACTGAATTTAGACAGTCTACCGTAACGTTTTTGGGCCTTGCCACTGCCGGTAAATTTATTGACTCTTTTTAGGAACTGAAATGCGTAGTGTTATAGTATTGAAGGAACAAATCAAATTAGTCCTTGTAAATAAACTTTTTTTTTCCTTTATAGACCATATACAACCTGCTAAATATCATAGTTCACCAAGGCCCAGATTTGTGTTTTCTAAACACTTAGTGTGATTTTTCTATCATTTAGGACAGTGGCAAAAAAACATCAGGGTACAATCAGAAAATCATTGTGCTCAGCACATTTAAAATCATCCAAATTCAGCATCTCTTTTCAAAGGGAAACGAGAGCAGAGATATTCTCGGAGGCAAGGTTTTCACAGCCCAGTCAGTAGAAGGCTAAAGGCCTAGATTCTGGCCTATGCACCCTTCAGCCTTGTCAGACACTTGACTTGTGACTCTGTTTCTTTGTTAACAAAGTTCGGAAAATTAATAACAGTAACAATACCTAACTCAAAATGTTGTCAGAGCCATCCTGAAAAATACATGTCAAGAGTTGATCTCAGAGCTGGCATACAAACGCTTGGTTATTTTCATCATCACTATTAAACACAAGGACAGAATTTAAGCAGAGAGAAATGGCAAAGCCATCGATAGCAAGCGAGCAAAAGAAAGAAAAAAAGCAGTCAAAAAAATAAAATTTAAAGCCTATGGCTTTCATCGTCCTTTTCCCCTCCATCCACCTGGCTGGCACGCTCGTTATCTTGAAATTGATTCTAAATCACATGCAACAAAGAACTAGTTCTGGCCCCTCTGATTCATTTCCAGCAAGACAGTGGGTCTGAGAGAGTCATTTCAAGTATTTGTCACCTGACTGAGGGAGGTTTATCCTCGGATTAGAAGAGGTGTTAGTTAAATACCATTAGGCCAGTTACGATCTTCAAATGGGAAAATGAAGCATTGTCTCTGGCGAATTCTCTGCTAATTGTTTCCCTAGCAGAGCCTTCTTTTTGTTTTGTATGTTTGGGACTGTTTGAACAGCCACAAACGGTAGGGGGACAAAAAGTGGGCCCTTTCGGAAAGCTGTTATGGTATAGGGGTTGGGGGTCAGAGAGGAAGGTGGGGAATGAAGGAGGCGTTGTGGGGCGGGGAATGACTGGATATGTGTGTTTTCTGTCAACAGGCCATGTTTTCTCAGCTCTGGGGTTAATTTTCTGTAAAGGGATTCCTTTTGAGCCAAGTCCACCGACTCCTTTTTCAGAGCAGCTAGCTAGGAAAAAAAGTTTCCTTCCACCAACAAAACTCAATCTTGGCAAGAGGAAGAAGGTTCAGCCTTCGGAGGTAACTGAATAACCAGCCACTTCATCTCCACAAACCAACTCTCCCCCGCAACCCTGCCCTGCAGATAAGGAGAACTACCTCAGGAGAAAGAGGTAAAAAGTCTTTAAGGGAAAAAGTTATCCTCTCCTGGAAGGAACTGACATCAGTCAGGCCGAAGAACCCTGCATTTTATCTGTGCCTAGTGGAGAGAAAGCTTTCTGACCCAGTCTCCATGTGCACGCGCGTGCACACACACACACACACACACACACGCACTCAACACGACACCTCAGACCTGTGGCCACTGCCTAATACTTATGGTTTTCCTTCTTCCCCAAAGACAAAACTCAACCCCTGATGCAACCCACCTCCTTGGAGAAGAGAAGGCGCTGTGTGTGGTGTGCTTGGATATTGAGGGCCAGGCAAAAAAATCCAAACAAGATATTCCCACTTCCTTCATTTTTCCCTGACAGCCATGGGCTCTTTCTGCCGAGAGAGAGGCATCTGTCATGAGCTGCCGGGAACCCCACTTATGCAGCATAACGGCCTGTGATTTTATTATACAAGGAGTTTATTGCTGGCCTAATTAGTTTCAAACTGGGCATTCCAGCTGAGGACACCTAAAAAACATCTGGTAGAAGGAGTAAGAATGAGTCCTCGTTTTTTGGAGCTGGTTACGGTTGACTTTCTGCATAACTCTGGTCTCCTGCGCCTGACACAAGTTATCTTTGGAAAAGTAACTGAAAAAATAAGGAAACGGTTTCTTCTTTGTGGGAAAGGAGTCATCTTGTCCTGGGGGAACCAAAAACGTCTTAAAGTGGACGTGCCTGAATTGTGGATACTTTTCCCCAAGCTGCCCAGGGTCTCAGTAGCTCACTCAACCTAATTCAAAATGTACTCAGCTGCACCACCAAGCATTTTTTTTTTTTTTTTTTTTGGTCTTTTGTGTGTGTGTGGAGGACTGTTTTGCTCTCCCAACAGCAGCTAGCATTTTATCAATTTATCCGTCTGGAACAAGGCTTGCGATCTCTTACATGCAATTTAAAGCAGAAGTAATACTGCATATTTGAAACAGTGTGTCTTGGGTGTTTTTGCCAAATGGTAATCCTATAACAAGTCAACAAATCATATTTCTTTATGATGTGTTTAATACAACACAAAAGGCATGAAAAGAAGATTCTAAAACTCCAGGGCTGAAAACATCTGTTTTTCTAAATCTCAAAGTATTGGGATAATAACATTTTGTTGTATTGTCTTTAGCTATTTCATACTAGGAAAGATGTATGTGTTTATGGAATATTCTCATACACAGTCACTACACTTAATAGGTGAGCTATTTTCAAGACAGGAAAAATGCTGAGACCTTTAAGGTAAAATAGTTTATCATATTGTGAACCTACAGTTACAAGACTGGAGCAACTAACTAGGTATGCGACACATGAAGTGCTTTTTAAAAAGGTCAGGTCCCTTCAGATCTAGCCACATAGGTCGAAATTGCAAAATTTAGAATTTGCTCAAAAGGCGAGGAGATGTGGGATACAAACAGGAGTTTATGCTTAGTCTAAAGCAAGATTCATACTGTCGGCATTTGTTACATAAATTACTAATTAACTTTTCCTAGTTTGAGGACGTCTAAATGCAAGGAAGTATAAAGTTTAAGGGGCTTAAAGTGATGGGGAGAGAAAGGCGGGGAAAAAAATGAACCTTTCTTGGGTAAAGTTGCCTGAAGATTTTTTCACAATCATTATTTTAAAAAGGAGGTTCTCCTCTCTGCCCCCAACTCCAGCCCTCCACCCCACCGCCCCCCAAAGGACCATAGGCTGGTAAAGCGGCTACTAGCTCAGACTCTAGGAGTAGAAATTTCACTCAAGCAGCAAAGGGCTCGCGAAATGAACAGATTCGGCTTGAAATACAATTGTCCGCTGGTTATAATTTCCTTTGGAAGGGAGCGCCCTAACTCAAACCTAATTCAGCACTCAGATTCTCACTTGATGTTTGTAAATCATTCTACCTCGCCTCTGCCTTGCCCACAACACCCAGCTCCGACGCTCACTCATTCCACTGCGCCCCCGTAATTAAAAGGTACCTCCACCAGGGGTGATTTATATATACCTCAAAGTTATTTTTAAACAAGTAATTCGAAAGATTACGTTGCATTTCGGGGGAAGAAAAGAAAAAAGGTATCCATAAAAGTCGCAGCATCAGTCATGCTTTTTAAAGAGCAAGCGTGCATGCTGTCAACTCAGCCCCAGCGAAGCTTCGAAGCTTCGCTAAAGGAAGTAGGAACCTTAAACCGTCAAAGCGCTTCCCTTTCATGCGGCTGAGAATTTCGCGCATTGAAGATTTCGGGATGCGAAAGTTTTTCCCGGTTAAGCTTTCCTAACATTTCTTAAGTGTATAACCTATTTGTTTGGGGACAGGAGATAGATTTAAGAGCCATCACGGCCGTTTAAGCCCCAGGCTGCTCCGCTTAAAAAAAAAAAAAAAAGCAACAACCCCATTCCATTCTCCGCTTTGTCCCGTTACAACAAACTCTCGCTTCCTTCTAAACATCCTTCTGATGTAAAGTTTTCTAAGTTTCAGCTCCAACTTCAGCCAGCGTCCGGACGCCGGTTCCGGTACAAAGCCCGGAGAGCTGGACCATAGCTGGCCGAGCGCAGATGGATTTAAAAAAAAGAGAGAGAGAGATACAGCTAGAAAAAGGTTCAGGGGGCCATTCCAGCACCATCCCTGGGATTCCAGCCGTTTGCTCCGTTACCCCATTACCAGCGCCCGAGGGCGTGAGCTTGGCTCCCGGCTCCAGGCGTCTCTGGGTCTGATGAGGGGATCGCTGCTCATCGCGAACCACCGGGGCCATAAAACTAACCAAACGCGGAGGACCCCGGCGAGTCTGAGCACCATGCACTTGTCCCGCGCGGGAGCGCACACTTTAGGGTCGTGGCCTCCCGGGCGCAAGGGGAAACTGAGGCTCGGAGCCCCGGGACAGACTTTCCCGAGATCTGCGCGCTCTCCCCGCTGCCCTTGTGCCTGAGACACCCTGGGAGCCCCAGACGCCGCGACCCTGCTGGTGCGCCCTCGAGGGCCCCGACAGCTGCGGAGGCCCCGGCTGGCCGAGTGCGAGAGAGAGAGGCTCCGGGCCAGGGGGTCCGGGTCAACACCAGCCCGGCGAATCCCCGCAGGCAGGCCCAGGCTGGGCGCCGCGGGCGGTACTCACCGCGCGCCGTGGAGAGGGCGCCCGGGCGCGGCACGGTGCCGGCGGCCAGGCGGGCGCGGGTCGGACGCGGCCGGGCTGACTGCGGCGGGCACGTTGCTGCCTCTGCTACCGCCGCTGCCTCCGCCTCCTGGGCTGCCGCGGCCGCTGCCTGCGCGGGGAGGAGCGGCCCCTTCCCCTCCCTCGGCCGGGCCCTCCCTCTGCCCCCGCCCGGGTCCCCGCGCCGCGACGTGGGCGCGTGGGGGCGCCGAGGCGCGGCGCCGGGCTCCGCGGGCGCGCACACCCCCGGCGGCTGGACGCGGGGCGCGGGGCTCCGGCCCTGCAGCTGCCTCCGCGCTGCCCTCGGCGCCTGCAGCCCAGCCGGACACGCTCGCTCCAACCGGTCCTAGAGGAGGCGAGGTCTCAGCTCCTCCCCACCCACCGACACCCACACCTCCTCTTTCGGCAACCCAGACGTGGCCCCCCCAGAAGAGAAAGACTGCCTGGAAGGGACCTCAAGGGTGACACTGAATTCACTCATTCAGCCACCTCTTCATTCATTCCACATCTGTGGAACATCTATGTGCCAGGTACAGCTCTTGGGAGATTCAGCTAGAACAAGTCAGACTAGTTTTGAGCCTTCCCGGAACTTAAGTCTAGTACAGGGAGACAGACCGTAAACAAACAGTCAAGTAAAGAATCAAGACACTTTCAGAAAGTTATAATTATTATGGCGGAGGGGAAGTATGTGCTGGGGCACGGGAACAGGAATCTTGGCTGGAGCAGTCAGGGAAGACCTCCCTGAGGAGGTGACGTCTGTATGATGAGAAAGTGCCATTTCTGATATCTGTGGGAGGAGTGTTCGAGGATCTGCTTTGACCCGTTTTACACATAGGAGAAACTGAGGTCCCAAGAACTTGACTGGCTTACCTAAAGTCTGGAATAATACCCTCCACACGCACCCTTAAATGAAGGCTCCCCACTTCATCCTCTCCTCTTTCAGTCTTCCCCATAGTAAACTGTCATGAACAGAGCCTATACAGCATTTTTCTTCCTCTCACCCACTTTCTAATGTTCAGGAAGCCCCTTTATAAGCACCCAGGCTGCTTCAGTCTGAAAGCAGTGTCAACCACTGCCATTTGTTAAGCTCAAGCAATCATATTTTTCTGAGATCAGGATGCCCAGATAAATGTGAATTATAGAAAAACAGAAATAACTTTTAGTATAATTATGTCCTCTGCAATAGGTGACACATACTTTTACTAAAAATGTATGCACTTTTCTCTGAAATTTCAATTTAACTGGATGTCCTATATTTTTATTTGCTACATCTGGCCTCCCTACATCCATCCAGTTTGCAGGACATTTCCTTGTCTCCTCTGATCCCCCAAAGAGACCAGAAGGTAGATGCTGCTATCGTGCCTATTCTTTAAATTTTTTTTTACTTTTTATTTTTAATTTGGCTGCGCTGGGTCTTAGTTGTGGCACGAAGGATCTTCAATCTTCGTTGCAGCATGTGCAGCGATCTAGTTCCCTGATCAGGGATGGTACTGGGGCCCCCTGCATTGGGAGCTCGGAGACTTAAGCGCTGAACCCACCAAGGAAGCCCCTAGGATGCCTGTTTTACAAATGACCACCTAAGCTCAAAGAGAAGGCAGAAAATGTCTGAGTCAGGGTTGAAGTTCAGATCAAGCTGACTTCAAAGCGCTTGCTCTCAAGATATAATATAGAGCCTTTAACTCCACCTGTGGGGTTACTGGGAAGACAGTGAAACTTAAGTCCCTGGGTCCCTTACTTCCTATTCCTCTTTGTGAGGCCCTGATGGGGACCTAGAAATGTATTCATGGGTCACCTGTTCATGTGAAATTTACGAAAGTTGTTTGCTTTTGATAGTGGCAAGCAGCAGAGACCACCATCTCTCTCCACTCTGATTCCCCCTGGAGCACCCTACCTTGAGTAGGGTATATGGGAGTGGCCACTGGCATTTTGGAGATCCAGCGGAGGGGAAGAGGAGTTGGGAAATTGTGGTGTTGGTGGTATTTTTCAGCTTCTTAAGATATGCCTTTGTTGTGATTTTTTAAAAAAACTTTTTAATGATTTTATTTATTTCTGGCTCTGCTGGGCCCTTGCTGCTGCACAGACTTTTCTCGAGTTGTGGCGAACGGGGGTTACTCTCTAGTTGAGGTGTGCAGGCTTCTCATTGTGGTGGCTTCTCCTGTTGCAGTCTGTGGGCTCTTGGCCATGTAAACTTCAGTAATTGTGGCTCCCCGGCTCTAGAGCACAGGCTCAATAGTTGTGGTACACAGGTTTAGTTCTTCTGCAACATGTGGGATCCTCCCAGATCAGGGATCGAACCCGTGTCTCCTTCATTGGCAGGTGGATTCTTTACCACTGAGTTACCAGGGAAGCCCCTGTTGTGATTTCTTAATTCAAAGAAATTTCGGACCTAATTTCAGGCTCATAATTTTGTATTCTTTTTCTTAAGTAAGGCCCTCAAGTTGTATAAGCGGCAGGCTCTGCTCTACCAGGAGCCACCTCTGGTAAAACTTACTCCATCCCTTCTCTGCTCCCCAAAGTTCAGGCGTGCAAATCTATTAATATTCAATGAACATGGTTATCCTCCTTCAGTGACAGGGCTGAGGTTAGATCTGCTGTTCCTGGACGAAGTTATCTCTTCTGCTTTCTAGCTGCAGGACATGTACTTGGCCTTGACTTTCTCTTGTCTAAAATGGAGATGGTGACTTAGTTGCTAAGTCATGTCCGACTCTTTGCAACCCTATGGACTGTAGCCCATCAGGCTGCTCTGTCCAGAGGATTTTCCAGGCAAGAATACTGGAGTGGGTTGCCATTTCCTTCTCCAGGGGATCGTCCCCACCCAGAGATCGAACCTGGTCTCCTACATTGCAGGCAGATTCTTTACCAGATTAGCCATCAGGGAAGCCCTGGAGAGAACAGTACCCATCTTACATTATTATTGGGATGATTCACTGAGATCATGTTCCTGAAACTGTGATTGTAGTTGGGCACGAGCATTGTTCTACATATATTGATATTACTGTACAAACTTCTCTTCCCATAGCACCTTTGCAAAAAGTTCTAAGTCGTTATAGACTGAGCATCTTAATGCTCTCCCGAGGTGTTTATCTGGGTCCACAAGCCTTCATAGAATGTTGTTTAATTTATTTTTTAAAGATATTTATTTATTTGGCTGCATTGGATCTTAGTTGCATTATGCGGGATCTTTCTTTGTGGATTCTCTAGTTGTGGTGCTTGGGCTCCGTGGTTGCATGTGGGATCTTAGTTCTTGACCAGGGATCAGACCCACGTCCCCTGCATTGCAAGGCAGAATCTTAATCACTGGACCACCAGGGAAGTCCAAGAATGTTGTTTAAATGGTGGCAGTAAGCAGACTTTTTTTTCCTAAAGTAAAAGAATGGAGTACATTGGAATAGAAAATATCAAGTGAACTGCATGCAGATTAAGACTGTGTGTGTGTGTGTGTGTGTGTGTGTGTGTGTGTGTGTGTACACGTACTGGGTCAGGATGTGAAATGTGTTCCTTCTTGCAAATGGTGGGCAAAATGGTGATGAACACTTATCTACCAAGAGTACTCAATGGAATACAAAGAGTTAATCTATTCCTACCCGCATTCGCCTTCTCAACTCCTTCACTAGAATCTGGCCCATTATCTCATAAATCGCAGCCACACCCTACGGCCCCCAGAGAGAGAAACAGGAGGCAGGTGCTTATTAATTCTATTTTTTTCCTTCTCTTAGGGCAGTGGTTCTCAACCCTGGCTTGCACATTAGAATCTCCAGGGGAGCTTTTAGAAATCCCCATGCTGAGGCCCCACCCCAGACCAATTAAACCAGGTTCTCTGGGGAAGAAACTGAGGCATCAGAATATTTTTTTTTAAGGTTCCCAGTGATTCTAGTGTGCAGCAGAGGGTGAGAGTCCCTATGTTTGGGAGAAAAAGGACTTGACCACAGATTCACAGCAGATGAGATGGAAACTCAGATAAGATTTGAGGCACCCGTTTCTTATTCAAGATCACTTAAAATCCAGCCCCCTTCCTATGCAGGAGCACTTCCTTCCTGTCCCTCTTTCCCTTGATTTCTTCTTGATAACTATTTGTCCTCATTTTATAATGACCAGAAAAATAATCCCAGACAAAATCTGAAAATGCTAAACCGTAACGCAGATTCTTTGGAGTGTAGACCGCAGGCATGCCTAACCTGGAGTATTTTTTCCCCTAAAATCTTCCAAGTATAAATGTCCTCTGAAGCCAGAAGACCAGCTTAACTTTGAAAATGACAAACTTCACAAGGCTTTCGATGTGTATATACATATCCTACAAAAACACGTGTGTACTCACCATGCCAAATCATGCCTTGTTCTAATCACATTCCTTTCCCATCTGTAAAAATCTCCTCTACAGAAAAAGTATCCTTTTTTCGTTTTAATGCATTCATTTGAACCTTGACTTTTTCCAAAAAGGATTTGAGGTTGCATGCAAAAACATATATGTGGCAGCAGAATGAGAAAACAAGAAAAGCAGGTGAAGGGGAAATGTGGAGAGGGAAAGAAAAGACACTCAAGGGTGAGATTTGCATAAATATGTAGGCTCGGAGGTTCTGAGCACTTGTTATTGGTGGACTGAGAGATGCTGAGCTTCCTGGCAGTCCATGCAAAGAGGAAAATGCGATGAATTACATGAGCAGCTTTCAAACTTTCTTGGATTCAACAGTAAGCATATTGTGCTTGCTTTGGTAGCACATATACTAAAATTGAAATGATACAGAGATTATCATGGCCCCTGGGCAAAGATGATGTGCAAATTTGTGAAGCATTTCATGTTTTTAACACGAATTAAAAAAAAAAAAAAAAGCAAGCATGGTGATCAGTGGTTAGGACTCCTTGGTTTTGCTGCTGAGGGCCCGGGGTTCAGTCCCTGATTGGGGGATCTAGGTTCCCACAAGCCATACAAGCATGCATAGACTCTCTATATGGAAAACAAAGGCAAAAAATCCCAGCCACATGTCTTACACCTTTCTCCTGTGGGTACTTGTAAAGGGTCTTGAAGGAGCACCCAGAGCTCTGCAGAGTCAAGATCGGAAGCCATGGATTTCAAAGTGCCTCGCAGGGTTCATGATCCTCAGAGCCTGTAAGACAGAAACTAACAGAACTACTTGAACAAATCAGAATGCTTTCTGATGCTGGTACAGGAGAGAGTGGAACTCTGAGAGTGAAATGGGCCCTATTTGTAATAAAGCATGTTTGCAATTAGCAGATGCAAACTAGTATATGCAGGATGGATAGACAACAAGGTCCTACTGTGCAGCACAAGGAACTACATTCAATGTCCTGAATAAACCATAGTGGGAAAGAATATGAAAAAGAATATATATAACTGAATCACTGTGCTGTACACTAGAAACTGGCAGAACATTGTAAATCCACTATGTTTCAATTTAAAAAAGCAAAAGCAAAATGTCAGGACTTCCCTGGTGGGTCCAGTGGTTAAGACTCCACCCTGCCAATGCCGGGGGGCCCAGGTTGGATCCCTGGCTGGGGAACTAAGATCCCACATGCTGTGCAGCATGGCCAAAAGATTTTTAAAAATCAAATCAATTATAGCATAAACCAGGACTGTTCCAGGCTAACTGGGACAGATGGCCACCCTGCCTAAACAGGACGACTTGGATATGTCCTGAGGACAAAGACATGTGAAGCTCAATCAAGTGATCACACAAGAGGCGGTGACCCCTTCCATGAGTAGACAAGGGGCTGTGAGCAATCCTCCTTGAAATTACAAAATCATCAGCCTAACGCTTCCTGATATGGTTGCGGCATTCCATTCACATCTCTGACAAGACTCGGTCAGCACCCTGGACCAGATCTATGGTTGTTATGCAGTATCATTGTGCTGAAAAAGGGTGCCCCATAGTGGGTGGGCTGACATGCTGGATTCCTACAAGCACATCAAGAGTATTTTCCCTGAAAGTCTACAGTTCCTTATCTCTCATTCTGCTGAATCTCTAGAATATCTGCCAGGGACCTCTTTGGCAGTCTGCTGAAGTCTAAGGACATTTACTCAGAAAAATGCTTGTCTATATACAAAAATGCATATAATGCACATAGAGTGCTAGAAAATTGAATACTGATAATAAACAATTTCTTATTTCTTACTGATAAGAAAAAGGTTACCTCACATTGTTCACAAGAATTAACCCAGAATGAAAAAAAAAAATTAACCCAAAGTGGGTTAGAGCCCTAAAATGAAAGCCTAGAACCGTGATTCTTCCAGAAGACAACACAGGGAGAAAATCATTGCAACTCTGAGGTCGGCAAACATTTCTTAGAACATTGAAAATACCAACCATGAACATCAGTAAACTGAGCTACATCAAAGTATAAAACCTTTTGTTTTTCAAAAGCAAAACTGAGAAAATGAAGAGCAAGCTATAGATTGGAAGAAATGTAATACTTCTACCAGACAGACATAAAAATATGAGGGAAATATAACAATATATGAAGAACTTGAACAACTCAATAACTTTTCCAAAACAATTTAAAAACTGGGTACAACTTCTGAAACAACACGTCAGAGAAGATACATGAATAGCCAATAGGCACAAAAATAGATGCTCAACATCATCAATCATCATGGAAACATAAATTTAGAAACATAATGAAATACCACTATATATTCATTAGGTTGGCTGAAATTAAAAAAGACTGACTATACCAAGTACTGACAAGGATATGGAGCAGCCTAACTCTTATACATGGCTAGTAGGAATGTAAAATGGTACAACCACATTGGAAAACTGTTTGGCAGTTTCTCAAAAAGTTAAACATCTCCCAATCATGTGACTCAGTCATGTAACACCCAAGAGAAAGGAAAACACAAATTCACACAAAGATTTGTATGTGAATATTGATAGCAAGTTTATTTGTAACTGCTAAGAATTGGAAACAGTGAAACTATTCATTAGCAGGTAAATGAATAAACAGATGTGGTATATCCGTGCAGTGGACTACTATTCAGCAATAAAAGAAATGTACACACACAACATAGATGAATATCAAAATCATTATGCTGAAGGAAAGTGCCAGACCCTCATTCACTCCATAAAGACTCAATGCATGATTCCAGTTATATAAAATTCTTAAAAATGCAAATTAATATACAGTGACAAAAGCAAAGCAATAGGCGCCTGTGGATGGGTGTGGAAGGAAGGATAGATTACACAAGAGGTCAAAGAAACTGTCGGGGATGTGATGGGAAAGTCCAGTGTGGGGGGAGTTCCTTGGCAGCCCAGTGGTTAAGACTCTGCACTCCCAATGCAGGGGGATGAGTTCAATTCCTAGTCAGGGATCTAAGACCCTGCATGCCACGTGGCAAACAAACAAAAAAAGAAAAGTCCAGTTTGTGGATTGTGTTGATGGCTTCACGGTATATCTCTATCTATATATCTGTACATCAAAAATGATAAAATTAAACCCTTAAAATGCTCCCAAAGAGGTGATGTGGTAAAGTAGTAAAGTATCCATCTGCCCATGTAGGAGACGCATGAGACTTGGGTTCAATCCCTGGGTCTGGAAGATCCATGAGGGAGGAAATGGCAACCCACTCCAGTATTCTTGCCTGGAAAATTCCATGAACAGAGGAGCCTGGCAGTCTACAGTCCCATGGGGTCACAAAGAGTTGGACACTACTGAGCACATACCTCCATAAAAATATTAAAATATCATGACACAGTCATGTGAGTTCCTTTACTAATACGTTAATAAAGGAGAAAGCCTCTAACTTTCATAATTTTGAAGTAATGCTGAATATAAAGGATATTTCAAGATGTTTGCAATAGCCATGATGTGATATGAAAACACCCATGATTTCTGTTGGTGACAGAGTTGAGGTCCTGTTCATCTGTTCTGGTTTGTTGCCACATTCACATTTGAAGGGAATGTTAATTTTCAGTTACAGGTTGGTGAATGTAAAGATACTTTTTTTAAACATCCAAGTTTACAGACCCCCCCCCCCGAATTCTGCCATGCACCCCAAGTTAAGAAGTTTAGTTGGAAACAATCTCAGCTACTTGAGGGAAATAATCACCCTAGAAGGTAAGCATCTTTAAACTCCAGGAACAGTTCAGTTCAGTTGCTCAGTCATGTCCAACTTTTTGTGACCCCATGGACTGCAGCACGCCAGGCCTCCCTGTCCATCACCAGCTCCTGGAGTTTACTCAAACTCATGTCCATTGAGTTGGTGATGCCATCCAACCGTCTCATATTCTGTCGTCCCCTTCTCCTTCCACCCTCAATCTTTCCCAGCATCAGGGTCTTTTCCAATGAGTCAGTTCTTCGCATCAGGTGGCCAAAGTATTAAGAGTTTCAGCTTCAGCATCAGTCCTTCCAGTGAATATTCAGGACAGATTTCCTTTTGGATGGACTGGTTGGATCTCCTTGCAGTCCAAGGGACTCTCAAGAGTCTTCTCCAACACCACAGTTCAAAAGTATCAATTCTTCCGTGCTCAGCTTTCTTTATAATCCAACTCTCACATCCATACATGACTACTACCATAGTTTTGACTAGATGGACCTTTGTTGGCGAAGTAATGTCTCTGCTTGTTAATATGCTGTCTAGGTTGCTCATAACTTTTCATCCAAGGAGTAAGCGTCTTTTAATTGCATGGCTGCAGTCATCATCTGCAGTGATTTTGGAGCCCCCAAAAATAAAGTCTGTCACTATTTCTAATGTTTCCCCATCTATTTTCTATGAACTGATGGGACCAGATGCCATGATCTTAGTTTTCTGAATGTTGAGTTTTAAGCCAACTTTGTCACTCTCCTGTTTCACTTTCATCAAGAGGCTCTTTAGTTCTTCAGCTTTAAACTCCAGGAACATTTGAATTATAGAAATAGCTGAAATGGGAAAGCAGTTTTATCAGGAAGCATATTTTAACTGAGATAAGATTCAGAAATAAATGTGGAAATACTCAACAAAGTCAAAATCATCATATTAATATTTTTTGTTAAGAAAGAAACTGTTCATATTTAACAGTTTACATACTTTAAGAGACTCATGTTTAAATGACTTGGACCCGTCAGAGTAGGATATTGGTCAGACTTGTTAATTATCATTTTTAATGTAACTGAAGCACTGCTTAAATGTGCAATTTGTAAGTCAAAGTCGTACGAAGTTTATCTGTAATCATTTAGCACACTTAAGAGAATTTAAGGTTTACTATATAAGTGTGATCTATTGGATTTATAAAAACTGATTGAGAACTTCTCTGGTGGTCCGGTGTTTGAGAATCTGCCTGCCAGTGCTGGGGAGGTTTGATCTCTGATCTGGGAAGATTCCACAGGCCGGATACAACAAAGCCCATGTGCCACAGCTTCTGAGCCGGGGCTCTAGAGCTGTTCTGCAACAAGAGAAGCCGCTGCAAGGAGAAGTCTGCGCACTGCTCCCCGAATAGCCCCTGCTCCCTGAAACTGGGGAAAACCTGCACGCGGTGACGAAGACCAAGCACAGCTATAAATAAATAAATAATAAAACAGAGTCACTCTCTCTTTAAAAAAAAAAAAGAAAGAATGGATTGAGAAGTAGAAATATTGAACAAAGTACTTGCAAAGAAAATCCAGGATATCAAATTTAGAAATGCAATTTCAAGTGTTTTAAGGCATTTAATTAGTTACGTTTTAAGTGGGACCAAATATTAATCCATGACTTCCTTAAAAACACTGGCTGAATTTTGTTATTTTGTTCTTAGAGCAATAGATTTGAAAAAGGAAACTTAAAAACCCAAGGGGGAGAAACTAGGTTTGGTAAGTTGTAACTTTAGTAATTCAAAATTATTTCCTAGAATTTGTGTACAGCTTATTTTGTACACAAAAAACCACTCAAACACATGTATAGCAGTATGGATGACTGAAAATGGAATGAGCCGCAGGAAATCCAGGATCCTGCTCTCATCTCATGTTTAGTTTTGACCTAAGTGTCCCCCTGTCCCCTTATTTGGGCCTCTGCCATGAAGGAATTAGCCACAAACACAAGAAAATTCTTTTTAGTGACCTAAGGAGAGGAAAGGTCATTCGTTACACTCGGATTAGGAAAAAATTTAAAATACTCAACCACTTAATTTTTCAAAACAGTGGAATCTAAACAAAAGCTATACTGGTGAACAAATGCAGATTCATTGCCAAAACCCCAGTTGGTTTGGACAACGTTTCTTCCTGGTTCCTTCAACGGAGCTGAAACCCTAGGCCTTCCCTCTCCAACAGCGTAGAAAAGTCTCAAGGGGAATAAAATAGTTGTACTATAAGCGTTTTTAACAATCTACAACAGTGATGGCAATTAAATACCCATATACAAAATTTCCTCCTTGTAGAATTACTGGGAACATCAAGTAAAATAATATTTTTATAATCCCCCCAGTTGGAATCTTCTTTTACCAGATAACTTTCTTTTAGAATTTAATAATTGCATTGTTTTGGCTGTTGTGACAGAAATACATTTCCCCAAAGTGGCTTTTATTCAATACGCTTCTCTTTTTCTTCCTTAAAAGTCTGGGCCGGCAGTGGATGGCTGGTTTGATGGCTCCACAGTCATGGGACCCAGGGTTCTTCTGGTTTTTTTGCCCTGCCATCGACAAGTGGCTTCCACTTTATATTGCAGGATGGCTGCTCTAGTGCCAGCAATCACATCTGCATTCCGTCAGCAGGAAGAGGGGAAAGAGCTGTAGGGCTCATTCTTTCTCCTAAAGGATCCGCCCAGAAGTCGAACACATCACCTCCTTCACATCCTATTGACCAGAATTTAATGATATAACTATGTCTAGCTGCATGGAAGTTTGGAAAATGTGGATTTTATTTTTATTTAGGCAGATAGATAGTGCCGAGCTAAATACAGCTGGCCCTTGAATAATGTGAGGGTTAGGCATGCTGACGTAGCAGCAGTCAAAAATCCAAGTATTACTTTACAGCGGGTTGTCCGTATCTGTAGATTCAACCAGCCAGACTGCATGGTACTGTAGTATGCTACTTATTGGAAAACGTCCATGTCTAAGGGGACCCATTGCAGTTCAAACCCATGTTGTTCAAGGGTCAGTTGTATTCTGTTACTAAGGGAGGAAGACAGATACTGAGTGACATCAATCAGTCTCTGCCACATTCAACGCTTGACTATAGGTTACTGAGTTTTGCGTGCATGATTTCTCTTGTGTAATATCCCTTGTAAGTTCAAATTGGTGTGACCACTTAAGAGAAACATTTGGAGATATTAATTAAAATGTAAAGAGTAACCCAAGAATTCTATAATCTGTCTCCTCACTAGAGCCACAGGTTAAGGTAGTCTATGTTTGAGCATGTGCAAAAAAATTTAATCGAACCTTGTTTATAAGAGTAAGCAGATGGAAGCAAAAGGCAACTGAAGAGAAACGGCTAAGTGCCCTGGTGTATCCATATTTGACAGTATTTAAGAAGAAGGTGAATCTATATGTATGAGAAATGTAATTTATGGGATGTCATAAATAATATGAGTGACAGTATTTATGTATGATAAAAAGAATAAACAAAAGATAAACTGACAAAACTTTACGTAGACTTACCAAGAAAGAGGCTCCTCTGTGCATGGAATTCTCCAGGCAAGAATACTGGTATAGGTCGAAAAGGCTCAAATAAATAAAATCAGTAATGAAAAATGTTACAACTGATACCACAGAAACACAAAAGATCATAGGAGACTACTATGAACAATTACATGCCAATACACTGGACAACCTACAAGAAATGGATAAATTCCTAGAGGCATACAATCTACCAAGACTGAATCATGATGAAATGGAAAATCTGAACAGACTGACTACTAGCAAGGAGATTGGATCAGTAATCAAAAACCTCTGAAAAAACAAGTCGAGGACCAGATGGTGAATTCTGCTAAACAGTCAAAGAAGAATTAATACCAATCCTTCTCAAACTCTTCCAAAAAGCAGAAGAGGAGAGAACTCCCCTAAATACATTTTAGGAGTCCAGAATTACCCTGATAAAAAACCAGACAAGGATGGTACAAAAAAAGGAAAATAAAATTACAGGCCAATATTCCTGATAAACTTAGTTGCAAAATCTTTAACAAAATATTAGCAAATTGAATTCAACAATACATTAAAAGCATCATACACCATGATCAAGTGGGATTTACTCCAGGGATCCAAAGACAGTTTAACAGCCACAAATCAGTCAATGTGATACACCACAATAACAAAATCAAGGATAAAAATCATATGATCACTCAGTAGATGCAGAAAAAGTATTTGTCAAAATTCAACATCCATTTATGATAAAAAGAAAACTCTCAACAATGTGGATATAGAGGAAATACGATGTGATATGATAAAGGCCATATATGATAAGCTCACAGCTAGCATCAAACTCAGTGGTGAAAAGGTGAAAGCTATCTCTCTAAAATCAGGAACAAGACAAGGATACCCACTCTTGCCACTTTTATCCAACAGTACTGGAGGTCATTGCTGTTGTTGTTGTTTAGTCACTAAATCATGTCTGACTCTTTTGCGACCCCATGGACTGCAGCCTGCCAGGTTCCTCTGTCCATGCTATTTCCCAGGCAAGAATACTGGAGTGGCTTGCCATTTCCTTCTCCAGGAGTTCTTCCCGACCCAGGGATCAAACCCGCGTCTCCTGTTAGCTGGCAGATTCTTTACCACAGAGCCACCACGGAAGCCCATTGGAGGTCATAGCCAAAGCAATTAGGCATAGATCAATAGAACAGATAGAAAGCCCAGAAATAAATCCATGGATAGATGATCAATTAATTTACAACAGAGGAGCCAAGAGTATACAATTGGGAAAGGATAGTCTCTTTAATAAAATAGTGTTGGGAAAGCTGGATAGCCACATGTAAAAGAATGAAACTGGACCCCTCCTGAAATGGCAACATACTGAATGGAAGAAAAATAATTGTAAATCATGTATCTGATAAGGTGATAATAACCAAAATATATAAAGAACACACACATAATACAACTCAATAGCAAAAAATCAAACAATTTGATTAAAAAATGGGCAGAAGATTGAAATAGACATTTTCCCAAAGAAGATAACAGATGGCCAGCAGGTACATGAAAGAATGCTCAACATCACTCATCATCAGGGACATGCAAATCAAAACCAAATGAGATATCACCTCATACTTTTTAGAATGGCTATTATCAAAAAGACAAGAAATAACAAGTGTTGGCGAGGATGTGAATTAAAGGGAACTCTTGTGCACTCTTAGTGGAAATGATGTAAATTGGTGCAAGCACTATGGTATGTTGGGTCCTTAAAAAATTAAAAAAAGAAAAGAACTACCATATGATCCAGCAATTAATTAAAAACAAATTGTCAAATGGTCATTTTAAGAAAAGAAATTATTTTAGGGTAAAATGATCTAGGCAAATCACATAGCACAGACTTGGTACATAACACAATGCTAGCTATCCTTATTCTATTTTAGGTGTGAGATTTTTGGATAGAATCCACTTCCCAGGAGGTAGGATTCCTGGTTTTATCACTGCAGACTGTGTGTCTGCCTCCATTTCTGATTTCCAGGGCTCCTCTGTAAAATGAAGGGGTTGGACTACAGTCTTTCTCAGCATTAAAGTTTTTTTGACTTGAAAGATTTGCAAAAGTCCTCTCAAATCAATTCTATTAGTTTTCTACTGCTGTGATAATACCAATTATCACAAACTACATGGCTTAAAACAGCATATACTTACTAGCTCAGTTTCACTGAGTCCTCTACACACATCTCACCGGGCCACAGTCAGGGTCTAGCCAGGCTGAGTTTTCACCCACAGGCTTAACAACTTGGGAAAGGACTTAGTCCCAACCTCCTTCAAGTTGGTGGCACAATTCATTTCCCTGTGGTTGCATGACTGAGGCCCCAGCTCTTTAAAGGCCATCAACTGGAGGCCACCATCAGATCCCAGAGGCTACCTGCAGTTTCCTGCCACGTGGTCCTCATCATAAGGGGTTCATTTCACCATGGAGAGGTTACACCCATCCTACAGAGCTCAGGAGACAAGCTGACACTGAAGACCTGGGACTCTGCTGTAGTGCTTGCACCTGGACAGACCTCTCCTCCAGCAACAGAATACAGAGAAACTAAAGGGGCCAAAAGTAACCATACCTCTGTCCACTCGGGCAAATTATGTACAACAAGATATAGAAAGGGCACCAACCAACCCCCACTTCTGAGACGCAAGAAGCAAAAGCAGGGTCCTACACGTGCCTGCACACAGCATCAGCAAGGGGCGGGCCACCTAAGCCACGCCTCTGGCCCCACCTGCTGACCTGCTCCACCCTCTTACCCTGTTTAAGGGACCAGCCTGCCCTCTGCCAGGGCCAGCAGGGGTACCTGTTACTAGTTCTGCCTATCTTGGGCTACAGCATAAGGCTTTCCTGAGTTTCTCATCTGGCTTCTTGCACATGCTGAGTCGCTTCAGTTGTGTCTGACACTTTGTAACCCAATGGGCTGGAGCCCAGCAGGCTCCTCTGTCCATGGAATTCTCCAGGCAAGGGAGTGGGTAGCCATTCCCTTCTCCAGGGAATCTTCCTGACCCAGGGATTGAACCTGGGTCTCCTGCATTGCAGGTGGATCCCGCCTGAGCCACCCGGGAAGCCCCGGCCTCTTAATAATTTCTATAGAGGAAAGAGTGCAAGGACCTGGGTCAGTACCATTCACACCCACTCTGGGGTGTTCGCACTCACCACGGAGAGCTCACACATGGAGAGCTGTTTATTTCAAGGCCAGAATCTCTCTCTCCTCTAGATTATGTTAGCAACAGGGTTCTCTCTCTCTCACACGCACATGTAAAATCTTTATATACATATTTTATATATAAAATTCCTGTGAAGTTTTATATATGTATATAAAATATATTATTTACATTTATATAAATTATATGTGTATATATAAAATCATAGGGGTAACTCTCTTCACCTTTGCCATTTAATATAACCTAATTAAGGGAGAGACGTTCCATCACCTTTGCCAATTTCTACTGGCTTGGAGGAAGTCACAGGGTCCCTGCCCCTGCAGGGGATGGAATTCTACAGGGCATCAACACCAGGGCGGAAGTCATGGGAACCATCTTAGGATTTCTCCAGCCAGGACATCTCTACGTGGCAATTATTCAAACAATCCTCTTACTTTTCTTTTTTTCCCCATGCCGCACAGCATGCGAGATCCTAGTTCCCCAACCAGGAATTGAACCCACGTCCCCTGCAGTGAAAGTGCAGAGTCTTAACCACTGGACCACCAGGGAAGTCCCAATCCTCTATCTTCCCACTGATAAAATTATTTAGACAGTGGAGGAGAGGGGAAGAAAGTGGATTTAACAGGAAGGCAGAATATCATTTAGACAAAATAGTTTTGCAACCAAGATGACAGAGCTTCACTGCTAGTGTTTTTATTTTATGATTCAGAGCCTACTCTATACGCTAATTTAAAATCGTTCCTTCAAGCCATAGAACACTGAAAAATACATATTTAAAGAGGATGTGAAACTGAATCACCTCTAGACAATTATTTTGAAAAATTAATTCCTGCCTGATTATATAAAAAAAAATCTAGTCCATCATTTGGATTCTATTTTCCCATAATTTTTTGTACAGTTATATTAAAAATCGAGGCTCTAGGTATCTCTGGCATGCTTAGAGGGCAAAGTTAAGATTGAAGGATCAAATAAAACGAGTCCCCTTTGAAATGTGCATTTAGGCAGGGATCATTTGCATGAAATGGTGTGAAGCAAGGGGGATAGAAATTAACTTGATATTCATTATAAAAAATAGGTCAACATCAGCCACAAAGCAGACTCAGATAAATGAATGGACAAGTGAATGAGGAAGGAAGAAGAATGGGTCTTCACATGGAGAGGTGTGTGTAGGATTGAGTATAAATTCTACTGTGATTATCACGGTCTCGCTTATCAGGTGCTGAATTTGCAGTGCTGGATTATAAACTTGCATCCCAACTGTACAAGAGGGCATCATTGTATGCCAAGACAACTTTGGCCTCTCTTACAGAGACAAACAAATCTGCAAATGCTTTTATAAGCTGGCCTCTCTTGTAGGGGAAAAAAGTTTGGCTGTTCTTCTTGGTCTCCCAGCAAATGGATGATTTGCCACAACAGTTAAAACAAATGTTTCTGTTAGGGAACTGCTTCCCAGGCGAATAAACATCTTTTGCAAAAGAAAACATTAAGGCCATGAGGACAGGGCAACATAAAGTCCTTTCCAATCAATGCTGCCCGTGAAGTTGAATTGTAGTTACATGTGACCGTGTTCTAAAACAGGGTGGGTTTTGTTTGTCCAGTGTTATCAAAAATTGTTTTTAAAAATTGGATGGCATCGTGAATGATACGAAAAACTTCTCTAACATCTGGATTTCTGTTTCTCCCAAAATAATTGGAACATCTGTCAATAATCGGCTTCTATTCCTGCCTAAATGGCGGCAGCTGATGGAGCTAACTCGTGGTTTTTCCTCTCCCATTCTCCACGGTTTCCACCACTCCCTATGCTGTCACTCCTGGGCTTCTTCATTCATGCATCTTTTCTCCTTGGTCCCTACAATCATTTGAACTTGCAGACCTTAATTCGATGCATATCTAAGCTTTTCAACTTGGCGAGCATCAAGGCTGACCCTCTGATTTTACAAATGGGGAAACTGAGGCAATCACATGTTTAGTTAGAGGCTGAACTAGATGATGGTCTTCTGACTGCTCAGAAATTCCTCTTTCTGTGATAGCCTTGTTCCATTTCTCCATATTCATCAGCAGGAGGTGAAATTCTTGAACTTTCTCTCCAATGAGGTAACTAAAATGTATTACTGAATTTTCTCCTTTTAATTTGGAGAAGCCTTGATTGCTTGGCATCTATTTTAGCAGATAATCTGCTCTAAGGCTTTTAACTCCTCTAATTGGAATTCATGATCCAGGGCAGGGTCTCCAATGTGGAGTAGGTCAGATTAACCATTGGAATTGAGGAGAACAACAGGAGAACTATTTTTAAGTATAATTTTTATCTAAAATAATAAGAAAGGCATTCAACTCTACTAATACTGAATACTCCAGGTGGCAGTGATGCCCCCTCAGACTGTAGGTTAAATAGTCTTGGGTCCCTTAGAGATTTGAGAACTGCAGAGGGAAGAACTGGAGTTTTCCAAAGTTGAGAGGCTGGAAGCAACACACTTTCATTCACTCACTTACCTCTGTCATGTGTTGAAGGTAAGTCAATTAACTAACACTGCTTAGACATTAGGGGCTTCCCTTGTGGCTCAGCTGGTATGCAGAGAAACCTGGGTTCGATCTCGGGGTTGGGAAGATCCCCTGGAGAAGGGAAAGGCTACCCACTCCAGTATTGGGGCCTGGAGAATTCCATGGCCTATATATACAGTCCACGGGGTTGCAAACAGTCAGACAGGACTGAGCAACTTTTACTTTCACTTAGAAATTAACAGATGCTACTTAGAAATTATTTGTGCACTCACTCCATTCTTGGACAACTGTTCATTTCACTCTATATATTTTGGAATATCTTTCATGTTGACAGTGGAGTTGATTACAGCAGCCCTTGAAATAGGTTTTTAGGTCTGGGTGGAACTGAGAACTTTTCTCTTTCCCAGTCCCCCACGGTGAATCATCTCGTATTGGTAGGTTCGGACTTTCAGATTCATGCCAGTCTGCCATTAAAGATGGGCACTGTGGTCTCAAGCTGGGAGGACAACCTGATGCACTGTCCTGTTGCAGGCTGGCAGCCTCCTAGGGCCCTTTGGCAATAAGAGCTCAAGAGAGAGCGCCCGGTACATGGATGGCATTTGATAAAGAATCTCACTGAATGGCCTTCTGTAGCGGCTGCCCATGTAGAAGAGGCAGCTGAATGGCACCAATTTGCCCTAATCAACTGCCCTTACCAATCCGTGGGACCCAGGGCAATTGTACAAATTGAGGCCCACTTACCATCTGTCTAAATATCAAATGTTAAATAAAGCTTTATCAAGTCTCCCACTTTGACAAATACGCTGTCACGATGAGCTGGATTGCTAAGGTTCAGATTTAGAATTCTTGAACATCTCCATGTTCTGGCTGGAATTTCACCCAGCCTGTAGCCCACCTCCCTTTTCCTTCTACCTCTAGCTCCTTCTACTGTGAGGAGCTCCATGCACACGCTGGCACATGCCAGCCCACATGTGCCAGCTCTGACCTGACCCCTGTGGTGGGCCTTTTCTGGGGCTACAGCATGTGGGCCTTGCTGATGCAATCTATTCATGGGAGGATGGCCTAGGGAGGAAGCTCCAACAGCCTTGGAAGGAAATTCTAGGGTCCAGAGTGGCTGGTCTGGGAGATGGTGTGTGGATTCTGGGTGGGCACATCCCCTTCGCCTTACTGACTCCCCCCCCATGGACAGGACACAGAGGAGGACAGGATGGGGGCTCTGTGGCCACCAACCTTTCCCCAAAGGCAATGGCCACGTGGCTGGAGAGATGCCTTGGGGAGAAGATGGCAAGAATCACGCAAGCAGAGGAAGAGGGCAGAGTTCATATTCCTCCTACTCCAGGCTTGGGGTCAGCCACACACTTATTCAGGGCTTCAGGGTGAAGGTGGCACTTAAAAATGGGAGAGAAAAGGATTGCTTTTCAAAAGAAAATTGGACTACAGAGAGAATATTTTGAAAACAATTGCTTGGAAATATTCTTGTTCAGGGATTACTGTTGATATTTTTACTTTGTTCAACATTATGTAAATTACCTATATAAATGCTCGAAATTGTCCACAACCTAAAGACCTGGAAATGGCATTTTCCAATATAATTTAAAATCATCCCATTGTGTATAACAAAGCAAAACAACCGAGGGCTTCTCTGGTGGTCCAGTGGTTGGGAGTCCACCTGCCAGGGCAGGGGTCGCAGGTTTGATCCCTGGTCTGGGAGGATCCCGTGGGCCCACACACAACTACTGAGCCCTTGCTCTAGAACCCTCCAGCTGCAACTACTAAGCCCTTGAGCTGCAACAACCGAGCCTGTGTGCTACATCTACCAAAGCCCTCACGCCTACAGCCCGTGCTCCACAACAAGAGAGCCACCGCAAGGAGAAGCCCACGCACCACAACTTGAGAGTGGCCTCCACTTGCCACAACTAGAGAAAGCCTGCATGCAGCAATGAAGACCAAGCACAGCCATAAATAGATAAGTAAGTGTTGAATAAATTGTGAAAAAAATCATCTCACCCCAACATGTCAAATAAACTCATGGGTTAAAAGCATAAAACATTCAACACTCTTGAATCCATTTTCAAGTGCAATAGCTTAACCTTAGGGAAGAAGGAGGTAACCAGATTTCAAACAAAAGTTTTGTACAACTGGTATATGGGGTGGAAAGACTGGAAAGCATTTTAGAAAACAACTACAGCAAGTGAAACCCTTCTTCAATTGGAAGACGTATCCTTATGAAGTTACTTTTCCATTTATGACAGCCATTAAAATCAATAATTGATTAGAAAAATCTACCATATAATTATAAGCCAGGAATTTAAAAACAATGAAGGCTATTGAGTCACATTGTTTTCAATATTCCAACAGTAATAATGGTTTAATGAGAGTAAAAAGATTTTTTAATGTCATTGAAAATATTCTTTATTTATCACTTCTTCTTAAACTTTTTCTTGCATCTACTTCACCATCCAGAGAATATGCTAATAGAGTAGAATATGTATATGATTTGTGAGTAAATATATCAATATTGGGGGAGATGTTTCAAAATGTTTCGCCTAATCAGAAGTTTGGAAAATACTGGTTTAGGGTAGAATGTGATCCAGGATGAAACCACAAGTGGCCCCTTTGCCTTCGATACTTTGGCGGGTCTCTCTGAGAATGGATGCTTTCTTCTTACTCCTCGTAGACCTCTGCAAATAAATTATACCATCTGCTTTTGGGGGAGGCAGGGCCGAGATTGTTTGTTAATGTATTGCATCCAGCGCTCGGGAGCTTCTGGTTTCTATTTCATAATTGGAGTGATACAGGCAGCCAGAGTCACAGTTTGCTTTTGGTTAAACTCTTGGTTTTTAGGACTGATCTGTGGAATCCTGTTTACTCAGTCCCAAACAGAGAAGTCACTGCTGAGGGCCAGAGACAGCAAAAGCCACCGAGCAGCGATGGACATGCTGGTGCTCTGTGAGCAAGTGTTTGATAACAGATGTAGAGGCGCTAACAGTCATAGTCACCGTCACTTATAGGATGCTTATCCAGTGCTGCACCATGGGCTTTATGTGCGTTCAATCCACATAACATCTCTCTGATAAGAACTATTACTCACCCTAATTTTCAATTTTGCAATAATTTTGGAATTTGCAGAAAAATTGCAGAAATTGTACAGAGTTTTCCCATACATCCTTCATCTGGCTGCCCCCAGTGTTAGCAGTTTACCTACCGTTGTACAAGTATCAATCTCCAATCCCAGGAAATTCACACTGGAGCAATTCTGTTAACTGCAGACCTTATTCAAATTTCACCAGTTTTTCCCACTCATATCCTTTTTCTGTCCCCAAATCCACTCTAAGAACCCACATAGCATTTAGATGTATTGTCTCTTAGTCTCCTCCAGTCTATGACAATTTTCTCCACCTTCCTTGATTTTTCACGGCCTCTGATTGACGAGTAGCAGTGAGTTATGTCTTTTCATTTGGGTTAGTCTGGTGTTTTCTCGGATTAGGTTGAGTTTATGAATCTTTGGCAAGAACAGTGCAGAAGGGATGCTGCATTCTCAGCATCTTATCAGGGGTTACAATATGTCCCTATCTTATTATTGGTGATGCTAACCTTGATCACTTGGTCAAGGTTGTGCCTGTTGGGTTTCTCTGCTGTAAAGTTCTAAGATTTCCCTTTGGAATTAATAAATATCCTGGAGGTGATACTTTCATGCTCTGTGAGTATCCTGTCTCTCTGTAAACTTTTGCCCACTGATTTTAACATTTGTGGGTGGATCTTGCCTGAAACAATTATTACTATGATGTTTACCTAATGAGATTCACTTTCATTTTATACGTTAAGCAAATGAAGCTCACAGAGCTGAAACCACTTGCCTAAAGCCACAAAACCCATGACCCTCCTCTGCTCAGAAACCTGCCATGATTTATCCTCCTTCCCTGCTTTCTTTCTCTCCCTCTTATATGCTATTTTTAGTGATACTTTATGTGTGTATGCAAATAGGTGTTACTGATGGCCTGTCAACCCTCCTAGCTGGAATCTCTATGAGGCCAGTGAGTTTGTGTATCTGGATTACTGCTGTGTCCCCAGTGTCTACGTTAGTGCTAAGCACATAGTAGACACTCAATAAACAACTGTTGAATGAATGATTAAGCTTTGGAACATGAATGAAGGACTTAGGGCATATTCTGTTTATAGGTAACAAAAAACCACATCTTGAACTGTCTTTGCTCTAAATGGAGGTCAGAGGTTCTCCTAACTGCAAATCTAGGGATAGGGCAGGCTACAGAAGCATGCTTCAGGACTGTGGCCTCATTTCTGTCTGATTTTCTCAGCCCTCTGGGTCTTCTGCGTATGGGTTCATTCCTGGGCTGCTCCCTTAAGAACCTCTAGAACCAGGACTCCCCTGGTGTCCAGTGGCTACAGCTCTGCACTCCCAATGCAGGGGGCCTGGGTTCGATCCCTGGGTGGGGAAGTAGATTTCCCATGCTGCAACTAAGAGTTGGCATGCCCCAGCTGAAGAGTCACATGCTGCAGCTAAGACTGGTCACAGCCTAATAAATTAAATAAATATTAAAAAAAAAAAAAGAATCTATAGACTCCTCTTTTTCCCTTTCCAGCTCCATTTTGCCTACTGAGGTCTTCACTCTCCAGTGGGTCCTCTCGTGGTAGACCCTGACCACTGCAGGTTTCCATCACCCTCACGAGTGCTTCCAAGGGAAAGAGAGGACTTCTGTTTTACAAGATTTCCAATAAAATTCTGGGACTGGGGTTCACAAACTCAGGTTGCACTCAATGCCTACCCTTGAACCAATCACTGTGGACAGAGGGAGCAAGTTCTCTGGTTGGCCAGGTCCAGGCCTATGCTCACTCTCAGTACTGGGGCTCTGTCATCCCCTCCAACAGCTGCATAGATTGAAACTTGGAGAATGGGGTTTCAGAAGGAGACCTGGAGTTTCTAGAAGAAAGGGGAATATATGCTGGCTGGGAAAAAACTTTACCCTTCTGTATGTCAAATATTATATGCCCTCCTTGGTCATACCTCCTGGGATTCTGCTTCTTTAGGTCTGGAGAGGGGTCTAAGCATTTGTATTTTTAGGAAGCATACCAAGAGGATGTTGATTTACAGCCAAGATTGGGAATGACTGGTTTATGGAATTTGCTCTAACCTCCCTGGAATAAGAAGGGGGGCCATTTCACAACTGTGAATCTAAAGTTTCTCAGGTGAAAGGCATTGACAAGGGTTCACATCCATTATTTGGAGACTGTGGTAGGGGACATCTGTTAGTGTGCTCAGCATCCTTTCCTTCTCCCATCCAGGAGCCACCAATTTCACGGCCCTGCCTCTCCTACTTTAGGGCTGACCATGTGACTCAGAAAAGCCAATCAGAGTCATCCATCTCCTGGCTATTGTGATTGGTTCAGGAGTGGGTACCTGACTTAATTGAGGCCAGAGACATCCTTTGGAGATGTCTGGGAAATGTTGCTCCATTGACTTACACAAGTGAGGATCATATGAGCCCAGGACTTGTTTGTCTTAAAGTGGGAAAAGACCTGCCTATAAACAAACCAACCTAAAGGAGAGGAAAGGGACTAGTGATGTGTTGTTAGTGCCCTGGCTTCAGCCATGACTGATGCTGATGCAACCATTGGACTTTCAGTTGCCTGGGCTAACAAATTTCTTTGTTCTATGTAAGTAAGTTAGGGTTGTGTTTCTGTAACTGGAAACCAGAAGAGTTCTGATCAACTCAGTAGAACTACGACCACCTCAACTTTAAGATGAGGTAAAGAGTGGTGTAAGAAATGTCTTTTGAATTTTGAAGAATAAGCCATCACATATATCTCTACAAATATTACATGTCAGTCAACCTGTATATTGAGTACCTTCCAGGTATAAGGTATGGTATTAGGTACAACAGGACAAGTAAGGAACATCTTAAAGATGAATGAGACATGGTCTAGCCCTTGAAGCCTAGAAGATGCTGTACAGCCATTCTTAGACTTTGTGCATAAATAAATATCACCTGGGGCATTTATCCTTATTTCTCTGGGTCTCAGTCTCAGAGGCTAATTTAATAGGCCTGGGGTAGGAACCAATAACCTGCATTTTGTACAAGCCTTCCCCACCTCTCATCCTGCAGGTGATTCAGACCTCATTTTGAAGTTGATTGAGTAGGAGAGACAGAGAAAAGGAGAGAAGATAAATGAGATAAGAAAAAAAAAATTGAAGAAATAATGCTGAAAATGGGCTTCTCTGGTGGCTCAGACAGTAAAATATCCACCTGCAATGTGAGAGACCTGGGTTTGACCCCTGGGTTAGGAAGATCCCCTGGAGGAGGGCATGGCAACCCACTCCAGTATCCTTGCCTGGAAATCCCATGGACAGAGGAGCCTGGTGGGCTGCAGTCCATGGGGTCACAAAGAGTCAGATACGACTGAGCTACTAAGCATGCAATGCTGAAAATGTCAAAATTTGAGGAAAGACATAAACTCACACATTCAGGATGCTCAATGAACACCAAGAAGCATAGAGATGAGAAAGGTAATGCTGAAGTCGACCTGAAGAGCAAGTCATGAAAGCAGCATTAGAAAAACAACATATTACAAACTTGGGCAAAGATTTGATTAATGTTTGACACTCCATGGGAAAGCACAGAGCATAGAAGAGTGAAGCCACATGATTAAAATGATGAAAGAAAGAAAAAAAATTGTCAACCCAGAATTCCATATCCAGTATGAAGGTATTCTACATCCATCAAGAATGAAGGATATTATCAGATGAAAGAAAACTAAAAGAATTTGCTTTGCCAGTGGTTCTACCTGCAAGAAGTGTTAATGGATGTTCTTCAGGCTGAAGGGAAATGCTACCAAATGGAAATCTCATGCCTCAGAAAAGAATGAAGACCATTACAAATGTTAAATAGTTGGATGAATACCAAATTCTGTGGTTTTGCCTTTTCCCTTCTAATTTCTTTATAATACACATCTATGTTTAAACAAATACTATAACACTATCACGGGTTTATAATGTATGTCAACTTAATACAGATAAAAACTATAACATAAAAGATGGGAGAATGTGAATCTATAAAGTTACAGTATTTCTACCTTTTACATGAAGTGACATAAGGCTAATTGTAGGTGGACTGTGAAAAGTTGAGAATATACTTTGTAAAGCAATTTAAAAAACAATGCAAAAAAAGTTAATACAAAAATTAAATTATAAAATCAATTGTTATGGGGCAAATTTTGTTCCCCCCTCCCCTAAATTTGTAATTAATTAATTAATTTTGACTGCAGCTCTTGATTGTGAATCTTGGCATGCTGCTGTCAGCAACCTTGAGTAAAAGAGACTTTATGGTAAGGCTATCAGGAGGTCATGGAATTTTTGGAAAGGCTTCAGGAAGTAATTCCCCTGTGTCTTTAGCTGCTCTGAGCTCAAATTCCAGAGAGGAAGCCCCATGTGGTCCTAGCTTGGGTCACTTCTCTGCCCTCTCTTAGGCCAGGGATGGGGTCCCACCTGACCCACAACAGTGCTGGGGCCCCTAAGCCACATGCAGTGGGGGCAGAGAAGTCGGGGTCCTTGGGCTGGATCTGGAAGGGGAGGTTAGAAACTCACTCACTCACTCATTCATCCAGAAAATGTTTAACTCGTGCTTATGGGGGCTAAGCTCTAGATGGCCACTTGGGCAGGACTCAGGTAGGAAAGATGAGAAGAGGTAGGTTCTGGCCGCCTGGGACCTGCAGTTGTCTGTCCGCTCCCAGAGCAGGCAGTGGGGTCCTGCAGACACCAGATAGACTTGGCTGGCATCTCGGCTCCGCTCCTCTCTGGCGACTTTGGACAAGTCATCTTACCTCTCTGAACCTGTTTTCTCCTTGGTGAAATGGGAATAAAACTCCCTACCTCCAGGGAAGGAAGTGGTGTTCTGGAGCCTGAAGATTATGTAACTTTGGGGGGGTCCTTTTTGAGAATAAGGGCATAAGCAGATCTGACTTTTGCCAATGTTACCATACATGCTGTCATGAGCTTTCCCAGAGGCCTTCTTTTAACATTAATAGCCTCCAGGTAAACCCATTTTGGAGCTTCCCAGGTGGCACTAGTGGTAAAGAACCCACCTGCCATTCAGGAGACACAAGGGAAGCGGGATTCAATTCCTAGGTTCACAAGCTCCCCTGGAGGAGGGCACGGCAACCTACACTAGTATTCTTGACTGGAGAATTCCATGGACAGAGGAGCCTGGTGGGCTACAGTTCACTGGGTCACAGAGTCGGACATGACTGAAGCAGCCTAACTTGCACGGAAACCCACTTTTGCTTTCATGAAGACTTTTTCTCATTTTTTTTTTTATAATGAAATAAGACAGGTAAAGAACTCAGTGTCATGTCCTAACACAGAAGTGCTCATTATTAACAGCAAACAATTAAATAGCCAGCCAATGCTCTAAGCACTTAACAGCGATTAACTTGTTTAATCCTCATGGTGGTTTTATAGGGGAGGTGCAATTGACTACTCCATTTTACAGATAAGAAAATCGAGGCCCCAAGGGTTAAGTGAGCAGTGCCACGTCTCCCAACTTGTGAGTGTTCTGGCAGTCTGGCTCCAGGGTCCCAGCTCTTAACCACTTGGACTTTATGGCTCTTGTTGAAAGGCAGGGGTTTTTTTTATTACCTTTTCTTGAATATCATGAACATGCCCCATTGCAAGAAAGTCTCTCTAAGCAAAATGAGACCTTTATCCTGTAATGTAGGTGAAAGCCCCTTTGGAACGCCAGAAGCCTGTTTTCTGAAGGTTGCACTCCTGGTGAAAGAAAACTTCTCCTCCCCTAGGGAGGTCGTGTGAACATGCTACCCCCAAGAACACATGTTACACACGACCAGCTTGCCAGAGTCCCAATTCCCCGACATTACACAGTCAACTCGGAACTCAATTAACTTCCGCCTCCGCTTTATATTATCCCTAATGGGAAAACCGGGGACAAACCCAGTTGGACTTTCCATGCAATTTAACTACGCGTAGAAACAGACATGCAGACGCCGTCTTAGGAGCGGAGCTTGCCCCATACGGTTGTTTCGAAGGTGGGATTTGTCTTCCCGTGGAGGATGGTCATGGCCCACCTGCAGGGCGATGACTGAGGCTGCTGGAGGGTTAACTCTAACCATTTGCTGGAAGCACCTGCGCTGCTTGCTACAAGAAGCACCTTTTTAAAAGTTGCAGGGCGTGCTATAGCCCTGTACAAGCACCCTCTTCTTTCAGCTGAGGAATGAAATCACTTGAGTGAATCACAGCAGAGAGCATGAGGACCAGAGGGCCATCTTGCCCTGGAAAAGCATCTCCAGGTTGTTATACCCATTGGAAGAACACATGTCACCCACATGGGTTCCGCTGGAAAATGTGATTGCCCAATTGCTTTAATAGGGTTGTTTTCAAGATCTGATCTTGAGAGCAGTGCTTCTCCCCTCTCATCCCCCTCTCTGCAAAGCTGTTAACTCATCAAATGTGACGGCAGTTCAGAATCTTCTGTCTCCTTCTTCAGTCCTGCAGCGGCTTCTCACTGCCTCCAGGATCAAGGCGAAACCCTCAGCATTTCAGCCTCCTTGGGAACCAATCCACTCACCTCCAAATCTGTCCACATAATTAGAGTAGATGTGATCACACTATGCAGGTGGAACAGCACCTGTGTCTGGCCAGATATACATATGGAACCCTAAGCCTGCCGTGTGTGTGCTAAGTTGTTTCAGTCACGTCCGGCTCTGTGACCCCATGGACTGTAGTCCACCAGGCTCCTCTGTCCATGAGATTCTCCAGGCAAGGATACTGGAGTGGGTTGCCATGCCCTCCTCCAGGGGATCTTCCTGACCCAGGGATAGCACCCGCATCTCCTGCAGCTCCTGCTTTGCAGGCGGAGTTTTCACCACTAAGCCACCGGGAAGCCCGGACTTCGATTTGGCAGCATCTATGAGCACATCAAAGATTTGCAGTAATTCCTAAGAATGAAATAAACAACAGCTTCAAGAATTCCTAGGAATTCAGGACCTCCCTGGAGGTCCAGTGGTTAAGACTCCACACTTTCAGTGCAGGGGGAATGGGTTTGATCCCTGGTTGGGGAACTAGCGTGCTACATGCTGGGCGGCATGAGCAGGCAAAGTAGTTTGACTCCCTGCTCCATGTGGCCACAGTCCCCCTTCTCCTCCACTGCAGGGGCTAGAAAGCTGCAAATTACACTTCCCACCCCCCTTGTTAGCTGGCTTCCTGTGGTTCTGGTGGCACCGTGGAGTCAATGGAAGGTGGGAGAGGGAAGAGGCCATTTCCCCAGCTCCTGGTGATGCCTTTGGCAGGTGACAGAGGCGGCAGAGTGACACGCGGCTTCTGACCCTACCCAGCAGCTCATTCCCATGAGCAGCAGACAGAGGCACCACGCCTGTGGACTCTGGTAACCTCACATCCTCCATCTCATTCCTCCAGCCCTTCCGACACCTTCATAATCAATTCCCTGCATTAAATTCCATCGGCGAAATACGAGATTGAATACTTACTGATAAAATGAGCTGGTGTGATCCACACTTTTGAGGTTAGATAACCCAGCCCACGATCCTATTCATGGAGAATAGCCTCCAATGACCTGTGGCCAAGTCCCCGAGGCCAAGTGTTTACCATGTGACTCCCCCCAACCCCACTGCCATCTTTGGCCACTGTTGCCTCTCCCGTTTCAGGCCGAACGGTCAGATTTGTCCTCCGGGGAATTAGAACCTGCGACACTCAAACACTGAGTGGGTCTCTGCTATTACTCAAATTTAAAACAAGTCCTTGGCGGGCACAGTGCAGCGGGCCTCACAGGGGTCGACACTGTCCTCTATGGCATTGCCTGGACGCATATTTTGGTTGTTGCAACTTGGGGGTGCTACTGCCATCTAGAGGGCGGAGGCCAGGGATGTGCTCAACATCCCACAACGGACAGGGCAGCCTCCCCCACAAAAATCCAGCCCCAAAGGTCAGGAGTGAGGATACAGGAGCTGGAGGTTTGGAGATGGCCATGTTTGCTCATATGCCTGCTGGAAAGGAAAAGATAGCAGTGAGTGAAGGAGGAAACAACGCTGACACATCTAGGTGGTAGATATACAGGGCGATTTTATTTTCTGATTGACTGGTTTCTCATGAGCCCTCTTCCATGGAAAGAAACTTACTCTCACCTCTGTTTGGTTAAAATGTTATTTAGTGCAGTGGTCCCCAATCTTTTTGGCACCAGGGACCGGTTTTGTGGAAGAAAATTTTTCCACGGATGAGATGATTTTTAGGATGATTCAAGCACATTCCATTCACTGTGCACTTTATTTCTATTATTACTACATCAACTCCACCCCAGGTCATCAGGCAATAGAGCCCAGAGGTTGAGGACCCTTGGTGGAGTGAGAATGAGTGAACCACAGCTGCATGGAACAACATGGATAAATCTTAGCAATAAAATGTCACATATGAAAAGCCAGTCCCTTTAAATTATCGACAATATAGTATTATTTTTAGAAAGCTCCCCCACAAGCAGTTTTTTCACATGTTGCTTAGGGAAACATACATAATTGATAAAACTGTGAAAGAAAAAATTGAAAGGTAAAGACAAAACTGAGAATGTGGTCGGTCCGCTTGGTCCAGGGTAGAGGGAGGCAGGGTGATGGGAGAAGGGAGCAGAGAGTCGATGGTGTTCATAATATTTTGACAGTTAGGTTGGATGCCGAGGTCACAGGTTTTTTATTTATTCTTGTGTTTTATAACATATTTTATATATAACTTTTTGCATGAATCAAATATTACAGGGGCCAGCAAACTCTGGCCCACCAGCCAAATCTGCTTGTGGTCTGTTTCTGTAAGACCTTCAAGCTGGGTCTGGTTTTTGTGGTTTTGAAATAGTTAAAGAAAATGAAAAGACCATTTCATGACCCTTGAAAATTATATGAAATTCAAATTTCAGTGTCCATAAAGTCTTGTTGGAACATGGCCATGTCCATTTGTTTACAACTGCCTAAGGCTGTTTGCTGAGTACAACAGCAGAATAGAGTATTCATGGTGGAGACCATATAACTTGGAAAATGAAATATTTACACTCTAGCCCTTTATAGAAAAACTTTGCTGACCTCTTAAAGAAAAAAATTTTTAGAAGCTATCTTATAAAAAAAACAGTCTAATCTAGTGATTCAAATGCTTCTTCTAGGTAATGCTCAGCTGTTGAGTTAATCAGGTCTTTTTCTTTTTTTAATATTTTGCTTTCTTTATTACCTAGTTGTATGCTTGAAATGGGGCTTCCCTGTGGCTCAGTGGTAAAGAACCCGCCTGCAGTGAAGGAGACGTGGGTTCCATCCCTGGGTTGGGAAGATTACCTGGAGAAGGAAGTGACAACCCACTCCAATGTTCTTGCCTGGGAAATCCCATACACAGAGGAGCCTGGTGGGCTACAGTTCATGGGGTTGCAAGAGAGCTGGACACGACTTAGTGACTAAACAAGAACAATGTGCTTGTAACAAGAACTACCATCATGGGTGGGCTTCCCTGGTGGCTCAGAGGGTAAAGAATCCGCCTGCAATATGGGAGACCTGGGTTCGAGCCCCGGGTTGGGAAGATCCCCTGGAGAAGGGCCGGGCAACCCACTCCAGTATTCTTGCCTGGAGAATCCACATGGACAGAGGAGCCTGGCAGACTATAGTCCATGGGGTTGCAAAGGGTCAGACATGACTAAGAGACTAAGATCAGCACACATCATGGGTGGAATATACCTTGTTAATTTGTACAATGAACAGTTCTTGTGAATCTCCATATTTCCGTCAGCAATGCACAGCACGCCCCGTTCTGCTCACATCCCATCCTCGCTCCCACCTCTGTCTGCCTCCCCCCAGTTCTATCAATGTTCAATACAAACAAGGAAACACTAGATAAATCTTTATGCTCCCATCAACCATTTTGCTCTTCCAAGTTCCTGAAAACTGATCTTCAAATAGAGGAAGACCTCTACTGTTGAAGTCTGAGGGGCATTAACAAATTTTGTTTTCCTATTACATATATTTAAATTGTGCTATTTTAGTCCCAGGTCCCCTATTTCTGTGTCTGCCCTGCTGAGATGATCTCCAGGTGCTCAGAGGCAGTGTGAATGCAGGTGGTCCAAAGGCAAGATGTCCTTGCATCCACAGCCTGCTGCTGTGACTCTTTGGGTCCCTGGAGGTCCTGGGGCCTCCACAGTGGAAGCTGATGGCTGATGGAACAGGATATCTGTTCTTCCTCAACTCGGCCAGAACCTCACTATTAACTTGTTTTCTCCTTCGCTTTGGAACTCTTTGAGCCAACGCTTTCCCCCTGCGAATGGCCGTGGTGCCTCCCTTTTACCCCCATCTCCCACCGAGAATCAGCACCCATAATTTTATCATGCCCAGGCAGTCCATCTTCCATCCCAGCCTCTACAGTGAGCCATGCTGCCTTCACCACCCTAGGTACCATGATGCATGTGCTAAATTTTGACTTAACTGCCTTCTGAGTCCCAACTTATGAGCCACAGGAAACGCCAGGTCTCACCCTTCCTTATGTCGGGAACCAAGAATAGCAGGGCAAAGCAAAAAGCCAAGTCTGTCCTTGGCCTCACCAACTTGCTACTCCAAGTTCACTTCCAATGAGACATCCCTGGGTGTAGACAAGTCAGCTGGAGGAAGCCAGAGAGAGGATCCATTTTCAATCTTACAAGAAAAATTGAGGCAGGAGCCCCTCTTACCTCAGGCTCCCCCAATCTGTCTGATGTAAGGCCCCTGTCTCCTGGCCCAAAACCATGGTGGGAAATTAAGACACAGATACCTTCTTTTCTCTTATTCTGTCATTCCTTGCCCCCACCTGACAATGATAATTCTGCAGGCTTAGATCCAATGAAGGAGGCTGCATATAGAATGAGAGTTAAAGGACACTATCCAGGTGTACCTTTTTCTGCAAATCATTGCAGGGAAAAGACACCGTATTGCCCCAGAGAAAGAGATGCCCTTATCTTGGCCCCAATATCTTTCCATTCTTATGTTGGACTTGCTGAGGTGGCCTGCATGTTTGGGCTTTGGAATCCATAGAACATCCCTGATTCCTTATAACAAATTCCTTTGGTTTAGAAGAACCCCAGTGAAGGATTTCCCTGGTGGCCCAGTGGTTAAGAATCCCTCTTCCAATGCAGGGGACATGGGTTTGATCCCTGGTCAGAGAACTAAGAAGGCATGGGACAACTAAGCTGACATGTTGCAACTACTGGAAGAAAAAAAAAAAAACAGAAAAGGAGGACCCCATTTCAACTTTAAGTTTCTCTTACTTTCAACAAAGAGCCTACTTAACCCAACTCATGCTCAAAGAATTCTGTAATGCAGTCACGTTTTTTAGTAGACATGTTCTTGATGGGGGGAGGAGAAAAAAGTCTTCCCGAGCACTGATGTTTCACTGCTGATGATGTCCTTAAACACCACCACCCATCACTCAAACACACGAGTTACTCAGACATGTGGTCCCAAATTTAAATCAGTTTTTCCCCTCATCCTCCACTCTTCAAGGGCGTTGAATGATTTTTAAAGTAGACAGTCTGGGAGAAATAATGAAAAAGATTAAAGTATATTTACTCAACGGACTAACGTGCAGACGGATGGAAGACAAACAAAAAGCCTGGCTCAAGGTAACAAGTCATGATGGCAGCTACTGTTTCTGCAGGTGCTGCCACGTCCAGTGAAGAGGCTGAGTTAGCGACACACTTTAGCCCGTTTAATATTGTGGACACGGGACCTAGTCATACTGTTCCCATTACACAGATGAAGAAACTGGGGCAGAGAGCAGTTACATGATTTGTGCAATCAGATTTCTATAACTTGTATTGGAGCAGATCACACTGAAACACAGGTTTGGTACTAAACTCTCAGCCTCAGCTCCTTATCATGCCGCTGCATTGCATACTTAAAAGCATATACAGGAAGTCTGCAAACTGTGGCCCGCGGGCCACCTGTTTTTGCGAAATGTTTTCATTGGAAAGCGGCTACACCCATTCCCTGATGGATTCCTTGTGACTGCTTTTGTGATCCCAGTGGCAGACTCAAGTCATTGCAACAGAGACCATCTGGTCTGCAAAGCCTAAAAGATTTATTAGGCCCTTTACAGAGGAAAGTTTGCTGATCCCTGGGAAGTGAGTGTTAGTCACTCAGTTGTGTCCAACTCTTTGCAACTCCAGGGACTGTAACCCACCAAGCTCCTCGGTCCATGAAATTCTCCAGGTAAGAATATTGGAGTGGGTATTCCCTTTTCGAGGGGATCTTCCCGACCCAGGGATTGAACCCAGGTCTCCTGCACTGCAAGCAGATTCTTTACTGTCTGAGCCTCCAGGAAAGCCCGTACAATATTCTGTCAAGTGTAAAAAAGGAACCCGGGCTTCCTTGAGTCCCTTAGCAACTAAACAACAAAAAAAGGAAACCATGGAACTGTAACTATATTGTTCCCCCCACAAATGCAATACATGGGTGATGGAAGCAAATAGATTAAAGATGTGGGTTTTTTTCTCTCTGAGGGGTGAAGAGGCTTAAATCTGCTCTAATAATAAGTAAAAAATTCATATTAAGAAGTTAATTGGTTGGATTATTTAAATAACTGAAACAAAAATTGGAACATTTGAATTTGAGTGGTATTTGCGAAATACACAGTGGTGTTTTCTTTTCTTGGGCTAACATCAGCCCTCCTGAGAGATGGTCTGGCTCTTGCTAACTTGTCAGGCAAGAGAATTCGGGGCATCTCAAAAGGCAAATCATTGCGAAATGTGGGAAACACTGAGATCAAAGTCTCTTGTCAGCTGGGGAAGTTTGGAAACTTTTATCATTTTAGACATTTTGAGTTTTCCAAGGATAACCTGGGAGCAGGGCTGCAAGTCAGGAAGAGAGACGGGGATGATGAAACTGCTTTAAAAGCATTTTTCAAATACTTTCTTCTTAGCCTGTTTCACTATAGCTCGGGGGAGTGTGTACTCACAGAAGGAGAAGATGCAGGCAAAGTCGTTGGGAACACAGATTTTGCTGCTGATAGGCTGGGTGACTCTGGATGTGACATCTTGTGGTTCTGCTTGGATGAGCAGTCTCTCTCTTGATTGGCCAGGGCTCACCAATGTGTCTGCAGAGCTGGGAGATGGGTTGAGGCCAACAGGGCCCCAAATAGACTCCCTCCTCTGTCTCGCTGGCTGTTGTCTGGGACACCCTGGTCCTCTTCCACAGAGGGTCTCATCCCCCAGGAGGTTTAGACCCACCACCTTACGTGCTAGTCTCAAGGTTCCAAGAAGGTGAAGGCAGAAGCTTCAAGGTCTCTTAAGAACACACTTTGGAACCCCACATCATGCTGGTTAACAAGTCACGAAATCAAGCTGGTTCAAAGGGGTGGAGAGACAGACCTCAGCTCCCCGGCGGCTCACTCGGTAAGGAGTCCACCTGCAGTCAGGAGACCACCTGCAAGGCAGGACTCTGGGATTCGATGCCTGGGTCCAGATTCCCGGAGAAGGAAATGGCAGCCCACTCCAGCATTCTTGCTGGGAAACCCCACGGACAGAGGAGCCTGGCGAGCTACAGTCCATGGGGTCGCAAGAGCCGGACACGACTTAGCAACTAAACCACCACCACCACCAGATGGGAGAAGCAGTCCCATTGTCGAGGGCTGTGCGAGCCGGAAAGGGGGAATCTGTGGCTATTAAACAATTAACCACGAGAGGGATGGGAAGCCAGAAGCAGGCAGAGCCTCGGGGAAAAGACTTCAGAGAAGAGACAGTGAGTGGCCTGTGATTCAGTTACAACACGTCTGGTGTCATTTTGTAACCAGGACTCGTGGTTTGCCCTGGCTTGGGTGCACTGTGTGAGTCTGTTCGGGCGGCTCTAACAAAATACCAGGAACCCTGCAGCTTGTAAACAACAGAAATGTATTTCTCACAGTCCTGGAGGCAGGCAGTTCCAAGATTACGGCGCCAGCAGACGCCATGCCTGGTGAGGACCGGCTTCCTGGTTCACAGCCGGTGCCCTTTTGATGTGACCTCACGTGGCAGAAGTGGCAGGTAGCTTTGTGGGGACTTTTTTATGAAGACACGAATCCCAAGCCATTCTCAAAGGCCCACTAGCTAATACCATCACCGTCAGGGGACTAGGATGTCAACCTAAGACTTTTGGGGGGACAGAGGCACTCAGTCCGTAGCCATGCCTCTCTGCAGCCTCTACGCTCAGGCTGGGGTCCCAGCTGGGTGATATTTTGTGGGTTCTACTTTCTCTGTCTGGGCTGAGAACACTCCCCAATTTCTTGAGATGCTCTAGCTTTTTGGCACTCAAATTTCCTTTTCAATGAAAACTTCTTCCCTCGACAGCCTTCAGTCATTCGGTAAACACTTTTTGGGCTTCGAATAGAGTCTTCCTGATGACAGCTCCCTCTGTTTTACCTCCAGGCCAGCCTTTCCCCTGCATTCTAGACCCAGCCCCCCGCTGTCTCCTCAACATCTGTTGTTGTATGTCTAGTGAGCATTTCAAACTGCATGGCCCGAACAAAACTCCTGGTCTCACCCAGGCCAACGTCATCTCTCACACGGCTTATTGTATGGAATCCTCAGCTAGTCCTCCCTCCAAGACCTAGTATCATTATAATTTCCTGAGTGGTCCTATTGAAACCTAAGACAGAACATCCTGTTTCTCTGCACAGAACCCTTCAATTGCTTCCCATCCTATGCAAAGTGAAGCCAAAGTCCTTACTTGAAAATAGGTGTGGATGTGGTTAGTCTTGTCCAACTCTTTGTGACCCCAAGGACTGTAGCCCGCCAGGCTCCTCTGTCCATGGGATTGGCAAGAATACTGGAGTGAGTTGCCATTTCCTTCTCCAGGGGATCATCTTGACCCAGGGATCAAAGCCGCATCTCCTGCATCGGCAGGTAGATTCTTTTAGCACTGAGGCACCAGGGCAGGAGTAAAGTCCTTCTGTGGAGCACAAACCCGGAATGGTCTTTGCTTCCCAACTCCCATCACCTCTCTGATCCCATCTGATCCCGCTCCCTTGGCTCTAGAGACCCTGAAGCTTCTCCTTGGAAACTGGGGGGGGGGGGGGGGGTGTCACTCTCATCTCAAGATCTTGGCCCTTGCTATTACCTGTGCGTGAATGCTCCTCCCCCTGTAAGATGACCCAATGTAAAAGTTATGCCCAGGGATGAGGGTATTCAAATTTGAAACTAAGATCATTGGTTTGTTGAAAGCAATCACAATGATGATTCCAAAATTCTCATATTTAATCTTGAGTAAAATTAAACCTCCAATCAGAAGCCATTCACTTGTAATAGAAACTTTGAACTATGAATGCAAGTCCTGCAAAATACAAAGCCTTGAACCAGCCATGACAGTTGGTTATCTAAATAAAGGTGAAAACTGTTGTTGTAAGTCAGACCTTGAAGACTTCAAAACGTAAATATAAGCAGGGTGGATGGGAAGAAATCTTTTCTATCAGACTTATGCATGGTCTTGTCCTCATAAAATTCAGTTCAACTGAATGTTTTTTTAATGTAACCTTGAGTGTGAATTGACAAAGCAGCCTCTTAATGTTTAACTCAGTGACAATGATTTCATTGATCTTGGTCTCTTAGGCCTAGGGGAAAATAAAAGGCCTACTTTCCCCCCCCCTCCAAATGTAAATTACAAAGCAAGTAAAAATAAATTATGGCTATAGCAGAAGAAATTAAAATGATCTCGACTTTTCCCACCATGTTCAGTAGCATCTGTAGAGGAAGAGGCAGAAAGAGGAGGGTGATTAGAGGGGGTCCTGACCCGACGGCCACTCCCGCTTCTGTAACTGAATCCAAGATGTTGGGCAAGTTTTCCAGGACCCCAGTGGATATTGCAGTTGATGGACTTGGGTTCAAGTACCTGCTCCTGTGCTTTCCAGGCATGTGACCTTAGGCAGATCATTGCAATTCCTCTGACTTTTTCTCCTCAGCTGTAGAGATAATGTCCTTGCATCAAGGTAGCTGTGAGTTTGAAATGAGATAATGCCCATGAATTGTTTGTTTAGCACACACTGAAGCACAGAATTAATGACAAGGATGTTTCTCCCCCTTGAAGTCATCTTAATTCACCCTGGCCTGTCTTTGATCCTTGAAAACTTCCAAAGCCCAAAGGAGTAATAAGTCCCAGACTGGTTGGATCACAAAGCCAGTGGTGGAGTCAGAATTTGAACTCAACATATGTCTAACTCCATCTAGTGCTCTTTCCAAGTCGATGTGCATTTCTGAAACTTCAACCACTCTGTAGCCACCTTCATCTCACACTTTTCACCAGATATGCACACCACCTGCAACATTACTTTCTTAAAGCATTTATTTCAATCAATTCATTTTATTACTGCAATAAATTTATTTAAATATGAAATGTTACGTCTCAGAATGGAAAACCAGCATCACTATAACACAGACAGTAATTCTAATACTTTATGTATATGTATTTACATGTGCATATTTTTTAATGAAACCAAAACAATGTTGTTCCATCTCAGCTAGATGCTGTGATGCACTGAAGCTCTGAACCTGACGCTGCCTCAATTACGAAGGGAGGCTATGTGTTAGTGTTAAAAGTGGGGCTTCCCAGCGGGGCAGAGCTAAAGATTCCACCTGTCAGTGCAGGAGACAGAGGAGAGGCGGGTTCTGTCCCTGGGTCGGGAAGATCCCCTGAAGGAGGAAATGACAATCCACTCCAGTATTCTTGTTGGGATAATCTCATGGACAGAGGGCTCTTTGCAACCACATGGACTGTAGCCCACCAGGCTCCTCTCTCCATAGGATTATACTTGGACACAACTGAACATGCATGTATGAGCGCATCTGTGTTAGATGCATCCTCACCTTCAAGTGAGACTTTCTCCTGGATGGAATCAGAATAGTTGAAAGATAATTGGACAGGGATTATCAACACTATCACTATGTGATAAAGTGTTACTTAACACACTCACATGCAGTTTGCAACCAAAACATCATTTCCCACACCACCATGGGGAAAGGCCCCACACTTTGCTAAACACTGCCTTACAGTGAGGCACCTCTACAGGAGGCCTTATTGTAGACTAGTTTTCAAAATTTTACAATCATCCACTGATGATTGATAATTACAATCACCCACATACCCACATTCATCACCATGTCTGTATTCCTATTCATATCTCGATCTGTATAGATATATTGATATCTGAATGCAGTCTTGGCTATATCTAGAACAATGCATAACAAAGTGTCTAGAATATACACACATGTATCCTACTCTTGGTTGATTTTATGGTTCTCATTCATTTCAGATACACAGCCTCATGGGAAGCAATGAAAACTGCCACTTTTATCCATTTTTACACACTAATATTTCCTTCCTGTCCCTTTTTTCCCCCTTTCTTATCCTATTTGATTTTTTAAAATGCTAACCAGAACCCGTAATATAAATACTGAAGTTACGCCAAAAAGGCAATGATAGATAAAAGATAAGAAGGCTTCTGGAGGGAGAGGGAGATCTCAGTGCCTCTAAGTGTTCTAATGCTTAAACTGTGCTTCAGGGGCCCTGGGCCCCTCCAGAGCCTTCAGCGAACCCACAAGATCAAAACTTATTTTTGCTTTGATATAATGATAATAAGATGCTATTTGCCTTTTTCCCTCTCATTCTCTCACAAGTGTTGAGTGGAGTTTTCCAGAGATCACATGATATATGATGATGTCATCCCCTGATATTAACATGGACTGGGCTTATTATTGTTCTTTGCACATACATCAATACTTATTTTAAACATTTCCTGGTTTTGATTTCTAATACGGTAAAAATCAATAGACGGAACAGAAGTGTTCTTTGGAGTCCTCTATCATTCTTAAGAGTCTACAGGGTTCATGAGGCCAGCAGCCTTGAGAACTTCTTGCTTTAAAATGATTTGCTGGGCTAATGAATGAAGAAGTGGTACAGCGGGCTGACGGAAAGAAATAAAAGTTTGTGTTGGGGGCTTCCCTGGCGGCCCAGTGGTTAAGAAGCAGCCTTGCAGTGCGAGGGACACCAGTTCGATCCCTCATCCGGGAAGATCCCACATGCTGCGCAGCAACTAAGCTCGTGTGCCACAACTCCCGAGCCCGCGTGCTGCGGCTGCTGAGGCTGGCATACCTACAGCCTGCGCTCTGCGACAAGGGAAACCACCGCAATGAGAAGCCTATGCATGAAAACGAAAAGTAGCTCCCATTATCTGCAACTAGAGAAAGCCCACACGCAACTAGAGAAGACCCACCGTAGCCAAATAAATAAATCTTAAAAAAAATTTTTTTTTAAGTTTGTGTTGACCTGTGGTATTCAGGGCAGTCTCCACGGGATGGATGTAGCACTTTTCCTGGGTATTGAAAGCTGAAATAGTTTTGTTGAGTCACAGCAGGTTGGGCTTCCCAGGCAGCTGGCTCCATGTGTGGGAAGGCAAGATGGCGGGAGAGGGAACAGGATGGATGGGGTGGTGAGGAGACCAGCCTTGTCGATTGGTAGGTGCAGTTCAGAGTTGAGATCCCGGGATCAGTGTTGAAGACCCTTCCACCCTTTGGTGGTCTCTGACGTCGACTCAGAGGCCCCCGTGGTGGCCAGAGAAACCAAACTGTCTGGCTTGCACTCCATGAGAGTTCCCTCCCGCTGTTCCTGGGAGCTGAGACCTCACCCACGGGTCCCCTGTACCACAGAGGGTGGGAGTCTCCAGTCAACCACAGAGCAGGGGAAAACCTAAACTGTTTCTTTTCTTTGGAAGGCCTCTAGGAATCAGAAGAGAGGCTGTCTCCTAGAATTTGCCAAGAGTTAAGTCATTCTTTGCTGATACAAACAATTTCTCGGATTACTCTTTGGGATCCAGGAACAGTCATGAGCTGCCCTGGATTTGAACTCTTCAACTCTGAACTTGAGTTCTCTGGGTTGTCTGCCTGGGGCTAAGGGCACAGTTTTCTGGCTCTGCCAAGGTTTTCAGAGATATGGTTGAGCCACGTCTGGGGTGAGACCTGTGGGAATTTCTCCTCCAGAACTGTTGTGAGGAATAGATTGACTTCAGTCTTTCTCCAGAGTTAGATCAATGGATGCCAGGCCTCCAGAAGCATGTAGCTGGGTGTGTAACAGGTAAAGTAATGCACGGACATGGAGGCGGCAGAAGACAGTGTGTAAAGTCAGAAAAGCATCATTTATGCAGCTTGGAATTGACTGTGCCATGCCCTGTCCTAAGCACCTGGCAAGTTTGGTCGCATTTAATTCTCACTACCGCCTAGCTCCCCTGGGGGCTCAGATGGTAAGGAATACACCTGCAATGTGGGAGACATTTGCCACCACGGGGTCACAAAGAGCCTGGCAGGCTACAGTCCATGGACATGACTGGGCGACTAGGCAGAGCACACCACCTAGCAAGGAACAGTGCGCTGGGGAGGAGGAATAGCTCCGGAGCCGCCTTCCACGCCCGAACCAATCGCTGTGCCGGGAAGAACACGGCTGTGATAGGCCGAGCCTGGGTCACGTGCTCACCCCAGCGCTAGGGACTGTGCTCTGCTGTGCTTCGTCGCTCGGTCATGTCCGACTCTTTGCTATCCCATGGACTGTAGCCCGCCAGGCTCCTCTGTCCACGGGGATTCTCCAAGCAAGAAGACTGGAGTGGGCTGCCATTCCCTTCTCCAGGAGATCTTCCCAACCCAGGGGTTGAACCCAGGTCTCCTGCGTTGCAGGCGGATTTTTTTTTTACCATCTGAGCCGCCAGGCAAGCCCAACACTAGGGATTGGACCTACATAAATCACGTAGACAGAGAGTCAGAGTGGGAAGGGAAAGTCACTCAGTCGTGTCCAACTTTTTGCGACCCCATGGAATTCTCCAGGCTACTGGAGTGGGTAGCCTATCCCTTCTCCAGCAGATCTTCCCGACCCAGGAATCAAACTGGGGTCTCCTGCATTGCACGCGGATTCTTTACCAATTGAACTAAGAGGGAAGCCCAAGAGTGAGAAAGTTTTTCTCAAAGGAAAGTCAGACTGAAAGAGCTGGAGGAAAGGGGATTCGTGCTATATGAAGGCAACATTACCTGATGTTTGCCAGGGGGACTGGAGTGGATCAATGGCTTTCTAGTCTGGGTTTAGGGGAGACTTAAAGGGAATTCCCAAATAGTCAAAACACTTTATTTATGTTAAAACCATATATTCACATAGTTCAAAATTCAAACAATATATTCTTTTCATTCTATACTTTTTCATTTCTGTCCTTCAACTAATCATTCCCGTTTCCCAGAGGCAACTAAGAATTGAAGGTTTCTTATTAGTTGCGTTAGTGTCCTGTTGCCTCTGTAACAAATTGTCACACATTTAGTGACTGAAAACAACATGGATTTATTATTGTTTTAGTTCTGTAGGTTGGAAGTCTGACACAGGTCTTATTGGCTGAAATGGAACTGTTGAATTCTAATGTAAAACAAACAAAAAAGCAGTGTTGCACATTCAAATGTGACTTATACCTAATTTTTAACCTACTGAAAATGTACCACCAATTAATTGTCCTGGATCATTACCATCATCTATTCTCTTTGGGAGATAGAATGCATGACACGTAATGAAAGTAAGTATTGCTTTGTGAAACTTCTGTTTCAGTCTTTCTTGTGGGTGAGTGCATATGTGTGAACTGGGTCATGATATAAAAAGTATTTTTTACTGTGAGTCACAGTAAAAAATGTAGGGAAGTTATTATTATATAGTTTAGTGGTTATATGAGGTTTTTCTGGGGTCAGACTGTCTGGCTCCATCATTTACCAGCCGTGTGACCGTGAATAACTGATTTAATCTATCTGGGCCTCAGTTTCCTTGTCTCTAAAATGGGGGCAATGGTTGTACCTCCACCTTATAGGATTTGTGGGAGAGAATTAGATGAACTGAAGTGTGCTAAGTGCTTGGCACATGATAAACACTTGTTATTATCATCCGTTTTTATTTTTTCATCCATGCCATGTGGCTTGTGGGATCTTAGTTCCCCAACTAGGGACTGAACCCTGGCCTTTGACAGTGAAAGTGAAGAGTCCTAACCACTTGATCACCAGGGAATTCCTATCATCCTTGTTTGTATTATGTTTATCATTCCTTTAAAGGCAGATGGGGGTGAGATTTTCAGGAGAGTATGAGCAGAGGTAAGAGAGAGGTTTTTATACAAATAGGAAACATAACCTCAGCTTTAGGAGGGCAGGCAGCCCAGGGTGGGATGGGTGTGGAAGGTGTCCTCATGTTAATCCAGACCAGGTGAGAGGTCACCCTGCTCTGGGCTCAGTATTTCAGCTCCAAGTAAAGGTTTGGGAGGGTGTCTAAAGCTTGCCTGGTGGCTCAGACGGTAAGAAATCTGCCTGCAATGCAGGAAACATGGGTTCGATCCCTGAGTCGGGAAGATTCCCTGGAGAAGGGAATGGCTACTTACTCCAGTAATTCTTGCCCATAGACTCCCATGGACAGAGGAGCCTTGTGGGCTATAGTCCATGGGGTCACCAAGAGTCAGACATGACTGAGCGACTAACACTTTGATGACATATAAATAGGTTTGTGATCTGAGGGGATCTGATCACAAATCCTGAGCACAAATTGGTTGATCTCATTCATTCATCCAGTCAGTGAGTATTTATGGATTTCCTAGTGGGGCTTCCCTGGTGGCTCAGTGGTAAAGAATCAGCCCGCCATGCAGGAAACACGGGAGACATGTCTTCGATCCCTGCATCAGGGAGCCCCCCCTGGAGGAGGAAATGGCAACCCACTCCAGTGTTCTTGCTGGTCCAATTCCACGGACAGAGGAGCCTGATATGCTATAGTCCAGGGAGTCGCGAAGAGCTGTACGTGGCTGAGCTGCTGAGTGCGCACACGGGGGGGCCAGGTCCCGTTCCAGGGGTGGGGACGCGGGCGAGAACCATCAGGACAGCGCCCTTGCTCCCACGCGGCCCTAGACAGGTGCGTGATTAACAGGTGTGTTGGATGGTGTTAAGGAAACACACAGAGCATTAAGGGCAGGTAAAACGGGGACTCTGATGTATGAGGGGCACGGGGAATTCCCCATAGAGGTGTATGCGGTCAGCTATCTGTGCGATGAGCAGGGAACCTGCACACTCCTGTTAGGAATGGGCTAACACTGTCGGCTCCCGCTAACTGTTGGTTCTGGACTCTAGACTGGACTAGGAGAACACAGAAATGAAAAAGGTTTCTGGTGTCTAGAAGCTGCAGTCTTTGGGGAGAGACAGAGGAGGAGAGGCAATTACCGTATCCTGGGATTAGGGACACAATGGTAGAGGGACTGGAGGCTGTGCAAGCAGACAGAGGGAGGCCTTTGGGTCAAAAAAAATCAACTGCAATTTAATTCATAGGGCACCCCTCAGAGCTACTCGGGTCTCTGAGCTGCAAGGGACAGAAACTTGATCATACTGACGTTTATCATTTCATACGATGGATGACTACAGGGAGTGAGGCTGGGACATGGGAACATAAGGAACCCGAGGCTCACAAACGTGAAATGATTTGTCAAGGTCCCCCACCTGCAAGTGGCAGAATGTGTTTTGGCACCCAAAGCCCTTCCCATCACTCCACACGCCGTTACCATCAGAACACAAAGCCAAACAAAGTTCTTTAGCGCAAGAGAGGGGCAAGAGGAAGAGGAGAACTGGATAAATCCTTTGTGAGCCTTCTGGAAGGAAAATAAAGAAAATAATATGCATCAAGTATGAGGGAGAAATATAATTATAGATGAAGAAGAACGTAAAATTATTTTAAGAAAACGGCTTGGAAACGCCATGGGCAAAAATATGGAAAATCTAGAGGAAATAGTCATTTTTTAAATCAAAATATAAATGACCAAAATTGACTCAAGAAGAGGTCAGAAATGTTAAAAGGCAAACCATAGGAAAAAATGAAGTTGTTAAAAATTTACCAAAATGTTATTCAAAGTGTTTCAGTAGATATTGATGCAAAGGTCCTAAATCATTTATCAAAGCAAAGAACAACTTAATGCCAAGATTTGTCATTCCTGGTACAATTAGGAAAACCCTAGATCGTATTCACTTGTGAATTGAGATACTAAAAATCTGAATACAGTGTCAGCAAATAGAATGCAGTGGCATATTAAAGAGAATAATATATCATGGGAAAATAACATCCTTTTCAGAAGCAGGAATAGCTCATTAGAAGAGCTGACAATATAATTTATTACATCATTACATTAGCAAATTAAGCGAGGAAAACCATTTTTATATTTAAAAAAAAATGCTGGATTGACATTTGATAAAATTCCACAGCTGTTCCTAGGAAAAACTCTTGAGTAAAACCAAGGATAAAAAGAAGCTACATAAATAGAATAAAAATAATTATGACAACCTAACAGTGGATTTATTAAGATACCATGAGACATGAATCAGGCCCAGTAACATGAGGCATATGGCAGGAAGGTCACTGTCTCTACTGTTATTTAAGAGTTTTAGCTAGCTATATAATTAGCTAATGTAATTGTATAAAAATGGAATAAGTAGTGTAAATATACAAAATAAGGAGGCAAAATTGTCTCTTTGAGGGGCCAGATCATATCATTGTAAGTGTAGAAAATTCAAAAGAGGTTATTTTAAAAAATAGTATTCACTTGAGTATTTGGTATTTATAAATGGTAATTTATAACTTGCTCTGATATGTTTTAAAGATGAGTAAATCCATAGCTTTTCTTTTTATTAAGTATGAATTTAGTGAACAAGGAAGGTAAAAAATGATTTCACTCATATCAGTGATCAAAACTATAAAATATGATGAAATATAGCAATAAAAATATAATACAAGACCCATATAGAAAGGACTTTAAGATTTAATTAAAGAATAAGAAACAAAATCCTAAATAAATGGCATCCAAAAAAAGACATTCCATGTCCCTGCATGAGAAGATTTAATTTCACAAAGCTTCAGTCTTTCCCAAATTAATCATTAAGTTGTATAAAATTCCAATCCTTATCTCAACAAGGTCTTTAGGGACATGGATAAGAATCTCCAAGATGTTTTTGAAAATGAGGATCAGGGTGGGGGTGGATTAGACAAGCTGTCCTACCAGATTGTCTTGGGAGGATATTTCCATCTGGATATTTCCATTTCCACCCTTCTCTGCTTTGCTCCATGCCCCTGGAAGTCAATCTCTCGGACTGTGTCTCCAGCGCCTGTGTCCCCTGACAGCTGCTGGGGTTTCTGGAGTGAGAGGCGCTGCAAGAGTTGAGAGGTATGAAAGGATGGAAGGTGGAGGTCAGCATACTTTCCCCCCTCCTTCCGTGCTGGGCTGTGGTGGCTGGGCTGTGTCCTAGTGGAGACCAAATTTCCTCCCAGACAGGCTACTCCAGACAAGTCTACTCTCCCGGTTCCAGGCAACACTTCTCCCGGTGGTGTGCTAAGCATTGAACGATCGACTCTGGGGATGAGGCGCTCTGATTTATAGCATTTGCCAATTTCCTTGGTGTGAAATATTCCCACCGTGGCTGATTTCAAGTTACCCACGTGAAGTCATGCGTAGCCCAAAAGAGACGCTGACAATTGGTTCTTGCTAGCCAGTGCAAGCTAGTTCCAGCATTCCTCTGCCCCCCTTGAGGCCTCGAGTCCGTGGCAGCGTCCTGACACTAGCCCTGTACTGCTTTATCGCCTGTTGGCTTCCACAGACCCTGTCCCTCCCTCGGCGAGTCGTGTATTAGACCCTTCTGAGTCCTCTTGCTTGAGTGCGACCTTTATTTCCTCTTGAGACCCTGGCTGGCATAGTACGAGAAAGCTAGTGAAAGAAAAACGTAAGAATAAAAAAAAGATGTGTACAGAATTGTAGATATTCCAGAAAAGAATCTAAGTATATCTGGAAAAAAATACATTGGTGGCATTTCAATTCAGTAGAAATAGGATGTTTTATTTTACGATGGTATTGCTGTAAGGTTTCAGCAGTACTAATTTAAAATGCGATCTTCTTATAAGGAGGTAGGTTAGACTCTGCCTCATACTATACACAAATCAATTCTAAGTGGATCAAGTATCTAAATGTAAGAAAATAACATAACATTTGGATAATACTTGAGAGAATGTTTATATACACTCAGGAGAGCGTGAGGAGACATTTACAACAAAACTGACAGGCAAAGATATAATATTAACCTACAAAGAGCTCCTAGAAATTGACAAGAAAAAGGTAAAACATTTCAATAGCAAAATGGACAAAGAGTATTTACAGAATGACAAATACACATGAAAATATACAGTATTACGTCTAAACGAACTTTCACTATTATAAACAACACTGCAACAGATTACTCTTGGATACACATATCTGCATATTTTATTCATCCACTCAAGTCACCGTTCATGTTTTTTGTACCTTCTATACACCAGGCTTGGTTTAGCTACTAAGGAAATAGCCTTCATGGACTTGATACTCAGGTTGTGGGGCAACTTGAATGAAACTTGAATATGTAATTAAATACATGTGAAATACAGGTTTTATAAAATAATTTGTTGATATATAGTTGATTTACAATGTTTCAAGTGTACAGCAAAGTGATTCTGATATATATATATATATGTACATCTATACATATAGATGTATATATACATGTATATATCAGATGTATATATAAATACTAGGAAATAATGAGTACTCAGTCATATCTGATTCTTTGTGACCCCATGGACTGTAGCCTGCCAGGCTCCTCTGTCCATGGGATTTTCCAGGCAAGAATACTGGAGTGGGCTGCTATTCCCTTCTCCAGGGGATCATCCTGACCCAGGGATCGAATTCATGATTCTTGCATCTCTTGTATTGGCAGGTGGATTCTTTACCACTAGTGTCACCTGGGAAGCCCCTGTATATGTATATTATATATATATATATATATAAATATGAAAAGTATATATATATTCTTTTCAGATTGTTTTTCAGGTTTTTACAGCACATAAGTTGTTTATATTCTTTTTTTCTCCTTACCTAGACTTTTGACTGTGGGCATTTCCTCATGTTATGTTTTCCTGATTATTTCCTTAGGATAAACTCCTGAGGATGAAATTGCTGATCAAAGGATATGTCCATTTAACATTTTGATAATAAGCATTATACCACTTGGCTTCCCTGGTGGCTCAGATGGTAAAGAATCTGCCTACAGTGCGGGAGTTTAGTTCAGTTCAGTCGCTCAGTTGTGTCCGACTCTTTGCTACCCCATGAACCGCAGCATGCCAGGCCTCCCTGTCCATCACCAACTCCCAGAGTTTACCCAAACTTATGTCCACTGAGTCGGTGATGCCATCCAACCATCTCATTCTCTATCATTCCCTTCTCCTCTTGCCTTCAATCTTTCCCAGCATCAAGGTCTTTTCCAATGAGTCAATTCTTCGCATGAGGTGGCCAAAGTATTAAGAGTTTCAGCTTCAGCATCAGTCCTTCCAATGAATATTCAGGACAGATTTCCTTTAGGACGGACTGGTTGGATCTCCTTGCAGTCCAAGGGACGCTTAAGAGTCTTCTCCAACATCACAGTTCAAAAGCATTAATTCTTTGGCGCTCAGCTTTCCTTATAGTCCAGCTCTCACATCCATACATGACTACTGGAAAAACCACAGCCTTGATTAGACGGACATTTGTTGACAAAGTAATGTCTCTGCTTTTTAATATGCTGTCTAGATTGGTCATAAATTTCCTTCTAAGGAGTAAGCATATTTTAATTTCAATGAGGGAGACCTGGGTTCAATCCCTGGGTCAAGAAGATCCCCTGGTGGAGGGTATAGCAACCCACTCCAATATTCATGCCTGAAGAATCCACGTGGACAGAGGAGCCTGGTGAGCTACAGTGCATAAGGTCTCAAAGAATCAGACACGACTGAGCGACTGAGCACACACATACCACTACACAGTCCCACTCAGCTGTATAAGGAATCCCCATTTCTCTGTCTTTCTTTGCCAGGCTGATAACTTATTTTTTTAAAAAAAGGAAAACCAATCTCATGGTGGTTTTAATTCTCTTTTTGATTGTTAGTAGAAGTCAATAACCCCTTCATTTTTCTAAAAAGAGAAATAAGAAGAATTTAGGAATTCATTTATTTCTCCAGGCAACAAATATCCAGAGTGTTCTTTGTGTTGGAAACCATGATCCTGTGGACGAGGTCGGGAAATTGCGGAGCTAGGAGAGAAACTGGAGACCTGGTACGATCCTTGGTTTGTGGACAAAGAAACTGAAGCACAAGAGTTCAGGGATTTTCCCAAGTCACACGGTGAATTTGTTGAAGATTTGGGTCTAGAACTCTTGTCTCAGCGCTCTTTTTATGACAAAACGCTGCCTCCATAAACAAAACAAAGATCCCTGCAGACTATTTAAGTGGAAAGTATGATTTGAAGAGAGGGGCTTGGCAGGAAGGCTGGAGTGAGGGAACGTGGTTTAATCAAACCTCGGTAGCTGCAGAGACTAAACTTGGGGTGCAAGCTGCAAATGTGACATCCTGTAGTTTGTCCCGAGAGTTTGGAAAGAGAAGTAAACGTCAGGAAATTAGCTCTGTTGGCCGTCTTTGTCATTCTGAACCCCAGTGCCCCGACTCTTTCCCCCTCCCCAAACCCATTTCAGAAATCCGGTCCCATTTTTCTTGCCTCTGACCCTGGTGGCTGAAATTTCTCTCAGTACCATAAAACCCTGGGTTGTAAAATTCATATTGTAACTTTAAGAGCCACATCTGTTTTAATCATTTTTTTTTTCCTGTTTTAAGAACACAACGGGATTTTAATGGCAGCAATAAAATGGAAAAGTTGAAGGAAATTATCACAGATTTGTAAAGCTATAAGGCAGGTTCCTGGGCTCATGTGAGCAGTCAAATTACAAAGAAACAACCCAATTGCTTTTATTGCAGACAGATCTCTGGTTTAAGCATTTCTCAGTTTAATCTATTGATGAGGATTAGCATTTTATTCACTTCGGCACTCATAAGAGCTTTGGTACATATTACCCTGATGGGCCTGAATGCTGAGGATCACGAATCAGAAATGCAAAGAGAGCCAGAGAAATGGACTGAGGGGGAAAATATTGGGTCTGGTAAATCAAACAGACCTGGTTTGAATCATGAATCTGCCATGTTTAACTGGGTATGTGGTTTTAGGCAAAGTCCTACGCTCCCTAAAGCTTGCCTTTCTCATCCACCTATGGGGCTACATGAGAATGTTTTGCAGTGGAATTGTACACGGAAATCACTCAGCATGATGCTAGGCAAATAGCAGGGCCACCACCCGGTTCTCGCTCTGAGTCAGTGACTCGGAGCAGCCACCGGGGTGCCTCATCTAGGTCCTCCTTTCCCCAGAGAATGCTCACTGCGAACACCTGCCAACCTCCAGCCTGAGGCTCTTTCTCTAGCCCCAGAAGCATGCTTGGCCTGCGTTCAGGGCAAGCCAGAGGGCGGAGGAGTTAATGCTCCCAGAAGCAGCTCTCGCCCAAAGAAGCAGCTCTCGCCCAATGACAGATGGGGACTGGAGGGTGAATACCTGTGCTCCCTCTCCTGGCGGGAGGTACCTGTTCGGTGCTGCCCTCCACCCCCCACATCCGGACAGCTCCAGTGAGCTGAAACTCTGGCTGCCTGCAGTGATCACATCCTTGCTTACACACTCTATATTGGCTTCCTTCTCTGTCTTCCGTCTTAGTCTGAAAGTTCCACAGGCTGGGTGGCTTAAAAACAATAGAAATTGATTTCTGGACTTTTCCAGTGGTGCAGTGGTGAAGAATCCATCTGCCAATGCAGGGGACATGGGTTTGATCCCTGGTCCGGGAAGATTCCGTATGCTGCACAGCAACTGAACCCATGTCCCACAACTTCTGAGCCTGCACTCTAGAGGTCCTGAACTACAACAAGAGAAGTTACTTCGACGAGAAGCCTGTGCACTGCAATGAGGAGTGGCTCTCCTCCCCACAAGTTGCTGCAACGAGAGGAAGCCACCGCGCAGCAACAAAGACCCAGTGCAAGCAGAAAAAGAAGGAAAAACAATCTTTTAAATTGATTTCTCACAGTCCTGGAGGCTGGAAGCCTGGGATCAGGGGATCAGCCTGCTCAGGTTCTGGTAAGAACTCTCTTCTGAGTGGCATACTGCCAACTTCTTGTTGGATCCTCCCGTGTCAGAGACAGCAAGCAGGAGAGCTTTCTGGGTCCCCTTTTATGTATTTATTTTTTTGGTCAGTAATTTTAATTTTCCTCTTTTTTTAAATTATGAAAGTATGATAACACATTTGCAGGACACTTAAAAAATACAGAACAAAGTTACATACAGCTCCACTATATACTACAATTATTTTTTAGCAGATAAATAAGATATTTAGTTGGAGTTTCAATATCCAACTCTCGCAAATTAATAGGATGCATACATAGAGAAGTAGAAGGATATAGGAGACCAGAAGAACACTATGAACCAATTCAACATAATTAAGATTTATACCATGTTCACACAGAAGTAGCATGCAAATTCTATTCAAGTTCTCTGGGTCCCCTTTTTTAAGGGAGTGGCGGCTGCACTGGCGCAGGAGGGCCGAGAGGAGCTACTCCACGTTCAAGGTCAGGAGGGGCAGCCGTGAGAAGATACCCCTCGTCCAAGGTAAGGAGCAGCTGCTGCGCTTTGCAGGAGCAGCCGTGAAGAGATGCCCCACGTTCAAGGTAAGATAAACCCAAGTAAGACGGTAGGTGTTGCGAGAGAGCATCAGAGGGCAGACAGACTGAAACCACAACCACAGAAAACTAGCCAATCTGATCACAGGACCACAGCCTTGTCTGACTCAATGAAACTAAGCCATGCCATGTGGGGCCACCCAGGACGGATGGGTCATGGTGGAGAGGGCTGACAGAATGTGGTCCACTGGAGAAGGGAATGGCAAACCACTTCAGTATTCTTGCCTTGAGAACCCCATGAACAGTATGAGAAGGCAAAATGATAGGATACTGAAAGATGAACTCCCCAGGTCGGTAGGTGCCCAATATGCTTCTGGAGATCAGTGGAGAAATACCTCCAGAAAGAATGAAGGGATGGAGCCAAAGCAAAAATAATACCCAGTTGTGGATGGGACTGGTGATAGAAGCAAGGTCTGATGCTGTAAAGAGCAATATTGCAATAAGAACTTGGAATGTTAGGTCCATGAATCAAGGCAAATTGGAAGTGGTCAAACAGGAGATGGCAAGAGTGAATGTTGACATTCTAGGAATCAGCGAAATAAAATGGACTGGAATGGGTGAATTTAACTCAGATGACCCTTATATCTACTACTACTCTGGGCAGGAATCCCTTAAAAGAAATGGAGTAGCCATAATAGTCAACAAAAGAGTCTGAAATACAGTACTTGGATGCAATCTCAAAAATGACAGAATGATCTCTGTTCGTTTCCAAGGCAAACCATTCAATATCACGGTAATCCAAGTCTATGCCCCAACCAGTAACACTGAAGAAGCTGAAGTTGAACGGTTCTATGAAGACCTACAAGATCATTTAGAACTAACACCCAAAAAAGATATCCTTTTCATTATAGGGGACTGGAATGCAAAAGTAGGAAGTCAAGAAACACCTGGAGTAACAGGCAAATTTGGCCCTGGAGTACAGAATGAAGCAGGGCAAAGGCTAATAGAGTTTTGCCAGGAGAACGCACTGGTCATAGCAAACACCCTCTTCCAACAACACAAGAGAAGACTCTACACATGGACATCACCAGATGGTCGACACCAAAATCAGATTGATTATATTCTTTGCAGCCAAAGATGGAGAAGCTCTATACAGTCAGCAAAAACAAGACCAGGAGCTGACTGTGGCTCAGAACATGAACTCCTTAGTGCCAAATTCAGACTTAAGCTGACGAAAGTAGGGATAACCACTAGACCATTCAGGTATGACCTAAATCAAATCCCTTATGACTATACAGTGGAAGTGAGAAATAGATTTTAAGGGACTAGATCTGATAGACAGATAGCCTGATGAACTATGGACGGAGGTTCGTGACATTGTATAGGAGACAGGGATCAAGACCATCCCCATGGAAAAGAAATGCAGGAAGGCAAAATGGTTGTCTGAGGAGGCCTTACAAATAGCTGTGAAATGAAGAGAAGTGAAAAGCAAAGGAAAAAAGGAAAGATATTCCCATTTGAATGCAGAGTTCCAAAGAATAGCCAGGAGAGATAAGAAAGCCTTCCTCAGTGATCAATGCAAAGAAATAGAGGAAAACAACAGAATGGGAAAGACTAGAGATCTCTTCAAGAAAATTAGAGATACCAAGGGAACATTTCATTTAAAAATGGGCTCAATAAAGGACAGAAATGGTATGGACCTAACAGAAGCAGAAGATATTAAGAAGAGGTGGCAAGAATACACAGAAGAACTGTACAAAAAAGATCTTCATGACCCAGATAATCACGATGGTGTGATCACTCACCTACAGCCAGACATCCTGGAATGTGAAGTCAAGTGGGCCTTAGAAAGCATCACTACGAACAAAGCTAGTGGATGTGATGGAATTCCAGTTGAGCTATTTCAAATCCTGAAAGATGATGCTGTGAAAGTGCTGCACTCAATATGCCAGCAAATTTGGAAAACTCAGCAGTGGCCATAGGACTGGAAAAGGTCAGTTTTCATTCCAATCCCTAAAAAAGGCAATCCCAAAGAATGCTCAAACTACTGCACAATTGCACTCATCTCACACGCTAGTAAGGTAATGCTAAAAATTCTCCAAGCCAGGCTTCAGCAATACGTGAACCAAGAACTTCCAGATGTTCAAGCTGGCTTTAGAAAAGGCAGAGGAACCAGAGATCAATTTGCCAATATCCACTGGATTATCGAAAAAGCAAGAGAGTTCCAGAAAAACATCTATTTCTGCTTTATTGACTATGCCAAAGTCTTCGACTATATGGATCACAATAAACTGTGGAAAATTCTGAAGGAGATGGGAATGCCAGACCACCTGACCTGCCTCTTGAGAAACTTATATGTAGGTCAGGAAACAACAGTTAGAACTGGACATGGAACAACAGACTGTTTCCAAATAGGAAAAGGAGTACGTCAAGGCTGTATATTGTCACCCTGCTTATTTAACTTTTATGCAGAGTACATCATGAGAAACGCTGGGCTGGAAGAAGCACAAGCTGGAATCAAGATTGCCGGGAGAAATATCAATAACCTCAGATATGCAGATGACACCACCCTTATGGCAGAAAGTGAAGAGGAACTAAAAAACCTCTTGATGAAAGTGAAAGAGGAGAGTGAAAAAGTTGGCTTAAAGCTTAACATTCAGAAAACTAAGATCATGGCATCTGGTCCCATCACCTCATGGGAAATAGATGGGGAGACAGTGGAAACAGTGGCAGACTTTATTTTTTTGGGCTCCAAAATCACTGCAGATGGTGACTGCAGCCAAGAAATTAAAAGACGCTTACCCTTGGAAGGAAAGTTATGACCAACCTAGATAGCATATTAAAAAGCAGAGACATTACTTTGCCAACAAAGGTCCGTCTGGTCAAGGCTATGGTTTTTCCACTGGTCATGTGTGGATGTGAGAGTTGGACTGTGAAGAAAGCTGAGTGCCGAAAAATTGATGCTTTTGAACTGTGGTGTTGGAGGACTCTTAAGAGTCGCTTGGACTGCAAGGAGATCCTACCAGTCCATCCTGAAGGAGGTAAGTCCTGGGTGTTCATTGGAAGGACTGATGCTGAAGCTGAAACTCCAATACTTTGGCCACCTCATGTGAAGAGGTGACTCACTGGAAAAGACCCTGATGCTGGGAGGGATTGGGGGCAGGAGGAGAAGGGGACGACAGAAGATGAGATGGCTGGATGGCATCACCGAGTCGATGGGCATGAGTTTGAGTAAACTCTGGGAGTTGGTGATGGACAGGGAGGCCTGGCATGCTGCAATTCATGGGGTTGCAAAGAGTCAGACACGGCTGAGCGACTGAACTGAACTGAACTGAATCCCATTCATGAGGGCTCCAGCCTCATGATCTAATCACCTCCCAAATGTTCCACCTCCAGATATCATCACATTGGGTGTTAGATTTCAGCATATTAATTTGGGTGGGGGTTGCAAACATTCAGTCCATAACATTGTATGGAAAGAAGGGAGGAGAAGAAGTAGGGGAAAGACACGGAAATGGGTCCCTGCAGGCTCTAATAACTTCTAACTGCTGGTATGGACATCTGTGCCTGGGAGCTTCTTTCCCTGAAACCAGAAATCTTTGCTGCCAACGGGAAGAAGTGCCAGGATCTAACACTGCAACAACTCTCAAGCAGTGACTTAGGAATTAGTGTAAAAACAGTCTAGCTCCCTCACCTTGGGCAGAATAACTGCAGGGCATGTAATCTGCACCATTTCCCAGGGTTTTTCTGAGGAATGGAACTGTGGTCACCCATGCGGCCGCTGGTTTGACAAGGGATGCAGTATTGGCTACTTGCGCCCCGTCTCCTTCCCTGCTTCCCTTTGACTAACGCTTCTCAAATAAACTACATGCCTCTGACGCTTCTGGGGAAACTCGGATGTCAGGTGTCTCTGATATCTGAGTGATGAGAAGCCAGTTTTGAAAAAGATTGGCAGAGAGTGGAATAAAAGTGGTAGCTGAATCTCTCTCTTTCCTTCCTCTTTCCTCTCCCTCCCTCCCTCCTCTCATCCCTTCCTTCTTTTCTCTCTCTTTTTTTCTTCTGTTGAGTGCTGCCGTTTTCCTGAGATGTGGAAAACTAAGGGAGAAAAAGCAGGAATAGAAGATCACAGTGTAGCAGACTCTGGGGCCAGACCCGTGGATTCATTTTGCAGCTTTGCCACTTACCATCTTCAGAAACTCAGGCAAGTGACTAAGCCCCACTATGCCTCAGTTTCTTCATCTGTAGAATGGAACTAGACAGTACAGAAAAGTATTTGATTCTGATGAGGACTAAATGAGTTAATGTGTATAAAGCACTTGGAACAGTCGTGGTTGCGGTAAATACTCTGTCATCATCATCACCATCATCATTATTACTATTACAGCTACTACTGTTACTGCTTCGGACATTAAGATTGAGATGCCCGCTGACATCCAATGACATCTGGCCCAAGTGCTCCAAACTCTCCCAGGACAAAGTGGTGAGATAATAACAGATACGAAAATGTCTTAGAAACTCTTTGTTTACCCCTGCTGTCTGCCCCTCTGTGCTCCAGAGACCGTGACTGACTTCCCCCGGTCCCAGGGCTTGACTCGGGGCCGCTCAGAGCAGAGAGGCCCAGGGTGTCCGTAGAGGGAGTAAGGAAGGGAAGCCCCTCTTGCTGGCCACAGGTGAGGGAACATTCATGAGATTATTTCAGCGAGGGTCCCAGATCGAGTCAGTTCTGGAGCTGCATTCATTGCCCTCAAGGCAGCTGCAGGTTTTTTAGAGTTTGTCTGCCCCAGAGTTGAAAGGCCTTCCTGAGAGCGCAGTGCTGCGCGGGGCCTTTGCAGATCCATGATCAGGCCGCTCTCAGAGCCTGCCGTAACCTGAGCCCACCCAGGCTCTGGTAGGGCTGTCTGGGTCTTCCTCAGCAGTCAGTGAGGACAGAAAGCCAGCCCAGGTAGGCAAGCCAGCTCCAGGGTCTTCTCAGACAAGGGCCTAATGTGGAGACAATGACCGTCTGCTGGAAGCAGCTTAATGCCCAAAGATGCTTGAAAAACGAAGTCCCTTGTTGGTGGGATGCCAATTGTTAAAACCCTTTGGGATGACAAATTTACAACATTCAGAAACTTCTTAAGTCATGTTGGAGCCTGATGCAAGAGGAAAAATGTGCATCCCTGATAAACACGTTTTTATGTAATTTTTTTCATGGTTAATTTCTTTCTAGAAGTAGATTTTGAAAATACTAGTGATGAGTTTACTTCCATTAAAGACAGGAAAGTAAAACTGACACAAATTCTGTGAGATATAAATAAAATATTTAAACATAAAATAATGCTGTTTAATATGCCTATTTTTCAATTTTACAAAAATTTTTTCCAACTACTTAAGTATTCTGGAAAAAAAGCAATGCCACTCCTGGGCATATATCTGGAAAAAACTCTAATTAGAAAAGACACATGCACCCCTATATTCATAACAGCACTATTCACAATAGCCAAGACATTAAATCAACTTAAATGTCCATCAACAGATGAATGGATAAAGAAGATATGGTACATATATACAATGGAATACTACTTGGCCATAAAAAGAATGAAATAATGCCATTTCCAGCAATACATATGGACCAAGAGATAGACTAAATCAGAAAGATAAATACCATCAGTTCAGTTCAGTCGCTCAGTCGTGTCCAACTCTTTGCAACCACATGGACTGCAGCATGCCAGGCCTCCCTGTCCATCACCAACTCCCAGAGTTTACTCAAACTCATGTCCATTGTGTCGATGATGCCATTCAACCATCTCATCCTTTGTCGCCCCCTTCTCCTCCCGCCTTCAATCTTTCCCAGCATCAGGATCTTTTCCAATAAGTCAGCTCTTCCCACCAGGGGGCCAAAGTATTGGAGATTCAGCTTCAGCATCAGTCCTTACAATGAATATTCAGGACTGATTTCCTTTAGGATTGACTGGTTTGATCTCCTTGCTATCCAAGGGACTCTCAAGAGTCTTCTCCAACAACACAGTTCAATGATATGACTTATATGTGGAATCTAAAATATGACAAGAATGAACTTATCGATGAAACAGAAATGGATTCATAGATAATAGACTTGAGGTGGCTAAGTAGAGAGAAGGGTACGGGCAGGATGGATTTGAAGTTTGGGATTAGCAGATGCAAACTATTTTATATAGAATGGATAAATAACAAGGTCTTCCTGTATAGCACCGGGAACTATATTTGATATCCTGGGATAAACCATAATGGAAACAAATATGAAAAAGAATGTATATGTATAACTGAATTACACTGTTGTACAGTATAAATTAACATAGCATTGTACATCAGCTATACATCAATAAAATAAATTTTTAAAATATTCTGGAAAAAATTACCATTAAAGAATATACAAAGTTCTGTATATACAGGCATGCATTTTCTTTGGCCACAGGCTTCAGTGTAGTTCAGTAGCACTGTCAGATGCCATCTGTAAAATGGTGATATTTTGTTCATCGTGACCTGTTTTTAGCATTCATTTTTTAAGAATTGTTGCATTAACATATGATGTATCTTGGTTACAGTTCTTTTTGGTGTCCTCTTAAATTTTGTGCCTGAGTGGAGTGGCTTGATTGCCTCTCCCTAGTCCCAGCCTGGGAGAGCCTAACTCTGCAAAACCACCTTTAGGACCCGAAACTACAGAAAATCTCACTGCAGGGCACAAAGATGTGCATTCAGTGGTGTTTGCTGTAACACTGGGGAACCAACCCCAAAGTCCCTTCTAGTGAAGTGAGAGTCGCTCAGTCATGTTTGACTCTTTGCAACCCCATGCACTGTACAGCCGATGGAATTCTCCAGGCCAGAATACTGGAGAGGGTAGGTAGCCTTTCCCTTCTCCAGGGGATCTTCCCAAGCCAGGGATCGAACCCAGGTCTCCCGCATTGCAGGCAGATTCTTTACCAGCTGAGCCACAAAGAGAACCACTTAAATCCATGAGGGCCCACCATAGGATGACATATTGTATAGTTGTTAAAAGAATTTGATTGCTTTGACTTTTGTGGAACAGAAAAATATTAAGAAAAAACTTACAAAACAGTATCTACAATAAAGCTGATATTTCTATTTGCATCGTTTGAAATGTTTTGTGTGCATTAGCTCAATTAATCTCACAGCCTTCCTGCAATGCTTTAGATGAGGAACTGGGGCCCAGGAAAGTTGAGTAATTTTCCTAGGGACACACAGCAGAGAAACAACAGAGTCAGTTTTTTTGAAAGCAGTATGGCCCCAGAGTTCCAGATTTCAATCACTAAATTAAACTGCTTCTCATTTGATTTGGGAGTCTGTGTGCATATATAAGGGGCTTCCCAGGTGGTGCTGGTGATAAACAATCTGCCTGCCAAAGGAGGAGACTCAGGTCGGGAAGATCCCCGAGAGAAGGGAATGGCAATCCACTCCAGTATTCTTGCCTGGAAAATTCCATGGACAGAGGAGCCTGGCAGGCTACAAGTCCATGGGGTTGCAAAGAGTCGGACACAGCCGAGCACACGGAGCAAAATGTATCTTATACATATAATGTACACATAATGTAAAAAAATTTCATGGAGCCAAACACTAAACCATTACTAATGGATATTTCAGGTAGAGGTGAAAGGATAAGATACTTTAACTTGGAATCTTATACAGCTTGATAAAGTGTGAATTCCTAACAATGAGTATGTGTTATTTTTATAAGAAATGAAAAATACGAAGTACTTTACTGTGTCTTTGTCTTATGCTGGTCACTTTCAACCCACTGTCTCATTTAACTCTTGCAACAGTCTACTATTATTCCATTCTACAGAAGAGAAAACTGATGTTGGAAAAGGTGATCTCAGCAGTTTTGCAGAGCTCCAAAGCAATGAAGCTAGCCAGAATCCAATCTTGGATCCACTACACTGAACATACTGCTTCGAGACCTGCGTCCCTTCTGTAGCATGTTTTTTTTTCTTCACGGCTGCATGTTAGGGCTTTTCAGAAACCACATTTTTTAGTCTATCCCCTATTGTTGAGTACTTAGGTTACCAAAAGGGACTCACTCACTTTTGCAGCGAGGGGGGCTGGGGAGGCCACTGGGCCAGGAGCGCAGGGCATGGCATGGTGAAGGGACGGGCGGGGGCTTGTCTTGGTCCCACAGCCCAGTGCGATTTTCTCAGTGGCTCCTTCCCCAGATTCCAGACTTTGAAAGGAATCACCAGGCGGGGAGGGAGAGAAGGACCCCACCCCCTCTACCCCTCCCATCCCCCCCGCTTTCGTCCCGCCTCCGGGTCCCTAGAGGGTCCTCGGTGCCTGCTGCCGCGGGCGGCACCATCTGCGCCGCGCAGGTGTGCCCGGCCCCCTGTCCAACCTGGGGGCAGCGAACACTGGGCCGATTGTGGCCCCCGCGAGCCCGGCGGGCAGCTGCGCCCGGGCTGCCATCTGTGTGCGCCGGGCCGCCGGGGGCGGCCGGGGGCGGCGCGCAGAGGGGCCGCCGGGACGCGCCCTCGCCGGGCCCCATTCAGGCGCTGCCAAGGCCTAATTGATGAGAAATGGCCCCGAGCAGGTGCGAACCTGTCTCCGGAGGCGGCAGGGTGGAGGGCGGGGGCCCGGGGAGGGGCGGCTGCTTAGTGGGAGCGCAGCTGTCGAGGGTCATTACTGCAGCCGTCTCTTAGGGGTGTTCCAGCCTGGGGGAGGGGGCGATGGAGAGAGCGCGCGCAGGGGTAAAAGGCGTGGGTTGGGGGCGGGGAGGGGAACCGCAGCCACTTTGTCGCACCCAGGGCCTCCTCCTTAGTTCTGGGACCTCATTTAATGTGGGAGATTGAAGCCAGGTGAGACCAACCTCGCAGCCAAGGACGCCCCGCAAGTCGGAGCTCCCCAGGGACTCCGAGTCCAGGACTGTCCCCAAGGGACCCTCAGTGACGTTGAGTAACCCCCCTCCGCTTCCATTTTTAGTGCTACACCAGGTATGCACAGTCAGCGCGGAAGCAGGGATTTGAAATTCTATCCCATTTTAAATAGATCTTGACTGCATCAACCCTTTTGAACCTCCTCACACTCAAATCCCACCCCCCCCAATACCACCCCTACCTGACCCCGCCCCCCCAGCCCATTACCCATCAAGGTGCAATCAACTTGTGCTCTTCCTAAAGGCGCTTACAGGACCGATTTGTACAACGATAGTTCCTTAGAGCCCTGCAGACAGCGTGGCCAGTTATGTGGTCAAGGGTTCGGTTGGATGATGAGCTGCTTCTCTGTAGGAGGTGATTCTCAGCTTCTTATCAGCTACTTGCTCCTTGGTCCATGGGACGAAGTGAAGTGAAGTGAAAGTCTTTCAGTCATATCTGACTCTTTGTGAACCCATGGACTATATAGTCCATGGAATTCTCCAGGCCAGAATACTGGAGTGGGTAGCCTTTCCCTTCTCCAAGGGATCTTCCCGACCCAGGAATCAAACCGGGTTCTCCTGCAATGCAGGCGGATTCTTTACCAACTGAGCTATCAGGGAAGCCCTGGGACTAAGTGGAGACCTCATTTAGATGTAATTTCCGAAGGCCGGGTGCAAGACCTTCCTCAGCAGGGCCACTGGCCTGGCAGATAAGGAGGACCTCTTGGTCCCATCCCCTGCCTCTCCAAACACCTCTTCACTCAGCTGCTCTCAGGCCAGTTGATTAGAACCCACATTCTCAGTGTCAGACATTGCCAAATTTTCATCTGCAGCAGCAGCAGCCAGAGCAATCTTTTCAAAATCAGAGCTTGTATATTATGTATGTAAAATAGATAGCTAGTGGGAGATTGTGTGTGAAGCAGGGACCCCAAAGCAGGTGCTCTGTGACAACCTAGAGGGGTGGAATGAGGAGGGAGGCAGGGGGGTGGGATTCAAGAGGGAGGGGACACATGTATCCCTGTGGCCGAAACCATCATGATATTGTGGTGGTGGTTTAGTCGCTAAGTCGTGTCCGACTCCTGTGATCCCATGGACGGTAGCCCGCCAGGTTCCTCTGTCCATAAGATTCTCCAGGTAAGAATACTGGAGTGGGTTGCCATTTCCTTCTCCAGGGGATCTTCCAGACCCAGGAAACTAATCTGTGTCTCCTGCATAGCAGGCAGAGTCTTTACTGACTGAGCTATGAGGGAAGATTGTAATTACCGTCTAATTAAAAACAATTTTTTTAAGAAATCATAGTCAAAATAGAAGAAAAAAAATCAGAACTTGTTTCTTGCGACCCAGAGTCCTCCATTAATTTCCTATTGCACAAGAATACAATTCTGATCCCTACCAAGGTCTATGGCCCCCACCAGTCTTGCTCCAGCACACTTTTCTGCCCTCATTTCATACTCTGTTTCCCTACATGTGCTGGTCCTGCCACCCTGGGACAGCATTCCACAATAAAATACCTACTGTGTGCCTACCGTGTCAGGCACTGCTCGAGGCTCTTGGGAAACAGCCGTGAACAAAACAAAGCTGCACCCCATTTTTTCCTGTATTACCTGGTTCAAGTTACCTACCCTTTCTATACCTCAGTTTTCTCAACTGTAAAATGGGATGATAATAAAAAAATTCCTTCCTTTTGGAGTTGCTGTGAGGATTAACCAGGGCTTAGAGACCCCCTGGCACAAAGCTAGAGATCCCTGCCTGTGAGTTCTGATGATGTGAATGTATATGATGTGAGACAAAACCAGAAGAAGCATGTCAATCCCCTTCACGGGTGTGAATTTTTAAAAGTAGATCCATTTGAGGAAAAAACATTAAGTGAATAGTCGAACATTAAGTGGTTTGTGGACATGAAATTCATCACAGAAGTTGAGAAGATGATTGAAGTTTGGGCAACTCTTCTGTGTTGGAGAGAAACCTGTCTCCCAAGCATTTGCTTTCAGAGGCTTCACCCGTGGGTGATGGATGGATGTGCTGAAATCAAGTTGATCCTGAAGTAGAGTGATAATAGTGGGATTTCAGTCTTGAGTAGGTGGTCTTTCCAGTGAAATGAAAGGCCTGGAGCCTAGGCCTGTTCTTTAAAGGCCATGCCTGGTGAGGGCATTGGTGATCCCCTGTAGTGGATTGAATAGTTTCCGCCCACCCAAAATGATATGTCCAAATCCTGACCCTATGAATGTGTCCTTATTTGAGGTGAAGGTCTTTGCAGATGTAATTACAGTAAAGATCTCAAGATAAGGTCTTCCTGGGTTTGGGTTGGCCCAATCCAACGACAGGTATCCTTATAAGAGACAGAAAAGACATCAGAAGGGGCAGGTGAAGACGGAGGCAGGGACTGGAGTGATGCTAGCCAAAGCCAGTGACTGCCAGGGGCCACTGGAAGCTGGAAGAGACACGGCAGCTTCTCGCCTAGAATCTTCAGAGCAAGTGCGGACCTGCCAACACCTTGATTGCAGATTTCTGGTTTTCAAAACTGTGGCTGAATAAGTTCATATTGTTTAAGTCACCAACTTTGTGGTAATTTGTTATAGTGATGCTAGGAAACAAATACACGCCTCATCACACACACAAAAAGCCCCATTTACTTTTTCTCTCTCTTTGGAACTCTGGCCTGGCCAGGACTCTGAGTGGCTGGAGAGGGGACGCTCAGAACACAGACCTGCCCCCTGGAGGCAGATTTCCTGTGAAGTTAATGAAGCTTAAACTTCAGGGCCGGAGTCACTCAACCTGGGCATCTTCTAAAACTCTGGGAAGAGCCCTAACACCATGTCCATGGAACCACATGTTTGTGAAATCTGCAAAAGTATGCTATTTTAACTACTATTTCTCAAGACCACCATGTGGGAGAGCCCTAGGGCGCTGGCCAAAGGGAAATTTGGTTGGGATTGTGTTCAGTTGGCCCCATGAGATGTTTTGTGTGGCTCACAGACATCTCTGCATAGTTAAGTCATTGCTTGTCCTCCAGGTGTGAGAATGGCTTTCCAGAAAATTCCTCTTGCTCACGGTGGCCCCAGGGGTGTCGTCACAACATGAGAATGGATGCCATTGACAAACTGGTTGATGAGAGTCATCAGTTAGAGGGTATTGGAGCTGAGACGCTGGGCTTAGAAAACTTGAAATGCCTTGAAATGTTTTAGCTCATGTAGGAAAGAAACCTGAGAGTGGTTTCCCCAAATTTGACAACTGTCCTGCAAAGGTATGTGTCATGGGCTGAACTGCATCCTTCCCCAAGTTCCTGTGTTGAAGTCCTGGCCCCCAGTACCTCAGAATGTGACTGTATTTGGAGATAGGTCTTTAAGAAGGTCATTAAGTCAAAATGAGGTCCTCAGGGCGGGTTCTAATCCAATATGACTGCTGTCTGTAGACGGGGTGGAGATGAGGACGTGGGCACAGAGTGAAGACCGCGTGAAGACCCAGGGAGAAGACAGCCATCTCCGAGCCACGGAGAGAGACCTCGGTAGAAGCCAACCCTGTTGACACCTTGATCTCAGACTTCCACCCTCCAGAACTGCGAGAACATGAATTTCTGTTGTTTAAATCACCTAAGCTGTGGTACATCGTTATGACAGCTGTAGCAAACTAACACTGGATGTGACGTTACCGATCATGGATTACCAGGCCAAAGGAAACTGTTCTGAAAATGGTCAGTTGATTTTTTTTTTCTGATCAACTTTTCTAGAGGAAAGGTTGAGTTACCTTTCTTTTCTCTTTGGTGGTGGCGGTGGTGGTTTAGTTGCTAAGTTGTGTCTGAACTCTCACGACCCCATGACTGTAGCCCGCCAGGCTGCTCTGTCCATGGGATATTCCAGGCAAGAGTACTGGAGTGGGTTGTCATTTCCTTCTCCAGGGCATCTTCCCGACCCTGGGATTGAACCCACGTCTCCTGCTTGGCAGGTGGATTCTTTACCGCTGAGCCACCTGGCAAGCCCTCTCAAAGCATACCAGGAAGTTAATGATATTGCTTTGTATTTCTGAATTTTGTGGCTTGTGGCAGCTTTTAAAAAAGCAATTGTTTTTTATTTTTCTAAATATTTCAGTTTGTATGAGATTTTTGTATCAGTAATTTTGTCTTCTTAATAAAGAGGGCCTCTCAGATAGAGTAAGTTTCAGGCCCAAGACTGTCTTTGCCCCCAAACCTCCACCCATATCTCTCCAACAGATCAGCATTTTGGGGACCTTTAGGCTCCAGCCACTCCAAGCCTCTCCTGTCTGGGTCCTACTTTCCCAGGAGGTGAATGTTGAGTGCAGAAGGGAAAGATGCATAATTGATGAGACTCCAAGCATGGCTGGGCTGAAAAGGTCAATTAATTATTAAATATAGACTCAATGGGGAGAAATTTCATTATGGGGTCATTTAATTAAGTGACAGGCCAGAGGGACATTCTGAGATGGGATTTCAAAGGCTCTGATATTTTCTGAGTTTGGTTCTAGACCAAGTCTGAGTATGTGAAGAAGAACGGAATGGCACTTTCTTAAACCTGGAACATTTGTTTGAATCCATCCTCCACCACCCTCATTTCCTCTCTTCCTTTCTTTTGTTTTTTTTCTACCTCCTTCCTCCCTGCAAAATTTGCTTCCTTTGTTAGTCTATTGAGCATCTTCCAGGAACCATTGTTCTAAACATCGGGGTTATGGTGATGAAAAAACAGCATCACGGTAGTGAGGGAAACAAGTGGCAATGAAGTAAAGGAGTCAGTGCACAGGAAGGCATCACATCTGTGGGACGGCTGTGCCACGCTGGAGAGCACGGTGATGGGACAGCATCCTGATGGGCTTGTCAAGGAGGTCCCTCTGGAGGAGTCCCCATCCTGGCTGAGTCCTGAAGCCTGACAAGGAAACGGTGAGGTGACAATCGGCAGCAGAGCCCTTGCGTCAGAGATCAGCAAACGCCAAGGTCGGCGGAGGACAGGCTGCGGTGCTCCGGGGACAGCCAGAGTGTGTGTGAGAAAGCCAGGTAAAGAGTGAGCTTCAAGCTTCAAGCTTCAAGGGGCTAAGGCTAATAGGTTATTGATGGGTACTTCTTTTTTCAATAGGTGCTGGGGTAAACTGCCTATCACTCACTGTATTAGGCACTTTTCAGCTGCAAGTGATAGAAATCCAACTCAAGTTACCTTCTTTGAAACAGGGGACTTTATTAGATCATGTATCTGGGGAAAAAACAAAACAGAGGCAGGCAGTTTTCAGGCATGGTTGAATCTAGTAGCTCAGAAGATGATGATGTCATAATGAATGTTCAATTCTTTGTGTCTGTCTCTCTCTGTTTGTCAGCTGTTTCCCTTTTCGAGCAGGCTTTCTACATATTATGGCTAAGGTGGCTTCCAGTGGTTCCATCTTTTATTCTGCAAGCTTAGACACCTCAGGAGAAACAGAGTACCTTTTCCTCAAAAGTTCCGTGTAATATCCTGGGTTTGAATTTTGTGAAATGGTGTGGGTTAGTTGCCCTTGCTCGACCAATCACGGTGGCCAGGAGTGTGGAATACTCTGATTGGCCAGGACTTGGATCCAGGGAGAGATGGATCCTCACAAACTAGGAGTAGGAGAGGGATGGGTTTCCCAGACGAAAACTGGGCTTCTAAGGCCAGAAAAAGGAAGGGATTCTGAGCAGGCATAAACAACAGGGTTTCATTACATTTCTTAGACAGTCAGTTGTCTTTTTCTCTGCTGACAAAAGGCTGTTGTTTTGAATAATCCATCAACAGGAATTATCCCATCTTGACAATGGGCATGCATGAGCTATGGGCATTGACGTAAACCCTGATCAGTGGGATTAGCAGGCACGAGTTTTGAGTCAGAAAGGCAGCATGGAAAATTAGGAAGCACTCAGGTCCTGGGGCCCAACAAAACAGAATTCGAGGTGAAGAGCTTTGAAAAGGACAAAGAGGGAAATTTCATGTGAACAAGAAGGAAAACCCCACCAAAAAGGACCTTGGACTTTGGTATACCTAACAGTGGAAACTCAAAATGTAAAAAGTAATAAAAAATGGGTAAAGCAAAAATATTCTGGTGGGAGGGTAATCTGATGCAATCTTTCTAAAGAGCAGACAGGCACTGCTGAGTCAGTAGAGGTATTCCTCTCCCAGGTATTAATTCAAGACAAACTCTCAAGAAGGTCATAAAAGGACCTCCCAAAGGACATCATTCCAGCATCAGTGGTGGTGAGAAGAGGTTACCGGGGTGTTCACTACCGAGGGTATAGATGGATAAAACACGGAGGCACTCTTGCAGTTCTGAGCAATGGATGAGGCATACACACTATAGCATGAATGCATCCTGAGAACCTAATCCCAGTGTGCAATGCAAGAAGAGGTATACATTACTTCACCTTTTACAGAAGGTAAAAGCATGTATGTATCCCCAAATACTACAATTTGTATATGAGCGCATGCAAACCAAAATGCATCTTTTTTTTTTGGCTGGATAAGGTCTTATTTTTGGTACAAAGGATCTTCCTTCATCATGCAGAATCTCTCCTGGCGGCACAAGGACTCTAGTTGTGGCCCACGGGCTTAATTGTCCTGCAGCATGTGGGATCTTAGTCCCCTGACCAGGGATTGAACCCACATCCCCTGCATTGCAAGGCAGATTCTTAGCCACTGCAATCCCCCAGGGAATTCCCCCAAAATACATCTTAAACACACTAGAATGGTTGCCTACTGCAGAAGGGTGAATGAACTTCAATCAGAAAAATGGACATTTGGAATTTTAGAAAATGAATGGCAAATAGCTGTGATTTTTGGAAATGCTAGCTTTCTTGTACAGAGATTGTCAGAAAATTCGGAGAGGGCTCTGAAGCTTTTGGAACATGGCAATTCTCCTCTATCTTGTTTTCTTCCGATGGTGCACCAGGTGTTGGGCAAGGACAGGCAGCCTGGCAGAGGAGGACGCTTCTCATGTGCTCCTTTCCCAAGAAGGTTCTAGAACCTGGGGTTTCAATGTGTCCTGGCCCTGTCTCAAGTCAGACCATCCCTGAAATCCACACAGATTCTCCAAGAGGGACCGTGATCAGCTCTGCCAGTCTGGAGAGTGCGGGCTGTGTCCAGGCTCAAGGGGGTCCAGTGGGCCTGGTGACGCTTTGCTTCCAGTCCAGTGCATCTTAAATTACAAAACTGATTCATATTCATTGTGAAAAACAAGCAGACACCCTTATCTTGCCTCCTGTCCGTAATGAGTATTGATGACTCAGTGTTTGCTTCCAAAACAGTTCTCTGCGCCTACCCTCGGGTAACTTTACTTCTTAGAGCTGAGACCCCACCCTGTGTGTCCATCAGGATCCCGTGGGGAACAGATGGAGCATTCAGTCTAGGTCATAGAGGAGAGTTCAGTGAATGAAACATTTACAAAGCTGTGGGGGAGGCAGGGAGACCCTGCAGGCGGTGCTGCACACTCCCAGCCATGGGAGCCTTCCCCTCTCCAGGCCAGGAGGCAGTCAGGAAGGGAGGAGCCCCCGAACCCAGAGAGAGAGGCGTGGAGAGAGACAGTGCCCGGCAGGGAGCAGGGGGATGGAGACGCTGCCCTCACTGCTTCTGGGCGTCCATCTCCTGCTGGGGCTTCTCACCCCTTGAACCCACAGGCAGCCGGAGGAGGGGAGCGCTCAGATTTACTCATGGCTCGTCCTCCAGGTTGGATTTGGAGGGGCAGCGAAGGAGGCCCACGTGACCTGCCCCACTAGACCTCCTTCTGTCAGCTTGCATGGCTGGGCAGGGGGACTGGATGCGCCATGCTTTCTCAGCAAGACCCCCTCCTCACCTCCCCTCCACACCCACTGTTCGCCTTTATCTGCCTCAAAACCATCAGAACTAATCTGTCTTTGACCCCTTGGCTCCATCAGACACCCCAAGAAGCCCAGACCCTCATCACCCCGTCTTCTCAGGACCCTCATCTCCACAAGACTTCAGAGACAACTAGGCAATCCCCTGACTCTGGCCTGTTTAATTTTTAATTTTCCTCCATCGCCCTTATCCCCATCTGCCCTATTCTTCCTTTGACTTAGTTTTTCTGCTAGTCTTCCTCAACTTGAGCACATATTTCTGTCCTCATTGCTCCCCGTTACATACCATATATTTAGCACAGGGCCTGGCACGTGCTAGGTGCCCAGGAAAGAACACAGCGTCCAAGCACTTTTGTGTCTTTTAAATCAGCTCAGAGGCATTTCCCTCGTGGTCTGGTGGTTAAGACTTCATCTTCTAGCGTAGAGGGTGCAGGTTCAATCCCTGGTCGGGGAGCTGCGATCCCACATGCCTTGCTGCCAAAAAATCAAAACCTAAAACAGAAGTAGTATTGTAACTACTTCAATAAAGACTTTAAAAATGGCCCACATCAAAAAAAAAAATCTTAAAAAAATATATCAACTTAGAGTATTTCCTAATACTGGGAAAACTATGGCACATGCAGCCATTCCTGTAAAAAGCAGCTTTCGGGTTAAGTTCCAGGTTTCCCCCAGGACTGCCGATGCTGCAGGAAACACCTCTCCTGATGCAGCTTGCTTGCCTCACACGTGTGTGCCTCACACCTGAAGTGCCGCGTCAGAGAGGTTGCACGCTGGGGCAGATGCTGTGCTGTTTTGAGTTAACCAAGAATAAAGCACCGAGCTTTTCTTGGTACTCAGTACTGTTCTGAGGTAGAGACGGAATTCTCCATCCACCACGTATCCAGCACTTATCCAGGGGAAGACGGAACTGGATCTAGTCCAGGCTTTGTCCCGATGAGCCTAGAGTCTAGTTGAGAGTAGGGCATTCCCAGGGTGTTTGCTTCCCTTCTGAAGGTCCCTGGACAGCCAAGGCTTGGGGAGACAGAGAGGGCAGGGGTCTTGGGGGCCCAGTGCATCAGGATAACTCTGGTGAAATGGCCACTAGTGAGCTTTGTTAATCAGGCCTGGGATGCTGTTGTTCATGGGGTTGTGAAGAGTCGGACACGACGGAGTGACGGAACAACAACAATTTACTGAGCCTCTGCTATGTTCCAGGTACCATTCTGGGCATGGAAAATAGTGTCAAAGAGTTAGAAACAGCTCCTGTTCTCACAGAGGGGACCGTCTAAAGAAGGGAGGAAAGTAGTCACCAAGTGATCAACAAACAGAATGGGATGGTGTCATGGTGACTGATGAAGTGAGCTGGCCGCATAGGCTGGATGTTCAGGAAGGCTTTCAGGATATGGTGTTGAAGTGAAGATGTGAATGACAAGGAGTGAGCCGTGGCAGGGGAAGTCTGAGAGCTGGGTCTGAGAACTATGTCTTTCCTGTGTGAGGAAGGTGTGCTCTATGGCTGGGAGGTGGGACTCAGTTTGCAGTGATCAGGGAGTAGAAGGGAGCTCACGTGGCTAGAACAGAGGTCTCTGGGGAACCAATCATGCAGGGCTTTAGAAGTCATTGTCAGGAGTTTGGATTTTATTCTAAATGCAATAATTAGTCATTGGTGGATTTGAGGCAAGGTAGGGACCTGACTGATTTCTTTCCTTTTTTTTTAAAGATTTTTTTCTTTTTGATGTGAACCATTTCAAAAGGCTTTATCGAATTTGTTACAATATGGCTTCTGTTCTATGTTTTGGTTTTTCAGCCCCAGGCTTGTGGGATTTTTGCTCCCTGACCTGGGATTGAACCCAGATTCCCTGCTTTAGAAGTCAAAGTCTTAACCACTGGACCACCAGCGGAGTCCCCTGACTTGATTTCTTTTTTGAAAGATTCTTTCTGGCTACTCTATAGAGACTGGCTTAAAAGGGGGGCAATAGAAACAAGAACACCAATGAGATGGTAACTGCAGTACTTTAGAGATGATGGTGGTTTGGACCAGAGTGATGGCTAGGGAAGTACTTGCAAGTAGATGGGTTTGGGGAATAAACTTTATTAAGTGCCAATAGGATTTGTGGATGGAAAGGATGTACAGTATGAGAGAAGGAAAGGATAACCTTGAGACTGAGGGACTTGGAATGGGTTGGGTGTTGGGGCCATCCACAGATTTGGAGGTGAAGGTAAAAGAGGGTGAAATCAAGAAACCAGTTTGCTTTGGCTCTGCCCCGAGTTGGAAAGCGTTGTCTACAGCTTCCCAAATCTTTTCCTACGTGTGCATCTTTTCCAAGACTTGTCTCCCAACAAAGGCTTGAGAGGTTGAGTCTGGGCAGAGAGCTCCCCCGCACCTCTGGTTGGACTGTGAAGATGGTTAGCCAAGTTGCTTCTGGGGATGAAATTGACAAGGTCAGGTGCACAAATGCTGTAAATAATAGAAGAGACACATTCAAAATGACAGGCATAACCAAACCAGAAAATCCTCATTTCTAACCAGATACATTAAGTATCTGTTTTTCATCTCCACCCCAAAGATGTGCACAGCTGTCTGGCATTTGCGGATGGATGGGCTCAGGCTGCTTAACACCCACCTGCCTTCCTGAGGTCAGGCCTCTTCGGTGAACTTGGATGTTTGTTCCACTGCTACCAGCAGCTTAGATCTGTCCAGCCAGCAAGAGACTTCTGGCAGGAAGAAGAAGGGGCATTTCACTGAGGGGATATTGGAAGGGGTGTCTGATTGATCTGGGTTCACAGGCAAACCTAGGACCCAGCGTGATCCAATGGGGAACAGTGGAAAGAGTTGCCTTCTTTTCTCCAGCAAACTGAGGAAGTGGGGTTAGGTTGGCAAAGGTAGAACTCTGGGTGGGCAATAACTGGAAGAGCAAGGCATTTTCTACTTGTTTGTTGGTTCTTGGTTTGGGTGGTAGGAGCAATAATAATGGAAGAGGAAATGACAACCCATTCCAGTATTCTTGCCTGGAGAATCGCACAGACAGAGGAGTCTGGTGGGCTGCAGTCCATGGGGGTAACAAAGCATCAGACGTGACTGACGTGACTTAGCAGCAGCAGCAGCAATAAGAGGTAAAAAATGAGATTATTTTCAGTGATGGACATTTCCCTTTGACTTGACTATCCAACAGCCATTCCCCTTCCGTTTTTACACATATAACCCTGATTTTGATCCCAGGCACAGGGTCCTGTCCCAGAGGATGAATCAATTGATCCAAGCCAATCACAGTAACTCAGTCTTCATTGGACAGTTGGACTAGGCGTGGACATGTGACCCAAGGTGTGTCACTGGACTTATAATGAAAGAGTTTTCAGAAAGAGATGGAGAGGAAGAGAGAGCAAGAGAGATATTTGTCTCTCTTTGGAATGATTGGGATGATGAGTGTGATGCTCAGAGCTATGACAACCATATTATAACCAGGAGGGAAAACTCTAGAAAAATCACAGGGACACAAAGTCCTCTCATTGCTGAACTATTGAACAAACTCTGAAACCATTTAGACTCTGAAACTTTCATTTAGGTCAGTTTCTCAATCTCAGCACTCAATACCTGTTTTGGAGCAGATAGTTCTTTGTTGTGGGGAGCTGTCCTGTGTACTATAGAATGTTTAGCAGTATTCCTGGTCTCCATTCAGTAGATTTCACATCCCAGTCATGACAATAAAAACAATTAGTCTCCATAGATATTATCAAATGTCCCGTGATGGGCAAAATCACCCCTGGTTGAGCATGACTGCTCCTGAAATCTTGTGAAATGATACAATTACATGTCTTGAATACTTAAGCCATTGCTGACTGGGAATTTTGGTTCTTGCAGCCTAAGCTAAAAGTCAGACGCAGTCCTAATTTTCATGTAGCACATAGTCTGGTAGTGGAGACAAAATCATTCACTCATTTTTTGTTCAGATATTCATTTATTTAAATAGATATTAGTTTAGCCACGTACTGTTCTAGGGGTGGGGATATCTCAGGAAACAGAGCAACATTTGTTCTCTCGAGAATCTGACATTTCAGTGAGGCAGATGATAAACAATTTGTCAAGTGGTAATATCAGTGATGATGAAACAAAATGGGGTAGAATACTGCTTCATGTTCGTATTAGTGATCAGAGGGCTCTTCTGTGTCAAGGTGACATTTGAGTAATTGGGGAGAGTACAAGAACCATTGACAAGGATGGGAAAACTCTTTTGGGAGAAGCAAGTTCGGGATCGGAAAAAACATTTTTGGAGGGGAACACATTAATCTGAGATGTTCATTAACTGCTAATACCTAGTGGAGATTCGAGACAGACCACTAACGATAGAATATGCAAAATGATGTAATTCTCAAACAAATCACCCTTCTGTCTCAGAGCCTTCATAATGCTGTTCCCTCTGTGTAAATGCTGTTCCTTCAAGTTAATAGTTCAGGTTCAATATGACCTGCTCAGGAAGATCCCTCCTTCATGCTGTGCTTCCCTCCCCAGGTCTCCACTTTACAAACATTCAGAGCCCCACCTCCCTCCCCCATCTCCTTAGAGCCTGCGTCACAGTTGAAATTAAACAGTGAAGTCTGTGATGATCTGTTTTTTGCTTGTCTATCTCATTTCCCTTCCCAGACTACCAGCTCCATCAGGCCAGGAACTGTGTCTGTTTAAATCATCACTCTGTCGCCAGGGCTTTATATATTCTGTAAGTATTCAGGCTTATGAAACTAATGAATGATGATATTTTTCTATCCATTCATTTATTCACCAAGCAGACACCATCAGCCCGCCGCCCTCTGCCTGGGCCCATTTGGTCTTTATTCAGTGTACCCCAGACTGACTTTGCAGGTGCCAACATCTGCATTTCTTTGCCTGAGGGCTTCCATGAGCCAGTGTGATGAGTTCTGCCCTGCACGTGGCAGGTAGGAGGTACCAAGGAATTAACACTCCGTCCCCTCCCAAGAGCAACCCTCAGTTAATGATGGACTAGAGTTTGGAGATTACTCCAGTTTACTCACTCCCCAGGGGAAGGTAACTGAGGTGTGTGTTCTCCATGGTTACCCCACGCATCCCAATGGGATTAGGCTCCAGCTGCCCAAGGTGGAAACTTGCTTGATGCCACCTGCTGCGGGGCTGGCTTCCTTCCCCGTCACGTCCCCACTCAGTTAGAGGCGTTTCCCATTCTTCCCAAATACTCTTCTTTTTTTTTTTTCCATTTATTTTTATTAGTTGAAGGCTAATTACTTTACAATATTGTAGTGGTTTTTGTTCTTGCACTTGAATTCCTATCACGGTATCTGCTCCCATGGAGACCAAATCAGACACTCAAAGATTCTGAGGACCCGCTTGGGGCCAGAAGTGGCTTTGGTCTCCAGGAACAAACTGACCAGGCTCCCTCTGACCCTTATTTCCTCTGATTGGAATGGATCACAGACAACAAACAAGTCCATTAGTAGATCAACAAGAAAAACATCAGATGATGCCCCAAAGAGTTAAACAGTACCATGATTCAGAAAGTGTCTGGTGGGTGAAGGCTGTCTTAGTCTGGGTGGTCAAGCAAGGTTCCTCTGAGATAACGTAGACCTGGAGGATGACGACAAGGCAGCCGCAGGAAGCTCTGAAGGAAAAGAGTTCCGGGCAGAGAGCAAGGCCAGCGCGAGGGCTGGGGGGCTGGCGTGGGAAGGGGAAGGAGGGGAAAGACGGGCACGTCAGAGGAGCAGAAAGGAGTAAGCGTGACGGGGCCCACCATCAAGTAAAAGTAAAAAGTAAAAAAAAAAAAAAATGAGGCCCGCGAGATTGCAGTGGCCAGAATGAACGCAGGACTGCATGAGCCACTGAGCAGACGACCTAAAGCTAGAGAAATCGGAGAGGAGGCCATCTGGGGGAGATCTCTCCAGCCCCTGGAGGGAGAGGGGAAGTCCCCTGTCTAGGATGGCGACGAGAACCGTCAGAAACGTTGCAGCTGGACCAGAAATGCCGCTTATTACTTTAATAACCACTGGGAGGTCGAGAGGCGAAGGAAGGGAGCCAGACAAGGTGAGGAGGGAGGGAGAGGGGAGGCCCAACGGCCTGTCCCACCAGGGTCTCGGAATCTGACAGCGTCTGTCACCAGGAACTCACATGTAATTATCCCCAGGGATAAAAATGCGGGTGGAGAAGCATTTAGGGCCCAGCAGAGGGGTGAGTGGGATGGCTGTCTGGCCTGCCACAGTCTGCTTCCTTGTAGGGGAGGCAGGGCCGCTCCCCTGGGATGGGGACTCCCCTGCGGCTCCTGCAGTCCAGTTGTGCCCGAGCTCGCCTCTCTCAGGGGCAGGGGGTGGACCTCAGAAGTGCCTCTTGTTGAATGAAGCTATATGGATTCGTGGGGAAGCCACCTCACGCTCAGGTTGCTCCACCACTGGAGCCCGCCTTTGGACTTGAACTCTCTACCAAGAGCCCTGGTGAACTCACGCCGTGACACCCAGAAGTGCTAAGCTCATTGGCACCTGCTAAAACCTTTGTCCAAATGCTTGGTCAGTTGCCAGGGGAACCCATGAGAGGAGGGGACACAGGACAGGTATACATCAAAGGCAGATAACTAGTGGTACCATGAAGTTGTGGTTTTAAGAGGTAAGAATGTGACTCAACTGAACGTAAACAAATAAGGAATGCATTGGCATTTGGGGGCTTTTTTTTTTAATTGTGGTTGTTGTCTTTCAGTCACTAAGTTCTGTCCAATTCTTTGTGACCCCATGAATTACAGCACACCAGGCTTCCCTGTCCTTCACTATCTCCCCGAGTTTGCTCAAATTCATGTCCATTAAGTCAGTGATACCCTTCTTTTGCCTTCAGTCTTTCCCAGCGTCAGTGTCTTTTCCAATGAGTTGGCTCTCTGCATCAAGTGGCCAAAGTATTGGAACTTCAGCTTCAGCATGAGTCCTTCCAATGAATACTCAGGGTTGATTTCCTTTAGGATTGATTGGTTTGATCTCCGTGAAGTCCAAGGGACTCTCAAGAGCTTCTCCACCACAATTCAAAAGCATCAGTTCCTCAGCACTTAATCCTACTCTCACATCTATACAGGACTACTAGAGAAACCATAGCTTTGACTAGACAGACCTTTGTCAGCAAAGTGATGGCTCTGCTTTTTAATACACTGTCAAGGTTTGTTATAGCTTTCCTTCCAAGGAGCAAACATCTCTTAATTTCATGGCTGCAGTCACTGTCTGCAGTGATTCTGGAGTCCAAGAAAATAAAATCTATCACTGTGGTAGAGTACACGTAACAGTGCACAAGTGTCTGACCTTGCCAAGTGACTCAGTGGTTAAAGAATCCACCTGCCGATGCAGGAGACACAGGAAATGCAGGTTCGATCCTTGCATGGGGAAGATCCCCTAAAGAAGGAATGGCAACCCACTCCTGTATTCTTGCCTAGAGAATTCCATGGACAGAGGAGCCTGGTGGACTACAGTCCACAGGGTCACAAAGAGTCGGATACGACTGAGCAGTCGAGAACAGCACAGCATAGCACGTGCTGGTCAGCAAAAATAATAAGTGCTTTCTACACCCTGTGCATCGAGCCATCTTTCTGGCCTGAGCAGAGGGCTCAAGTCAGGGCAGTGGGTGTCATCCTAGAATTGTTTCTGCAAGGATATAAACTTGGGTTGCTAAGCTAAATGAAAGCTCAAAACCACTCGAGATCCCCAGGCCAGGACAGCCCCCTGGGTCTGAATCCAACACAAAGGAAAACAGAGCTGAGGGATGGAGGGGGACCGTTCCTGACTACACAAATAAGTCCCCGGGTCCAGCCAAGCTGAAAGCCAATTTTACTTCTGCATGTTATAGTTACTTGAGCCAACAGATTTGCTTTTTGGTTTAAGCTGGTTTGAAGTTTTATATTTTTGTCACTCTTTATCCAGAGAGGCTTAATACTAGTTCACGACCACAAATCATTTAAGAAGCATGAAGCTAGGTGGTTTCTAAATTCCCCTCCAGACAAACATTCTTAAAAAACTTCCATTCCAAGATTTGACAACAAAGAATGTTATGCGACCTGGGATTGCTTGTCAAGCCAGCGAACTTTTCCTAACAGTCACCGACTCACCACTCACCTCTGGCCGCCCTTTCACTCCCTCCTCCCGGTCTGTACTTCTGTCCTTCTGCTCCACCCCAGGGACGGAGGATTAGGGTGGCTGGAGGATGACAAGGGTGGTCATGGCTGGAGACTCTGATCAGATGACATTAGAGCAGAGCCAGGAAAAGGTGGGGGAGGAAGTCATGTGGGTTTCTGGAGGATGAGTATTCCGGGCAGGAAATCAGCAAGTGCAAAGGTCCTGAGGCAAACGTGAGCCTGCTGTGTTCAAGGAGCCCGGTGTGGCTGGAGGAGAGGGACGGGAGTGGAGTGGTACGAGGTGAGTTCAGAGAGGAAATGTGGGAGAGGGCAGACTGTGTGGGGAGCTGGGTGTTATTTCTTAATATTAGCATGATGTTCAGGGTTACATGCATTCTTTTTTTGGTCCCACATATTTTTTTGTAGCTTTATTGGGATATAATTTGCATATGACACTGTGTATGTTTAGAACGCACTGTGTGATGATTTCATCACAGATGCACTGTGACATGCTTACCGCAATAAGGTTAATTAACACAGCTCTCATCCTACATAATTCCAATTTGTTGTTGCTGTTTTTGTGGTGAGAACGTTCAAGCGCCACTCTCCTATCAGTTCTCAAGAATGCAATACAGTGTTGCTGACTATGGTCACCATGTTGTCAGCCTTACACACTTTCTCCATCACACACTCACACCCACAATCCCACAGGCCCACATACACCCTTCAGACCTGCACTTATGTTAGCCTATGGACACATAAGCACACACACTCACATATGCACATGTACACCCTTTGCCTAGACACACATACTCTGACACAGTTGTCCACATTCTCTCTGACGTGTGCTCATGCACACAAGCGGCACACACAATCACAAGCATGCATGTGCACTCACGTGTGCTCATTTCTACTCAGTCACATCTACCTGCTCACCAGCATCAACTGCCCACACATGGCTAGCTTACACTTAGCCCTGGACCCCCTCACGCCACCTGACACTCTTGTACCCACACACCTCTCTGCTGACCGCTCCCACTGTCACTCACAGCAGTCATGCAGAGACTCAAACACACAAACAGGGCTTCCCTGGTGGCTAAAGAATCTGCCTGCCAAGGTCAGAGGCACAGATTTGATCCCTGATCTGGGAAGATCCCATGTGCCATGGAGCAGCTAAGCCCATGTGCGACAATTCCTGAGCCTGTGCTCTAGAGTCTGGGAGCCACAGTTACTGAAGCCTGCACACCCTAGAAATCTGGAAAACTCAGCAGTGGCCACAGGACTGGAAAAGGTCAGTTTTCATTCCAATCCCAAAGAAAGGCAATGCCAAAGAATGTCCAAACTACCACATAATTGCACTCATCTCACATGCTAGCAAAGAAATGCTCAAAATTCTCCAAGCCAGGCTTCAACAGTACGTGAACTGTGAACTTCCAGATGTTCAAGCTGGATTTAGAAAAGGCACAGGAACCAGAGATCAAATTGCCAACATCTGCTGGATCACTGAAAAAGCAAGAGAGTTCCAGAAAAACATCTACTTTTTCTTTATTGACTATGCCAAAGCCTTTGACTGTACCAGGCCACCTGACCTGCCTACTGAGAAATCTGTATACAGGTCAAGAAGCAACAGTTAGAACTGGACATGGAACAACAGACTGTTTCCAAATAGGGAAAGGAGTACGTCAAGGCTGTATATTGTCATCCTGCTTATTTAACTTATATGCAGAGTACATCATGAGAAATGCTGGGCTGGATGAAGCGTAAGCTGGAATCAAGATTTCTGGTAGAAATATCAATAACCTCAGATACGCAGATGACGCCACCCTTATGGCAGAAAGTGAAGAGGAACTAAAGAGCCTCCTGATGAAAGTGAAAGAGGAGAGTGAAAAAGTTAGCTTAAAACCCAACATTCAGAAAATGGGCATCTGGCCCCATCACTTCATGGCAAATAGATGGGGAAACAATGGAAACAGTGAGAGATTTTATTTTTTTGGGCTCCAAAATCACTGAAGATGGTGACTGCAGCTATGAAATTAAAAGACACTCCTTGGAAGGAAAGTTATGACCAACCTAGATAGCATGTTAAAAAGCAGAGCATTACTTGAACTGAACTGAACTTTGCCAACAAAGGCCTGTCTAGTCGAAGCTATAGTTTTTCCAGTAGTCACGTATGGATGTGAGAGTTGGACTAGAAAGAAAGCTGAGTGCCAATGAATTGACGTTTTTGAACTGAGGACTTGGAGAAGACTTGAGAGTCCCTTGGACTGCAAGGAGATCTAACCAGTCCATCCTAAAGGAAATCAGTCCTGAATATTCATTAGAAGGACTGATGCTGAAGCTGAAACTCCAATACTTTGGCCACCTGATGCAAAGAGCTGACTCATTGGAAAAGACCCTGATGCTGGGAAAGACTAAAGGCAGGAGGAGAAGGAAATGACAGAGGATGAGATGATTGGATGGCATCACCGACATGATGGACATGAGCTTGGGTAGGCTCCAGGAGTTGGTGATGGACAGGGAAGCCTGATGTGCTGCAGCCCATGGGGTTGCAAAGAGTCAGATACGACTGAGCAACTGAACTGACTGCCTGCGCACCCTGGAGCCTGTGCTCTGCAACCAGAGAAGCCATCGCAGCGAGAAGCCCATGCACCCTGACGGGGGAGTAGCCCCCGCTCCCCGCAGCTAGAGAAAGCCTGCACGCAGCCACGAAGACCCAGCACAGCCAAACAAATAACTCAAATTATCTTTTTTAAAAAACCACACTGGTGCGTTCTCACCCCTTCATCACCGTGTCCCCCTCCCCTTCATTTTTTGCTCATTGGGATTCATCAATCACAGGGTCAGGACAGACATTTGAAAATCATCCTGCTGTTACATTATTTCAGGGGAAGCTGGGGGCAGGGGAAGTTTATTAAATTTGGAAGGGTTGCTTCTCTGGGGAAACTCTGAAAAAGAAGTGGGGCGGGGAAGAACCCTCGACTGATGATGGAAAGCTGAGCTCAGAGCAGGGGATTACGGGGATCAGCCCAGATCATCTCGCTGCTTTCATTAACCCCAGAGTTTATTTTTTCCCTCTCCGTCTTGACAAGTTCACAGGAGACTGACAGCCACAGCCGCCGGCTGCCAACCCAGCCTCTCTTAGTCGAGCCGCTGGTGCAGCCCCTAGGGGATGTGGTTGGGGGGAGACCTGGGTGAAGCCCCTAGGGAACATGGTTGGGGGGAGACCCGGGTCCTCGTTAGCTCCACCAGTGTAGTGGTTGAACAGCATCCTCCCAAATTCATGTCCACCCGCAACTTAAGAATGTGACTCTATTTGGAATAGGCTCTTAGCAGATTTGTAATTGTTAAGGGTCTCGAGGTGAGCTTATCCCAGAGATGGTGGTGGGGACCCTAAATCTGATGACTGGTGTCCTTACAAGAAGGAGGAGATGGATCCAGAGACCCAGGGCAGAGAGCCTTGTGAAGACAGAGGCAGCGACTGGAGGCGGGTATGCAGCTACGAGCCAAGGATGCTGAGGCCCTCAGAAGCTGAAGTGGCAAGAAGTATCCTCCATTGAGAGCCTTCAGAGGAAGTCAACCCCTACCAACACATCAACTTCATATTTCTGGCCTCCAGAACTGTGAGAGAATAAATGGCTTTGTTTTATGCCACCAAGTTTTTGGTAATTTTTTCCAACAACCTGAGGACACCTATACAGACTTTGATCTCATGGCTTGATCAAGTCCGTCACCCTGCTGGTCCTCAACTTCCTCACCTGTAAAATGGGATGCTCTTTAACATAGATTTATTCAATGAGTGTATGCTGGGCACCTCTTATGTACCTGGCATTGGATAAACAGACAGGAACCCCTACTTCCATGAAGCTGACATCCCAGAGAATGGGAGAAAATAAGTAAATAGCATGGATATCAGGATGTGAATGGGCTTCCCAGGTGGCGCTAATGGTAAAGAACCCACCTGCCAATGCAGGAGATATAAGAGACTCAGGTTCGATCCCTGGGTCGGGAATATCCCCTGGAGGAGGGCATGGCAACCCACTCCAGGGTTCTTGCCTGGAGAGTCCCATGGATAGACAGGCCTGGCGGGCTACAGTCCACAGGGTTGCAGAGTCGGACATGATTGAAGTGACTTCACACACACACACACACACACACACACACACACACACAGAGGATGAGAAAGTCCTATGAGAAAACATAAAGTGAGGAAGAGGAGCAGAAGTACCAGTGGGAGGTGTGCGTTTGTAATGGTAAAGAAGGTGTTACTGATGGGACTCCACTTGGTGGGCCCATCACTGAGACTTCCCCTTCCCGTGCAGGGGGTGTGAGTTCAACCCCTGGCCAGGGCGTTAGAATCCTTTATGCCCAGCAGCCAAGAAGCCAAGACACAGAACAGAGACAGTACTGCAACAAATTCAATGTAGACTTTGAAAGTGGTCCACATTAAAAAAAAAAAAAAGAACAAACACTAAAAAAAGGCCTTACTGAGAAGCTGATAGGAAAGAGATAGACTGTTGTTCCATACAGAAGGCCCAGCAAATGCAAAGGCCCTGGGGTAGGAGTGAATCCTCTGTGCTCCAAGAACAGCAGTGAGGAACAGAGTGAAAGAAAGGGAGAATGGATAGATGGTTTTTACGTCCCCTTTTAGCACTACATTTCTAGAAGTCTCTGCTTCCCTCTGGCTGATGGAGCCAAGCCCGGATTGTGTACATCATGAGAAATTCACACCAATCACTGGGCATTAGTTAAGTTTGTGTTCTCTCAGGGAGGGAGGTCTGATGAGCATGCCCAGAGCTCTTTCTTGCAGCCCCCATATCTTGGCAACAATGGGAGGGGCGGAGGGAAGGCCACCCTGAGAGGTGACTGGTCGAGCAGGACCCTGGATACTGGATCATCCCATTAGCAGCATCCTCTCTTGCTCTCCTGTGCCCAAAGGTGATTCTCCTCTCTGGCTTCTTTCCCCTTCAGGACCACATTGATGGTGGAAACTACTTCACTCTCCTGGACTCCAGGGCACACTAGAGCTCCTTGTGATTAAGACAAGGATGCTGGCTTTGGACCCAAGCTGACCTAGACCAAATTCCTAACCAGGATGACTGTGGTTTTCCACCTTCAGCTCCTCCGCTTGCTGGCACAGGATCCTGGGCAAGCATTTAACTTCTCTGGGCCGCCGTTTCCTCTTCTGCTAACAGGGTAGCGATAGTTACAACCTCCTGTCCAGGGTTATCGTGAGGCTTAACGAGGGCTCTGAGCCATCAGCCTGAATTACTATTACTGCCTTTGTTGCTATTGAGCCCTCTCCACTGGTCATCCTCTGGCAGCCAAGGGGTGAGAGGAAGGAAAACCAGGGTGCATGAGACAGGCTCCCAGCTCTCAGGCCCTTGGGATCAGACGTGACTGCATCACAGAGAGGCATGGCTGTCTGCTCCTGACGCCAGGGGCATGGGGCACTGGGGCAGTCCGGGAGCCAGGTTGGGGGTGGCTCAACCCTCCCAAGGGCACAAGTCTCATCTGGTGGGTTATTTAACTATTTTTACATCAAGAATGCAGCACGGGGACATGCCTGGCAATCCCGTGGTTGAGACTCCACAGTTCCACTGCAGGGGGTGTGGGTTCGATCCCAGGTCAGGGAACTGAGATCCCGCACGCCTCAGGACCAAAAAACCAAAACATGAAACGGAAGCAGTATCCACACACACTCAATAAAGACTTTAAAACATGGTCCACACACACACAAAAAAATCTTTTTTTTACAAAAAGGATGTTATGAGCACAGTAGTTGTTCAAGAAATAATGTTTATCATTTTGTTTATTTATGTTTATTTTTGGCTGTGCTCGGCCTTTGTTGCCACACGCGAACTTTCTCGAGCTGCAGCGAGCCAGGCTTCCTCTCCGGTTGTGGGGCACGGGCTTCTCCCTGCAGGGGCTTCTGCTGCTGCCGAGCCTGGGCTCCAGGCGCGTGGGCTTCGGTAGTTGTGGCCACGGGGGCTTAGATGCCCCGCAGCACATGGGATCTTCCTGGACCAGGGATCGAACCTGTATCTCCTGCATTGGCAGGCGAATTCTTCTTCTTCTTCTTATTTAATTGAAGGATAATTGCTTTACAGAATCTTGTTTTCTGCCAAACATCAACACGAATCAGCCATGGGTGCACCTACGTCCCCTCCCTCTTGAACCTCCCTCCCGCCTCCCTCCCCATCCCACCCCTCTAGGTTCATACAGAGCCCGTCTGAGTTCCCTGGGACATGCAGCAAATTCCCACCGGCTCTCTAGTTTACATGTGGTAACGTAAGCTTCCGTGTTACTCTCTCCATACATCTTACCCCCTCCTCCCCTCTCCCCGCGTCCATAAGTCTGTTCTCTATGTCTGTTTCTCCATTGCTGGCAGGCGGATTCTTAACGACTGGACCCCCAGGAAGTCCTGTTCAAGAACTATTGACTGAGCTCCTTGAGGGTGCTGGCCCTGATCTAAGTGCTGGAGACAAGGCGGTGAACAAGACACAGTCCCCAGGGGGCACATAGAACCTCGCAGAGAGAGACGTGGGAAAATAAATGAATAAACAGACAATGAAATACACCATCTGATTCTTATCTCTGGCCCCCTCCATCCAAAACTCACTCCCGATCCCTTGCAGCCGGCTCCTTCCACAGTTCTCTCTCCTGCACTGACGGGCTTTGGCAGAGATTCTAGCTTGACCTGGCCTCGGGAAGTCACCCTCAGCTCCCATTCCAAGTAGAATCCTAGCCCTGGGTATCTTCTTTGGTCAGGGGAATAAACACAAGAGAAGGGGGCTGTCGAGACCATTGAGAGCAGAGATCAACCGGGTCTGGTGAGCAGGGCGGGGTGAGGGAGTCCCCCCAGACTTCCCCACTAGGAAGAAATTGGGGTGATGAAGATGCCTCTTTAGGTTCCGAACCTGCTACATGTGTCCTACCAGGGCCTTCTTCCCTCCTTCAGGCCACTGGGACACTGGGGCCAGGGGACATCTGGAGTCCATTAGAATGGCATCAATCCCACATGGGGATGTTTTGACTGGACCCTTGGATGGATTTCTTGTACATTAATGGTGTTTATTTTCCAATAAAGATTCTGAAGTCAAGATTGCTGCCCTGGCCTCTTCTAAGGGGAGAGAGGAGCTGGAATGCCTACCCTGCTGACCCAAGGGTCTTTGTCTTCCAAGGAAGATGGTGGAAGCTTCGAGCATGGTGTATCAGCTTGTAGGTGGTCAGAACCCAAGGTAAGCCCAACCCTCTCATGATACGTAGTCTCTGTTGTAGCTGTTGAGCAGTCCCCCTGCAACACACAAACAGCAACAGACAACACATAACCAGTGAACAGTGTTGTGTGCAGACAACACATAACCAGTGAACAGTGTTGTGTGCAGACAACACATAACCAGTGAACAGTGTTGTGTGCAGACAATACATAACCAGTGAACAGTGTTGTGTGCAGACAATACATAACCAGTGAACAGTGTTGTGTGCAGACAATACATAACCAGTGAACAGTGTTGTGTGTCAATAAAACTTCATTTGCAAAAGCAGATGGTGGGCCACAGTGGTATCCTCTGTTACCTCTGCCCTGTGGTATCCCGTGAGATCTTGGATGTGGTATGTGATCAATAAATATTTGCTGATTTGATGAGTGATTCTTGCTGTTCAGAAACTGTGAGAATTTGAACAAATCACTTTCTCTCTCTGAGCCTTCATTTCCTCATTTGTATAATAAAGGGATTGAATCAGATGAGCTGTGATAATCTGTGAGAGGAAGCAATGGCTGAGAATTTCAAGGTACCCATGGTATTTCTGAATTATTTTCTTATTTTAAAAAGGTGTGATGGGAGTATCCTGGCCATCCAGCATTAAGACTTCACCTTCCAATGCAGGCAGTACAGGTTTGATCCCTGGTTAGAGAACTAAGATCCTACATGCTGAGAGGTGCAGAACAAAAAATAACTCCAGAAAATTTGGATACTTCTATGCAAAAAAACAGCAACTGGTCATACCTTGCACCATATACAAAAGGTTAACTCAAAATGGATCATAGATCTAAATATGAAACCTAAAAAGAATTTTTTTTTTTAAAAAAGGTGTAGTATATATGTGTATTGTTCAGAGATGTATGCATCTTCTGGTGTAAACTGTTCGATTCAAACTTTCTATCACTATTTCTTTATCTAAAAGTTCTGGTTATAAATTACTGTGGGCCTCTGACCTTCGCAATTCACAAGGGTACATCTGAGCCATCTTTCTGTCCCCCAGTCTGTCTTCCACAACAATATATTAGTGGAACTTCTAGTCATAAGTGACAAAAACATAAGTGGCTTAAGCATAAAGAAAATTGATTGGCTCATGAAACTAAGAAGGCCATGTATACTATGACTTCTAGCACATTCCAGTGTGAAACTCCAAGGAGTGTGAGATTGCTAAATTCAAACCTGTCCTTCCAGATATGTTTGTCAAGGTAGGAGGAGAAAAAAAAAATTCTTAGCTTTATTCATAGCTTTTGCATATGAAGCATATGGCACGTGGGTCTCCAGTAATTTTTTAAAACTTTTAACTTTATTGTTTATCTTTTGGCTGTGCCAGGTGGCAGGTAGGATCTTAGTTCCCTGGCCAGGGATCGAACCTGTTTCCCTTGCATTGGAAATGCGGAGTCTTGACCACTGGACCGCCAGGGAAGTCCCTGGGCCTCCATTTATACTCTTGTTCCGGGTCCAACAGATGAGCTGAACCTGGATGAGCGGCCCTTGGCCACTGTGGATGGCCCGAGAAGGGCTGCAAAGGCTCTGCCCCACACTGGCTGGGAGCCTGGAGGCAGGTGGCTTAACAGTGCTCTCTAAAACGGGACTCCAAAGAAGGTCCAAGTCTCGGGGTTATTGTGAGAAGCAAGTGAGATAACGTGTGCAAAGGGGCTTTGAGAAATCCTATACAATGTCGGGAACTATTATTATTACTGGAAGTGATTAGAGGCGGCCGTGGTTTCATCACCCTCCTGAGAGATGCTGCCTGAAGCCCAGAGGATTCTGGGAAATGCCTGACCCAAGGTGAACAGAGAAGGGCTCTGTGCAGACGGGAGATAAAGCAATGGGCTTAACGTGGCGGGAAATCTTAGGAGCTCTGTAAATATTTAGCTTGTCGACCAGATGTCAGCTCTACCTGTGCTAGAAAGTTCTGGAAGAGGCAAGCTGAGTGCCCCCTTATCTAGCCTGAACCTCTTAGAAAACGAGGGGGTCTTCTCTATGCTATCCTGCCCTTCATTCCTGGGAAATCGTGATCTAGACAGAGGCTCAGAGGTGTGTGCAGAGGGGCAAGGAGAACAGTATAGGAGGAGGAGTAGGGAGGAAAAGAGGAGAGGAGAAGGTGGCCAGAGTGGAGATTCCTAGAACTTTAGAGCTGGGAGTCCACAGATCCCGACCAACCCCCCAGGAAGTGGAGGCTCAGAGAGGTCAAGCAACCTGCCCAAGGTCACACAGCTAAGCGTTGACCTCTGAAAAGAAAGGGAAGCCACTAAAGGATAGTGGGCTGCAGCAAGTGAGGGGTGGGGGTGGTCAGAAGTCTGCAAAGCTACCCCAAACTAACCCCAGCCGCAGGGTCAGCCAAGCTGAGGGTGGGTGGGGAGGTGAGGAAGAAGCTAACCATTACTAAGTATCTGCTCCTTGCCTCCCTCCATGCTGGGCCCCTTTCTTACTGACTGACTGTTGTCCTTGGATTATTCTTGGTCCACAAACTCAGGTAACTTTTTGCTGTGTTTGGCTAAGCACTTTCCTTTGGTCTCCAAGCCACATGCATGTCAGTGAACTGTAGGGAAAACCAAATTTAGTCCTTTTGGGTGCTCCCATCCAAGTCTTGTACCGATGCCTGGTGGCCGGGGATGGCTCAAGTTATGGGAGGTGATTCTTACTGGTCCACAGTCTCCTGTTGATAAGACATCCTATTCCCACCCGGGCAGGAAGCCCCAGTCACTCATGCCATGATTAGGACACAAAACCTTTGGTAAGATTAGGGCCTAAATTCCCCAGGTGCACTTTGCAGCCAACAGTCTAATGGGCAGATGTCAAGGGCACAGACTCTGGAGCCAGGCCACGTCGGTTCAAATCATATCTCTACCACTTATTAGCTGTGCAAACTTGGCAACTGGCTTAACCTCTAGGTATGAAATGGAGATAAAAACTTATGGTAAGGAGTAAACGAGTGAAACTGTTTAAGGGCCTTAAGATAAGGCCTGGCATAGAGGATGCACTCAATAAATGACAGCTGGTACCAGCAAACATCCCCCACCTTTTTTCTTTTCTTTTTCTTTGGCCTCAAAGGACCCTCTTGCCTCTCTTCATCTTCTGGGACACTTAGCAGTAGGCCATCCCACTGGGCTAGTAATGACAAGAATATAGATCCAGGGATTTCCCTGGCAGTCTAGTGGCTAAGACTCGGAGCGTCCACTGCAGAGGGCGAGGGTTCAATTCCTGGTCAGGGAACCAAGATCTCATATGCCATGCAGCACAGCCAGAAAAGGAAAAAAGAAAGAAAAAAGGAATGAGTGAACTTGAAAAAACACAAGAGCCATTGGGAGGACCTCGTGGCGTTGGCATGACGCACGTGAAGGGTTTAGCACGGCGCTTCACACGCATTGCTGTCATTTTCGTCTTTATGAGGATCACTGTTGTGATTCTGATAACCTCTGGGGCGTCACGCAGGTGCACCTGCCCGAGAGATGAGAAAGCACACAGTGAACGTGTCAGAGGAACTGAGTCTCTGGGGCTCCCTGCTGGCTCAGTGGTAAGAATCCACCTGCCAAGGCAGATGCGGGTCTGATCCCTGGGTTGGGGAGATCCCCTGGAGGATGAAATGGCAGCCCACTCCAGTATTCTTGCCTGGGAAACATCATGGACAGAGGAGCCTGGCGGGCTACAGGTCTTGGGGTCGCAAAAGAATCTAGACACAACTTAGCAACTACGAGTCTGTGATGCTGAGTGCTTGGTACAGAGGAAGTGGAAGAGGGAGGCAGGGTGGGGTGGGAGGCAGGAAAGAGGTTATGGTGGAGGGTCCAACTCTCCCTGCCTTCCAGAGTCGGGCCCTGCCTATGCCGGCTGCTGGCCCCCACTCTGGCCTTACCTCTTTTTAAAAAGACACTTATTTATTTATTTGGCCACACTGGGTCGCAGTCATGGCACGCTCTTTGTTGCAGCATGTGAGATCTAGGTCCCTGATCAGAGATGGAACCCACCCAGTTCCCCTGCATTGGAAGCTTGGAGTCTTAGCCACTAGACCACCAGGGAAGTCCCTGGCCTTATCTCTTGCCAGTCTGGACCCTCCAACTAGCTTTGCTGGCCCCTGGCATCTCTCTGGTCCTCTTCTCTCTATCCTCCCCTTGGCTTGCTGCTTCTCATTTGACCACACCTTCTAAGACATTGGCCAAACCTCTTCAGCCAAGCCAGATTCCAGGTCCTGGTGTTATTACCCCCATTTGACAGGTCAGGGAACCAGGCTCAGTGAGGGGTCATGATTTCTTCTGGATCCCACTGTGAGGCAGGATCAGTCTCCCAAATCCCAACCCCACGTTCCTTGCCCTTCCTGGCAAGAGAGGCTGCCTGGGTGATGGATGAACATCCAGATTCTAGACCAGTGGGTCTCAACCAGGGATGGTATCACCCTCCAGAGAACATCTGGCTATGTCTGGAGACATTTTGGTTGTTACAACTGGGGGGCAGGGGTACCACTGGCTTCTAGTGGGTGGAGACTAGGAATGCTACTTAAATGAACTACAACGCACAGGACAACCATCCATCCCCCTACAAAGGGCTATCCAGCCCCAGATGACAATTTGGGCCCCAAAGCTGAGAAACCCTGATCTGGATTCATGTGCAGCTTTAAACCTTAGATCTATGATCCTTAGATCCATGCTCCTCTAATGTAAAATGGTGATAATAACGCCATCAAGCTCGTAGAATTGGGGGAGGATTAGACGACTGAATGCATTTAACGAGAAAAACCCGGTGGTTGACTGAAAGTGAGTTTACTCTAATAAATGGGAGTATAGGGGTAAGAATGGGGGAATGGGGCGCCAGGGGGCTCAGCTCCTAAGAGCATCCCGTAACTAAACTCCAGGAAGTGCAAAGGAAGACCACCCTCTCCCAAACCAAACCCAAGTGGCACACTTGTGTCTAATAGGATTTTGAGTTCCTCTCCACCGCCCTGCCATCAGCATTTGAGAATTCGAGTGTTAATTTAAAAGAAGAAACTGCATTACCTGTTCTCCACGCAGATCTGAGCTTCCATTTTAATTTGCCTTCATTATCTCTCTCTCTTATTAAGAATGGTAAATCTGCTTTGTGTTTTCATTATTCCATTAGCTGGAGGAAGCTCATCAGTAATGTGGGGGAGCTGCCAACATAAATAGCGCAATTTTCATGCAGGCGATACAATAATTGACTTAAATCGCTATTCTGTGGAGGCTGCAGCTCCCAATTAGAGAAAGCAGCGTGATTTAAAAACGAGTTACAATTGATTGGATTTCAGGGGAAACCAGGTTTGGAATGTGTTAATTGCATTCCACCTAAACACCAGGTCTAAATGAAGCAGCCAGAGATTTAGGGAAATAACAAAATCTTCTCTAGAAACGGCCCCAAATTGCTTAATAAGATAGGAGAGATCTGATTAAGATGGGGGGCTAATGGCCTGCTGTATTTGGGGGTGACAGGCTGAATTCTCATCTTAGAAACTACTCTGGAGAAGAAGTAACAGACCTCAATCTGTTGTATGGTCTGGCTGAGTTTCAGGGGCAAGTATCAGCGGCACCTCCTTTCCGTTAAAACCTAAGTCAGACTATGTGCTGTGCATGCGTGCTGAGTTTCTTCAGTCGTGTCCAACTCTTTGCGACCCCGTGGACCGTAGCCTGCCAGGCTCCTCTGTCCATGAGATTCTCCAGGCAGGAATGCTGGAGTGGGTTGCCATGCCCTCCTCCAGCGGATCTTCCTGACCCAAGGATTGAACCCACATCTCTTATGTCTCCTGCGCTGGCAGGCGGGTTCTTTACCAATAGCGCCACCTGGAGAGCCCAGACTATGTGCTACCTCTGCTCAAAGCCAGCAGTGGCTTCCATCTCTTTCCGGGAAATTTTAGTCCTTACAATGGTATGCCAGAAGTTATATGATCCATCCCATAAACCTACCGACCTCCCCACCCGCCAGGATGACCAAGCTCCTTCATGGCCTGGCCCCTGCCTACGTCTCTACTCTCATCTTATGTCTCATTGTTTAGGCCTCCCACTCAGTCACCGAGAATTTCTGAAAGATCCCTGAGGGTTCATGTTCCATGTGCCCCATGCTCTCCTTGCCTCATTCACCTGACTAATTCCCAAGCAGCCGGCAGAACTCATTTGGTTCGTGGCCTCTTCTCCTTTAATCCTTCCTCTGAAAGTTCTAGCATCCAGGGAAGCAGTTGGCTTGAAATGATCATTGAGTCATCAACTCGAGAGAGCAGAGAGACATTTTGGCTATAAATGGATTTTCTGAAAATCTGGAGAGGGTGATTGTGGAGCACCTGTGACAGGCTGTCTCTGAACACAAGCATCTTTCCATCAGCACCTCCGGTCTGCATGGCTGGGCAGTCACCATCCTCCACCAGTCTCCAGGGAGGAACACCCAGGTCCCATCTCCTCCAGCTGAACTGCCACGTACATGCAAACACACGTGTCCTGTGTGAGCTATGCTGCCATGTACATGCAAACACGTGTGTCCTGTGTGAGCTGTGCTGCCATGTACATGCAAACACACATGTCCTATGTGAGCTGAGCTGCCACGTACATGCAAACACATGTGTCCTATGTGAGCTGAGCTGCCATGTACATGCAAACACGTGTGTCCTGTGTGAGCTGTGCTGCCATGTACATGCAAACACACATGTCCTATGTGAGCTGAGCTGCCATGTACATGCAAACATGTGTGTCCTATGTGAGCTGAGCTGCCATGTACATGCAAACACACGTGTCCTGTGTGAGCTGAGCTGCCATGTACATGCAAACATGTGTGTCCTGTGTGAGCTGAGCTGCCATGTACATGCAAACACACGTGTCCTGTGTGAGCTGAGCTGCCATGTACATGCAAACACGTGTGTCCTATGTGAGCTGAGCTGCCATGTACATGCAAACACACGTGTCCTGTGTGAGCTGAGCTGCCATGTACATGCAAACACACGTGTCCTGTGTGAGCTGAGCTGCCATGTACATGCAAACACACGTGTCCTGTGTGAGCTGAGCTGCCACGTACATGCAAACACACGTGTCCTATGTGAGCTGAGCTGCCACGTACATGCAAACACACGTGTCCTATGTGAGCTGAGCTGCCATGTACATGCAAACACACGTGTCCTGTGTGAGCTGAGCTGCCATGTACATGCAAACACATGTGTTCTATGTGAGCTGAGCTGCCATGTACATGCAAACACATGTGTCCTGTGTGAGCTGAGCTGCCACGTACATGCAAACACACGTGTCCTATGTGAGCTGAGCTGCCATGTACATGCAAACACACGTGTCCTATGTGAGCTGAGCTGCCATGTACATGCAAACACACGTGTCCTGTGTGAGCTGAGCTGCCATGTACATGCAAACACACGTGTCCTGTGTGAGCTGAGCTGCCATGTACATGCAAACACGTGTGTCCTGTGTGAGCTGAGCTGCCATGTACATGCAAACACGTGTGTCCTATACAAGGACCTTGCTTGACTATGCATTCTTAACAGGTGTCCTACTGTCCCCCTGGGGATAAGAATAGACTCTTGAGGGGTTGGCAACACAAAACTCTTAAAAGTTTGTGCTAAAATACACATGGCATTAATTTACCATTTCAGCCATTTTACAGCATATGGTTCAGTAGTATTAAGTACATCACATTATTGTCCTACCATCATCACCATCCATCTCCCAGAACACTTTACATCTGGTGAAACTGAAACTCTATGCTCATTAAACAAAAACTCCCCATTCACCCTCCCCTCAGCCCCTTCCAACCACCCTTCTACTGTCTCTATGAATCTGACAGCTCTAGGTACCTTCTATGGGCTTTCCCATAGAATCTCCTTAGGAAAAAGTAATAACTATTGACATTCTACTTCCCCAGGAGTAGAGAATCCACCTGCAATGCAGCAGTTGCAGGAGACAGGTTCGATCCCTGGGTCGGAAAGATCCCACTGCAGGATTCTTGTCTGGAGACTCTCGTGCACAGAGGAGCCTGGCGGGCTACAATCCGTAGGGTCGCAAAGAGTCAGACATGGCTGAAACAACTTAGCACGCATGCACGCAGGTACCTCCTACAAGTGGAATCATAAAGAATTTGCCTCTTGTGACTGGCTTCTTTCACTTCACGTAACATCTTCCAGGTTCATCCATGTTGTAGCCTGTGTCCAAATTCTCTTTTTCTTTAAGGCTGAGTAGTATTCCATCGTAGTTCTAGACCACATTTTATTTATCTGTTCATCTGTCAATGGACACTTAAAACTCTTAACTCTTCTTATACATAAAGCGCAGCTGTACCTACAGCACATAAGCAGATAGAGTACACACAGTGTCCCTGTGGTATTAAATTTCCTGGGGGTGGGCATTTAGGAAAAATGCCCCTAAAGGCTCCTTTGTGCTGTGCTGTGCTTAGTCTTCAGTCCTGTCTGACTCTTTGCGACCCCATGGACTGTAGCCCACCAGGCTCGTCTGTCCATGGAGATCCTCCAGGCACAAACTGGAGTGGGTTGCCATGCCCTCCTCAAAAGCTCCTTGGGAAACAGTAAGAACTATTGACGTTTGAACCAGATAATTGTCTGATGTGGACGACTGTCCTGTGCAGTGTAGGATGTTTAGCAGCCTCTACCCGTCAGATGCCAGCAGCACACCCCTTGGTGTGGCAATCAATTATGTCTCCAGGGACTTCCCTGGTGGTCCAATGGTTAAGCACCCGCCTTCTAATGCAGGGGACATGGACTTGATACCTGGTAGGGGGACCAAGATTCCACATGCCTCAGAGCAACTAAGCCCTCCTCTGGCAACTACTAATGCCCACGTGCCCTGGAGCCCACGTGCCACAGCCAGTCAGTCTGTGCCTGCGAGGAAAGGATCCCGTGTGCCGCTGCATCTAACGCCTGACACAGCCGCATAAATAAGGGAAGCCTTTAAATAATGTCTCCAGATGTTGCCAAGTGTCCCCCGGGTGCAGGATTGTCCTGGCTGAGAATCCCTGCTCTGGGCTTTTGCCATGGGGCAGGATGCCCCGTCTGAGAGCATGCGCACTGTTACTTTCTCAGAGCGCTGCCATGTGGCTCTCCAAGGGGCTGTCCTAGGGCTCCTAGAGCCGAGCATCACTACTGGGGAGGGAACTGTGTGGAGGAGCCTGGGCCCAGGCATAAGGTGGCCAGAGGACAGAAGCCTCACCAAGTTCGGCATAAAAAGCCAGGATTTCTCGGCCCCGAGTCCCTGCGGCCTCTGGGTCACACGTCCCAGCTGTGTGACCAGAGCCGGCCAGGGCCCTCGCCTTGTGCCTGGGTGTCAGGTTCCAGAGGGCGCCTTGAAGGGACAAAGCTTCTAACAACACCCCACCACTCCTCCCCAGCCACTTCCTCACCCTTTCTGAGCACACCCGCCCATGCACGCCCCCGGGTCTTTGTATATACTCATTCCTTTTGCTGACAAAGCATTTATTAAGCATCTCGTAGGCGCCAAGCATGGTGCTCAGCTCTGAGACATGATCAGCTCCCCACCCCAGTCACACCCAAGAGCTTTCAGAAGCCTGTGGGCGCTCAGACAACTACAATCCCTCCCCTCCAGCGGGGGCAGTCCGAGAAGGAATTCTAGAGAAGGGATGTCCAAGCTGAAACTTCCAGGGTGAGTCCAACTTGCTTCTACACTGCCTGGATAATGGGGACAATTCCAACAACGGTGTCACCCTTGGTTGCCTACTTACCATTTGCTACCCCTCCTTTCTCCACCTGCTGGGGTGGGGGGGTAGTCCCTGCTTGCTGAAGGAGAAGCCACGGTCTTCAGTGACTCCTAAAGTCACCCATTACCTGCCCCTGCCCTCTCTTCTCTCCCAACTCATCTTCTGTCACCTCCTCTTCTTTTCAGCCACTCTGATCTTTCAAATGCAGGAAGCATTGCTGCTGAGGCATCTCTGCACGTACTTTTTCGATACAGCTGTGATACGCCCCTTTCCTCACCTCCATCAGGTGTATGCTCAGTTGCCACCTTCTTGTCATTCTCTCCACCATCATAAGCTTTCTCGCCAAGCCCCATCCAGGAGCACCACTTCACTTTATGTATTTATCTGGTCTGTTGGTCTCCCTCCATAGAAGTTAAATTCCAAAAGAGTCAGGATTTGTGGATCACATTCCCTGGTGTATTCCCAGTGTTTGCCACAGAGCCTGGCACAGACTAAGTGCTTAAGAAAAGTGTTGAATCAATGAATAAGTTGCATGTCCTTCTCACAAAACCTCAGTCAGTAAATGTATCATGCACATGAATCACTTGGAGATCTTGTGAAAACACAGTTTCCGGCCTGGGGTGGGGTCCCAGGGGCTGCGTTTCTACAAGCTCCCAGGTGATGCTGGGCTGCTGGTCCTCTGTCTTGAGCAGTAAGGACTCAGCGATGATGGCCGGCATCTATGTTACACACGAGTAAAACCAGCGCAGAGAGGTTAATCTCATGGCTAAAGGCACCAAGCTTTGGGAGATGGGCTGGATTTGAAGTCTGTCCAACTCCCTAATGTTAATGGATCACCCTATCATATTGCAGACCCCAAGTCTGAAAATGGTCTCTCAGGTGCTTGCAAAACTGAACTTTCCCAAACTGTCCATGTGAGAATATCATCGGTGCCAACTCGGGACCAGCAAGCACAGTGAGACCTATTAGGTGGTGTAACCCCCAGACTGAACTGGGGTGCTTGTGTGCGGGCTAAAGTCGCTTCAGTTGTGTCCGACCCTGTGTGACCCTATGGACTGTAGCCCGCCAGGCTTCTCTGTCCATGGGATTCTTCAGGCAAGAATACTGGCGTGGGTTGCCATGCCCTCCTCCAGAGGATCTTCCTGACCCAAGGACTGAACCCACATGTCTTGCATCTCCTGCATTGGCAGGCGGGTTCTTTACCAGTACTGCCACCTGGGAAGCCCCTGAACTGGGATACTTTGCCCTAACTTTCTCTGTGCTCTCTATAAGCTCTCTCTTGTGCTGGGTTTTGGGATCTGTGTGTGTGTGTGTGTGTGTGTGTGTGTGTGTGTGCATTGGGAATCTTCCAGAGAGCTTTCTCAGCTCATTGATCATGAAGGGAGCTCTCTCCAGCCTAACCTTGCACTTGGTTAAGTGTGAGCTGGTAAACTTGATAAGCAAATTGGAGGGAAATTTACAGCATCATCTCATTAGAAGGTCAAGGGCCTTGATCTTCTTGCTCTTATCGGGTCCCAGAGCTCCATCAGAAACCCCAGAGTGGAAGGCAAAGGTGGCCTCTAGTACAGAGCCTTCTAATTCTTTGGTTCCATCTGAACTCATTTCACAGAGAGAGACTTTTCAGTGAGAAGCACTCACGTTGCCTCTCAGCTCTTACCGCTGGCTAATTACCGAGGCCACTATTCCCAAATCTAACTAGCTTCGCTGGAGATCAAAGCACAGTCTCTCCAGCTCAGTCAGATCTATACGTAGCCTGCCTGCTGCCTCCACACCCACCGCAGCTGCCGAGCTCCTGGACCATCACTGCTGGTCCATTTCCTGCAATATCGACTGCCATCCCCCTAAACCTGAGAATGGGATCCTAGTTATGATCTCTCTTGTAAGCAGGCCTGTGGTTAAATGCAGGTGAAGTCTGGAAGACTTGAGAGGTCATAAACTCAGTGCCTAGCAGAGCCAGGCAGGTAACGTCAATAGGAAAGTTGGTTTAGATGGGAGGGTAGTTCGTGGAAAGCTTGGGGTCAAGCTTCTAAAAAGGCAACAGAGGCCACAGCTCCTTCCTGATGGCTGAGAGATGTTGTGAGGGGCAGCTATGTGTGGCCAGATCTAAACTTCCACGTGGACATCTAGTTACGTGAGCTCTCCAGATAACTAATGGTGGCAAGGATCAACTGAGCATGAGTGACACCCAAATTCAACCCACAAGGGCCACTAATTTGCAATCTTGGCTTGAAACGCTGAGAGTATATAAACTAAGAGAGATCTGTATCGGCCGGGGTCTGAGGAAGAAATGGGGACAGAATTAAAGAGGGCCCTTTGAAGGGAGGTTTCTATTTATAAAGCTGGGCAGGGTAAGAGGAAAAATGTACACGAATACAGGATGGGCTGAACAAGACATAGATGAGGGCACATCCTGATGGCAGATTATGTAGCCTTTAGAGATGATAGGCATGACAAGTTTGCAATAACATAGGAAATGAATACAGTATAATGAAGTGAAAAGGCATGATTTGAAACTAGAGTGGTACATAGGGGAGCAGCACGTGTGTCCATCAAGTGCAAGTAAAGTCACCTATAGTCTCTTGATCAAAAACATTTAAAAAGGAAAGAGACTCTTCTGTTTTGCAAATAAGTTCGTTTGTGTCTTGTTTTTTTTCAGATTCCACATATAATCAATAACATGATATTCGTCTTTCTCTGTCTAGGTTATTTCACTCAGCATGTCTTTGTCTGTGTTGTTTCACTTAGTATGTTATTTCACTTCGTATGCCATCCGTGTTGCTACAAATGACATTATTTCATTCTTTTTTATAGCTGAGTAGTATTCCATTGTACAAACATACCATATCTTTATCCGTTCATCTGTCGACAGACATTTAGATTGCGTCCACGTCTTGGCTAGTATAAATAGTGCTGCTGGGGGCTGTTGGGGTGCACGTATCAGAAAAAGACTCACAGACATGGAAAGCAAACATATGGTTACCAAGGGAAAGGGAGGAGGGTGTTAGGAGGTTGAGATTCACATATACACACTGTACAAAACAGATAACCAACAAGGACCTACTGTACCGCACAGGGAACTATACTCAATATTCTCTAGTAACTTGTAAAGAACGTGAAAAAGAGTATACATATATATGTTGTACTAACATGATATTGTAACTCTACTATACTTCAATAAATACATAGGAAAGAAAAAAATTATTTACACAGTACAGGCAGTTCCTCTAATTTAAGGACAGTTTGCCACGAATTGAGTGTGAAATGGGGGGTGAGATGCTGGGGGGACAGAAACTCTGAGTCCCAGTACTCCTGAGAGCATCTCCCCCTTCGCTTCATTCTGCGGCAACTCAGGATATGCAATTTCCAGCCAACAAGCCTTTTAATAGCAAACCAGCTACTCCGTGTATAGACAGAATCATTTGGGAGCAAATAGCAGCTTTCATGGGCATTTCTGGTTTCTCTCCGGAGGCATTTTTCTTGATAACCTAACCCTGGTGTACACGATGACTCCACTGTAGAAATGAAAACAAAAGCCAATATAAGTCAAAAAATTAGGAAGCAAATGCACAAAAATACTGCCAGTGGTTGACTATGAAAGAGAAGTGTGGGTGATATTTTTTCCAACCTCTCTGTTTCATTCATTGACAAATGTTTATTGAGCATCTACTGGGTGCCAGATATTATTCTATGCCTTGAAAAAGCAGTGCATAACAAGTTGCAAAAATTCTTGATGGATAGAGACAGACAATAAACACCAGAGTAAGAAAAATATAGAGCAGGTTGGGGCTTGGCACGTACCTGGGAGAACCAAATAGAACTGGACAGTGGGACCAGAAGTGCTAGGTTGGGGGTGGGGGTTTTGAGTTCAAGCAGGCTGATGGGAAGCCTCAGTGAGAAAAGGTGAGCGCTGAACAAAGATGGGGAGGGGAGGAGGGAGTGAGGATATTTGGAGAAAGAAGGTTCCAAGTGGAGGGAACAGCAAGTGCACAAAAACTTCCCGGGGGTCGGTGAGGCTCGAGCAGAGAGGAAAAGGGGGCAGTGGTTAGCTGCGCTTTCTGTGTTCTCTCTGAGAGTACAGAGCTTGTATGATGGAAACGGTGGTGGTTTAGATGCTGAGTCACGTCCAGCTTTTGTAACTCCATGGACTGTAGCCCACCAGGCTCCACTGCCGAGGAATTCTCCAGGCAAGAATACTGGAGTGGATTGCCATTTCCTTCTCCAGGTGATCTTGTAGACCCAAGGATCGGACCCACGTTTCCTGCATTGCAGGCGGATTCTTTATTGCTAAGCCACCAGAGAAGTCTCATCATGGGAATAAAAGCCTTTTATTATCATTAAAGGAAGAGCAAAAGAGAAGGAGGGAAGACATCTCTGCTTTTCTGGCCCGTGGAAAGCTGATGGTTTTCTCATCCTGATCAGTTCTGCATTGACACAGTGGATGACTTCCCGTGAGATCTGAGCATCCCTTCAAGTCTGTCCTTCCCTGAGTCACATGGTCAGTGCCGAAGATGTCTGTGGTCTCAGAACTGTGGGTAGCACCCCGCTCTTTCCCTCAACGCCCCTGCCCCACTCCCCATTGGCAGGAGGAGAAGCAGAGACCAGTGTGAGCAAACCATGCTGACCGCCTCACTCCCTCCAAGGGCAGCTGGGAGTGATGCCAGCCCAGGGAAGAAATTGCCAATAAAGATCCGAGGTGCTGATAAGGAGGTGTCAATCCATTAACCTCCCCCAAAGGGAAGAAAAAAATTTTTTTTCAATTACTGGTAGCGGGAAACAAAATAGTGAGAAATCACAAATGACAATCTTTTTAAGACAGCCCTGGGGCCACTTTGAGCTGACCCTGTGCATTAACCTGGCGGGGAAATTTTTTACTCGCTGCTCCCTCCTGTGTCCTTAATAGCATAAAATAAAAAGATTTTAGATAAGATTTCATTCTGTGAATCAATTGGCAAACCACACTAGGCTTCCCGGGGCATTCTGGCCTCAATCTAATGGAAATTAGTATTTTTTAAATGGGAATATCGATACTGAATTGGACCCCATAGCAGAAAGCCTATACAGAGGATTTCATTTCAACTGGAAATCTCCAGCTTCTTCTGAGCTTTGCTTAACCCAGTATCTGCCAGTGTCTCAAGTGAAGGATGAGAAAACAAAATCCGGAATCCTTGTTACCACGGCACAGCCAGAAAGTTCTGGCCTCTCACTAATCTTCCATGTTGGCCTTTGTCCTATTCCTCAAACCGACCGAGGACAACCCCCGGACCTGTGCGCTTGCAGTCACCTCTGCAGTGCTTTCTCCCATTGTCCTTCTCTGGCTTTCTCCTCCTCAGTCTTGAACTTCAAAAATCACCTGCTCGGGAAGCTGGGCTTAACCACAACCTTCTCCCATTATTCCCCCTCTCAGGTCCTTCATGACTTGTCACCAACCATAATTACATTAACATGCATGTAGTGTTTCTGTTTCTTCTGCAGAGATGGGGCACATAGGACAGTCATCCTTGGGTATCCTTGGGGGACTGGTTCCAGGACTCGCTGTGAATACCAAAGTCCCCCAGATGCGTAAGTCCCAGAGTCAGTTCTCCATATCCACGGTTCCGCATCCGCAGGTTCAACCACCCTGGGACGGTAGATTAGGTTTGCTCCCTGCATTTGGCTGAACTTGCAGATGCAGAACCCGTGGGATATCGAGGGCTGACAGTGTTCATTTCAACCACCATTTTCATGGTGGTCCGTTGTTCTAATCAATAATTCATTCTCTGTGGGTGATCCCCTAGCAAGGAATCAGAGAGACCACACGCCAGAAGCAATGACTTTGATGTTTGGTCAATACCAGAGACTTCGCTAACTGATACAATGAATGTTAGACATAAATGGCATTGGTGAAAGTCGTGGCTGATGATTAACAAAGTGGATGTTAGAATGTGTTCTCTTCGGTGACTTCAGCGCTACTCAAGGGAAGCAGGTGGCAGGAGATATTTTACAGCGGCTCCCTGCACTTGCATGAACAGCATTGAATGATCTAGGGCTGTGCTGTCTGATACAGTAGCCACAAACCACGTGGTGGCTATTTCAACTTCATTGATAACTAACCCAAGTTTAGATAAAATCAAAAATTCAGCTCCATTTAGTCACATCAGCTTGAATTTCAAGTGTTCAATCGCCATGTGGCTGGGGGCTAATATCCTGGACAGCGCAGAGTAGAAGATTCATTTGTTGCAAGTGCTATTGGACAGAACTGATCTAGGGAGTGGTACCCTTTACTATCCTGGGCCAGATCCCCGAGTGACTTTGGTTCTGACCCCTGTGGATGTCAGACAAATCCTGCTGCTGGAATATTGCTGCCTTTGCCCCCATGAACCTTTTGTGCAAAGCATTTTCTGAGCCTCAAAAAGGACAAGGATCCGGCAGTCCATTAAGCCTCCAGGCCGGCTTGTGTGGCTATTTTCTGCTGCCTGTTGATAAGTAACAATTTGTGTAAAATGGATGTGGTCTGAGATTCGCTTTCATCAAAACCAGGATGCCTGCTGCCAGCTGCTCCATTTAGTCTCGTAGTCAGTTGGTAAAGATTTATTGAACACCTACTATGTGCCAGACACCTTTCTGGGTGCTGGAGACACAGCAGAGAAGCATATAGTTAAGTCCTTCCTCTCATGCAGATTATATTTTGGGTATCGTGGGGGGTGGGATAGACAACAAGGAAATCTACAAATGAACACCATCTTGCCGGCTGGCAATAAGCATCTTGAAGATAATCCGATAGCGTGATGACGTAGAAGCTGGCTTGGCAGGGCAAGTGTGAAGAGGGTGTTTAGTGGGGCACAGAGGACACTGCAGCAAAATCGCTCTTCTCCAGGCTGGGTTTCCTGTGTCCAGGCTCTCTGCTCTCCCCTGGACCCCCAGGCCCCCAGACATCCACCCTGGAAGGAAAGTGGAAGGTCCTTTACCGGGAAATGTGTGTGTGCTGTCGCTTCAGTCGTGTCCCACTCTGCGGCCCCATGGATGGTAAACTGCCAGGCTCCTCTGTCCGTGGGATTCTCTAGGCAAGAACACTGAAGTGGGTTGCCATGCCCTCCTCCAGGGGATCTTCCAGACCCAGGGATCGAACCCATGTCTCTTACATCTCGTGCATTGACAGGCAGGTTCCTTACCACCAGTGCCACCTGGGGAGCCCTGAGCTCTACCACTAACTTCCGTTGTTTTAGGAAGGTCACTGATCCATCTTGGGTCTCCCTCAGCTTCCCGTCTGTAAATTGCAGGCATCAGGTCTGCTGATTTTCAAACTGTGAGCTGAAACCCATTAAATGAGTCACACAATCAAGTTGGGGGTTCGGACCATTATTTTAAAAATAGAAAAAGCAGAGCGTGACCAGCTGAGTACGAGGAAGCGTGAGTCAGTCTCCTCTGACTTTCAGGTGCCTGAGTGCTGGAGCAGGTACCGGGTCACCATGTAGCTCTTTATAGTGGGCTGCCGTCGAAGGAAGTAGAAAGCTCTGCACTAGATCACTTCCCAGGGCCTTTCGATTCTAGCAGACCAGGAACCTGAGTTCTTTACCCAGGGGACCAGACAATTTAGCAACATGCTCACGAGCAGAGTGGAAATTGAATCGGGGAGTGTGTTCTGAGCAGACATCGCCTACACTTTTATTACTCCCAATATGCCAAAATCACATTAAGGCCACGTTTAAAAACCAGTAATATTGCAGGAGGCTTGGTATTTCCTGGGGATCTGTTTCTACACTTCCACCCACCGCGGTCTGAAAGTCCAAAATCCCTCTCCTGGGGGGACAGCCTCTCAGCCTCCCTTCCTCCCATGTTTCCCTCCATGAGTCCTTCCCATCGTCCTAATTCACTCACTCATTCATTCGGCCATTCAGCACCTGTCTTGAGTGCTGCTACAGGTCGAACACTGTTTTAGGTGCTGGGGATTCAGGTGGTGAACAAAAAAGTGGTAAGAGCCCATTCTCAAGGAGTTTGTAATCGAGGGACTTCCCTGGCGGTCCAGTGGTTAAGAATCCACCTTCCAATGCAGGGGATGAGGGTTCGATCCCTGGTCCGGGGTCTAAGATCCCACGTGCTGCAGGCCAACTAAACCCATGTGCCACAACTAGGGAAGCTCACGTACAACTAGAGAAGGCTGTGTGCCACAATGAAGACCCAGCACAGCACTGCTCCTCCCCGCAAAAAAGGAATTTATGGTCACCTTTGGTGGGGAGGCATGGCTGGTGGAGGGTAAGACAGACAATAAATAAGACAGTGAAGCGATGACAACTTACAGGTGGTGATGGGCGCTGTGATAGAAATCAACATGGTGATGGAGGCGAGGGTGATGGGGGAGGCGAGGAGAGGAGAGGCTACTTCTAACACAGTGACCAGGGAAGACCCATTTAGGGAGCTGAAGTTTGACCTGAGACTCAAATGACCAGAAGGAGTCAGGGCAGGGGGACAGTGCAGCAGAGAGAGGGGACAGAGTGCACCCAGGCCCCAAAGTGACCCCCACTCCTCCTACCTGGCTCCCCGATTTCCCAGCAGCTTTGTAACGACCTTATGTGCCTTCCAGTGTAGACGAGACCCATGGTAAGTCAATCTAAAGATGTAATGGCCCCGATCCCCTCCTTCCCGTGGCCCTTGGAACTCTTAACATATGTTATCTTGTTAATTCTTTCAATGACCCTGGGAGGCGTCTACTATTTTTCCCCTGTTTTCCAGATGTAGAAACTGAGGCTCAGAGAGGACACTGGATTTGCCCAAGATCATACAGTTTATATAGTGGTGGACCTGGGGTTGAAGCCAATTCAGTCTGATTTAGAAGCCCACTGAAAGGGTTTTCAGCTGGAACCTCTTTGACAAATCCGTAGTCTCCTCTTGCTGAATCCCCATAGCTTTGGGTTGATCTCCTTTGCCTGTTCTGATTGATTCCTCGTGGTTGCTGGGAACTCACTGTTGACAAGAAACCTGAAGCTGCCTCTGAGTGCAACATTCATTCACTCAAGAAAAATTTATTAGGCCCCTATTGTGTGCCAGACCCTGTTTTAAGCATTGAGGGATCCCTGGCAAACAGAACAGTCCTCACGGAGCTGGCATTCCAATGAAAAGACATAAGCAATAAATCCAATTAATGCGCTTCCCAGGTGGCGCCATGGTAAAGAATCCTGCCTGCCGATGCAGGAGACACAAGAGACATGGGTTCGATCCCTGGGTCGGGAAGATCCCCCTGGAGAAAAAAAATGGCAACCCACTCCAGTATTCTTGCCTGGAAAATTCCACAGACAGAGGAGCCTGGCGGCCTGCAGTCCGTGGGGCTGCAAAGAGTCAGACACAACTGAACAATTTAATTTCAGAAATCAAAATCTATGTTAGAAGATGAGAAAGGAAGCAAGCGTGGAAGGGGGAATGACTGCAGTTTTAAATAAAAGAGTTAAACCTGATTCTTCCCATGTCCAGCTCCTTCTTAGTCTTTGAATCCCAGCTTCCCCTGCCGCCAAAAAAAAAAAAAAAAAAAAAAAAACCCACACAAAGTAAAAGGGGGAACCTATAGATTTAAAGATTTAAGGGGCAGATTGTGTGTGCATGTGCTCAGGCGTGTCTGACTCTTTGCAACTCCGTGGACCGATCACCAGGCTCCTCTGTCCATGGAATTTTCCAGACAAGAATACTGGAATGGGTTGCCATTTCCTACCCTGGGGGATCTTCCTGATCCAAGAATTGAACCTGTGTCTCTTGAGTCTTCTGCATCGGCGGACAGATTCTTTACCATTATACCACCTGGGAAGCGCATGGCAGATTAGTCATTCACAATATCTGCACCTTCTTTGGATGCTTGTTTGAATAAATAAACTGTAAAGCTAATTTAGACTATCAGGAATATTTGAACACTAAATTTAGAGTGACACTACAGAATCATGGGTCATTTTTGAAGTCATGTTAATGGTCTCAAGGTGATATTTTAAAAAATTCTCATTTTGGTGATACTTACAAAATGACTCCAGGTGAAATGACACACATCTGTGGTTTGGTTAAAATCACCCAGTGTGGTGGGGTGGGGTGGGTCTATCAATGAGGGCAGATGGACCCGGAGTTGGGGGTCAGAGGGGTGTCGTGGGGTCCATCTTACCATTTTCTCTACTTTTGTTTAGATTTTTAAGAAAATGTGTGTGTGTGTGTGTGTGTGTGCACTCAGTCGTGCGATCCTACAGACTATAGCCCCCAAGGCTCCTCTGTCCGTGGAATTTTCCAGGCAAGCGTACTGGTTAACCATTCCCTACTCCAGGGGTTCTTCCTGACCCAGGGATGGAAACCACGTCTCTTGAGTCTCCTGCACGGGCAGGCGGATTCCTTAGCACTAGTGCCACTGGGAAAGGCAAGTCCTGCTCTGGATGAAGCTGCTCTCTGTCCGCTCTCCCGAACAAGGTCCTCTCTTGTTGGGTGTCTGCGGTAGCCTCTTGGCTCCTCTCCTCCTGCAGCTCCCCCACCCCCAAAGAAAAAAAATGCAAAGAGCCCATCACCCACTGTGCAGCAAACCCGGAGACACCCCGCTGCTCTTCGGACGAAGATGGACCTCCCCTCTGTGGACCTCCCCTCCGTGGTCCTCCCCGGGGCTCCCCTGGTCTGGCGGCTGCCCTCTCTCCTCTCTCCGCCCACCCCCCAGCCGGTCGCCCCCTTCCCAGCCTAGTTTCCGAATGTGCCAGGCGTGCTCCTGGCGGAAGAACTTGTGTCACCACTCGTTCGTTGCAAGCTGACTGCTTGTCATCTTGCAGGTCCCGGCTTGAAGGTCCCATCCTCCGAGAGGCCGTTCTGGGACCACCACCCCAGAGCTCCCCGTCACATCACCCTGGGGTTCCCTCCTACCCCAACCCCCTGCACTGCTCCAGATATGAAGGGATCCCGGGTATCTCCCGTCTTCCCAGACCTTGGCCTCCATTCCCCCCACCGTGCACAAACACAGCCTGGCACACAGTTGGCACTTAAAACCCAATTGTCGGGTGGAAGCCTGCACCCCCCCCCCCCAACTCCGCCACTCCGTGACTACAGGTGGTACGGAGAGCTTGTTAGACAGCAGGGAAAACTTCTGATGTGACCTCGGGTGAAAAATCCAGGCCAAAGAATCAAGCCTCTGGGGGTGATCACACCTGTGTCGGAAAACTAACGAAAGAGAAATCATAAACAAACTGGCTTGAGAAGAAGACAGAAGAAAGTATGATTTAAATTTTAGCTTCCCCTGGAGGTGGGACTAGTGGCAGTTTAGACTTCTTTGTTCTGCTTTTTTTGTTTTTGCCGCGTTCTCTTTAAGGCACACCTATTCTTTATAATGAAAAAGCTTTTTAAGCGGAAAGGCAGCAAAGGACCTCTTGCGCCCTCTGCTGTTTATATTGGATACTGCAGCGCAGCTCCCAAGATCTGCGTTTGGAGGTGTCCCATGGAGGTTTGGAAGCAGGTAGAAGTGAATGCAATGGCAACCCACTCCAATACTCTTGCCTGGAGAATCCCATGGACGGAGGAGCCTGGTAGGCTACAGTCCATGGGGTGTCGAAGAGTCGGACACGACTGAGCGACTTCACTTTTACGCATTGGGGGACATAGCAACCCACTCCTGTTCTTGCCTGAAGAATTCCAGAGACGGAGGAGCCTAGCAGGCTGCCGTCTATGGGGTTGCAGAGAGTCGGACATGACTGAAGCAACTTAGCAGCAGCAGCAGAAGTGAATGAGAAGAGGGATCATGACATACTTGGCCATCCTCTGAGAATCCTGCCAAATTTCCCAGTGCCTCCTCCGTCTGTGGTAGGTTCCCTCCACTTCCCACTGCTCTCCCACCTCCCACTTTTACCGGAATGAGCCCCTGCTCCAAGCTCCTTCACCTTCCATCACCTCAGTTCAGCTCAGTTCAGTCGCTCAGTCATTCCCCACTCTTTGCCACCCCATGGACTGCAGCATGCCAGGCCTCCCTGTCCATCACCAACTCCCAGAGTTTACTCAAACTCATGTCTATTGAGTCGGTGATGCCATCCAACCATCTCATCCTCTGTCGCCCCCTTCTCCTCCTGCCTTCAATCTTTCCCAGCATCAGGATCTTTTCCAATGAGTCAGCTCTTCGCATCAGGTGGCCAAAGTATTGGAGTTTCAGCTTCAGCATCAGTCCTTCCAATGAATATTCAGGACTGATCACCTTTAGGATGGACTGGTTGGATCCCCTTGCAGTCCAAGGGACTCTCAAGAACCTTCTCCAACACAGTTCAAAAGCATTAATTCTTCGGTGCTCAGCTTTCTTTATAGTCCAACTCTCACATCCATACATGACTACTGGAAAAACCATAGCTTTGATAGACCGACCTTTGTTGGCAAAGTAATGTCTCTGCTTTTTAATATGCCGTCTAGTTTGGTCGTAGCTTTTCTTCCAAGGAGCAAGCATCATGTGATCTAATAGTGGGAGGGACAGGAGGGCAGCAGGGGCAGCTTTCCAGCTGAAACCTTGTCCCGATCCTTCCTTCCTGTGTCACTGGACATATTACGTAACTGCTCTGGACCTCAGTCAGCTCATCCATACAACGGAATCCTGGGAAACCTGGGTTGCTTGGCCTCAGCCCTGCTGACTTTCTGGGCCGGGTAATTCTCTTGTGAGAGCCGCGGTGTTCCCTGTAAGAAGTTTAGCAGCTCCCTGGCTTCTACTCAGTAGATGCCAGCAACACTCCACCCGAAGGTCCCAGCAACACCCCACCTGAAGGTCCCAGCAACCCAAAGGTCTCTAGACAGCGATCCGTGTCTCCTGGGGGCACGGATGCCCCCCGATTGAGAACCACTGCACTCTTGGTTTTTATTATGACCCCAACACCTTGCTACAGTTTTCTTCTGTTGAAAGGGGCTCAGAAAGTATCAACATGAGTTCCTAAAGAATAACTGAAGAGGGCTGCCATGGACAGAGGAGCCTGGTGGGCTACAGTCCACGGGATCGTAAAGAGCTGGACATGACTAAGCGACTAAACAAGAACAAAAACCCTGGTGGTCCAGTGGTTAAGTCTCCACACTGCCAGTGCTGGGGGCATGGGTTTGATCCCTGGTTGGGGAAGGAGGATCCCACATGCTGTGTGGTGCATCCAAAAGATTTTTTTTTAATTAAAAAAAAAATAATTTGGGGATTATCTGCTCTATTAAGAAAAAGAGGTTGAAAAGCAGATAAGACGCCCTTCTCCCTGCCTGCCTCCCCACCCCAGTTGGATGCTGCCTATGTGAGGTGAGCTCACATCCCTGGTCCCCCAGAGACGCCCCCTGCCCCGCCTGAGCCAGCCCCAGGCTGCCGAGGTGGGCCAGGCCTCCCAGGCCCACTTCGTGCTGGGGCTGTTGTGCTTGGCACGGTCCGCAGGCCTCCACGGCAAAGAGCACGTATTCAATTAACCTAGAAAAACAATAGCAGAAAGGGTCAGAGTTATTGTGGAGAAAGAAAAGTGGTGAAAAGAATCTGGCAAACAGGTCCCCGGTGGGTGTGGGTGAATGAGGGAGGCCAAAGAGCTTGGCTGAGCTGGGAGAATCCCCAGAGGTGTGGAGGCGTCCGTGTTCCCCCCCACAGGGGCCGGGGACAGCTAGCAAAACAAAAACTCGCTCTGTTCCCTGGCCCGTTGGCCTCCCCTTCTCCAGTGTGGGGGCAAGGAAAATACAGTGGGATCCAAGTCTCCCTGGGCTCCTCCCGGGCTGGAGCAGACAGAGCCACAAGATTGGCTCAGAAAGTGCTCGAAGGTTGGGGCGTCCAGCTAGGGGTCAGGGTGGGGGATTCTTTACCTCCTTGGTTCCTGGGAAGAGAAGCTCTTCCTATCCCTGAAGCCTGGAGCTCAGAAAACTAGAGATTAGAACATAGAAAGGTTTTCACTGCCTGCTCCGCTCCACCCTGCCCCCGGGGAGGGTGGCCTCGATTAGTGACCTTCACATGTTGAGTGCGGATTAAGGGCTGGGCGAGCTGACCTGATGGCTCACATGATAAAGAGTCTGCCTGCAATGTGGGAGACCTGGGTTCGGTCCCTGGGTCAGGAAGATCTCCTGGAGAAGGAAATGGCAACGCGCTTCAGTATTCTTGCCTGGAGAATCCCATGGACAGAAGAGCCTGGCAAGTCCCAGTCCGTGGGGTCACAAAGAGTCAGACACCACTGAGTGACTAACATTTAAGGGCCAGGCACTGTGCCAAATGCTTTACAAAATTATCCCATTAAACCCTCACAACTATGCAGTGTGTGACTGCTACTAGTCATCCATTTATTCTACTCAGCAGATGTCAGTATTTGTTGAGCACCTACTGTGTGCATATTTGTTGAGCACCTACTGTGTGCCAGGTTCCATGCTTGGAAGTAGAGATACAACAGTGAGAAGAAAACAGATGTGGGGGGTGGGATGGGGGGTGGGAAGAAGGCTCAGGAGGGAGGGGAAATGCATACACACTTAGGACTGAGTCGCATAGTTGTATGGCAGAAATCCACAACAGTGTAAAGCAATTATCCTCCATTTGGGGCTCCCCAGGTGGTGCTAGTAGTAAAGAACCGCCTGCCAACGCAGGAGACGTAAGAGAAGCAGGTTCGATCCCTGGTTGGAAAGATCCCCTGGAGGAGAGCATGGCAACCCACTCCAGTATTCCTATCTGGAGAATCCCACGGACAGAGGAGCCAGGTGGGCTACAGTCCACGGGCTCGCCAAGAGTCAGACACAACTAAGGGACTTAGCATGCATGCATCCTCCAATTTAAAAAAACAACAGGAAAAAAAATTTTTTTTAATTTGAATCAGTGCTTCTAAAAAAACAAGAAAGAAAGAAACCAGATGTGGGGGTGCAGAGTAACCTGTGGTCTCCCACAATGCTGGTGGGAATGCAAAATGGTGCAGCCACTCTGGCGACATGATCTGATAGTCTTTTCGAGTCAAACACAATCTGACCATCCAGCCCAGCAGACACACTCCTGGGAGTTTCACCTAAGAAATGCAAACCTGTGTTCTTACAAAAACCTGAATGTGAACATTAGGAACAACTTATTCATAAATCACCCAAAACTAGAAACAACCATGATGTCCCTCTCCTGGGGAATGGATAAATAAACTGGCACTTCCTGAGCTTTGGCCGGTCTGCAGGCTCCCGCTCTAGAGTAAGAAATAGCCAAGACCAAATGCTACTCGTAATAGGGGCTCTGAGCTTATTAGACATGCAGTTCTCGGGTTCTGCCAAGGAAGCATTTGGCATGTGCCTCACAGAGTTCACATAAGCCATGTATCATCAAATGTGCTTTTAGCTGCAAGTAACCGATCATCTAGAAGAAGTTTGAACTGTATTTTCTAGAAAGTGCATTCTGTAACAAGTAGTCTTGAATTAAATGGTTCCAAGTTTGGTTCGCTCAGCCTCAATTATGTCAAACAGGAGGATGGGGATCCCTGCATTCCCCTGGGCTTAGCCTTGTGGTCACAAGATGACTGCTGCAAGTCTGGACATTCTGACTATGTTCAAAGGTAGGAGGAGAGACAGAAGGAGAAGTTTCTAAGGGTCTCTCTCTTATTACACAGGAAAGTCTCTCCCAGAAGCCTCCAGGAGACATGCACTTACTTCTCACTGGCCAGAACCAGAGCATCGGCCCACCTGTAAACCAATCACTGGCAAAAGGGAATGATTTACATCAAGAACAGTTGTCCTCCTGGGACTGGGGATGGAGCATCTCTCCTTTGAGCACATTGCCATCTGCTCTGTGCTGGAACAAAGTGGGAGTTCGCTCGGTCGGGAGAAGGGAGGACAGCAGTCTGTCTGCTGCAGGTCCTGCTGTCAGCTTTTACGTATGATCTTCAAATAAAATTATACCCAAGTCATAGAGAGGTACCACCAGAAGTGATGGCAGAAGTTCAGTTCAGTTCAGTTCAGTTCAGTCACTCAGTCGTGTCCGACTCTTTGCGACCGCATGAACCGCAGCACACCAGGCCTCCCTGTCCGTCACCAACTCCTGGATCATAGAAAATCATTAAACTTGGGTCCCGCTATCAGACCATGTGAATTACTTATTTAAAATGCATCCCACCATCTCTGTCTCTGCCTAAGCCTCTTAGGTTGCCGTGTATGTGTTTGTGTGTGTGTGTGTTAGAGACATAAGTTTTAAAATCTAACCTTGTAAAAGTGACTTTGATTTTGGTAACTCCATCTGGGGCTTTAATCTTTTCTTTCTCTCTCTCTTTTTCTTTCCAATTTTTCAGAGAGAACTAGTTCAAATTTTACAGAGAGAACTAGCTCAGGTTTCTTTTAATCTCTGAGAGTCCCTGCTTGATCCTCGCAACAGCCCTGCAAGGTGGGATTTACTGTCCACATTGCATGGATGGGAACACTGAGGTCCAAGATTACAGGGTTCCCTTGCACAGCTCTGGCTTCGCCAGCCCTTCTCCCCGCCACGTACAGGGAAGGGACACTCACCCTGATTCCTCTTATGGACGTGCTCAGGAAACGAGCCCTCGAATTCCATTAACAGGGTTGGACAACGGGACTAAGATGGAGCCAAAAATCGCCCTGGTCACTAACAGGAGACCCCCAGGATGTTTTTCCCCACCACCCCTGTGTTCTTCAAGTTATAGCCTCCAAGGGCCACAGCTACGAAAAAACTTCTTTAATAGGTGCTTGGCGCGCCCTCGTGTGTCTCTATGGTGTAATAACACTGTAGGACGTTCAAACAGTACATCTTTAAAAATAGCAACAATAGTAATAATGATTAAATGCACCACCTCAGTTGTGACATCAGGTTTTTCGTTGGAATAAGTTTTACATGACTATGGTAAAGGAAAAAATTCATTCCATACACAAAGGTAGACAGTGAAAAGTTATCTGCCGCTCACTCCCCCGTGATGTAGAAACGTGTCCCCCCTCACGTTGGACAGTGCACAGTTTGCCCAGCCTTGCACTGGAGCCCTGATATGCAAATGTACCTGTGGGAAAATTCTTAGACATACAATTGCATTTCTATGTGGTCCTTCTCAGGCTTCCCCCAATGGCTCAAGAGTAAAGAATCCACCTGCAATGCAGGAGCTGCAGGATACGCGGATTTGGTCCCTGGGTTGAGAAGATCCCCTGGAGGAGGGCGTGGCAACCCACTCCAGTGTTCTTGCCTGGAGAATCCCATGAACACAGGAGCCTGGTAGGTTACAGTCCATGGGGTTGCAAAGAGTCAGACACGACTGAAGTAACTTAGCAAGCAGACACACACATGGTCCTTCCCAGGGGCAATCTGCACCACTTTGAATCAGCACTGGCACTAGTTGCAGAGACAGGCATTTTTTCCTATTATTTCTTTCACTTGATAAACTACTACTGAGCACCTACTGGATGTATGGAATTGTGTTAAGTCCCGTGAAAGACTCCAGGTTGACTCGGACTCACTTAATCTAAAGGCTCTCCCAAGGCAGAAAGCCTGCTGCCTACCCTGCCTCGATCGATGGCCTTGGTCAACTGCCTGGGGATGGCACAACCTGTGCCCTGCACCTCCAGAAGCTCCCTTCTGAAACGTGATCCAATAAGCAGCCTCGCAGAGCAGTCAGTGAAACCTGATGGGAAAGTTCACGGGGTCAAGATCCACCTCTCACATCCCAGTGTGTGACATCAGGCAAATTTCGTGTCCTTGCTGACACTTGAATTTCCTTACCGATAAAATATGGATAATAATACTTAGCTTGGTTGTAGGGGGGCAGTTGTCAGGGAAGTCCACGTGCTTCAGAAATGTTTGTGGTTTCTTTTATAATTTTATTTGTTTATCTTTGCCTGTGCTGGGTCTTCATTGCTGTGCGGGCTTCTCATTGTGGCGGCTTCTCGTTGCAGAGCCTTGGCTGTAGGGTGCACGGACTTCAATAGTTGTGGCTCACAGGCTCAGTAGTAGCAGCTCCCAGGATCCAGAGCACAGGTTCAGTAGTTGTGGCACGCGGGCTTAGATGCTCCATGGCATGTGGGATCTTCCTGACCGGGGATTGAACCCATGTCTCCTGCATTGGCAGGTGAATTCTTTACCACTTGAGCCACCAGGGCAGCCCAGAAATACTCGCTGAATGAATGAATGAATTGATGAGATTCTTGCTGTGAGTTATGCTAAGGAGACATTTAAGAATAGGCATGTCTCAGATTAAATGCTTAATCATTTCTCCTCCTGGGAGACAACTGCTCCTCTTTCTGTATCAGTCAGGTCTCTTGATTGCAAGGGAAGAAAAAAGATAAGGTGAACAGGCTTAAAAGAACAAAAGGAGATTTACTGACTCACATATCTAAAAGGTTCATGAGTGGGTCTGAATTTGGATGTGAGATGCTCAAATGATGTCGTTAGAAATCTATTTCTCTCCTTATCATCACCCTGCCACATTATGTCTTGGCCTTATCCTCAACCAGGCTCTCCTTGCTGGTAGTTCTTCACCTACAGAAAAGTCAGCCATGTGGGGGAACCACCTGGAAGTTTTCCCTGAGTCTCCTGGACAAACCAGTGCCACACCTGGGCCTCCAACAGTCTACACATTTCAGATAGTGGCCGCTCAGCATCCATAGGAAATGAATTACTGCAAGCGACAGCAGTGGGTGGCTCCAGAGTGGGTCAAAGGTGTGAATTTTCCCGAGGACTGGTTCTGAACCCCACAGAAGCCTGCGATCACTTGGGTTCTCAGTGGCAGGACCACCTGGAAAGGTGAGAGATCCGAGGGCAGGGACTGGACCACGGAACGCCAAGGATCTGCCTCCAAGGAAGTGCATTCACAGGTTCCCGGTGGGCGGAAGGCCAAGAACCCCCCACGCACACACACACGCACACCCCACTGCAAACCACTGCAAGCACCCAGTGAGTCCAGAAGGCACAACACCCCGTCCTAACAGCGTCAGCCAGGTAAGGCCTTTGCTGCCTCTCACCTCTTTGGTGTCTGGTGGAGGTGGGGAAGGGGAAGATGTAACGTGAATGAAATTGGGAATTTTGACATGACATGTTAATTACTGATTTTAGACCATTATTTAGCTTCCCAGGCAGCACGAGTGGTTAAAATCTGCCTGCTAATGCAGGAGACACAAGAGATGCAGGTCTGATCCCTGGGTGGGAAAGATCCCCTGGAGTAGGAAATGGGACCCCACTCCAGTATTCTTACCTGGAAAATTCCATGGGTAGAGGAGCCTGGTGGGCTACAATCCATGGGGTGGCAAACAGTCAGACATGACTGAGTGGCCGAGCACACAGACCGTTGTTACCCTTGGAAATAACTGGAAGGTGTATTATTCTTATATTGTTATTTATCATTATCTAAGCGTGAGCGGAAAAGCTATGGAGTCTGCAGGATAGATCATGCAGGGCCAAGTAAAGAACCTCCCCACTCATTGTGTTTGAGTACCTGGTGGGAGAGGAAATAGGATTGATGATTGCACCTGCTGGCTTCCTCGCTTTCAACGTACTCGAATATGTCTGCCCCAAGAGCAAGTTCAAAGAGACAGTGATGGCAGGCAGGATCACTGTATGGAATGAAGCTTTAGATCAGGTGTGAAAGAGGGTGACTCTGGAAGGCTGGAAGTCGCAGGTGCTGACACGGGGGTCACCTTGTAAATATCTTCAAAAATGAAGCCACAATGGCATTCAAGAATTTAGAATGGCCATTGGTACTTTTATGGGCTTCCCAGGTGGTCAGTGGAGAAGGCAATGGCACCCCACTCCAGTGTTCTTGCCTGGAGAATCCCAGGGACGGCACAGCCTGGTGGGCTGCAGTCCATGGGGTCCCGAAGAGGTGGACACAACTGCGCAACTTCACTTTCCCTTTTCACTTCCATGCACTGGAGAAGGAAATGGCAGCCCACTCCAGTGTTCTTGCCTGGAGAATCCCAGGGACGGCAGAGCCTGGTGGGCTGCTGTCTGTGGGGTCGCACAGAGTCGGACACGACTGAAGCGACTTAGCAGCAGCAGCAGCAGGTGGTCAGTGGTAACGAATCCGCCTACCAAAGCCGGAGACGCAGGTTTGATTCCTGGATGGGGAAGATCCCCTGGAGAAGGCAATGGCAGCCCACTCCAGTATTCTTGCCTGAGAAATCACATGGACACAGGAGCCTGATGGGTTACAGCCCACAGGGTTGCAAAGAATTGGACACGACTAAGCAGGCACATTGGTGCTTTAAATGCTTTTCAGATCTGGAGATATTGGTATGGAGGGCAGTGAAGAGTTGATTTGGAGCAAAAATTCCATCTCCTGCCAAGAGCCACCTGAGCTGGTTCCAACTGTCAAGGATGTAGTGAGCACTTATTTTGTGCCCAGTGTCCTGCCAGATGTATTTCAGGGAGAAGGCAGTCAAAGCTGGCGTCCAAAGGCAGGATGGCTGCCCAATTCCCCCACCTCGGGAGTTGACATCTGATTGAGAGATGACCTCAGAGCGAGCTTTCTGACCACCGACCTCGCCTGTCAAACCCGGAGATTTAGGATGGCATCAGATCCCCAATCTGGAAGAACTTAGCAACTTCACAGTGCCAGATCCAGGGGGAAAATATGCACAGAGAAACCAGAAAAGCACAGGATGGTGGGGAGAAAGAAGGAAAATGAGAACACTGTTTCCACTGGCAGAAAGCAGTCTTTGCCAGGAAAACTGGAATGTTGATTTGGTATGCACATAATTCGATTTTCTATACATTCCGAAGTAAAGAAAAAGCCAGACAGTGAAAATGCTGATACAGTTTTTAACACTGGCAAAGGTGATACGTATGTGAACTCAGTCTCATGTCAATGCCTCATCAGGTATATCTACAAAGGTATATGCTGCCACGTTTTAGATAGAGTACGATCTCAGTGATGTGGAAGTGTCTATCAGAATGTTGTCTGTCTCCATTTTTAACTAGCTATCATCATAAGCAACAGATTCGGTGACTATACACCAACATGTGGATAGTAACTGGCAGGACATGGGCAGTTTTATTTTTGATCTTTAGAGATTTCAGTGCTTTGAGATTTTCCTAATGTAAAAATTTACTTTTCAATGATTTTGTTTTAAACCTAACTGGTCCCTTCATTATTGAAACAAGACCGTGTACCTGAACTTACAGGAATATATTGAAGACATAGAGCTTAAAAGGTTCAAATTAGACAGTAGCTCATCTTTCCAACACCCCCAGGCCCCACATCGGTGAGATAACAACTGTTAACATTTTGTCTTCTTCCCGCCCATCATCCCTGCCTGCCTTCCTTCCTTTAAGTTTGTTACCGTAAAACTATACCAGGAATGAAAAGCTAGGTGGGTCCACAGCCAACTGCGGGTTAAAAGCCACATCTAAAGAGAATGGCTGCTACCCTTCGCCACCTGCTGGCTAGACTTCAGAGTGCAGTCCCAGATCTCTTCAAAAGACGAGGCTGTATGTGAAAACAGCCCAAATTTCAAAAGTTGGTACTGACTCAAAAAAAGTTAAAAGCAATGGTTGGGCCAAATAGAATACATTTTAGGACCTGTTTTTAGAGCACTGAGGCCTCTTCTTTAAAAAAATAAACACAGAGTGCTTTTCTTAAATTATTAGTCCTAGACAATGTCTAGTGATGAGAGAGATGAGGAATTTTGGTTATTTGCATTCCTTCCACTACCCGCTTCTTTCCTTTTATTCCCTTGTTTTTATAAGTGATAGTATTGCTTATATTATTATTCTACCAGCGTGACCTTTATGACTTTAAATATTTATGCTCCATTAAAAAATTTATATCAACTTTTTGTAACACCTACGATATAAGAGGAAGAAAGCATTTTTCTTTAAGTCTCTGGTACTAACAAATATCCTTTATTCTGCATCTGCAACATTCTAGGCACTTTACGTTCACGCATCCATCACTCATTCATTCATTCACTCCTTCATTCATTCACGTGGTAAATACTGAATGTCCACTTGTGAACTGTTCTAGATATGGAAAGTACAGAGGTAAGCAGTCAAAATACCCTGCCTTTGTGGCACGTATATTCTCACAGGGGATACGGATAATAAATTAACAAATAAATGAGCTACAGTCTGTTGGAGACTGGAGAGGGTGAAGGAGAAGCGAGGATGCAGGGAAGGGAGAACGTGAAGTGTCAGTGTGTGCGTGTCCATGCGAGTGTGCAATTTTAGCTGTGGTAGCCGGGGAAGGCAGCTCTGGAATAACAGATGGAAGGAAGCTAGGAGCTGAGCAGTGCAGGCATCTGCCGTGTGCACGTTCCTACCGCAGGGCACAGAGGAGCCAAGAAGGGAAGGCGGAGCTGGTCACATGCGTTAGAAGCAACGGAGAAGAGATGAGGTCAGAGAGGCAAGCGTGGGCACCGCACGGAGGGGGGGGTGGTCAGTGCTCTGCTGAGTAAGAGCAGGAACCGTGGGGCGATCGGATCAGAAGGGCAGGGTGGACCGACTTAGGTTTGCAGAGGTTCCTTCTGGCCCCTGCGGGGAGGACAGACGAGAAGGCAGGAACAGAAGGAAGAAGGCCGCTCTTGCACTATTGCAAATTCCTGGTGAGAGGTGGGGTGGGGGTGGTGATGCTGATGGAGGCGGTGACTAGAAAGATGGGATTCTGTCAGGATGCACTGACAGACTGGATGTGAGAGAGAAAGAGAGGAGTCAAGGATGCCTCCAAGGTCTTAATCTGAATAATTCGAAGGATGCAGTTGCCTTTTATCTCTCTTCCTAAGTTGCTTCATCTGTCATCAGAGATAAGAGCTTAGATGGATGTACACCAAGATGTTAGTGATTTGGGCCTTCCCAGATAGTGCTAGTGGTAAAGAACCCCCCTGCCAATGCAAGAGATGTAAGAGGCATGAGTTCGATCCCTGGGCGGGCAAGATCCCCTTAAAGAGGGCATGGCAAGCCACGCCAGTATCCTTGCCTGGAGAATCCCCATGGACAGAGGAGCCTGGCTGGCTACAATCCATAGGGTCGCAGAGAGTCAGACACGACTGACATGACCACACATGCACGCACATTAGTGGTTATGTTTGAGTAGTAGGGCTTGGGTGGGTTTTATTTTTCTCGATGTTTTTCAGTACTTTGTATTTTTGCAAGCAAAGGCTGTATTACTATTATTATCGCTGTCATTGTTATTATTATATTTCAGGGCTTTCAGTCATGGCAGTACTATACCCTGTGGGTGAGGTTAAAAGCACTTACTATCTGGGTGGATGCTGTATTAGTCACTATTTGCTGTACAATTAGCAATCCCAGAACCATAAGTTAGTAGTCCTTTCTCACTTTCAGACTTGTGGGTTGGCTGGCACAGCCCCACTGCAGGCTACAGGTCAGCTTCAGGACTGTACCAGCTTCCTCCTTCTGGGGCCCAGGCTCGATGGACTGGGGTTCCCTGTTGTTATGGTAGATGTAGAAAGTTCCCCAAGGAGAGAGAGGAGACACCCACTGCCTGTTAATGTCAAGGCTGGGAACTGACATCTTGTAGCTTCAGCCCACATCCTATTGGCCAGAGCGAGTCACGTGGCCAAAGTCAACATCCATGGTAGTTTCCAGAGCTTGGCTGCTGTGAATAATGCTACAGTGAACCGGGTATGCAGATAACTCTTTGGGATACTGATTTCAATTTCTTCAAACATGTACCTAGGAGTGGACAATCACGTGATAGATCTCCTTTCAACTTTCTGAGGAACCACTATACTGATTTCTTTAGTGGCTGCAACAGTTTGCAATCCCCACCAATGGTGCAGCTTCCCTTTTCTCTACATCCTCGCTTTTGTTATCTCTTCTTTTTTATTATGCTCATCCTCACCTGTGTGGTCTCATTGTGGTTTTGACAGTGAGGTTGAGCACCTTGCCATGTACCTGTTGGTCATTGTATTGGCCAAACAGTATTGTATGTCTTTGGAAGAAAATGTCTATTCAGGTCCATCACCCAGTTTTAAATTCAATTATGTGCTTTTTTGCTGTTGAGTTTATACTTTGGAGATTACTCCTTATCAGATTTAGAGTTTGCAGATATTTTCTTCCATTCTATCGGTTGCCTTTTCCACTCACTGAGCATTTCCTCTGCTGTGTTGGAGCATTTAGAGGGTGAGTGTGAGGCTTTGAGTTCCTGGGCTTCAGGTGAAACCTGCTTGTCAGGCTGGCCGACTTTTCTGCCCATGTGCAGCAGGTGTGTACATTAAGGCAGTATCAACATGGCTAATCTATGAAATGGTGTTTGCAGAGATTCGTCCTAAGGCTGGGATGTGGGATCTAGATTTGACAAGAAGGACAGTGAAGCCCGTGAGCCTCCTGATGGATTCCGGAAAAGCACTGGAGTCAAGGATCATCATTTAGAGATCAGAGATCTCAGTGAGGTCAGAGAGTTATTGCCAGCAGGAGCATTCAAGTACTAGGAGAAATGTTAGCACATGGTGATCAGGAAGTGGGATGTTTGATATAAAACATTAAGACTGAGTCAGGTTTGAGGTTGACCAGATTCGGGATGGAGCAGGCAAAGTGGAGCAGGAGGCTGCTGGAATGGCAGGTACACGGACCCAGAGAGGCCACACTGAGGTATCATCCAAAAGGATGCTAGAGCTGGACAGGGTCAGTCATCTTCCTTGTAAGCCTTGGTTTCCTTATCCACAAAGGAGAAATGGAGATTCTCCTCCCAAGTCTGATGACCCATGACCTCAGGCATGGACTGTGATTGGTTTCACATCTTGTCCCATGAATGAGTGGCCCCTTGAAGCAGCAGGGAGATAGTGGGTGGATGTGCACAGCCTTCTCCTCGGCTGGAGGACCCATCCCCCTACCCCTTCAGTCCTCCTTGAAGGACACTGGCTGTGGGGACCTTGCTCCTGTCTCCATGGTTCCAGGCCCACACTGCCCATGCTCCTCTCCAGGAGGGTCTGATGAGAGAGTACCTAAGGCACCCTGTCTCTTTCTTGGTGCTTAAGACTTCCTTAATCGTTTTACTTCAGTGCTACATCAACCAAAGACTGGGAAGCAGAGTGCCCATGGCATCGGAAATGATTTTCGGTGGTTCACAAACATGAAAATGTGCTGAATCACACCACTGTTCTCTCAGCCCAGACACAGAATCTGAGGATGGTGCTACTAGGTCATGAACCCCTCTCTCACTGGAGCCCCCTTTTTCAGCACAGAGGAGGCCTTAAGTTCAGAGCCATCAGTTGATGACAGTATTGCAAGAGAATCAAATCCAGCGGAACTGGATTGCTTTCATAGTATTTTTATGGTTTCTATTTCTGAAACTGACTTTTTTTTATATTCACTAATATCACCCACAAACTTACCGTTTGTAAAATACAAACGGTATTTTACACCGTTAAGTCTGATCATGCCATTCCACTGTCAAAGTTCTCCAGTGGCTCCTCAGAACACTTAGAAGAAAGTCAGGAACGCTTCTGTTTTCTGGAAGCTACTTCATGATCTGACCCCTGCTGACCTCTTCCTCATCTTCTGCCATCACACTACTCTTCACGCGCTCCTCCTTGGCATTCCTCCAGGATGGAATCTCAGGCTTACTTCAGGGCCTTTGCACATGCAATACATCCCCTGCCTGATCGATGAGTCTATGACCCTGATCAAAACAGAGGAGAACCCACCCTAAGACTGGAAAGGTATCCCCTTCGGCTGACAGGAAAGGAGAACTGAGAAGGTCTGGGGGTTCCTGCAGAGAAAATTAGGTCTGAAGGAGCCAAGCAGCAGCTGTAAGCAATGGTGGCCAGGTAAATGCTCCTAGTGGACTGATAGTAACTGCTCTCAAGGGGGAAAAGAATGTATGTAAATTTTACTGGGATAAAGGATGTACTGTTGCACAAAACTGACAAATTTACAAATAATAATAAACACTTTATTGTAAAGACTCTTCACTGTAAATTCCATCTACCCAACTAATTCTCTCAAATTTTTTCATTGATTTTCCTGTCAAACTCTGGATTCCAAAACCAACTGTCACTGCAATTTAGCCATGATTTCACAAAATTAGACCACGAAGAACAGCCACACGACTCAGTAAGGAAGGTGCTCACATCACTGAAGCATGTGTGTGGTTGTGACACGAATGCTGGTTGAAATTTCTGTTCACGTTAATGAGTGAGATGGAAGTACAACAAGAAAGATGTGTGTCCAGACTCCTTCACTGCTGACATGCGTCACCTGTTGGCTGAATTGGATAATAATCCCCTCCATTTTTTTGTGCCATTCACAATGTATCAACTACAGACAGGAGAAATTGTTAAGTTTAATTTACATTATTAACATTTCATCCATCACATTGTTGAGACTGGAAAATCAACAAAACAATGCATCAAGCCCCGATCTATCATGTTCCTCAGTCTCTCTGATGCAAAGACACTCCCCGTGGACATCTCAAGTGACCAACACAACATCACTGAATGCAGAATCGGCAAAGGGTGGGCCGTGCCCCTCCCCCATGCTCCTCTTGTGATACAATAGCTGTACATCACCTTAAGAGCACAGACGAAAGCAAAATGCAGTAAAATAAAGAAGTGATGCGCTTAGAGTATACATTACCTTGTTTTTCAAGATAACTTACTTAAGCATAAATTTAAATAATTTAATTTTTTAGCAACTGTGCTTAATAATGAGCTTGCAAAAGTCTGAAAATTTAACAACCAGCTTTCACAAGCCAGCATAAGCCAGCTTCAGTGCTCTAAAGGAAGTATCGAGAAATGAGAGGAGAGGAGGACTCCGGAGGGGCCAGAGTCCTGTGGGGTGGAGCTATTCGCTCTGTCTCCATTTGACTCAACCCTTTTGGCCTGGGGCAGTGTGGGGGTGACCCCTTTACAATGTCCCAAAAGTGGGGACCTAGGCATTGTGGGTAAAGAGAAACCCCATCCATCCTGACCAGCTGAATGGGACTAGTTGAAGACACTCCTGATGGGAGACAGAAGTTAAATACACCCCTAGGGGGAAAGTCAACTCCTTTCTACAGATGTGGAAACTGAGGTTTGAGGGAATTATTACTTAGTCAAGGTCAGTAGCTGCCAAGAGGTGGAGGCCACGCCGACAACCGGGTTTGTTAGCTTTCAGACCTATCTCCTTTCTGCAAAGTCCTCCTGTGCCATCCTGGAAACTGCTCTTGGAGCTCATGACCTGCATTGTGATGGCCCTTGGATTTCAGGGCACACAACTCTGGAATTCTTCACCTTTCCCCTAATTAAAACTTATCTCCCGTAAAGGGATTACTAGCAACTTGAAAGCAGGGCCCATGCTGATTATCTGTGGCATTGCCATCATTTAAAATTCCAACTCATTGGCTTCTGAAGAGATCTTAAGAACCACCTGGTTCAGATCCCCCATTGTATACACAAGGGAAGCTGAGGCCCACGGTCAGACAGCAAGAACAGCTGCAGTCAGGGCTAGAACTCGAGCCTCCTACCAACCATCTGAGTCGCTGGTGAATGACAAGTATTCTGGGCAAGGGAATTGGAGGGGTTGAACATAATGAGATCTGAGTACCAAAAAGCAGGTGTTCCCCCCCAAAAGTCCCAGCCAGATGGAGAAAGAGAGCAGATAATATGGTATCCTTTGCTGGATTTAGGGGTGATCCCAGGAGTGACTTCCTGCTTGAGAAAGCCCACGGAGCAATAGTGTCACAGTGAGATGCTCATATCATTTCATTACTGCAGAGATGTGCAGAGTCAGTTGGGAAACTGAGGCAAAAAGGCAGAGCCTCAGGAACCCTCTGAACCTGAGACTCAAAATGAAGACTGTGCAGCTCTCAGACTTTGAACCCTTTTGCCCCAGCAAAACAGACCTCTTCTGGAGCAAGGGCGAGTCTTGAAGGACCATCTAGCCCTGTGTTCCGGGGCCCAGGCAAGCAGGAAGCTGAAGACTGTCTATTAAAGCCATGGCTCCAGCATCTTCCGGATGGACCCCCTCAGGAGGCTGCGGAGACCTCGATACGACTATACTGGACGCCAGCCAGGCTCTGCCTATGGCCAAAGCTCAGGGGGAGCCTGCAGCACAGAGAGCGGAGGTTGGCGGGGCCTGGTGGCCTTCCCCAGGGCTGATGGGAGTGGACCATGCCTGGGGTCCCCGTCCCATCCCCACCCCCACTCCTACCTGACCCTTCCTGCTTTCTGCCTTAATGTGCATTTCCATCTTCCGAACAGCCCAGCTGTTCCCCCTGGTCTTCCTGGGTCCACCTGTGCTCCCTACAGCCAGATCTCCCCATCACAGCCAGACTGACCCTCCTACACACAAAGACTAGCTCCTGTCACTCCTGCTGGGAAGTGACATCACGCCCAACCGGCCTCTCCCACATCACCACCCTCCAGTCCCATTTTCCCATCCCACTCAAGGAGAAGAGCTCGTATGCAAAGATAGGACAAAAGTCATTGTGTCCAGGCAGTAAGAACAACAGAAGAGAAGAAGAACACTCTTCTGCAAAGGCAAAGTGTAAGGACTAAATCCCGAAGCAAAGGGCTCTGGTCTGAGGTCACTCATCCCCCTCGGCCAGCCCTGACCACCTTACCATCTCTTCTGGAATTGCTGGTCTATGTCTGCCAACGACTGGCCTTTTGTTTCCGGGACAAAGAAATAGATGAAGCCCAGGCCGAAGACAGCGGTCAGCCCGTACAGCAGGAAGGTCCAGGACAAGCCAATGGCACCTGAGAATGATGGGGCGGGAATGTGGGCGGAGCTTAGCCTGGGCCAACTGGTTGACCAGTGTTCCAGGTGGACTTAAAATCAGTTTACCTGGAGCAGATTCTCCAGATGGTAGATTTGCAGAATGACCAACACGCTGTCAGATAAAAGAACCATAAAGCAGGAGTAGGACTGGCTGTCCCAGAGGCAGGCAAAGGGCCAGGGCCCAAACCCACAAAATGTCTGGGACTGAACCTCTGTCTCCTGCGTCGGCAGGCGGATTCCTTACCTCTGAGCCACCTAGGAAGCTTGACCTCCACTTAATCCTTATACCAGCAGAGAGGGCGTGCTGGGCTGGGAGAAGGAGGGCTTCTAGTCTTCTGACTACCTGGCTAGACTTGGGAAGGACGTATTTCCCAATCTGTGAGACGGGGATGATAGGATATGAAACAATTCTAAGAAGCCCTTCCTCCCCTTGCTTCCTTCCTCCCCTGTCTCCCTTCCTTTCTCTCTTATCTCTCATTCATTCCATATAAAAGAAATGAGAAATTTCTTTTATGAGTGAGAAATTTGAATTCCCAAAGACTGGGTGTGGGAGACAGGCAAGGTGGACGGGTTCTCCCACCAGCATTTCCCACGGCCCCCAAGGGCTCCTCCTCTGAAGGGGAAACACTCGGCTGCAGGAAGTGGGAAAATAACGAAACTCTCAGAACTGTGCCTTGGGCCCGCAGGGAAGGAGCCCCACCCACCTGGGCCCTGATGACCCCTGGTCTTGGGTCATGAGTATCCTCTGCATCTCAGACACCCCTCCCTAGTGTTCTGGGCCCATATAATTCCCACCCCACCCCACCAGCACCCAGACTGGGTTTGAATGCCAGCTAGGAAGAGAAGGTGTCGTTCAAACCAGATCTGAGCAGAGCTTCCTGCTGGCAGGCGGGCACGAGCCAGTTTAAGCTGGTTTAGAATGAAAAGGAAAGGTTGTGGCTCCTGCTGGTCTCAGACACGTTCTCTCCAGGGGTAGGGGTGGGTGGGGGAGTGGACCTTCCCCTCTTCTCCAGCCTGGAGGATTTTACAGCATGTCTGAGAGTTCTGGATGTTGTCAGGCACTTCTGTGGAGCTTCTGCACAAAATTTTATTTGGGGAATTGTTCTGCTGCTGCAAATAGGAAAAAAAATGCAAACTCCTCTGCAGTAGAGTGGAAACTTTCAGTTACTAGAGGAGAATGGACTTGTCTTGATGGGATCAGAGAGCAAAGCCCCACACTCAGGGCTCCCAATCTCCGTACCCTCTACCCAGAGAACAAACTCGGGGTTTGAGAACAAACTCCTCCCCCCCGCCCCCCCCACCCCCCCCACCCCCCCAGTCAGGGATGGCTTCCTGGGCCGAGGAGAAATGGATGCTTCAGCTCTATCCCCCCTTCAGCCTCAACTCCCAGGTTGTCAATAAAGCCAATCCCCCCCACCCCTCCACTGACAACTGATGGGGCCTGGAATGAAGTAGAAACTTCGCAGGTTGTTATCTTCTGTTGTCTTTGTCTCTCAACCCCTCTCATTCTTTCAATAGCACCTCAGTTTTCCTTCGGGGAACCCTCCCCCAACTCTCAGTCCATGCCGTGGGGTGTCTATCACCCCACCTTGTTCAGACTGGGTATGTGGCCCAAGGCCTGGGTGTCAGAATATTGCAGCCTTCCAGTGAGGGTTCAGTGATGGGCATGTGATCTTGCTGGGCCAATGAGAGCCAGTCCCAGGACATGAGTTAGAACCATTGGAAAAAACAGGCTTTCCTTCCCAGGGGCTGCTAAGATGAACAGCCCCGCTTGTGGTCATCTTTGCAGCCCCGCAGTCAGTCTGCCCAAGAATGAAGCTCACAGCGTGGGAGGCAGAGCCAAGAGAGTATGAAAGCGGGCCCACAGTTTTGTTGAAGCTTCTGGATCAGTCATGGTTAAAGACAGTTACCCTCCTCTTTTCATGACTTAAGACAAAAACATTACCTTTTGCTCACAAACTGTTGTGCACGGGATTTTCTGTCACTTATACCCAGATGACATAGAAGCCTGGGCTCTGTTTGGAGACAGTTGTTTCCAGATTTTGGGCCAGGGAATTAGGTCAGAGGACTCACCGATGAGGTCCAGGAAGGAGAGGCTGATGAAGAGGTTGGTGGCCCAGTTGAAGCTGTTGCAGAAGGCAAAGGCCCTCCCTCGGATCTCCATGGGGTAAATCTCGCTGAGGACAAGCCAGGTCACTAGGACAGGAGGGCAGAGAGGATGCCTAGTAGCCGGGACCCAGGGCCTGGCACCCACGGTCCAGCAGGCAGCCCCCCAACAATGGGATTCAGTGCAGGGTCAGGCCCCTGACACCCATTTCTCTCTGCTGTTTTCCCCACATGGCCATAAGATTCCCTTCAGAAGGACCAGCAACCTGGGTTTGCACAGGAAACTGAAGGGTTTCCTGGGACCCCAGACTTTCGGTGTCCTAGGCAAATTGGGATGCTTGGTCACCCTATTTATTAAATTCCTTTCCAGTCAACCCTTCTGAGTGAGCTATCCAGCGGCACATTCTGGCTTTATGAAGCTTAGAAGATTTGGGGTCTTCATAAGAAAGAAACCATGACAGACACAAATTAGGCTCCTGCCCTCGGAAGAAGTAGCTTCAAGGAAGCAAGGAGCCCTGGAGTCCAAGCTCATTGTTCTCACGGTCAAGCCACCTCTGGTCCCTCTGAGACCCTGATGGGTTCAGTCCCCAGGCTTTCTGCTAGGAGGGGTAGAAGGCTTCCAAGTTACCTGCAGAAGACTCCCACTTACCGGGTCCAAAGCCAATGGAGAAGGCGCTCACAAAGACCATCATGCAGACCAGCGCGGTCCAGTGCAGCAGGGCGTGCTCGGGGGCGGGAGAAAGGCCTCCAGGGGGAGTGAGGCTTAGGGCTGTAGGGTCCTCGGCTCCCGGAGGAGGCCTGGTCCTCTCAGAGGTTGACAAGACTGGCCGCCCCGGGCTCTGGTTGGTCGTGGGCGGCAGAGGTGGAGCCAAGCCCCTGGGCAGGCTGGAGTCTCCAGGGAGCCCCGACAGCCTGGTGGCATTGGGCACGGCCAGGCAGGCTGGGCCCGAGTGCAGGGGCACAGCAAAGCTGACGAGGCCGAGGCCGCTGACCGACAGGGCCATGAGGGCGCAGCCGGCGAGCAGCAGCGCCCTGCGGCCGGCTCGATCCACCAGCCCCATGGCCGTCAGGGTAGCCGCCACCTTCACCGCACCGAGCCCCACGGAGGCCAGCACAGCGGAGGAGCCTCCCCGGAAGCCGACCGACCGGAAGATGGTGGAGGCGTAAGCGAGCACGTTGGGCTGCCCAGTCAGCTGCTGGAAAAGCACCAGCCCCAGCCCCACGACAGTCCGGCCCCGCATGTTATCCCGGGCCCTGAAGAGGTCCACAAAGGCGTATCTCGGCCTCCCGGGGTCCAGCTTCGTGGCCTCGCCTCCCTGTAGCGGGATGAGGTCCTTGCGGGCTGCAGCCCCAGCTGTACCAGCGGGCAGGAAGAGGAGGCTGAGAGACTGCAGGAGAGCGGGCGCAGCGGCCCAGCCAAACATATGCCTCCATCCCCTGGGGGCGCCGGCCAGCGCGTAGTTGAGCGCGTAGGAGAGCAGGACGCCCACGGTGATGCCTGCCTCGTAGAGGGACACCAACACTCCCCGCTGCCGTGGGCCCGCCAGCTCGGACACGTGGATGCAGCAGGCCATGGAGGAGAGGGAGATGGCAAAGCCAGCCACCGAGCGGCCCAGGAGCAGCCAGGCCAGGGAGCCGGCCAGGCCCAGGCTCAGGCTGCCTGCCAACAGGACCAAGTTGCTCCCCAGGATGGCTTGCTTCCGGCCATAGCGGTCGATGAGGCAGCCGCCTACCAGAGAGGCGAGGAGAGCCCCCAGGAGCAGGCTGCCCACTAGGAGCTCCTGCTGCGAGCAGCTCAGCCCGAAATCAAGCTGCAGCGGCAGCAGGGCACCCGATATGACTGCCAGTTCATAGCCAAAGGTCAGGCCACCCAGCAAGGACACCGAGGCACACAGGGGTAGGAGCAGTGAAGGTCGGCCTGAAAAACAAAAGTGACAGGGCGGGCGCAGAATGTTTCCATTCCAGAGCATCCAACCGTCCATCCATCTGTCCCATCGAACCCCCTCTCCACCTGTCCAGCCCTCCATCTCTCCATCTATTCCTTTATATATCCATCTATTCATTTATTCATCCATCTATCCATATACCCACACATGTATGTATGCATGCACCCAGTTCTTCCTTCATCCATTTCTTTCTTCATCCATCTCTCCCTCCATCCTTCCTTCCATCCATCTACCCATCATCCATCCATCCACTCCTTCCTTCATCCATCCACTCCATCTGTTCATCCAGCTATTGATCAGTTTACCCATCCCTTCATCATCCACTCCTCCATCCATCCACCTACTTCATCCACCACATATTCTTCCATTCATTGGTCCATTCGTCTACCCCTTAATTCACCCAAATATCCATCCATTTATTGATCCATCTATCCAAAAATATATTCATCCACCCATCACTGTATTCTATTTGCTACTTACCCAGACACACACACACACCCATCCATTCATTCATCCATCCAATCATTCAAAAAATTATCTGGCATAATTTTTTATGCCAGTAGGCTGTGTTCTTGGGGCTGACAATACAGTGGTATTTTCAAGGACCTGACATTCTAGTAGAAAAAGGCAGATAATAAACGAATAGGTGATAGGTGTCGTTAAAAAAAAAAAGAGCAGGTAATGCTGGGAAAGATTGAAGGCAGGGGGAGAAGGGGATGACAGAGGATGAGATGGCTGAATGGCATCACTGACTCGATGGACATGAGTTTGAGTAAGCTCCAGGAGTTGGTGATGGACAGGGAGGCCTGGCGTGCTGCAGACCATGGGGTTGCAAAGAGTTGGACATGACTGAGAGACTGGGCTGAGCTGAAAGGGGATTGAGAACGATGGAGGGGTTCTGTTTTAAATAGAGTAGCCAGGCAGCTAAGGCATCTCTGAAGAGGGAAAACTTGAGCAGAGATCTGAATGAAGGGAGGGTGAAAATCATGTCAAGTATGGGAGAAGAACATTCTAGACAAGGGAATAACAGAAACAAAGGCTCTGAAGCTGGACGGTTTGAGGCATGTTTGAAAAATAACTATTAATAGCTAGTACTCCTATGGTGTACTATGAAGGTACACCTGCCAATGCGGGAGATGCAAGAGACCTGGGTTTGATTGGGAAGGTCCCCTGGAGAAGTGAATGGCAACCCACTCCAGTATTCTTGCCTGGAGAATCCCCATGGACAGAAGAGCCTAGCGGGCTACAGTCCATGGGGTCACAAAGAGTAGGACACCGCTGAGCAACTGAGCACACACATATAAACCAATTATCAGAGACACGAAATGACTTGCCTAAGATGAAGAGTATTAAAAATCTAGCATTCTATTCATACTAGATCAAACAAGTAGAATCAAAATGTCATAATTTTTTTAATTAGGCAAAAACTCATAAGGTTTGTCAGAGAAGGCAATGGCAACCCACTCCAGTACTCTTGCCTGGAAAATCCCATGGATGGAGGAGACTGGTAGGCTGCAGTCCATGGGGTCGCTTAGAGTTGGACACGACTGCGCGACTTCACTTTCACTTTTCACTTTCATGCATTGGAGAAGGAAATGGCAACCCACTCCAGTGTTCTTGCCTGGAGAATCCCAGGGACGGTGGAGCCTGGTGGGCTGCTGTCTATGGGGTCACACAGAGTCGGACACGACTGAAGCAACTTAGCAGCAGCAGCTTGTTGAGATTCAAAGCCTGGCGCTCTGGTTCCACAATCTGTACCCTTAGCCACTCCAGTATAAAACCTTGGCAGAATAAAATTTCACTGTTTTCTCACTCCTGCCTCACCCCATCTATGTTAGGCAATTTTTGTGCAGGGGCGGGGAGAGGACTTTCATGGGTGGAGGAATCACCTCCCCCGCCAGCTCATTTTTCTCCCCATCACTTCTGCCCCCCAGGAAACAACCCCCTACTATTCCCTGGCTGGCCCAGTCCTTCCTCTTCATGACCATCAACCAACACCCTGGGGGGATGATGCTGCCCAGGTCCTGCCCCTTGTCACCCCCTTCTGCCCTACCTCCCTCCGTTTCTAGAGTTCACTGCCAGAAGGGAAGTTTTGTCCAGGCCATGTGAGGCAATCCCGTGAAAACACAGAACTTCTCTGCCATGTCCTGGGTTCTTCTGGAGGTGAATGGGAACCCAGCCAAAGGGCCCAGGGGCAAAGTTGACTGTCCACAGGTTCCACCGGAAAATGCAGAAGGACAGACTCAGGTCTCAGTGGCAAGAGCAGAACAGCAACAATAAAGGAAGATCAAACAGTAATAATAACAAGTGTCACTGACAGAGTGTCTCCTCTCTGCAAAGACTTCAGGTGCCTTCTCTCAATTCACCTTGGTGACAACTCTAGGTGGTACTGCTGTGATTACCCCCATTTGACAGATGGGAAAACTAAGGCTCAGAAACTAAGTGTTCTGTGAGAAACCAAGTGTTCTCACAGCTGGGAAGCAACAGGATCAGGACTCAAACGCCGTCCCATCTGACTCCCAAACCCACGTATTTAAGCTTTCCAAGGCTCCTACCACCTGCTCTATTAACTCATTAGCATGACCTCCCAGTCCCTGCACGAGCTGGTGGCCCCAGCCCACCTCCTTAGCCACCTCTCCTCTCCACCCCTATCCCCACCCCTCCGACACACCCTGCAAACACTTGTTCCCAGCACACACCCTAGAGTTTCATGCTGTTCTGCCCTGCACATGAACTGGTCCCTCTCTTCCCGACCTGTGTTCCCCAAATGCTCACTCACCCTCTTCAGCCCCAGTTCACCTCCCTGAGGGGCTCCAGTAATACACATCTGTGATTTGGCCTCAGGCCTCCATGCTCCGTGGGGAGCTGCCTTCGCCTCTCCTGTCTTCATCTCTCAACCTCTGGATCTGGGTAGACTTGACCTCCCCACCTCCACCCCCCATCACCCAGCTCCAGACGTTGTGTCCATGACCCAGGTCTGACTAGCTAGCAGGTTCTCTGCCACGTGGCTGAACCTGAGCCAGTGAGAGACAGTCCAGCCCAGGCTGGTTGCTTATTTGGGTTTCTGAGCTGGTAGTTTACCTGCCTGGAGCAGCTGGAGGTCATCTTTCCCTAGCAGGGAATCCTGACTACACTGCCCGAGCTCCTAGATCCAACCATGCCTGAAGCCGTAGATGTTTTCAGAGACCAATAAATAAGCACCTTTTTGGTTTTTTCCTGGTTAAGCTAGTTTGACGGAGACTCTTAATTCCTGTACATCTTCCTCAACTTTCTAAGTCATATTTTTCACTTCCAGCCAATTCTACTTTCTTCTGCATTTGCTCACACCAAGTAATTGTGAAATCGACGTGTTTTCCTTATTAAACGGGACACGATGAGAACAGAGACTTACTGTCTCTATGTCTCTAGGCCCCAGCCCCACCCTGAAACCTAAGATGGGCCGATTAAAGGTTCTACTGAGTGAATGAAAGATTGAGTCAGGATCCAGGGCAGTATCTCCATGTCCCATTCCAAGGACTGTGTCAGATACATTTGAACTTAATCTAATGCTCTAGAGCAGCCAGAGAGACCGTATGATAACCCAAGTCAGGCCACATCATTCTGCCCAGAGTCCTCCAAGGCTCCCCTTTCGCTGTGAAAAAAGGCAAAGTCCTAACAGTGACCTTCAAGGCCCTATAGGACCTGACTCCTCTCACTGAACTCCTGGCACACCAGCCTCCTTGTGGTGCCTCCTCACTCCAAGCCCATCTCAAGTCAAAGCTTTTTACCAGATCTCACCTCTGCTGGGAAAGCCCTTTCTCTCCATTTCAGTGACCCCAACCCCACTTCCCTCTGGCTCCTGCTCAGCATCACCGTTTCATGAGGCCTTCCCTGATGCTCTCCTTAAAACTGCAAGCTCCCATGGCATCCAGCCCTTCGTTTTCCACTTTCCTGCTTGTTTTCCTCCATGGTACTTTTCATCATCTGAAATAACTTACATTTAACATATTTGGGGGGCTCAACAACCAGAATGTCAACCCTAAAGGGACAGGAGTTCTTTATGAGTTCTAAGTTGTCTCCTGATGCTGGGGACAGTTCCTGGCATACAGTAGACACCCAGTAAATACTGGTTGAGTAAACACATGATTGAATAAACGAGTGAATTCAGGACATAGGGAATCCAGACAGAAAGGGTTTGGGCTCTTGAGCATCTTGGCGGATTCAGGGTCTGGAAGTGGCGATGGACAGGAAGTGGAGTAAATCCTGGCCTCCAAACTATGACGGCCCAGCCTGAGTTTAGGTACTGGATGGTTCGGCAGGTAAACAATCTGCCTGTCATGGAGGAGATACAAGAGACCTGGGTCTGATCCCTGGGTTGGGAAGATCCCCTGGGGGAGGCAACCCACTCCAGTATTCTTGCCTGGGAAATCCCATGGACAGAGGAGCCTGGTAGGCTACAGTCCCTGGGGTTGCAAAAGAGTCGGTCACAACTGAGCGACTAAACAACTCCCTTTCTATGGATTGTCTGTCTAAATATAATATGTGAAACTGGCTCACCCTGGATGAAATCCCTCAGTTTTTGAAAGCAGAGCTTCCCAGGGGAGAGAATCAAGGGGCAGGTGGAGAGGAAAAAGCCAGGTCATGGCTGCACACGTCACCAGCCGCAAGTCCCAGGGCACCTTCGGTGGGTGACGCTAGAGCAGCATCTCACTCAGAGGCACAATGTATTGGATCCCTCCCCGACCAGAGACCTGCCATGGCTTCCCTTGAAACTCCAGGGAAAAGCCAGGAGAGAAACTGACCCATGCAAATGTCTTCACCCAGACGACTGGCTTCCAAGTGTCCCAACAACAGGTAATATAAGTGGAACTGTTGTTGATACTATAGCCAGCTTACCTCCTTTCCAGAAGCCATACCTCAGCAGCTGCGTTAATTCCTACATTAACCCTGTGTCACAGACACTGGTGCTGTTCCCATTTTACAGATGAAGCAACTGAGGCACAGAGAAGTAAAGACGTTTGCCTAGGGTTGAGAGTTTGACCAACCTAGATAGCATATTAAAAAGCAGAGACATTACTTTGCCAACAAAGGTCCGTCTGGTCAATGCTATGGTTTTTCCAGTGGTCATGTATGGATGTGAGAGTTGGACTATAAAGAAAGCTGAGCACTGAGAAACTGATGCTTTTGAACTGTGGTGTTGGAGAAGACTCTTGAGAGTCCCTTGGACTGCAAGGAGATCCAACCAGTCCATCCTAAAGGAGATCAGTCCTGAGTGCATTGGAAGGACTGATGTTGAAGCTGAAACTCCAGTACTTTGGCCACCTCATGCAAAGAGTTGACTCATTGGAAAAGACCCTGATTCTGGGAGGGATTGGGGGCAGGAGGAGAAGGGGATGACAGAGGATGAGATGGCTGGATGGCACTACTGACTTGATGGGCATGAGTTTGAGTAAACTCTGGAAGTTGGTGATGGACAGGGAGGCCTGGCGTGCTGTGATTCATGGGGTCGCAAAGAGTAGGACACAACTGAGTGACTGAACTGAACTGAACTGAACCAAGAGTTTATCAAGTCATAGAGCATATTCTGAACTTGAGTAGTCTGATTCCAGAGTCCCAATGTTGGGTGTGATTAAAAAAATAAAATCTCATGTTAACAGATCATTTACCATATGCAAGTGGTATATGGAGTATTTAAGTTCATATTCTCATGTCATTCACATGGCTTCCCTGTGGTGGGGTATTTCCTGGTGACTGTTTTGGAGATGCAAAAACTAAGGTGAGAGAAGTTAACTACCCTGTCCTAGATCAGGATGCACCTGGGAAATGGGAGAATGAGGGCTGGAACCGCCCCCCTACCCGTCTTTCTGACCCCCAAATCTACATACAGGTTCACTGAGTTCCCAACCCCTAAATCGATGTCTGCCAGGTAGTAGGTGGATCAATGATTGACCTTTTGAGGCTTCTAAATCCAGAGAGAAAAACACAAACCTTAGTCCCCTGGAGCAACAAAGTTTCCTAACCTTCCCACCCCCCAAAACCCCACCACTCACCCCCGCCCCAACTCTCCTCTATCTTCCCCTCCACTGAGCATCCGACAGCAGAGGTTTTTGTCTGTTTTGTGTAGGGCAGCATCCCAAGCCTAGAACAGTGGCTGGAGAGAAGTGCTCAGCGAATCCATGAATGAGTTTGCTCCTTTCGGAACCTCTTCTTCGTCTGCAGGATAGAACAATTTCACTCTCTCATGGGACGCTGCAAGGCTTCAAGAGGTCAGGAGAGGGTAGGGCCCCGGAATAAGCTCCCGGTATCAAGTTAAAGAGCCCTCTCAGGTCACTTTTTTTCTGGGCAGAAAGGAACGTGGAAGGAAGTGGGCTCAAGTCCCTTCCCAGCCCCCAGCCAAGGCCTGCTGTCCCGGCGGCCACCCGAGTGGGAGGTATCTGGTCTGGGCGCGGCAGCGGCGGGCAGAGGCTGCGCGCGCAAGGATGGGATCGCGGGGCTTCCCTGCCCGAAGCGCCCCTCTGCCCGCAGCGCCGATCGCGACTTACCCATGGCGACCAGGACTCCCGAGGAGAGCGGGGGGCGCTGGGGGACTGGGCGTGCATCTCCCCCGCCGAGTCCCCGCCTCGTCAGCCGCAGCCGGACAAACTTTCCGGCCCGCCTCCGTCCCTCCCTCCCCGCCTGCCCTCCTGCGGCGCCGCCGCCACGTCGGCCAGCTCAGGGCCCCTGTGCTGGGGGCGGGGGACGGCGGTGCGCTCGGGACGTCGCCAGTCCCGCCCGGCCCGGCTGGGAACGCACCCAGCGTCATCCCGGTTGCGGGTGGGGAGCCCACGATTTGTCCTCCTAGAGGAAAGGAGTCCGAATCACTGCGGTCCACGCTAGTTTGGCCTCCCCAGCATCCACACTGACACACACACCCACTTCAGCCGCTCACGCTCTCACGGATTTATCTTCCATTCATTGAACACTTAGGTTTGGACACCTCCCACCTGCCCTCAGGCGCTCTCCTACGTCTAGAGTATGGGCTGGGAGAACCAGAAAGACAGTTCGTTCTGTTCTTGTGGAGTTTACTTTCTGGTGTGGGAAGCAGAAAGATAAATAGCCAAAAGAACCAGAGAAATACCATCTAGTGATGAAGGCCAGGCAGAGAATTAAGCTAGGGTGCTGGGTTAGCCAGCCACAAGTGGCTGCTTTAGCTGGGGGTGGGGAGGGGATTTTTTTGAGCTGAGACCTCGGGTTCCAGACAGAAGGGAGACCAAAGGCAAAGGCCCTGCAGGGAGAAGCTTGTGCAGCCAGAGTGTCTGGAGCAGAGGGGGAGATAGGGTCCAAGGTGCATGCACGCATGCGTGCTAAGTCGCTTCAGTCTGTGTCCGACTCTTCTTCACCCTCTGGACTGTAGCCCACCAGGCTCCTCTGTCCATGGGGAGAATACTGGCAAGAATACTGGCGTGGGTTGCGATGCCCTCCTCCAGGGGATCTTCTCCACCCAGGGATCGAAGTTGAGGCTCTTATGCCTCTTTCATTGGCAGGCGGGCTGCTTGGGCTGCTTCCCACCAGCGCCACTTGGGAAGCCGAGTCCAGGGTAGATGTTGGCCAACCCAGATAATCTAAGTCCTTGGGAGGCCGGGGTCAGGATGGGATTTTATTCCAACTGACACAGAAATAATTGGGCAGTTCTAGCAGGTTATAGGGGGCAGGCATGGAAACAGGGGACCCTTTAGAGGCTGTTGCAGGTTGAAAAGTTGACATTGATGTGGACTAAAGTGATTGGCACCCCACTCCACTACTCTCCTGGAAAATCCCATGGACGGAGGAGCCTAGTAGGCTGCAGTCCTTGGGGTCGCTGAGTCGGACATGACTGAGCAACTTCACTTTCACTTTTCACTTTCATGCACTGGAGAAGGAAATGGCAACCCACTCTAGTGTTCTTGCCTGGAGAATCTCAGGGATGGGGGAGCCTGGTGGGCTCCCATCTATGGGGTTGCGCAGAGTCGGACACGACTGAAGCGACTCAGCAGCAGCAGCAAAGTGATAGCAGTGGGGCTGGAGAAAAGTCAGCAGACAGACTCGATAAGGGCAGATGGACTGGGAGAGAAGCATTTTATGAATGAGGAAAGTGAGGCAAAGGGACGTGAAGTAACTTGCATTATAAGCAATACATAAAATCAATAGTGCTTAAGGACACACAGTATATAGCTGACCTTGAAGTTCAGCTTATGGGGAAAACCGTGCTCTTATCCATCTAGCTCTTGGCATGGAGAAGAGCCCAAGGAGGCCTCTTGGCTTTTGCCACGTGACAGTTCCTCCTTCATGTGCGTATCTGGAACTGTCACCAGGAGACATACAGAAAAGCCTAGGCTGTTCCATTCCTGAGATAACTTGTAGAAGTTATATGATTTAAAAGGGCAGGAAGTCTTTGATCTTCATGGCTTGCATTATGTCAGGATAATTGCAGGTCTGCTTTCCGGTTCTATCTCTCCTAGAGAATAGAGAATCTCTCTTCACTGGTTGCCCCAAATGAGAAAGAAAAATTTCTAATTGGGCATTTTGGTAGGCGTCTTCAAAAATGACTTCCCTTGGACTTTCCTGGTGGTCCAGTGGCTTGAGCCCACGTACCAATGCAGGGAATCTGGGCTCAATCCCTGGTCTGGGAAGATTCCACAAGCCATGGGGCAAACTGCAAGCCCACGAGCCACAACTACTGAGCCCATGTGCTCCAAAGCCCGTTCTCCAACACAAGAGAAACCACCACAAGGGAAGCCACTGCAATGAGAAGCCCACACACCACAACTAGAGAGTAGCTGCCACTCACCGCAACACTGCAACTAGGGAAGGCCCACATGAAGCAACAAAGACCCAGCTCAGCCACAAAAAAATTAAAATAAATAAATAAATAAAATTTTAAACGATAAACATTATTTTTTTTAAAATGGTTTCCCTTGAGGCGAGGCAGGACCTAGTAACTATTTCTAACAAAGAGAATACAGCAAAAGTGTACTCTAAAATGTTTGTCATTTTAGAGATCAGGTTATAAAAGATGGTGATTTCCATCTTGCTAAACCACTTCTGATCACTTACTCTCTCTGATGAAGCTACCTGCTGTGTTATGAGTTGCCCAGTGGAGAGGCCAGTGTGGCAAGAATTGAGGGTGCCCTCCAGGCAATACCAGGGAGGAACTAAGGCCCTCAGATTAACAATCTGTGGGGAACTAAATCCTGCCACTAATCAAATAGTCATATAAGCAAACAAAAAGGCAACACAAAAGAGAGATTCACAGGGACTCCAGGAATTATTAAGTTGGGTTTTCCCTCCTATGAGAAGTCAGAGAGGGCTTCCTGAGGAAATAACATTTGAGCTGGAAATGGAAAGATGCCTAGATGAGTTTAGGCAACCAAGAGAAGGAAGAGCACTTCTGATGTGGGCAATAGCAGGTGCAAAGGCCCCATAGCAAGAGGGAGCCTGGCAAGAATGAGACTGAGAGAAGGCAAATGTGTTTGAAGATCCCAGAGCAAAGGGGAGTTTGGTGGGAGATGAATCTGCGAGAGGGACACAGGGCCCCATGCAAGACCTCATGGGTCTTTATCTGAAGCACAACAGGGAGCCACTGAAAGATTTTAAACTAGATTTCCTATGGTAGAAGTCAGAACCAGTCTGACTATAGCAAGCCTGGGACTTTTAAATATGTTTGCACAATGGATTTTTCCAAAGGAGGGTGTTGGAAATTGGAGGAAACAAAAAGTGCCCACCAAACTGAAAAGGTATCTTGAGAATGGAAAACAAGGCAGGCAGCTCCATGTAATCAACAGATAAGTTTATTATAAGGTAACTTACAGGGTAGAATCAAGTGGACGGCAATCCAGAAGCATTTGCAGCTGCACTCTGAACCTTCGAGAGGCCACTGGGACAATTTTATAGTTAACCTACAGTTTAGGGGTACATCCTTGGAAACAGGAAGTGCATTCCTCAGTCAAGATTCATGAATGGGTAACTAGTTTTTGCAGGAACCAAGAGTACATCGGCAAAGGTCTTTATCGTTTGGAGGCTAACAAAGTTTAGAGGCCACCTGGACCTAAAAATCACTGATGACAGAGATTTACTACACAGAACAGCCATCGATAGGGTGAGCAGAAGGAACTGTACAGACCAAAGATGGCCTCAGTTATGCTAATAACCATACAGAGCAATTCAGACAGATTTGGTAACCATGGAGATGACCATATGGACACTAAGAATTATGATAATGAAACTACAAACTTGGGAAACTGGGTTTTCCAAACCAAATAGAATTGGTTCTATAGGAGCTTCAAGTAGGCTGAACTGATGAAAGGTACTGGAAACCACATTAGGCCAAAAGAAAGGGTCTGATGTTTGAAAAGGTTACCTTCCCTGTGTATGAATGAATGCAGGGACTGTGAAGTACAACTTCCCAGGATCCAGATAGATTACTGAGAGCAGATTCCAAAAGAGGTTTTTCAGAGAGACGCCGAAGCTTTCCGGAAATAGCCGAAGAGCTGAGAGGTGGCGCCGCCATCGAAGCCAACCTCAAGAGTCACGAAGGGCTTCCGGAAAGAGCCGAGGAGTGGAAAGAGCTACTCACCGGGAGCTGCCGAGGGTTTACGGAAATAGCCGAAGAGCCGAGTGGCGGGGCCAGGAGCCTTAGAAAAGAGCTGAAAGGTTGGGAGGGGGAACCACTTCCACAAGGCAAAAGGGTCGGCCTTAGAGAGACCGAAGAGGCCCGAGCATTTCCGGAGTGAGCCGAAGCAGCCCCGACAGTTTCCGAAGGCTGCCGAGGGGCTTCGCGCGGCGACGCTGAAACGCAAACATGGCGGCGCCGGGCGCTACTGCCGCTGAGCCGAACGAGGAGCTGGCGCCCGCGGCCGAAGCGCTGGCCGCAGCCCGGGAGCGAAGCAGTCGCTTCCTGAGCGGCTTGGAGCTGGTGAAGCAGGGCGCCGAGGCGCGCGTATTCCGCGGCCGATTCCAGGGCCGCGCGGCCGTGGTGAAGCACCGCTTCCCCAAGGGCTACCGGCACCCGACGCTGGAAGCGCGGCTGAGCCGGCGGCGGACTGTGCAGGAGGCCCGGGCGTTGCTCCGCTGTCGCCGCGCAGGTAAGACGGCCCAGCTTGGGGACGCGGGAAAGCCCCGAGGCTACGGGGCCCTGGCGACGCAGATGAGGGGCTCCCCTGCGCTGCAGGGTTGGGGGGGGGGGGGGGCGAGATTTTACTCAGTTTGTCCATTTGTACCTTCTTCAAGGCTTTCCATTAAGAAATGTCATCCTTGCATCCTTCTTTTCCTTTCATTAACTCTTAAGAAGCCACTTGACGTTGTAGCGTTGAGCCCCCGGAGCTCTTGGCGCCTGGTTCAGTTCCCGACTCTTCCACCCTTACTCAACGTTGAGCATGTCTTTTCACTGCCCTGAGCCTCAGTTTCCCCATCTGTACAGTCTCAACTTTCGACCACTGTTATTTTTATATTAGTTACTTTTAAGAAGCAGAAGTATTTACAAGTACTTGTCCAGGAGCCAGGGTCTCTGGGTTCACACAGTCTGGCTCAGTTCAGTCGCTCAGTCGTGTCTGACTCTTTGCGACCCCATGGACTGTAGCACACCAGGCTTCCCTGTCCATCACCAACTCCCCGAGCTTGCCCAAACTCATGTCCATCCAGTCGGTGATGCCATCCAACCATCTCTTTCTCTGTCGTCCCCTTCTCCTCCTGCCTTCAGTCTTTCCCAGTAGCAGTGTCTTTTAAATGAGTCAATTCTTCACATCAGCTGGCCAAGTGTTGGAGTTTCAGCTTCAGCATCAGTTCTTCCAATGAATATTCAGGACTGATTTTCTTTAGGATGGACTGGTTGGATCTCCTTGCAATCCAAGGGACTCTCAAGAGTCTTCTCCAACACCACAGTTCAAAAGCATCAATTCTTTGGCACTTAGCTTGCTTTATAGTCCAACTCTCACATCCATACATGACTACTGAAAAAACCATAGCTTTGACTAAACACTATTTTGCACCATGACCATAAACCTTTGCCTCTGTTGAGAAACAAGGTTCAGAGGGGAGAAGTAACTTGCTCAAGTTTACACAGTTAGTAAGGCTTTCACCCCCTATCCCTCTGACTCAGCAACACTGACTTTTCACTTTTACACTTTCTATCTTTGTTTCTTTCATTGGTAATTTTTTAAGCATCTACTGTACACCAAGACATTGTTAGGTGTTGGGAGATCTGGAAGAAATTCAGTTGCCAACAAGAACACTGTCTCTGCCCTTTCTTGGATTTGCATAGTTATGTATGCGTTCTTATTTCCTATTTTCACCCTTTCCAGGAGTTAAGTTCTATTAAGCAGGACCTCAGTTGCTTTGTTTCCTGCTGTATCTCTACACGTTTGTCTCTAGTATCTCAAAGTGTCTTGAGTGTGATTGACATTCAGTAAAGAGTCATTGAATCTTCAGATTCAGTGAAGTCATTGGATTATTGGTATACTGTTCTCATGTTATAGAGGCAGAAATGGAGGCTTAGAGAAACGCATGTGTCTTTAAAGATACACAGTTAATAAGGAAGGGAGCTGGGATTTGCACCTGTCCTTCCTCTCGGTAAAGATGCATCTCTGAGCCAGCATGCTGCTTGGCCTCCTGCTTGTGTCCTTGTCGGGAAACTGCTTTCATATGTTTGAACATATGACTGTTGGTGCTTACCCTTCTGGCTCTATTTGGATTTGTATTTTAGGGAAGAAGTATGACAGTGAAAGTGAAAGTCACTCAGTTGTATCCGACTCTTTGCGACCCATGGACTACACAGTCCATGGAATTTTCCAGGCCAGAATACTGGAGTGGGTAGCCTTGTTTCTTCTCTAAGTGATCTTCCCAACCCAGGGATTGAACCCAGGTCTCCCATGTTGCTGGCGGATTCTTTACCAGCTGAGCCCCCAGGGAAACCCAAGAATACACTTGAGTGGGTAGCCTATCCCTTCTCCAGTGGATCTTCGGGACCCAGGAATTGAACTGGGTTCTCCTGCATTGGAGGTGGATTCTTTACCAGCTGAACTGCCAGGGAAGCCGCAATATGACAAATGAAGTTCAATCACAGTGGGTGGAAGGGAGGAGGGAGTTTTGGCTGTGCTGACCTTAGCTGGGGTGGTCTAAGCATAGTCTGGCAGGAGAAACTTCCAGAGAAGGAAAGCTGTGCCATTCTGCAGTATTCCTAAATTTTTTCCCCCAAATATGCAGATACACACTGGAAAATTTGAGCTAGAAAATTAAGCTTACTATTAAGAAAAAAAAAAAGTATCTAATTCAATGACCCCCTTATATCTTGGTTACAGGAATATGTGCCCCAGTTGTCTTTTTTGTGGACTATGCTTCCAACTGCTTATTTATGGAAGAAATCGAAGGCTCAGTGACTGTTCGAGATTATATTGAATCCACTCTGGAGACTGAAAAATCTCCCCAAAGTCTCCTGGGCTTAGCCAGGACAATTGGGCAGGTTTTGGCTCGAATGCACGATGAAGACCTCATTCATGGTGACCTCACCACATCCAACATGCTCCTAAAACCCCCCCTGGAGCAGCTGAACATTGTGCTCATAGACTTTGGGCTGAGCTTCATTTCAGCACTTCCGGAAGACAAGGGAGTTGACCTGTACGTGCTAGAGAAGGCCTTCCTCAGTACCCATCCCAACACTGAGACTGTGTTCGAAGCCTTTCTGAAGAGCTACTCCACCTCCTCCAGAAAGGCCAAACCAGTGTTAAAAAAATTAGATGAGGTGCGCCTCAGAGGGAGAAAGAGATCCATGGTAGGCTAGAAGAATTCTCTTTGTGACAACCACAAGCAGGAAACTGTTCACAGTACGTTTGAAGGAAGGCTATGAGTATAAGATTCTACCTAAATAAAGATGGTCGGGTAATTTTCAGTGCTGCGATCGTGCTTGTTCGGCATTACCACCTGCAGTTCACTGTTCTCACTCACTCTGTATATGTCTGGCAGGACTGGGCATTCAGAATAAATCTCAGGCTTTCTCTGCAGTTGTAAGGCGTACACCTCAGATTGAAGGGCGTGACGTTACAAAATGCTGAACCGCATGCTGAACCGCATACTGAACCAGTGAACCACACTGAACCACTTTTCAGTCCTGGAGAGACTAGGACAGAGCCTCAATTGGTGGCAGTGTATCTTTATCAGCTCTCTAACCCAGCCTTTTTTGTTGTTGTGTTCATGACATAGTCTTGAAACCAATACAATGGGATGCAACCAGCATATTAAAAAAGAAATGGAATCAAAGATTAGAAAATATTAAAGTGCATTATATGTAGTATTGTAAATATTGTTTTATGAAACTTGTTTCAAATGTGTATATAGACAACAGTACATACTAAGTTTTGGTGTAAAATACAGTTCTTTTTGAGAGTATGGTAAACAAAATGAAAAATGCTGCTTAACTCCACTTATCCTTTAAGAAATGAGATGCTGGCTATGACACGTGTTTAAATTACTTTATTATGTATTGGCATTATATCACACTGTTTTTCAAAGAATACCAAGGCCACAGAGGCTGGCCATAATTTTTTCAATGAATATTCTCAACGAGACTGCAGGCTCATTCCCCAGTTTCCTCTGCCTTGTGGAGGGAATGGTTGACCCATGTGTGCAGGCGTTACGTCAGCAGATACCTAGTATTCGCTGTGTGCCAGGCAACGGAGACAGAGGGGACGTGAACCACTCGGGAAACAAACTAAGTACCTAAGACAGTTTCAGACAGTGATGAGGGCTGTAAATGATGCTGAGATCCCAAGTGACCGCGAGGAGTGCACGCGGTGGGAGTGGCAGGAGTGGTCAGAGAAGCCTCTGATGAAGTGACCTTGGAGCTAAGACATGCCCGAGAACCAAGAGATGGTGAATGGAGCATGATGTACCAAGTTGGTGAAGGAGGAACTTCCTCAAGGGACAGCAAGGCCAGTGGGACTGGTTGGCAGCCAAGCAAGGAGAAGCGGGAGGTGAAATCAGAGAAGTGGGTAAGCGCTGGGTCATTCCAGGCCTGGTAACAAGACTGGGTTTTTATTAACGCAACTCAGGAGGTTTTAAACAGGGAGCATCTGATTTGTGTTGTGAAAGGGTGGCATCAGTAGAGGAAAGACCCTATGGAGTCAGAGTGAGGGCAAGAGAGCAGCGAGAAGGTGGAGCCTGTGATGATGGTCGACGGGTGGATGATCAGCCACGTGACATGCTGGCCAGCAGCTGGGGGAGGTGTCAGCAGCAACAGGGAGGCAAAAACTGGCCTCTGCCGTCGGGGAGAAGGAGATAACCAGAGACTGGAGAGATGTCTACCTGTTCCCAGGAGGAGCATTCCACCTTCTTCCTCAGCCCGGGCTGGGAAACAAGGGTGAACAAGCCTTCCTGGGGGATCAGTGGATTCCCCTCCTAGTTCAGTGTCTCACAGAGGCTAGGCTAAGGATCCCTCTGCGATCCCAGCTCCCTCGAAGTCCACGTGGGGACAGCCTGTGCTTTGCATCAGTCAGCCAACAGCACCAGCAGCCATGTGTGAATTCCCGCTGGGATCCCCCCGCCCCCCAGACAGGTGTTCAAACCTCCATTTTACAGATAAGGAAACACTGAGCAACGTGGAGTATGCTGTGCTCGGATCACAGTAAGCAACCGACCTCGGATTCAAACTCCCATTTGCAACATCAGTTAACTGTTTTGAGCAGTTAAGTTCTTTGTGTACATCGCCCCGTCTTCAAGGGAAGGCAGCTGAGGCACAGAGAAAGTCAGCCTTGCTCCAGGTCACGCAGCGAATGAGTGGCAGAGCTGGGGCAAGGTGCTGTGACAGAGGTGTCCAGCAAAAAGGACACAGGCCACATCTGGAGAACTGGCCGGTCCGGGGGCCACAGGATGGAGTTACCCAAACCTCGCCTGGCAAGTGCCCCGTGCAGGCGAGCTCCTGAGCCATCTGAGCTGCCCTCGGGGAAGTGGGGGTGCTGGTGAGGCCCGTGGGCTGTAGTCTGCTGTGACTGAGGATCAGCTGTAACTGAGGATCCTGTAACAGGATCAGCTGTAACTGAGGATCCTGTAACTCAGGATCAGCTGTAACTGAGGATCCTGTAATCAGGATCAGCTGTAACTCAGGAGTCTGTTGTAACTCAGGAGTCTGCTGTAACTCAGGATCCTGTAACTCAGGAGTCTGCTGTAACTCAGGATCCTGTAACTGAGGATCAGCTGTAACTGAGGATCCTGTAACTCAGGATCAGCTGTAACTGAGGATCCTGTAACTCAGGATCAGCTGTAACTGAAGAGTCTGCTATAACTCAGGATCAGCTGTAACTCAGGATCCTGTAACTGAGTATCCCGTAACTCAGGATCAGCCTGGATCCTGATGCCGCTTCCCATACGATCTCCTTTACACTGACAGGCACCTGGTTTGTGGCCCACAGTTTGCCGGGTTGATTGTTTAAAATATCACGTTCAAATATTTGTCTCAGTTACTGAGTCTTGGGGGCCCTAGGCAAGCGCTGCTCTGGCCTTGCACTCATCCTTAACTCATAACTCCACTGTCATCAACCGATGGAGACCCTGACTGAGTGCCCATGTCCTTGTAAGGGCCTGCCCCAACCCTCTTTTTGGGAACTAGGACTCTCTTGTGTCCTGAGTTCAGGGTCCTGCAATTCCAGAGGACTGAATTCCCCTTGGCCTGAACCCAGTGACGTGGCTCTCCTTTGCCACTAGAGGTCACAAGTTTCTGTCATTCTGGGTGCAAAGACGTTAAACTTCCTGCCCTTCCAGCCTCTCTTCCACTTCCTTCTCCCTTCCCCTCCCCCTGTCCTCCTCCCACACCCCCTTATCTTCTTCTGCTTCCCTCTTTTCTTCTCTCCATTGAATTTGTTCATTTATTCACACAACACCTTAGCTGAGTGTCCAGATGTGAGTGCCATGCTGATCACTGGTCGCTCAGGATCCTAGAGAGCAAGACGGATCAGAGGTGGGGGTGTCTGGTTCTCTCCTTCCTTGATTTTGTCATCTGTTCTCACTCACTAGGCATTTACCAAACGTGTTGGCTGTGTCTGGCCAGATCCTGAAGAAGCTACGATGACTAGGGAGTCCCCCTACCACCTTGGAGGACCCCCTTCACCTCTCCCAGCACTGCTGCAGTCAGTGGTTTCCCCACTGCCCCCCCCCCACCCCCGACACACACACACACCCCGTTCTGCCCTGGCCTCCTGTGTTCTTCCTCACTCAGCAGTCAGAGACACCCTTGTAAAGCCGGAGGATGCCACTTCCCGCTTCAGAAGTGTGATGGCTTCCACCACATGTGTCCTTGCTCACCAGCCGTGGGGCTTGGGACCATCTCATTGCCCTTCTGTGAGCCTCCATGTCCCCGTCTGTAAAATGGACCAACAGTGGTGCCCTGCTGTGGGCACTCTCCTGGTCAGCATCCCCAGGAAGCGATGCAGGTTAGCGTGTAGGATGTTTACTAAGGTGTCAGCCTCCACGGAAGGGGAGTGGAGGGAGGGCGGGCAGAGAAGTGCGGCTGAGATGCAGGCCGACAGCAGCCCCAGCCAGCCCTGGGGGGTGCTCTGTAGCTGCAGTGGCCCTGCACAGATGTCCCCGGGCGGCCTTCATAGCCCCGCATCACCCAGATGTGGGCGGGCCACCCTGAGAGGTCTGGGCTTGGGTGAGGCCACTCTGCTTGCGATCAAGGCCACTTGATCCCTGAAGGGAGACAGTTGACTGCTGCCTGCTGACTGCATCTTCTTTCTTGAGGGGGCCTGGGTCACACGTCAACGCCCTCCCATAAGCATCAGTGAAATAGAGTGCTACCACAGTGCTTGGCATTGTTCAACAGCAATGAACTGTATTTTTGTTATTACTATGTAAGTTTTATTGCTACTGTTTTTAGAGACGGACAAACAGGCAATCATAATACAGCATCATTTGCGCCACTTTATGAGCCCAGGGCTCATAGGTGCGCATTGACTGACCCCAGGCCTAATCTGCCAGAATCAAAATGTCTGAGGCGGGCTGAGAATGTGCATTTCTGTCAAATGCTGAGGCTGCTGTTCTGAGACCACTGCCCTATGAGAAATCAAGGTTTCATGGGAAGATCAGGAAATGGATGCTGGGGGGTGAGGTCAGAAACAATAAATTTGCTCTGCCCCTTTTACAGGGAGGAAGCTGAGGCTCGTGGATGCTAAACACCTTGCCCAGAGTCATCAGCCTGTATGGCAGAAATTGTGCCAGACATTGTCTGTTGCCTCCTAAAAGCCACCCCCTTAATCCTTTTGGACAGAGCCTTGGTTTATCCAGGTATTTACTAGGTGCAGGTGGCTCCGGGGAAGCTAAAGTTGGTCCCTGGAATAGTGGTGGGTGTGTGACCTTTTTCTGGCCAATAAGACACAAGAGAAAACCTTCGAAGTTTGCTCTGGGGGAAGATTTTGCTTCTTATAGAAGGTGAGAGGAGTATGAGAATTCTAAGTTCTGACTTGAACACACCCCCATCAACAATGCCTGCTTTTATTTATTTATTACCTTTTTAAAATGGATTATCAGTTTTATTCCCCTAGTTCCATGAAAACAATGTAAATTTACAAGTGATTTGTACACTTTGCTTATGAATTCATGTAATGCTCTAATTCCCTTATCTTTTGACTTCCTCTCCTCAGAAGGAAATGACAACCCACTCCAGTATTCATGCCTGGAAAATTCCATGGGCAGAGGAGCCTGGCAGGCTACAGCCCATGGGGTTCCAAAGAGTCGAACATGACTGAGCGACTGACACTTTTATTTTTACCTCTGCAGTTACTCTGTTGTGTTTTGACCACTGGCCGTAGGAGTCAGGGCTTAGAAGAGAACTATGCCTTGAACAAATAACTTTGATATGGTAATTTGTTTTCCTGCTCGCCCTTACAGTCCACTCCCATTTCTCCAAATGCAGAATCAAAGTTTGAGATTTAAGCCCTTAAACCTGTAGGAATTCCTGTCAGCTTTTTTGCAGAGACGTTACTTGGGATCTGAATGGTAGGGAGGCTCCTTGTGGAAGGTGGTTAGGAGCCCAAAGCCAACTGTTTACATAAAGACAGCAATACAAAAGGGCCGGTCCGGGCCTCGAGAGGAATTACCTGGCACTGGTGTCACCGTCTGGGTCTGCTGTGTACATGTGTCCTTGGAATTAGACCCCAGAAAGGCAGCTCCAACTTTAAATTGCTAAAACCTATTGTTGTTCAGTCACTAAGTCATGTCCGACTCTTTGCAACCCCGTGGACTGCAGCACACCAGGCTTCCCTATCTGTCACTGTCTCCTGGAGTTGGCTCAGATTTATGTCCATTGAGTTGATGATGCCATCTAAAACCTTTTGGTGATAGCTCAGTTGGTAAAGAATCCGCCTGCAATGCAGGAGAGCCCGGTTCGATTCCTAGGTCAGGAAGATCTGCTGGAGAAGGGATAGACGACCCACCCCAGTATCCTTGGGCTTCCCTGTGGCTCAGCTGATAAAGTATCTGCCTGCAATGCAGGGGACCTGGGTTCAATCCCTGGGTGGGAAGATCCCCTGGAGAAGGGAAATAGGCCACCCACTCCAGTGTTCTGGCCTGGAGAATCCCATGGGCTGTATGGTCCCTGGGGTCACAAAGAGTCAGACTCTACTGAGTGACTGCCATTTTCACTTTAATTGCTTTAAGGGGGCAGGGGTATAATGGATCCACTTTAGAGATCTTGAAAGTGGAGAATTTGTCCCACAAAGGTTCTTGTAAATGTTAACTGAAATAACTGATTGACTTGGGTTTTATAAGGGCTAACTAAGAAACTGTCAATAGTCAGATCTCAGTAAAACCAGGTTGATCAGTTTTCTGATTGTCACAAATGTAGTTAATCAAACCCCCCCAAAATAAAAATAAATCTGGGAGCCAGAAAAGATAAACACAAGCCCTCATGCATGGTAGCAGGGCAAACTGGTTACCCTAACAAGTGCCCTGCAGGAACCTGGTCACAGTGATCAGTGATGCTGAAGCCCAGGGGAGGAATTCCTTTTCTTTTGCCTGCCCCTGACTATTTCAAGAGAAAGTCTTAATTTGGGACCGTGTGCTTGGATTTCTATTCTTAAGGAATATCCCTCGCAGAGAACGAAGGGCCTCAGGTCACGCCCCCTTTATCTGATAAACTGGTTCAGTCCTGCCTGGGCTTGTATTCTTATTTCACAGTTGCCTCCCATTTACAGCAACTGCTAGTAATTTTCCTTTTTTAGAGAATGACACAAAATCTTTTTTTTTTTAATATAGGTAATTTTAACTCAATATAAGTAGCAACACAATGTAAACTTTGTGACGGTAGTTCTGGAATGCCTGAAGTCTGAGACGGAGTCAGTTAGGCCAAGGCTGCCTCAGCTTTCCGTAGAAGTTCAGTATCCAGATTGCTCTGAGGACCCAGGTGTCCAGAGTCAACTGATGCCATTAGTATCGGATGAAGTTTCCTATTTTACCTGAACAGAGACAAATAATTCTGACCTACTTTAATGAAATTTGGGAAAAACCAGCTGAGGCAGGCCCCATCATGTCCAGATTTGAAGGTGTGTGGGGGAATTAATGAAACATACCAGAAATACTTGTTTTTCTTCCCCACCGAAACAAGTGTAATGAATGTCAAAGTGTTGATGCTAATTTAGATCCTGATTACATATTGTGAAGCCTTAAATTCTGCTTCATTAATTATAGCACTGGTAGCTGTTTTGCACACTATTGCACGCTAAGCTGCAGGCAGCCTGACAACAAATACTGGAGGAAAGAGAATTTTAAAAACCAGCCTGATGAACCATTGTCTGTTAAGAACTTGAGCAAAGATTAAAACCCCAAGGCTTTTGCAGACAGACCCTTAGCAGTGGTCTTCCAGAAGAACATTTCCTAACTGACAGTTTTGTCTGAGATGACAACCTATCAGTGGTGTTTTGCTAACGTTCTCAATTATGCAGACAAGCCCTGTGATGAATAGCATTACCAAAACTAATACCCCCCCAAAAATTACAGTGATTTGAAACCCTAAATTTTTACTAGCAAAAGTAAATCCTGTTCACAAGAACACAGCAATTAGCCCTTGCCCCCCACCCACCACAAAACCTGCATCCTATTAATAAAGCCAATCCAAAATGTGTCATTTAAAAGTAGGTTTTCAGGTCCACAATTGAGTTTATCAAAGCTTTGCAGCTGGAGGTAATTTAAAAATTCTCACTTTCCGAAAATATCTGACAGTCAAAGGCCAGGAAACTAAGGTAATGCTGATCCTCATGGTTGTGAACAGTGATGTTCACACCCATGGATGTATGTGAATGGAAGGAGCTCGTGCTGGCTGCTATTTTTTACTGGACCAGTGACTGTTTAAACCCGAGTTTACGCAGGACGGCCAACATGCCCACACTATTTGAAACAACCATGTAAAACATGCCCAAGGAGATTAATGAGATTCCAGTGTGCAGTGACACGCCAAGAGCACCATATTTTTGAAAAGTCTGTTTCAGCTGCTGGGACTTGCTTTGCCTTTTCTCCTCTGTACTGCTGACGTTGCCTCCTGTTGTTGCAGTGACTTTGCTGGGGTCTTGGTGGCCATGGCAGTTCCCGAAAGGGGCAGTGGTGCCCAGGAGCCAGGTGGTGCAAGACTGGACCTGGGCACTTGCTTTGCCCGCGAGACTCAGCAGCGCAGCAGCCCAGCCATGTTGCGCAGCCTGGCATGGGTGCCTCTGCAGTCGCCTGCTGTGTGAACAATGCCTGCTTTTAAATGCGGCGGTGGATGAGCTTAAACCAGTGGCCTGAGATCCGGCCCGGTCAGCGCCTGCCCCATCTCTCCACTAACTTCCTCTCTGAATTTAGGACTTCTCTGGCCCTCCGCTTCCCCGTCTGTAAAATAAAGGTTCTCATCCAGATCGGGCTGGTTGTTTTATCTGTAGACATGTTTGTTGGGCCCGTGGAGTGTTTGTTTTTTTGGTTGCCAGTGTTAAATGATTAGGATGGTTTCATAGCAACATCCAGGTGTCTGACTTCTCTGGAACATCATCAGGAGATCCAGCCACACTGGACCCGCATTCCAGCACTTCCCCTTTTGAGTGGGGAGGGCCTGTGCTTGCCAGCTTACCCCAGCTTACTGCCCTATTGCCCTTTGGCTCTGAGGCTGGCTGCTGGTCACGATTTATCACCATGCTCATCCTGCTCTTCTCCCGATGCAGTTAAGAGGAGAGTGAAACATTTCGTACTTGCAGACCTTCTCATCCTCATGCTGCTCATCCCTGTAAGCATTGAATTTGCAGCCCCAGATAAGCTGATGTCTTATCTTTTTCCAGGGCTTGCACAAGCAGCTCCAAATGCAGTCTGTTCAAAAACAGACTCCTGGTTCCAGCCCTTGGTCTCTGCTCCCACCCAGCTTCCCCATCATAGGAAATGACTCCCCTTGACTCCTTTCTCTCACCCTCACATCCCGTTCCCCAACCCAGCAGCCAATCCTCTTAGCTTTACTTCCAGAATATAATCAGGAAGCTGGGAGAGAGGCTCCCCTTGGAGGAGGGGTAGAGACATGGAACAGGCTTCTGGTGGGGGCGGTGGGGAGGGGTAAGTTCCATTTCTCCATCTTGGCGCTGGTTACTTGGGTGGATTTGTTGTAATCCAACTGCATGCACACTTACAATAAATGAATCTTTCTCTCGGAAAAAAAAGTGAAAGTGTTAGTTGCTCAGTTGTGTCCAATTCCTTGCAATCCCATGGACAGTAGCCTGCCAGGCTCCTCTGTCCATGAAATTCTCCAGGCAAGAATATTAAGTGGGTAGCCATTCACTTCTTCAGGGGATGTGCCAGAAATTATGAATATACAATGGCTAGCAAAAGTAAATCCTATTCATGAGAACACGGAAATTAGCTCCTGCCTCCCCCACCCCCCCGCCAGCCCCACCACAAAACCTACATCCTGTGACTTGGACTTTGTGCTCTTTCGTTTGAACCATTCTGGCCGTCCCCTCACCACACTCCCTGCTTCCTCCTCATCCCCTTTGGTCTTGTTCCCACACAGCAGCCTAGGGAATCCTGTTCAAGACCAATTCATATCATGTCATTCATCCCTCTGTCCAAAACACTCCAGTGTTGCCGCCTTCCTCAGGGCCAGAGACCCACCTGCCCCACCCTGACACTCTCACCTTTCTGACCCCCTCTTCTCACTTGGGGTCAGTCATGCAGTCCTTCCAATAGGCAGGCATCGGAAAAAATTGTCTTCCAGTGACTCGGGGCCATTGTACCTGCCGTTCCCTTTGCCTGCCACTCTGTTCCTCACACATCCGGCCACCACCTTCACTTCCTCCCAGTCTCTCCCAAACTCCACTTTGTCTTCCGTGAGGATCCTGTGCAGAAGGTACCCCATTGCCTCCCCAGCTTTGTCTCCAGCCCATTCGCGAGCGCCTGTTCCCGTTTACGTTCACTCGCTCATTTGCCTCTTGGCCACTCTGGGGGCCAAGATGGTGTTTGCATTGTTGCTGCAGCCCTGGTTTCTGCACTGGTGCCTGGAAGGTAGTGGGTGCTCGGTAAACATTTACTTAATTGAATTGAATTCCCTCATACAAGCCCAGCCTAGATGTTGGAGAAAAAAAATCAAGGAGCCATGTGCACTTTCCTACCACTATGTCGAACACACACACACACACCACCACCACCCCACCCCCACCTACCCACAGTCTTCCCTGATGGAGGCAAGCAGAGTAGGGTCCTGGCCTGCGGCTTAGAACAAAAAACAGTCAGAACCCTGGGGGGGTTTGGTGCCGATCAAAGGCCTCCTGATGCTTGTAAACCTTGGCTCGCTGCCTGAGATAGAGGGGGTTAGGGGATGGCCCAGAATCCAGAGTTGGTTGCAGCTCCAGGCCAGGGGAGTCCATCGCCTGCCCCTTTCCCCAGGAAAGGCCCTAAGAGGTCAAGCCGCGTGACCCCCTCCCTCCAGGGCATGTCAAGGGGTGACTTATCCCAACCCCAGCCTTGACCCCACCTGCTGGGCCAGGCTTGAAAGCCAATATTGTTTTTGGAGCTGCAGAGGCTTCGACCAAGATGTCCCACTGAGAGATGCTGACCGTGGTACCACGGGGCTCAGTGAGGGGAACGGGGGAATGCACCAAGAATCCCTTCTGTGCGGGCAGAGTGGGAAACTGGTGCCCATACACCGCTCAGAAGACTCTGTCCCTCCCTGCTTTATATTTCTTCATAGTGCTAAACACCACGTGATGCTGAATATAATGCTGTGTATTTCACGCACACATCTTGTTATAGAGCTGCCAAAACAAAAGCTCTGTGAGAGCAGAGACTTTTGTTTCATTTGATCCCCGCTATTGTCCCAGCACCCAGAATGATGCCTGGTACACATGATGCACTCAATTCATATTTGTTGAATGAATGATAGGCGTGATTTTGGTTGATGTTCACAGTAATACAATACAGTGATTTAAAGCGTGTTCAACTATTCAGCAGTTGACTGAACCTCTGCTATGTCGCAGGCACTGGGACTGTGGCAGGGTATGATCTGGGCTCCTCGTTCTCACGGGGCTTCATCTAGGAAGAATTTCAAATGGTCAGTCATGCTGTGAAGGAAACAACACGGGATTTTTATGCAGAGGGAGTGTTGTCAAGTTGAGGAACGCTGTGTTTCACTAAATTAGGTAGTCATGGAGGCCCCACTGAGGAGGTGACGTCTGAATTGAGACCTGAGTGAGGAGGAGGAAGCGGCCACTGTGAGGGGTGGTAGGAAGGAGTAGGGGAAGAGAGATGCAGGCAGAGGGAGCAGTCAGTGCAAGAACTTGGCATGCTCAAGGAGCAGGAAAAGGTCACAAAGAGGGTGGCACCCGGTGGTTGAAGGGAAGGAGGGTAAGACATGGAGTTGAAGTACTCAGCAGGACTCAATCATTCATGTAAGTGCCCAGCACAGTGCTTGGCACACAGCAGGCCCCTTAGTAACTCACCTGATGACTATCATATATATATATTTGGTGCAGGGGTTGTTACCTGCCCATGTGCAAGTTCTGTGCTATACACTCACCTAGTAATTCTCTCCATATCCTTATGCGTTATACACAATTTTTGTTCTCATTTTAGATGAGGAAACCAAAGCCTCATGGAATTAAACATCTTGCCCAAGGTTGCACAACCAGCAAGTGGAACAGCCAGAATTTGAATGTAACTTCATCTAATGCAAGGTCACAGACTCAATAAGGTAATGCAAACAGATTATTGTAAGGATTTTTAAAAAGTTTAAATACATATAAAGTGCTGCAAACTGTGCCCTGCACATAGTAATAATAGATATGTATTTGGTATTATCAATGCTATTATTGGGCTTCCCTTGTGGCGCAGTTGGTAAAGAATCCACGTGCAATGTGGGAGACCTGGGTTTGTTCCCTGGGTTGGGAAGATCCCCTGAAGAAGGGAAAGGCTACCCACTCCAGTATTCTGACCTGGAGAATTCCATGGACTGTATGCTATTATTATTAATACATTTGAGCCACCAGATTGAAACATCTGCTCTAATAGAAAATATTTGTACTCTTAATCTCTTAGCTGACTTCAGAATAAGGGAGCCTGTCCAGGGACACTGGGTCCAGTATACCCTGTCCCAACAGCTTCCACCTAGGCTTTTGGGAATGGACCTGAGTTTCTATGAAGTCAACTGGTCCAAATACCTAGGACTACTTTTTCCAGTTTGGAGCACCCCATCCTCCCACATCCAGTCCTCAAATGTCCAAAGTGCTCCCTGTAGGGCCTTGCGGTCCATCCAAGACCATCTGATGCTAACCTGGCTAGCACCTTTGATGAAGCCGACTATTGGATTGGCTCAAGGTCAGGTCTCCAACCTGAAAGGACACGGGAGAAGGTTTCATCACAGCCTGCCAAGGGTCCATTGGGAAATAACTTGGCCTAGGGTTTATGGGAATCACAGCAGCATGACCTGGGTAGGAAGTGAACACTGCACCTCTATCTGGGCCTTTCTCTTGTTTTGTCTTGGCTTCCCAAATTTCAGATCTTCACATCTAATTTTTGGAATTTTGCCATAACCGTGCACTCTCCAGAATTACTTAGTATTTTTCTTTGAATTGCTTCGCATTGTAAACTTCAATAGATGTAGCTTAAAAGGAGGATTATTTTTAAATCATGGGCTTTAGGGGCTTCCCTGGTGGTCCAGTGGGCCTTGGGGCTAAAAACACAAAATATAAAACAGAAGCAATATTGTAATAAATTCAGTAAAACTTTAAGAATGGTCTTCATCAAAAAGAAATTGTGGTCTTTAGTTTAAAAAAAATTACTTGCTCTAAGTCAAAAGTAATTAGAAGAATAAACAAAATAAAAAGAAATGAATGCTGTCCAGTTGCAGCAAGATGTCAAAGTCTCTGATCCTGAAGTCTTCTCAGGCTGTTAAAAAGGGAGTTACCAAGTGATGAGGAGTTAGTAGTAGACTAACACCCAGCAGAGACCCACTCCATGGGTTAATGAAGAGTTAAAGAAAGTTGACACAGGAAATAACTTTCACTCTGTGGGATTAAATGTTATTTAAATACCGTCTGTGTGTGTCCGTGCTCAGGCGTGTCTGACCCCATGAATTGTAGCCCACCAGGCTCTTCTGTCCACGGGGTTTTCCAGGCAAGAATACTGGAGTGGGTTGCCATGCTCTCCTCCAGGGGATCTTCCCAACATAGGGATCGAACCTGTGTCTCTTGCATCTCCTACATTGGCAGGCAGATTCTTTATCAGCTGAGCTGTCTAGTACAACATAAAATGATCTGTGTTTCCTCATGGGTCTGCTTCTCACATGTTGAGAAATATTCCACCATCTCATTTGGTCTCAACAACAGCTCTTTTCTGTCTCATCTTTAGAGATCTGAAGACAGGTCCACATAGAAACCTGTACACCAATGTTCATAGCAGTGTTATTCATAATAGCCCCAAAGTACCCATCAAGTGATGCATGCATAAATAAAATGTGGTATATTCGTACAACGGAACATTCAGTTCAGTTCAGTCACTCACTCTTTGTGACCCCATGAACTGTAGTAGGACAGGCCTCCCTGTCCATCACCAACTCCTGGAGTTTACCCAAACTCGTGTCCTTTGAGTCCGTGATGCCATCCAACCATTTCATCCTCTATCGTCCCCTTTTCCTCCTACCCTAAGTCTTTTCCAGCTCCAGGGTCTTTTCCAGTGAGTCAGCTCTTCACATCAGGTGGCCAAAATATTTCAGTTTCAGCTTCAACATCAGTCCTTCCAATGAACACCCAGGACTGATCTCCTTTAGATGGACTGGTTGGATCTCCTTGCAGTCCAAGGAACTCTAAAGAGTCTTCTCCAACACCACAGTTCAAAAGCATCAATTCTTCTGTGCTCAGCTTTCTTTATAGTCCAACTCTCACATCCATACATGACCACTGGAAAAACCATAGCCTTGACTAGACAGACCTTTGTTGACAAAGTAATGTCTCTGCTTTTTAATATGCTATCTAGGTTGGTCATAACTTTCCTTCCAAGGAGTAAGCGTCTTTTAATTTCATGGCTGCAATCACCATCTGTAGTGATTTTGGAGCCCCCCAAAATAAAGTCAGCCACTGTTTCCCCATGTATTTGCCATGAAGTGATGGGACCGCATGCCATGATCTTAGTTTTCTGAATGTTGATCTTTAAGCCAACTTTTTCACTCTTCTCTTTCACTTTCATCAAGAGGCTCTTTAGTTCTTCTTCACTTTCTACCATAAGGGTGGTGTCATCTGCATGTCTGAGGTTATTGATATGTCTCCCGGCAATCTTGATTCCAGCTTGGTCGTAAAAAGGAGAGAAGTACTGATGCATGCTACAACTTGGGAGAACCTTGAACAAAATCATGCTTAAGTGAAAGAAGTCAGACACAAAGAACCGCATATTGTATGATTCCATTTATGCAAAATGTCCAGAACAGGTAAATCTAGAGAGACAGAAAGTAAGTAGATCAGTGGTTATTTAGGGCTTTGGAGGTTGAGGGAGCAGTTGAGACTGTTAATGGGTATGGGGTTTCTTTTTAGGATAATGAGAAAGCTCTAAAACCAGCTGTAGTAATGATTGCATACCTTTGTGAGTATACCCTATTGACCTGTTGGCTTTAAATGGATGGGTTGCATGCTATGTCAGTTATATCCAAATAAATCTGTTATTAGCATAATGAAAGCAGACTCTATTACTCTGCTTAAGTCCCTGCAGTGGCTTCCCTTGTCACTCAGTGTAGAATGCAAAGTCCTCATTCAGCCTTTCAAGCTGCTGTGTGGTCTTGTCACTGGCTCCGCACCCCAGTTCCCTGATGGCGCTAAGCCAGGTCTTGCTTGCTCCTGCCTCAGAGCCATTGCTCTTGGTTTTTCCTTCCTCTTGTAAAGACCCTCACATACCCAGAGGGTCCACTTGCTCACTTTCCCTGGGTCTCTGCTTAACTTAGGGTGCTTGATCACCTAACCATCCAGGGCTTCCCTGACCACCTTATCCGAAATGGCAGCCCACTCCATCACTCTCCGTCTCTCTCTCCTGCTTCGTTTTCCTGCATAGCCCTGGGTGTCTTCTCTTCTTTATGCTATCATACGTTCTACTCATTTGTTTATTATGTGTCCCCTCCAACTCCACACCTCCCCTCCTCTCAACCAAGTATAAGTTCTGTGAATGCAGAGATTTAAAAATTTTGGTCTTTTTCATTGTTGTATTCATAGCCTAGTATATAGTTGCCATGTAGTCAGTATTTCTTGAATAAAAAGAATGATGAAAGGCTTGGATGCCAAGTTTGCTGATGAGGAAAACCAAGTCTGGTATTCAAATATTAATTTAGTAAACATGAACAGAATGTCTGCCACAGACCATGCCTGGGCCCTGGAGATATAAAGACGCAAAATTCGGTACAACTCAGGAGGGCCATTCCCTGGTGAGCCGTACCTGATTCCCTGGAGGCTCAGACGGTGAACAGTCTGCCTGCAGTGCAGGAGACCTGGGTTCGATCCCTGGGTCAGGAAGATCCCCCGGAGAAGGAAATGGCAACGCACTCCAGTATTCTTGTCGGGAAAGTCCCATGTATGGAGGAGCCTGGCAGGCTACAGTCCATGGGGGTCACAAAGAGTCAGACACGACCGAGTGACTTCACTTTCCTTCTTTTAGGAGGGCTATGAGAACGGGATTGAAGTCTCTAGATATGAAGTGATAGATGCCAACTGAGATTTTGCATCAGGGAAATGATTCTACCAGAATCTGACCAAAGATGGACTAGCTTTTAGGGATGTGGGGAGTTGGAAAGCAGTGGAGTTGTTACAAAAGTGGCTCTCAGCCCTCACTGCATATTAGAATCTGCTGGGAGCTCTTAAAAATCCCAATGTTCGGGCCACATCCCAGATAATTAAGTTAGAGTCTCCAAGGGCAGGGCCTGGCATCAGCATTTTAAGCTTCCCAGGTGATTCATGCTGCAGCCAGGGTTGAGAACCACTGTGTTAGATTTTAGGTTATAAGAGTGTTGGTGGTCCTTGTTACCTGATGGTACTGAGTACTGGGCAACCGCTTCGTGCCTAAATATACTCAGATTGTTGACAGGTCTTAGAATATTGGAGGGGATTGAGTGCTATTTTACTTTAGTGTTCAGTATAAAAGTATATATATGTATATATATATATTTGTGTGTGTGTGTATTTATATCTCTCATATCTCATATCTACTGAATGTGTATGATAAAACATAGCTAATAAAACATATACTGTGAGTCATTACTATGTTGTGGTTATGCATGGAGACTACTGGGATTTGAGTCCCCCTTAGTAGCTGTGTGTTGTTTGATAAGTTGCTCAAGCTCTCTGTACCTCAGTTTCCTCCTCTGCAAAATGGGAATATATTAGGATCTAGTGCATAAGTGTTTAATGAGTTAAATCATATAAATCTTTTAGAATAGGGTCTGGCACAGAGTAAGTACCAGTGAGTGCTGGCTGTTATTCATTAATAAATAAGAAAGCCAATATCCCTTGCACATTTGACATAGATCACTAATTTGATTAAATTATGTTGAACAAAATAAACTGCAATTATAAATGTCAGTAAATCTGATTCTTTTGAATGGTTCAAGCATATTAAACAGTAGACAGAGTAGATACGAGTTCATTGTGGATGAAACTTATGAATACTTTTACACCAAGATCAGTTACAGAAGTCCTGACCCCATGGAGTTTACTTTAATTTTTATTCATATTTTTAGAAAAGCATGCTTTTAAAAGTTTCATAGATAGAACTATAGAAATTACATTATCTGAACAGCAGAGAGAACATAGACTGAAAATGAACAGAGCTTCAAGAATCTGCGGGATTGTAACAAACAGTCTAACATCTGTGTCATTGGAGTTCTGAAAAGAGAGAAAAAACAAGAAGGAGCATAAAAGTATTCAAAGAGATAATAGCTGAAAACATCTCAACTTTGGTAAAAGAATAAACCTACAGAGTCCAGAGGCTGAGTTAACTCCAGACAAGATAACTGAAAGAAACTTTTCTCTAGGCAAAAATACTGGGTTACTATGCCCTCCTCCAGGGGATCTTCCCAACCCAGGGATAGAACCCAGGTCTCCCACATCCCAAGTGGATTCTTTCCCATCTGAGCTACCAGGGAAGTCCGAAAGAAACTTGCACCAATGCATGTAAGTTTGAATCTTCAGAAGTCAAACTTCTGAAAACTAAAGACAAATATCTTGAAAGCAGTGAGAGAGAAATGACATCTTTCCTCTAGAGGAAAAACAATTCAGATGACAGCAAATTTCTCACCAACATTCATGAAGTCCAGAAAAAAGGGGCATAACATTTTTCAAGTGCTGAAAGAAAAGAGCTGTCAATTCACCTTATATCCAGTGAAAATATTCTTTAGGAATAAAGGGGAAGTCACAAGCTTCTCAGATGAAGAAAAACTGAGAGGGTTTGTTGCCTACTCTAAAAGAATGACTAAAAGTTCTCAAAACCGAAAGGAAATGATAAACAAAGGAATATTTGAATATCAGGAAGGAAGAAAGTACACAGCAAACAAAAAATATAGGTAACTACAATAAGCTCTTTTTCTTCTTGGCTTTTCTAAGTTATGTTTAATGTTTGAAGCCAAAATTATGGCATTGCCTGATATGATTCTTTTTGCCTTTTCATACTATTCATGTCCTGAATATTCATTGGAAGGACTGATGCTGAAGCTGAAACTCCAATACTTTGGCCACCTGATGCGAAGAACTGACTCATTGGAAAAGACCCTGATGCTGGGAAAGATTGGACGCAGGAGGAGAACAGGACGACAGAGGATGAGATGGTTGGATGGCATCACCGACTCAATGGACATGAGTTTGAGTAAACTCCGGGAGTTGGCGATGGACAGGGAGGCCTGGTGTGCTGCGGTCCATGGGGTCACAAAGAGTCAGACATGACTGAGCGACTGAACTGAACTGAACTGAACTGAGACTGTGATAAGTTATGTATATACAATGTAATACCTAGAATGAATGCTAAAAACCCTATACTAATAAATGCACTCAAAATCACAATATAAAAATCAAAATGGAATTCTAAAAAATGTTCAAGTAATCCACAAAAAGGCAGAGGAAATAAGAAATAGAGAAATAAGAAAGACAGAGATAGAGAAATAGAGAACATATAGAAAAGAGAGTGGCAGATTTAAGTCCTAATATATCAATGATTATGTTAAATGTAAATGGCCTAAAAACACTAATTAAAAGACCCTAGAGTAGATGTTTTTAAAGCTTGACCCAACTGTATGTTGTTTATAAGAAGTTCATTTCAATTATAATGATATATGCATATTGAAAGTAAAAGGATGAAAAATATATATGGCAAAGAAGAATTTAGTCAAAAGAAATCAGTAAGAATCTATATTAATATAAGGTATATTTCAGAACAAAGAAAGTTACCAGAGACGTAGAGGGACATTATATAATAATGAAGGAGTCATCCACTAAGATTTAACAATCTTTAATGTGTATACACCAAACAACAGAGCTATAAAATATATGAAGCAAAAACTGACAGAACTGAAAAGAGAAATAGACAAACCTACATTTATAGTGAGAGACTTCAGTACCTCTGTATCAATAATTGATAGAACAACTAAACAGAATCAATCTTTAATGTGTATATGCCAAACAACAGAGCTGTAAAATATATGAAGCAAAAACTGACAGAACTGAAAAGAGAAATAGACAAACCTACATTTGTCGTGAGAGACTTCAATACCTCTGTATCAATTATTGATAGAACAACTAAACAGAATCAGCAAGAATATAGAATAACTTAACAACACCATCCAACAACAGAACCTGGTTGCCATTTATAGAGCAATCCCTTTAAAAACAGCAAAATACACATTCTTTCAAGTGACTATGGGATGTATAGGAAGATAGCTGTGCTGGCCCATAAAACTCATCAAAGTTAAAAGAACTGAAATTATACTTGGTTATGGTTCTTTGACCGTGTGTGTGTGTGTGAGTTGCTCAGTTGTCTCTGACGCTTTGACTCCATGGGCTGTAGCCCGCCAGGCTCCTCTGTCCATGGAATTCTCCAGGCAAGAATATTGGAGTGGGTTGCTGTTTCCTTCTCCAGGGGATCTTCCCCACCCAGGGGTCAAACCCAGGTCTCCTGCACTGCAGGTGGAAGCTTTACTGTCTGAGCCATCACGGATGCCCTCTTTGACCATAGGGGAATCAAGTTAGAAACCAGTAACAGAAAGATCCCTGTCTCCTGTACACTGTCACAAACGTCCATCCATAGTTCACCAGGCAGTCTGTCTATCAGATCCAGTCCCTTAAATCTATTTCTTACTTCCACTGTATAATCATAAGGGATTTGATTTAGGTCATACATGAATGGTCTAGTGGTTTTCCCTACTTTGTTCAACTTATCTCTGAGTTTGGCAATAAGGATTTCATGATCTGAGCCACAGTCAGCTCCTGGTCTTGTTTTTGCTGACTGTATAGAGCTTCTCCATCTTTGGCTGCAAAGAATATAATCAATCTGATTTCGGTGTTGGCCATCTGGTGATGTCCATGTGTAGAGTCTTCTCTTCTGTTGTTGGAAGAGGGTGTTTGCTATGACCAGTGCATTCTCCTGGCAAAATTCTATTAGCCTTTGCCCTGCTTCATTCTGTAGTCCAAGAACAAATTTGCCTGTTACTCCAGGTGTTTCTTGACTTCCCACTTCTGCATTCCAGCCCCCTATAATGAAAAGGACATCTTTTTTGGGTGTTAGTTCTAAAAGGTCTTGTAGGTCTTCATAGAACTGTTCAACTTCAGCTTCTTCAGCATTACTGGTCAGGGCATAGACTTGGATTACTGTGATATTGAATGGTTTGCCTTGGAAATGAACAGAGATCATTCTGTCATTTTTGAGATTACATCCAAGTGCTGCATTTTGGACTTTTGTTGATTATGATAGCTACTCCATTTCTTCTCAGGGATTCTTGCCCACAGTAGTAGATATAATGGTCATCTGAGTTAAATTACCCATTCCAGTCCATTTTAGTTTGCTGATTCCTAAAATGTCAACGTTCACTCTTGCCATCTCCTGTTTGACCACTTCCAATTTGCCTTGATTCATGGACTGAACATTCCAGGTTCCTATGCAATATTGTTCTTTACAGCATCGGACCTTGCTTCTATCACCAGTCGCATCCACAACTGGGTGTTGTTTTTGCTTTGGCTCCATCCCTTCATTCTTTCTGAAGTTATTTCTCCACTGATCTCCAGTAGCATACTGGGCACCTACCAACCTGGGGAGTTCATCTTTCAGTGTCCCATCTTTTTGCCTTTTCATACTGTTCATGGGGTTCTCAAGGCAAGAATACTTAAGTGGTTTGCCATTCCCTTCTCCAGTGTACCACATCATGACCCAGATAATCATCATGGTGTGATCACTCACCTAGAGCCAGACATCCTGGAATGTGAAGTCAAGTGGACCTTAAGAAGCATCACTATGAACAAAGCTAGTGGAGGTGATGGAATTCCAGTTGAGCTATTTCAATTCCTAAAAGATGATGCTGTGAAAGTGCTGCACTCAGTATGCCAGCAAATTTGGAAAACTCAGCAGTGACCACAGGACTGGAAAAGGTCAGTTTTCATTCCAATCGCAAAGAAAGGCAATGCCAAAGAATGCTCAGACTACCACACAATTGCACTCATTTCACACACTACTAGTAAAGTAATGCTCAAAATTCTCCAAGCCAGGCTTCAGCAATATGTGAACCGTGAACTTCCAGATGTTCAAGCTGGTTTTAGAAAAGGCAGGGGCACCAGAGATCAAATTGCCAACATCCACTGGATCATCAAAAAAGAAAGAGAGTTCCAGAAAAACATCTATTTCTGCTTTATTGACTATGCCAAAGCCTTTGACTGTGTGGATCACAATGAACTGTGAAAAATTCTGAAAGAGATGGGAATACCAGACCACCTGACCTGCCTTTTGAGAAACCTGTATGCAGGTCAGGAAGCAACAGTTAGAACTGGACGTGGAACAACAGACTAGTTCCAAATAGGAAAAGGAGTACATCAAGGCTGTATATTGTCACCCTGCTTATTTAACTTATATGCAGAGTACATCATGAGAAATGCTGGGCTGGATGAAGCACAAGCTGGAATCAAGATTGCCAGGAGAAATATTAATAACCTCAGATATGCAGATGACACCACCCTTATGGCAGAAAGTGAAGAACTAAAGAGCCTCCTGATGAAAGTGAAAGAGGAGAGTGAAAAAGTTGGCTTAAAGATCAACATTCAGAACACTAAGATCATGGCATACACTCCCATGGCATGCCATTACTTCATGGCAAATAGATGGGGAAACAGTGGACACAGTGGCTGACTTTGTTTTTCTGGGCTCCAAAATCACTACAATGGTGACTGCAGCCATGAAATTAAAAGACACTTACTCCTTGAAAGGAAAGTTATGACCAACCTAGACAGCATATTTAAAAGCAGAGACATTACTTTGCCAACAAAGGTCCATCTTGTCAAGGCTATGGTTTTTCCAGTAGTTGTGTATGGATGTGGGACTTGGACTGTAAAGAAAGCTGAGTGCCGAAGAATTGATACTTTTGAACTGTGGTGTTGGAGAAGACTCTTGAGTGTCTTTTGGACTGCAAGGAGATCCAACCAGTCCATCATAAGGGAGATCGGTCCTGAGTGTTCATTGAAAGGACCGATGTTGAAGCTGAAATTCCAATACTTTGGCTACCTGATGCGAAGAGCTGACTCATTGGAAAAGACCCTGATGCTGGGAAAGATTGAAGGCAGGAGGAGAAGGGGACAACAAAGGATGAGATGGTTGGATGGCATCACCGACTCAATGGACATGAGTTTGAGTGGACTGTGGGAGTTGATGATGGACAGGGAGGCCTGGCATGGTGTGGTCCATGGGGTCATGAAGAGTCGGACACGACTGAACAACTGAACTGAACAGAAAGATAATATGAAAATCTCCAAACACTTAGAATCTAATACCTCACTTCTGAATAATCCATGGGTCAAAAAAGATATTGCAATGGAAAGTAAAAAATACATTGAATTGAATGAAAATGAAAATACATCACATAAAATTTGTGGGATACAGCTAAACCAGTATAGAGAGGGGGAATGTTTATCATTAAATGTATACTTTTGAAAAGAGGAAAAAAATCTCAACTCGATAATCTAAGCTCCCATTTCAATGGCCTAGAAAAAGAAGAATGAGCAGAAGGACGGAAAAAAGAAATATGAGACCTGAAATCAATGAAACTGAAAACAGAAAAAACAACCTCACAGAATTAGTTCTTTAAAAAGAGGATTAAATTTAAATATCTCAAGTAAGGCTGATAAAAAGAGAGAGAAAAGATGCAAATTACCAAATGAATGAATCAGGAATGGATGAAGGAATCAAGGATATCACTATAGAACCTGCAGACATCAAAAGGGAGTACTCAAAACTCCACATGCAAATGTTTAACAATTTACTAGAACACTCCTCAGAAAATTCCATGACATCTTACAGAAAAACCCTAAAGAACTTTCTGGCCAACTCAATATAAACTACCACAATGCACTCAGTATAAAGTAGATAATTCAAATAGCCCTATTTCATACAGATTTGAAAGGAAAAGATAAATCAGTTCTTATTTGTAGATGACATGATTGTCTATATAGAAAGTCTCAAAGATGTGACCAAAAAAAAAACTCCTAAAACTAATAAATGAATTGAACAAGATTTAGGGTATAAGGTAAACATTTAAAATTCAACTTTATTTCAGTGTACTATCAGTGAGCATATGGATCCTGAAAAAAAAAAGAATACCATCTACTTTGCTCAAAATTGCAGTTTTGTTGTTGTTTAGTCACTAAGTCATGTCCAGGCTCCTCTGTCCAGGGAATTTCCCAGGCAAGAATACTGGAGTGGGTTGCCATTTCCTCCTCCAGGGATCTTCCCAACCCAGGAATCAAACCCGAGTCTCCTGTGTCTCTTGCATTGCATGTGGATTCTTTTCCCCTTGAGCCACTGGGGAAACCCGGTATTGGTAGAGGGATAGACAATTAGATCAATGGAACAGAATAGGGAACCCAGAGACAGATCAACCAAATATGCCAGTTGATTTTTGACAAAAGTATAAAAGGAATTGAATGGAATAAATATAACTTTTTAAACAAATGATGCTGCAGCAATTGGTCAATGATAGGCAAAAATAAATAAAATAAAAACCTCAACCTAAGCCTTGTACCTGATATAAAAATTAACTCATGGTCTTAAATATAAAACATAAAACTATAACTTATCAAACATCTAGAAAAAAATCTGAGAAAATCTTTAGGATCTAGGGCTGTGTAGAGTTTGACACTGAAAGCATGATACAAAAAAGGGAAAATTTCATTATTTTGATTCCACCAAAACTTCAAGTGTTTGCTCTGTGAAAGGTCTGTTAGCAAGATGAAAAGCCAGGCTATAGACTGGGAGAAAATTTTTGCGAATAACATATCTATCATAAGACCAGTATTTAGGCTATATAAAGCACTCTCAAAACTCAACAGCAGAAAAAACAGTCCAATGAGAAAATGGCAAACAACAGGAAGAGATAGTTTTCCCCAAAGAAGATATACAAATGACAAACAAGCATATGAAAAGATGTTAAACATCATTAGCCATTAAGAAAATGTAAATTAAAACCACAAGATTCCTCTACGCCCCTATCAGTGTGGCTGAAATTAAAAAAAAAAAAAAGCAACTTACAAGTCCAGTGTTGGCAAGGACATGGAGAAACTGGATCACTCATCCATTGCTAACAGAAATGTAATAGAGTGCTAACACTTTGGATAATTGTTTGGTGGTTTATTAATTAAAAAAAAAAAATAACCAAGGATGCAACTGCCATACAACCCAGGACTGTATTCCCATGCACTTATCCAGAAGGAACAAAAAGACTTCTCCAGGCAACCTGTAAAGCAGGAGACACTGGTTCAATCCCTGGGGCGGGAAGATCCCCTGGAGGAGGGAATGGCTACCCACTCCAACATTCTTGCCTGGAGAATTCTATGGACAGAGGAGCCTGACAGCACAATAGTCTGTGGGATCCCAAAGAGTCAGACTTGATGGAGTGACTAATACAGACACACACAGGCTCTGACCTACAGATGACTGACCCACACAGGAAGAAAAATAAGTAAAAACAGTATCAACAGCAAGAACTCGCAACAGACCTCTTGTGTAGTTCCGACTAATGTTATCATCACCCCCACTTTGTGGATGAGTAAGCTGAGACTCAGAGGCCAATGTCAAGGCCACGCAACTGGTATGCGGCAGAGGCGGTATACGAATCCTGTTAAGGCTAGTAAGCGATTCAATCCTCAAATTGTCTGGTGTGGCCCTTTTCACAGGCAAGTAGGGAACAGTGAAGCCTCGGGCCACACAGCTGGAAAGTCAGGCGGCTACTCAGTCTTCTGGGCTAGAGTGCGCTTCCCTGGTTCTTGGGTCCAACTTTTCCTAACTTTCCCGGGCCTCTTTCCCCAAGTCCCAGGGGAGCAGGCCCCACCCTTTTCTTCCCGGAGGCGCGCGTAGGGGGGAGGGCGGGTCCCCGAGCGCAGTCCCCTCCCCGGACCCTGCCCCCAGGCTATAAGCCCGGAGCCGGGACCGGCGCGGGCAGTCCCGGGCTGGCCCGCTCCGCGGGGCGATCGCACAGATGGCGGCGCTGGCCACAGTGGCCAAGAAGGTGTGGAGCGCGCGGCGGTTGCTGGTGCTGCTGTTCACACCGCTCGTGCTACTGCCGGTGGTCTTCGCCCTCCCGCCCAAGGTAACGCCGCCTCTCCTGGGCGGTCCCCCCACTCCGCCCGCCCCGGGCGGCCGCGCCGCAATCAGGACCCTGCCGTCCCGAGCCTCGGAGGCGGAACACCGCAGAGGTCCCAGTCTAGACTTCACCAGACCCCCCGCCCCTCCGCCTTCCCTCTCTTTCCCTGCCTTGCACTGATGTGAACACAATTCCCCTTTCCCAGCCGCTGCTGCTCCTGGGAGCCCGGGTCCCAGTAGCCTTCTGGATCTTGTCATTTCTGCAGGAATGATTTCTCTTTATCGAGCTCTGACTGTGTGCTTGGTGATGTGTGGCACATTTCACTTGATAATCACAAGAAACACTTGATGAATGGCAAGCTGTGTGATCTGGGGCTTAACCTTTCTGAACTTCACTTTGTTCATTTGTAAACACGGGGGAAATGATCATAGGGATCCATTGGACGGTGGTGAATATTAAAAAGAGGCAATATATGTTAATTTCTTAGAACTGAGCCTGGTACCCAGTAAGTGCCGAAGACTACACTGGCTGGTCTTTATTCGATGTGCCTTATACGATGGAGAACAGCCAAGATTTAATAAATGCTTACTGGGAGCAAGTGTGAAGTGAAAGTCGTGCAGTCATGTCTGACTCTGCAACCCCGTGGACTGTAGCCCACCAGCCTCCTCTGTCCATGAAATTCTCCAGGCAAGAATACTGGAGTGGGTTGCCTTGCCCTCCTCCAGGGGATCTTCCCGATCCAGGGATCGAACCCACGTTTCCTGCAGTGCAGGCAGATTCTTTACCCTCTGAGCCACCAGGGGCAAGGTGCAGCGCTTAACTTTGCCTATGTGCAGCATCTGACTTAATCCAGACTGAAAATGCCCCTCCGAGTGGGGAGGACTATTTGCCTTATTTTCCAGAGGAGAAAAGTGAGGCTGGGAGAGAAGTGTCTTGCTCACAGTCACACAACAGGCAGCTGAGTGGGATCAATCCCTCGCTTATCAGAATCCAGAACCTAGGTTGTTTCTAGACTCTCAAAGAAAGTAATCCATAGAAGATCAAAGGCTGCAGATTGAGGTCAGGAGTGTCACGACAAAATTCACCACCAGTGGGAGAAGAAGATGGTATCGCAGGTCCCCTGGTGGGTCCCTCACCTGTGCCCAGCACATTTGGGGCATCAAGGGAAGGTGTGAGGCTCATTAGACAAGGCTTCTACCTCCAGGAGGTTGTTTCACTGTCCCTCAATGAGATATTGTTCAGTTGCTAAGTCGTGTCTGACACTTTGCAACCCCGTGGACTGCAGCACACCAGGCTCCCCTTGTCCTTCACTATCTCCCTGAGTGTGCTCAAACTCATGTCCTTTGAGTTGGTGATACCATCCAACAATAAGATTTTAATTATTCATTAATTGCCATCAATGAAACATTACATGTTCATAAAAGTTAAAGAGAAGGTATAATTTAGTGGCAGATTCCCCAGCTCTTCCAGCAGAGTACCAGGGGAGTGGGGAGAAGTGTTCAGAGAGGGCTGCTTGGAGGAAGGGGTGAGGAAGTGATACTAAGAAGATGGTGTTGAAAGATCCAGGACAAATTCTTCGGTGTGGAAATATCCTAGCAGTTAGACTTTCTTGACATGTGAGAGAAAAACAGTAAATGCTGGTGTAAGGATTAGGCTGCTTATTTAAAAGCCGTCCCATCCCTGGCCACTTGCTGACTTAAGGAACTTGGACCCGTCTCCTTTCCTCTTTGGGTCTCCTTTTCCTTGTCTATAAGGTGGAGGATTTTGCCATGCTAGCTTCCAACACTCGATGTGAGGGTCTGAGCGAAGACTTTGCCTCACTTTATGAAGCATCACTGGTAGAAGGCAGGGTGAGTCTGGGGGTGTCCCAGGCGGAAGTCTGGGGAAGAAGTGATGAAACACACAGGGTCTCTCTCCTCTGCAGAGGGTTCTGAAAGCTCTGCTCTGCTCTGCTCTGCAGCAAGATTTGTGAACCCAGGGGCAGGTCCAAGTGTTATGGGACCAGAAACTTATACTAACTGAGAGGCTTTCTTTAAGAAAGAGCATACAGATTTACAAGTACAGAATTCAGTACATGGCTTGGGAGTGGCTCTGAACCTCTAAAGACCTCATTAGCTTCACAGTGAGCCCACTTCCATATGGTCCCCAGTGTGGATAGGTAACAGCGCCTGTCTGATCCATAAGGTGTTTTGCTGAGTGCTTCATGACTCTTCTTATGTGCCAGGCGTCGTGCTGAGTTTCTCAGGTGTTGCCCTCTGTAATATCCACATCACCAGGGAGTCCACTGCTATTAGCATGGAACAGGTGAAGAAGTGGAAGCTCAGCAAGGTTAGGTGACTTGTCCAAGGTCACACAACCTGTACAAAGCCAGAATGCATTGTCTGTGTCTGACCACTTCACTTTATACTCTTTCTTTAGTTCTAATTGAGTGGAGAACCTCTCCTGGTTCCCTCCAGATCCCCAGTGGAGACTCTGTGTGTGGCTCTGATCTCACCGCCTTTTAAACTGGCTAATAAAGCAGGGCCTCTTCCCAGGAGGCAGCTCTGGCTTCTTGGGAGATCGTAACCTCCCCCAAGTCTCTATCAGCACGCTCAAAGCCCCCTCTTCCTGCATGTTATATGTATATGTTTATCACATTGTATTATTATCATATTCTTGGATGTTGATAACTGACATGTTTCTTAATCTAATGTAGAAGGTGAATAAAAGCATCCTTAGAGAATAGTGAGCAGAGAAATTTGTGGCTTTTGTTGGTCTATGACATACACGTAAAGCAAAGAGTGGGTGTGCTATGCACACATAGTTTCAAGGCAGTTCCTATAATCTTAACCAGTTCAACCCTGTGATAACCTCTCCAGACAAAGGCTGGCAGTATAAAAAAGTGTGCTTTCTGTGTAAATGCAGCTTCAAGGCAAGTGTGCTCAGTGTCCACCCTCACCCCTAACATCAGGCTGCTGCTTCTAAGCCTCTCTCACCTAGAAATTCTGGAACCACCAAGGCCAGTTATAGGGTTCATATCCCAAAACCTTTGCAAAATTGTTGATATCAGGGAAGAAGTGTGAGATCCTTGGTGTTGGCCATTTGCCCCTCACTGGGTCCTGCTTTTCTAGCTTGATAAGGTCCCCAGCATCGCTGCTCTGATGTTCCAGAAGTCTGTATGATCGTAAGGGTTGGTTATCATGCACCTGTCCCCTGGTGACTGGTGAGGGAGGCTGCAGGGAGGCTTGGGTTAATCTGAAGGGTAGAGCCAGGGGCTGGGGGCAGGGGATGGGAACAATTCTTACATTATGTCCTCCTGGCTTGGAACACTGTCAGCAGGGGTGAAAAGGAGTGGGATGCCCTTCTGGAATGCAGTGGCTGCAATTTCCAGGGCCACGGGGATCATGGCTCTTACCCCAAAGAGTGCCAGAGACTGAGGAACTCAGGATGCTGCGAGAGGGACTGCCTCATAGTTTTCTAAGAATGGCCATCCTGGGAGCTGGGTGTTAGAGGACTGGCCTTGGGCGGCTCGGGGAGACAGAGGAGAGTATTAAATCAAGCTTGCAAGTAAGCACCAGGCCATGTATTTGCAGAGAATCTTACCTCCTTTCCCAACTTACTAAAAGCAAATCTTGCTGGACTGACCGTCTGGCCATCAAGAGTGCTTCCAGTGGATACTCACAGGTGGCTTTTTCTAAGGATGCTTTGAGGAGGAGGCATGTAGGGGTGGGGGGACTCTGGGCAGGGCCTCCTCCCAGGCGGCCGGTCTGGCTTCTTGGGAGACCTTTCGTTGTTGTTCAGTCATTCAGTCGTGCCCGACTCTTTGCAACCCCATGAGTCGCAGCACGCCAGGCTTCCCTGTCTATCACCAACTCCCAGAGCTTGCTCAAACTCATGTCCATTGAGTCACTGATGCCATCCAACCATCTCATCCTCTGTCGTCCCCTTCTCCTCCTGCCCTCTATCTTTCCCAGCATCAGGGTCTTTTCTAATGAGTTGGCTCTTTGCATCAGGTGGCCAAAGTACTGGAGTTTCAGCTTCAACATCAGTCCTTCCAATGAACACCCAGGACTGATCTCCTTTAGGATGGACTGGTTAGATCTCCTTGCAATCCAAGGGACTCTCAAGAGTCTTCTCCGACACCACAGTTCAAAAGCATCAATTTTTCGGTGCTCAACCTTCTTTCCGGTCCAACTCTCATATCCATACGTGACTACTGGGAAGAACATAACATTGACTAGACAGACCTTTGTCAGCAAAATAATCTGACTTCACTGATTTTAGCCGCCCTCAAGTCTCTGTATCAGCACACTCAAAGCCCCCTCCTGTTATATGCTTACATTTATCATGTTATATTATTGCCATATTCTTGGATGTTGGTGACTAACATGTTTCTCAATGTAATGTACAATGTGAATAAAAGCTTCTGGGCAGGACTGCTCCAGAGTGTTGTACAGATTGTGCAGTGCACAGAGAGAAGTGAGGAGGCGAAATGAGACCGAATCCACCTGCGGAAGCTGGCATCCCGGTGCAGTGCCGGACCCACCTGAGGAAGAGCCCCTTTCCCCAGTTGGCACGAAGGCGTTGTCTGGCTTGCAGCAGCCTTGTTCTGGGGCGGCAGTTATACCTGTGAAGTCCGAGGCCCACTGTTTTGCATTCACCTAATCCATGAGTGGGGGATGTGTGGATGACTGAGAAAATGGGCCTTTCCTTCCCAGTTTTGAGGCTTCGGAATCAGAACTGGATTCTCAATCTACATCCCGGCTCTGTGACCTTAGGCAAGTCATTTGACTTCCCTGGGCCTCAGTCTCTTCAGTGATAACACCCCTATAATATCACCTTCCCCCCTGGTTATTATTTCAGTTCAGTTCAGTTCAGTAGCTCAGTCGTATCCGACTCTGTGACCCCATGAACCGCAGCACTCCAGGCCTCCCTGTCCACTACCAACTCCCGGAGTCCACCCAAACCTATGTCCATTGAGTCGGTGATGCCATCCAACCATCTCATTGTCTGTTGTTCCCTCTCCTCCTGCCCTCAGTCTTTCCCAGCATCAGGGTCTTTTTCAATGAGTCAGCTCTTCGCATCAGGTGGCCAAAGTATTGGTTTCAGCTTCAACATCAGTCCTTCCAATGAACACCCAGGACTAATTTCCTTTAGGATGGACTGGTTGGATCTCCTTGCAGTCCAAGGGACTCTGAAGAGTCTTCTCCAACACCATAGTTCAAAAGCATCAATTCTTCTGTGCTCAGCTTTCTTTATAGTCCAACTCTCACATCCATACATGACCACTGGAAAAACCATAGCCTTGACTAGACAGACCTTTGTTGACAAAGTAATGTCTCTGCTTTTTAATATGCTATCTAGGTTGGTCATAACTTTCCTTCCAAGGAGTAAGCGTCTTTTAATTTCATGGCTGCAATCACCATCTGTAGTGATTTTGGAGCCCCCCAAAATAAAGTCAGCCACTGTTTCCCCATGTATTTGCCATGAAGTGATGGGACCGCATGCCATGATCTTCGTTTTCTGAATGTTGAGCTTTAAGCCAACTTTTTCACTCTCCTCTTTCACTTTCATCAAGAAGCTCTTTAGCTCTTCTTCACTTTCTGCCATAAAGGTGGTGTCATCTGCATATCTGAGGTTATTGGTATTTCTCCCAGCAATCTTGATTCCGGCTTGTGCTTCTGCCAGCCCAGCGTTTCTCATGATGTACTCTGCATATAAGTTAAATAATCAGGGTGACAATATATAGCCTTGATGTACTCCTTTTCCTATTTGAAACCAGTCTGTTGTTCCATGTCCATTTCTAACTGTTGCTTCCTGACCTGCATACAGGTTTCTCAAGAGGCAGGTCAGGTGGTCTGGTATTTCCATCTCTTGAAGGATTTTTCACAGTTTATTGTGATCCACACAGTCAAAGGCTTTGGCATAGTCATTTATTATTGTTTGGGTCATAGTTATTCTTTGGGCCTAGTGAAATCATATGTTGTACTGGCATCATAACTTCTTACTTTTTCATTCAGCCCTCAAGGTATGTTTTAACTCTCCCGTTTTGCAGATGAGGAAGCTGAGACTCAGAATAAGAGGGTGGAAAGAGCATGGGCCTTGGAGTTGGGAAGACTTGGGTTTGGGTCTGGGCTCTCAAGCTGTAAGATGAGGGCCTTGGGCGGGAGACGTCCCATTTCTGAGCCTCGTTTTCCTCACTTGTAAGGTGGGGAAGACTCACAGGTCCTCAAAGGGCTCCTACGAGCTTTAATTCAGTTAGGATACAGAAATCGTCCCATGCTTGTCAAACAGGGTGGGAGTTGATAACAGTAATAATTGCTAAGTGTTTTCCTCATCTGCCCCACACTGTTTTACATGCCTCTCACCTTTTAGTTCATTACATTTCATTTAATCTCTGAAGCCTACCTTCTAGATAAGGGGTGAAGGGAAGTAGATGTCAAGCTCCCATATTTCTGTTCAGATTATAGTAAGACCTCCAGAAAGGATAAGAACACTTCATACTTACTGATTACTTACCAGAAGCTGGCCCCCTCTTTCCCTCTGTGCCAGCCACCTGGCTTTCTTGGTGTTCCTTAAATATCCCAAGATTGCTCTCACCTCACTGAAATTAAGTGGGGCAACACCTCACTGCTGCCTTTACCAGCTTCCCAGGTGGCACAGTGGTAAAGAATCCACCCGCCAATGCAGGAGACCCAAGAGACTCAGGTTTGATCCCTGGGTCAGGAAGATCCCCTGGAGGAGGTCATGGCAACCCACTTCAGTATTCTTGCTTGGAAAATCCCATAGAGAGAGGCACCTGGCAGGCTACAGTCCATGGAGTCATCAAGAGTCGGACACAACTGAGCAACTAAAGACACGCACACCTACTGTTCCTTCCGTTGTGAACTGCTCTTCCCCCAGATGCCTGCAAGCCTTGCTCCCACACTGCATTCATCTTAGTTCAAAGATGAACCTCCTCAAAGGCCTTCCCTGGCCACCCTATGTAACACAGAAAATAAAAATTCCTTTATGCTCCCTTCCCTGCCTTATTTTGCTTCATGGTCTTCATCACTATCTGGCAATGTAATATGTATTTAAAGAACAGGCAAGTCAGAGTAAGCAGGCTTAGAGTTGGCTAGCTCAAATAATTTCAGTAGGCTCTGGGACAGAGAGGTTGTCCCTAGTTGTCTGGTCCCTAGCCCTGGGTGATTAGGGCAGGCAGATAGTGGCCTGGAGTGAGAGAGCCCAAGAGAGGAGATGGTTGGGAGTGTGGGCTTGGGATTGTCTGGTTTACATTTGAAAAGCCGGCGCACAGGTGAGTTGTTTACTATCTCTAGGAATGAGCTAGCCCCGGGAGGGGCAGACCCTCCAGTGTTAGCAAGGTCCCAAGATGCCAGGGCATCACATTCAGAAACTGGAAAACATGGTTGTTACAATCTCCCATACTCTTCTCTTCTCTCACTTGTGGTCCAGCCTTATAGGCCTTCCTTTGGTTCTTTAAACCTGCCAAACTTGTTGCTGCCTCAGGACCTTTGCACTTGTTCTTGCTGCCTGGGACGCTCTTGCCCCTGATCTTTCACAGGTGGATCTGTCTGGTCATTCAGGTCTTAGCTCCAAAGGCACCTCCTCCGAGAAGGCCTCCTTGATTACCTCTTCTCAATAACACTTGCCCTCCTCACTGTACAGAACACTCTCTAAAACAGCATCCTGTTTTATCTCCTTCATGGCATTTATTCCAACCTGAAATGTTCATTATTTGTTCACTGCCTGCCTTCTCCATGAGACTGTGAGTGATATAAGGGCAAGGCTTGTGTCTGTCTTGTTCCTTCAGCATCCCGAGTGCCTAGGACAGAGTCTGACACATAGTTGGTACTCAGTAAACTAGCCAATGAATGAATTTGCATTTGAGCCAGGTAGCTCTGATTTCTGAACACATGCACTTGCTAAACCCCTAGACTGCTACTAATTTGTAGAAGATCTGAGCTGAAATCAGTGTTTCCAGCCCTTTCCTTTTTCAGCGGGGAAAACGGGCCCAGGGGGCACGTGGAAGGACCTTCCCACCCCCTTCCAGCCAGGTGGTCCCAGAACCCTCATCTGTCTGTGCCCCCTTCGTGCTCTCCCGCCAGGCTTGACCCGTTGCCCACACAGACCCCTTGGCCTTGGAACCGCTCCTCTGAGGCCTAGCCAACTTTCCACTTTCCTGGAGATCCTGCCAGGTGTGTAAACAGACCGACACAATTCCTGATGAGGTGGTGGGGAGCAGGATCGTATTTCCTGACCTGACTCAGCTGGGCAGTGCCCTCTGGACTGATGAGCAGGATTGTGAGACACTGCCCCTCCCTCCCCCCCGGCCCAGACCATGAGGACACAAAGTAAGCACCCTAGCTAGGCCAGACCTGAAACAAATGACACAGGTGTGCCCCAACGGCTCTCTCCAGCTGAGATGCACCAGGGATGAGAGAGATGCACAAGGCCATGCCGTCTCTGACAAGCCTCAATTTCCTCATCTGATAAGTGGGCATAAGGACACCCACCTGCTTGGAAGACTTGACAGTGCCTGATGCAGCATAGGTACTTGGTAAAGAATTGTGGCTATTGCTGTTATCTGCAAAATAGGGGTACCAGGCGCTTGACTCTATCTACTTGTTCATGAAATTCACAAGGGGAGGGGCAGCCAACGGGAAGGAGCCTGTGCTGGGGGCGAGGGGAGTCAGGAGGACTGATAGATAGGACAGAACAGTGATGCCCAGCTCAATAAAGACGTTGGAAAAAGGCTGGCGAGGCCAGCGTGCCCCTTCTGGCAGCCCAGTGGCTGCCCTGCCCAGTTCCTTTAACTTTCCTCTCCTGCGAAGCCCTCTCTTGGCCTGGACTGGAGAGAGGGGTTTGATTTCAGCTGTGTTAAGCTCTCCAGCAGGAATGCGCCAGTCCTGGGAGGCTCAGGATGTGAATTCAAGGTTGCTGATGTCCCAGGCCACATGCCTTATTCATGCGCTCTCCTCTGTCACCCAGGAGGCCCCTTGAGAGCCATAGCCAACACCTCTTTAGCATTTATGAAGTGTCAGGCATGGTTCAACGCACTTGAGATAGGCTAGCTCATGTATGCTTGCCCCAGCTCTGTGGCACAGGTGCTATTATTGTCCGCATTCACAGATGGGGAAACTGAGTCACAGAATTGTTCAGTCACTTGCCAAGCTCCCATGGTCTGGAAGTGGCACAGCTGGGATTCTGCCCTGGCATTCTAGCTCCAGAGTCTGTGCTTTTAGTCGCTGTGTGACACAAGGGAGATGGACCCATTTTACAGACGAGAAGCCTGAGGCTCAGAGAGGAAGACACTTGCCTAGCACCTCACAGTCACTGAATGAGTGGTCAGGCTGCCATTCGAGCACGTCTGCCTTATCAAAAGCCCACATTCCTTCATGGTTCAGTGGAGGCAAGGGGCAAGGGGCAGGGAATACATTAAGAAGGCTTCCCAGTGGAGACACCTGTCATTCTGACTCTGGAGTGGGAGTTTGGAGGTTTTGGGGTCTTGGGGGCTCTGAAGATAGGAACTAACATGAATTGTCAAGTTTGATATGTAGAAGCTTGGGTTTGGGTGCTTGGGTGCAAATTCTGGTTTTTTAATATGCTGTGTGACCTCGGGCCAGTTGCATAACTTTTCTGTGCTCAAGTTCCTCATCTGTAAATGGGTATGATAATAGGTGATGGTACTTGTAAAGGGCTCAACAAATGCTGGCTGGCTTCATGGCTAAACCACCTCCTGTGTCCTGAGCCCTGGGGAGTCCTTTAAAGCAAGCTTCTGAAGTGTTTTGCTCTCCAGGAGACATTCGGCAAGGCCTGAAAACATTTTTGATTGTCACAGCTCGATGGAGATGCTACCGGCGTCTAGGGATGCTGCTGAACACCCTACAGTGCACAGGATTGCCCCCACAATGAAGAGCTCTCAGGCCCCGAATGTCAGTGGTGCCAAGGCTGGGAGCCCCTGCTCAGTGCATTTACTTGGGGTCCTCTCCCAGCAGGCCTGTGAGGCAGGTGTGATCAGATCCCATTTTCTGTCAGGAACACTGAGGCCCAGAGAGGGGAACGGCTTGCCTTTGGACTCACAGCCTGACTGCAGAAGGCCTCCCAGGGTGGAGGGGATTTGGAAATGGAGGGCCTTCCAGGCAAGAAGGCCCTTCCAGGGCCCTGCTCCAGGCTTTGCTGCGTGGAGCTGACCGTCCCCTCTGCCCTCCTGGCTCTCAGCAGGCGGGACCAGCCTCCTTTCCCATGATCGGGAGAAATAACAAGAGCGGCCCTTGTTCGCTGCCACCCACAGCCCTGATTGTCCCCTCGATTCCACATGACAGTCCACCTTTCTCGCATGACAAGCCACTTTGCTGGCTGGCCCCCAGCAGCCTGGAGGAGTGCAGAAGGGAGGAAACGCTCCCTGCCCCTTTAAGCCATTTGCCCTGTCTGGAGCCCCCCTGGATTCCTCTGAAAAGGGCTGGGACTCGGCAAAACTCCTCCTGGCGCCTGAGCCAGGCATTTGACAGCATGGAGTCCGAGAAACAGAAGTGTGAGCAGTTTCCTGAGACACGAGTCTTGGGAACAGGCTCTGCTGTGCTGACGTCTGGGACCAGAACGCGGGGTGTCCAGGCCTGGGGGAGCCAGCAGAGACCCAATGCCTGGCCCTGCCTGCAGTCCAGCTCTCACTTCTTCTTGGGGAAACTGAGGTGGTCCTGAGAGGCCCTTCCTACCCCCACTAAACTACCCATCAATCCAGGATACCTGGCTTCCTTTCCTGCTTCTGATCTGTTTCCTCTATGGGGTCTGGACCTGCTCCAGACCTTGACGTTCCTCCCCTGGACAAAGGGGCTGCCCAGAGTCACTGGGCTGATTTGTCCTCCAGAATCACTCTCTGAAGGGGAGGGGGCCACGTCATGAGAGTATGAACTCTAGCACCAGATCTCCTGGACTCCATGCTGGCTCCCCCACTTCCTGGCTGTGTGACCTTGGGTAAGTTACTTAACCTCTCTGTGCTTCAGTTTCCTCCTCTGTGTGAGGACACTAGTAGGATCTACCTCAGAGCGGGATGGTGAAGATTGGTTTTGATACCTAAAATACTCTGGGCTGCTCCTTATCATAAGAGGTACTAGTTAAAGATCTACTGTTGTTGTTCAGTCGCCAAGTCCTGTCCATTTCTTTTGTGACCCCGTGAACTGCAGCATGCCAGGTTTCCCCATCCCTCACCATCTCCGGGAGTATGCCCAAGTTAATGTCCATTGCGTGGGTGATGCCACCCAACCATCTCATCCTCTGTCGTCCCCTTCTCCTCCTGCCTTCAGTCTTTCCCAGCATCAGGGTCTTTTCCAATGAGTTGGCTATTCGCATCAGGTATAATAGTAATGGTAGTAGTATTGTTATTTGCCTTACAAATGAGCCTGTGGATCTAAGGGTCTGGAAGTGCTTTATAGGGGATGAGACTTGCTTCTGCATCCTCTTGGCTTCTTCCCTTTAATCTCTGTGTAGGTTCTTGGGTTCTCTGAGCCTCCAATTCCTCCACTATAGAACGGGGGAAAGCTGATCTCCTAGGAGCTTCTGGAATTTAAAATGAGGTAGTGCTTATTCAGAAAAAAAAAAAAAAAAACAGTGAAAGTTCCCTTGCCATTCTTACTCTAACTCTGAAGCCCAGGGCCCCAGAGGCCTAAGAAGTGAAGGAATGTGGGCAGCGGAGGGTCATTGTCAAGAGGAGCTTGTGAACGTCATAGCTCAGGCCTCAGCAGCAGGGGTCAGCTTTCCATCATCCCCTGCACTGACTCCCAGGATGCCTGGGGCAGAGCAAGCTGGACCAGAGTGGAGGTGGGACGATGGTAAATGGTAGAGACTTAAAACGTCAGGGGTAGTGAAGACCTCAGTGCCCAAGAGAAGTTAGGCTAAGTGGTGGGCCCATAGCTGATCCAGGATGGATCCCTGCCAAGAACGTGCTCTGGGGATGGGGGTGGGGGTGGGCAGAACAAGGCACTTCCCCACCATCCTTGGTCTCACTGTCTGTCTGTGCATTCACTAGCTCCATGGGGCCATGTTGAGGAGCCAGGGAGACTAAGCACTTTGTAAAGAGTGAAATAAGTACCTGCAAATAGTAAGGTACAAATGAGGGTCCTTCCCGTCTGGTTAACCAGTATATCCCCAGCGCTTGGCAAACAAGGTGCTTAATGAATATGTGTAGAATGAATATGGAATCAATGCAAGTGTTTCCGTAGTGTTTCCTGTGTGCCAGGCACTGTCCACACATGATCCTTACATTTAAAAGTATTAATTGAGCACCTACTATATACCAGCTACTAGTCTGGGAGAACATGGCAATGAACCAAATAGTCACAAATCCTTTTACTTACGGAGCTGACATTCTAGAGTGGTAGGCATTTTTTTAAAGAAAGCAAACACATAAATAAATAAGATCTGTGTGTGTGTGTGTGTGTGTGTGTGTGTTAGTTTCTCGGTCTTACCTGACTCTTTGCAACTCCCTGGACTGTAGCCCGCCAGGCTCCTCTGTCCATGGGATTCTCCAGGCGAGAATACTGGAGTGGGTTGCCATGCCCTTCTCCAAGGTAAGATCTGTAGTATATCAAATGATGAAGAGTACTATGGAGAATAAAATCACAGACGGCAGGGAGCCAGGAAAGGGGGTAAGTGCAATTTTAGAGTCAGAAAGATTCTGAAAAGGGAACATTTGAACAGATACCTGAAGGAGAAGACATTGGAGCAAAGAGTTGAAGGAGGTGAAGGAACAAACCCTGAGCGCATATAAAGGAAGAGCATTCCAGGTGAGGAGACAGTTAAGCGCAAAGATCCTGAGGTGGGGGCATAGGGGATGCTCAAGAAATAGCAAATGCATGTAAATCCGTGGCTGATTCATGTCAATGTATGGCAAAAACCACTACAATATTGTAAAGTAATTAGCCTCCAACTAATAAAAATAAATGGAAAAAAAATTTGAAACGGAATCTGAAGCACACACACACACACACACAAAAGAAATAGCAAATGGTCTTCCTGGGTCCTCATGACAGCCCTTCCCGGAGCCTGCCCACTGACCCCTGGATCACAGAGAAACTCAGGTGAAGGGCATAGGTGGCGTTTGAAGGCAGATCCCACCATAATGCCTTCAGGCTGGATTTCGTTTCAGCCCAAGAGAGGCCTCCTGTTAGCACAGGCCTGCGGAGGTGTGGGACAGCTGCCAGGAGCAGGGGGAGGCGGAGAAGCCCTGAGGGGGCCTTTGACACACCCACCACCTGCGTTGGGGACTGAAGGTCCCTTGGGACACTTGGGGAGTCTGAGGCCCACAGAGAGGAAGGCACTGTCCGAGGTCACACGGTCACTTGGCCTCTTTTTGGGAAGAACTTGTTCCAAAAGCTCTCAGTCCTCTGGCTGAGTCAGGCCGCTGGGGGAATTTTTTTGGGGGGGCTCCTCCCTATAAAATGGGGAGAAACTGATCTCCTAGGAGTTCCTGGGATTTTAAATGAGATAGTGTTTGTGCAAAGAAAAATCCCGGTGAAAGTTCCCTTGCCATTCTTCTTCTAACCCCAAAGCCCATAGCCCCCGAGCCCTAGGAAGTGAGGGACCGTGGGCAGCAGAGGGTCACTGGGCAGCTGCCACCCTGCCCCCACCCGCCTGCCTGGCTCATGAATGATTAGTGAGGCTTGGGGGGCAGTGGGGTGTGAGCTGCCCCTTGAACACTTTTAATGAATGGTTCAAAGAACCTGAACTTGTGACATCTGCTAATAAGTCCAGGGGTCTAACACAGTCCATTCAAGCGGAAGGAGTGGAAGGATGGGGTGGCTAGCCTTGGAAGTCTTCTGGGACAAGTCTCTCCCTCCCATTTCTCCTCTTTCCCCTGTTGAGTCTTAGGCCCAAATGGACACAGGGGGCTTCTAACTGCTGATTGTTTTGGGGCTGAGGTTAGAGGGGAGCCCTGGCTGGAAATCAGAGACCAAGACTTCTGGGCTGTCTTACATGTTTCCCGCTGAGTCACCCTGAGCCAGTTTCAGGCTTCACCCTCCAGGCTTCTGTCTCCTCCTCCAGAAGGTAAATACTCTAAGATCAGCCGGGCTTATCCTCAGGACTGAACAAACCCAGAAAGGATGTGAAAGGACCTTTGAAGTGCTTTTCTGTTGAATATATCTCCTTCCGTTTTCCTTCATAGAACCTACCACAATGTGGGAGGAGCAACATTCACGTTAAGTTTCAAGGGCTTAACCCAGCACCTGCACACAGTGAGTCAGTAAACGCTGACTCTTACCATCACTGCAGTAATTCTCTTCACTGAGCCCAGAACCAGGGCCCTGGGCTCAGACCACCATGCTGAAATCACGCTCCGCCCCCTGCTAGAGATGTACACGTTGGCGAAGAGGTGGCTGAACTTCTCTGGGCCTCCAATTTCTCCTTCCTAAATAGGGCCGTGAGACGAGCAGGTGAGCTCATGCGTGCCAAGGGCGAGGCTCAGTGCCAGGTCACAGGGAGCCCTCAATGACCGGTAGCTTTATTATGGTCACCTGCCACTCACAACTGAGGCAGTGTGAGCTTGGGCCAGTTGCTCAAGCTCTCTGAGCCACACGTAACCCGGGGACAGTGGTCATAACTGCCTCATGGGGCTGTGGGTAGGTTGAATGAAGGAATCCATGGGCACCATGCCTGGCACGTCTTAAGTGCTCAGTGCAGGCAGCCGTCTCAAATAAGAGTGCTCTGAGGTCACAGAGACAGCTGCTCAGGAGATCGCAGGCAGAGATGCTGCCAGCATGGCAGGGCTTCCAAAGATGCCACGTCCACCTATGTTCCCTTTGACTTCCTGCTCAGCTCTGTCAGGATGGCGAACAAGCACCCTGATTTATGGGTGGGGATGTGGAGGCTCAGAAAGGCCACCAATCAGCCCAAAGGTCAAAGCTTGTAGGTGGCGAACCAGGATTTGCACCTGGGAGTCTGGGACCCCTTTGGGGCTTGTCACCCTGAGCTCCAGCTGCCTAATTCCCCCTTTTCAAGTGGAGGCTCATGCCTCTTAGCCTCAGCAGAGAGAGTTTCTCTTGGATTGTCTCTCACCTTGCTGGGTCCTTTGCCTGGGTCTGCTGTGTGTGCCCCAAACTCCCTTCCTTTTGGGGTCAATATCTACCCAGCATCCATTGCCTTCATCCCCACATGAAGTGCAGACTGGAAGTGCCTTAGGGATCATTGAGATGAAACCTCTAATATAAGGAGGGCAAGAAATGGGCAGAAGCAACAGATTCTGTCAGTAGGAGGTAACATTTTATAACTTAATCTGCCACGCACTGCTCCCAGCACTCAACCTACATTCCCTGCATTTAATCCTCGTAACAGTAACTCTATGAGGTTGAAATTCTTATCATCATTATCATCATCCCCATTTTACAGATGAGGAAACCAAGGCACAACAAGTCACTTGTTCTAGGAAGCAGTAGAGGCAGGATTCGAACCCAGGCCCTCTACCACTGGATGCCAAGCTTGCGACTCAAGCTCCTCTGCTTCTTGATGTCGGGCTCTGATTTCAGATCCCCATCTCCTCATTCCCTGTCCACTGTCCTTTCTGTTGATCCCAACGGCTGCTGCTTCTCAGGGGCTCGTCATTCTCTAGATGCAGTGTGCTGCTGTAGTCCCTATGTTATCTATGAGCAAACTGAGGTCCGAACCTGCCCAAGGTCCCTCACACCAGCCGTGGGGGCCTGAGCCGATATTTCAAGCCCCGAGTGGCCTCAGGGGTTTTGACCGCTGCAGTGGCCCAGCCTTGGGCTGGAGGGGATACTGAGAGATTGAAGGCATGGGTCTGGCCTTTCTAGGCTTCCCACAGCCCTGGCCCTGGACGTTCCCGGGGAATGGGCCTCTAGTAGGCAGCAGGAGGGCACCACTGTGAGCACCTGGCCCTGATCCTGCTCCCCAAAGGGCCTGGCATGGCGCCAGTCACAGCCCAGCAGGAAGATGGATGCGGAGGGAGGGAAGGAGGGAATGGGGGTGGACACGGTTTCCGAACAGCTCCCGCCCCGGAATCAGAGAACAGCCCAGTGCTCGCTCTTTCTTTTCCTGAGCGAAGTGGGCAGGCTTGGGGGCAGTGGGGGACAAGTTACCTTGTGTCTGCCTGGAAATCATTCCCCCAGCTCAAAAATTAACTGCCTGACATGGCATTTTCTTCTTTGTCCGCTGTCACCTCTGCGTGTTTCGCCTGCAGACTTTAATCCCCGTGCTTATGGACCGGCTGAGCTGGAGAAGCTGGGATTTCTTCAGTGGGCAGATTACAAGGCTTTCTGTCAGAAATGTCTGGGTCAGGCTGGCATGAATCGGGCTGGTGAGGGACTATGAGGACCACCTCCACCTCCCAGCCCAACTGTTGCTCCCAGCCAGGGGCAGGACTAGGGGTAGCCAGGTGAAGCACCCAGGAAACAAAGTTTAAGGAGGAACTCACTGTCAGGGTCATGTACCCGCCTCACCCTCATCCCAGCCCAGCTCCCAACTTCTGCTGCCTGATAGACCTCAGGGTGCAATGATCTTTCCACGAAACGGGGTAAAACAAGTCCTTACATCTGCCTTGCTGTGTGACCTCAGGCGAGACACTGTCCTTCTCTGAGCAGTCACTGTACTGAGGGTTAAATTAGACCAGGGTTTCTCAGCATCAGCAATGGTGACCTTGCTCCTATTGGAAACAAGTCATTTTCTGTTGTGGGGGCTGCCCTTGGCACTGCAGGATGTTTAACAGTATCCTTTGCCTCTGCCCACTAGATGCCACTGGCATCCTCCCCTCCAATCACCCAAAAATATTCCCTTTGTCCCCTGGAGGTCAGAGTCATCCCCTATTGAGAACCACTGGATTATGTAATCTCAAGTTCATTCTAGCGCAGATATTTCAGGATTTATTTAAAGATTTTAAGAATAGTTTATTTGAAGCTCAGCTTAAAGAAATTAGGGCTTCCCTTGTGGCTCAGCTGGTAAAGAATCTGCCTGCAATGCGGGAGACCTGGGTTCGATCCCTGCATTGGGAAGATCCCCTGGAGAAGGGGACTGCTAAGCACTCCAGTGGGAGAATTCCATGGACTACATAGTCCATGGGGCCACAAAGAGTCAGACACAACTGAGTGATTTTCACTTTCACTTTAAGAAACTAAACTTGTATTATTTTTAAAATAATTTTATTTAGTTTTGGCTCTGCTGGGTCTTTGTTGCTGCTTGGGCTTTTCTCTAGTTATGGCAAGTGGGGGCTACTCTCTAGCTGCAGTGCATGGGCTTCTCATTGCGGTGGCTTCTCTTGTTATGGAACGGGGGCTCCAGGACACCCAGGCTTAAGTAGTTGCGGCATGTGGGCTCCATAGCTGCGGCTCCCACACTCTAGAGCACTGGCTCAATAGTTGTGGTGCCCAGGCTTACTTGCTCCACGGCATGTGGGATCTTACAGATCAGGGATCGAAGCTGTGTCTCCTGTGGATTGGCAGGTGGATTCTTTACCACTGAGCCACCAGGGAAACCCCTACACTTGTATTATTATTGCAATGTAACAATAGCTCATATTTATTGAGCATTCCCTTGTCAGTGGTCATTTCATATGAAATAAATCACTCTCCAAGATAGAGACTATTATTACGTGCCTATAGCAACAAGGAAACTGATGGTGAGGGCAGTTAAATAACTAGATCACACAGCTAGAGTGTGGAAGGATTTCATTTAGTGTTCAAGCTTGTCTAATTCCAAAGCCAGTACTATTTCTGTGCGTGCATGCTAAGTCACTTCAATCATGTCCAACTCTTTGTGACCCCAGGCTCCTCTGTCCGTGGGATTCTCCAGGCAAGAATACTGGAGTGGGTTGCCATGCCCTCCTCCAGGGGGTCTTCCCAACCCAGGGATTGAACCCGTGTCTCTTACACCTCTTGCATTGGCAGACAGATTCTTTACCACTAGTACCACCTGGGAAGCCCGATACTATTTCTACTGTGCGTGTTTATTGTAGGAAGATTAGAAAAGACAGACAAGCAAAAGGAGATATAGTACTTTCTGATGACAAAATTACTACATTGGTGGAGTCCAAACTTTTCTATTCCATTCACCTTTCTGAAGCAGTCTGAAAAAGGTAACCAAAAGCAACAAAGGGAGGAGAAAATGCCGTATGTGATAAAAGAAGGGCAGACCACATTCCCACCCTGTTTGTGAAGACGAGCTGATCGTGATATGGGATTTGGACCGAAGCGCAGAAGGGAACCAAGGGTGGCATGTGCTGCTGCAGCTCCTGAGCAGGAGGCAGAAGTCTCCAGAAGGATTTTCAACTCTATGAGCCCTTCCTAATCCTGGCAAAGCCTGAAGCATGCACAGGGGAAGGGAGAGTCAGTGAGAGGTATGTGACAGTTCAGAGCTCAGATGAACTGGATGAAGAGACTTGAAGACCCTTGGCAAGAAGTACGATGTTAAAGTGGCAGGTGAGAGAAAGGATAGATAACAATCAGCCATTTGATTCTAAGGGTTCTAATTTTCTCTCTCAGTGAGTCAGAGACTTACTCAAGGAGACCTGAAGAACTGTGATATTCTTAGGTCTTTATATTTAATCTCCCCTCTAGGTCTGTTGCTTAGAGTAGAGATATTAATATATTCATGACAGTGCTGGTGACAAAGGATCTAAGATAATCCACAGGGTTACCTGCCCGCCCCAACTTCCTTCCAGCTCCTGTCCACACACTTTCCTTTAACAAAGATCTGTGATAAGTAGCCAGCATGGGACCTACAAAGAGTTGTGTGAGAAATAAGAGGAAAGAGAACATCAAATGAAAAATAAACAAAGAAAAATACTGGAAGAGTTGTGTTATGAAGTAGGAGAAACTACTGAACTGACATTTCTCTGTATTTTACACAAAAAATAAAGAAATTATGACCTTCCTAAAATAAATCTCAAGATAAGAAATAAAAGATTCAAAGAAGAGAATAAAAAGTAGATGGAATTGAGAAAAGCAGTGTCGGAAGAGAAATGAAAGTGGGTGACAGAGAAAAGTGAAGCCACACTATTACAAAAGCTCTACTGGAAATAGCAAGATGGAAACTATTAAAAACATAATCAAGAAATTGTTACACAGACTAAAGAAGATGGAACAAAATTAAGTAAGAAAGAATGAGAAAGGATGAAAGAAAAGTGATCAATATGGAAGACAAAGGAAATCCAACTTCTGCATAATTGGTGTTGCTGAAGAAGAAAGAAAAAGAAATCAAACAAATAAAACAGAAAACAATATTGGAATCTTTAATGGTAGAAAATGAATTTACCTCTAATTCTAGAGGATTAATTAATTAAATGACTCTGAAGTCAAATTAATTTAAAACATCTGCAAATTTTCTGTCTACAAGAAAAAAAATGTATAGAGACTCATTAACTCTGAGCTATATCATGGCAATGTGAATGAATTGAGGATTAAACCAAATAATCTCATGGATATCCAAGCAAAAAAATTGATGAGCTATAAAGGGGAAGAAATCAGGCTGGCCTCAAATTTCTACACAATGAAGTATTTCCTAGTTCTCAAAAAGGAGAGTGCAACCTCAGAATTTTATAGATACATTACATATGTATTCAGGGAATGTCTATTTTAAAAAAACATGTAAATATATAGTTGGAATTTGGAAAAATGAAGAAATTCATTCATAATCTCACTCCTAGTCTACCTGTTAAGTATGTATTTCAGAATGCATTTACATGTATTCTTTCTCATGGGATCCTCTAGGATGTAGGTAACGAACCATTATTATTCCCAGTTTGCAGATGGATGAACTCAGTGACTTGACACAAGAATGCAGTGGAAAAACCACTACACCCAAGTTTCCTGGCCCTAGGATCTGAATCCTCTAGAATGACTTATCCAAAAGAACTTCCTGCAGTGATGGGGATGTTCTAGATCTTCTCTGTCCAGAATGGTAGACACTAGTCTCATGTAACTGTGGAGCACTTGACATGTGGCTTGTGTGACCGAGAACCTGGAATTCTAAATTTCATTTAATTTTGATGAATTCAAACTTACACAGCCACCAGTGGCCCAGAGCTGGTGTATTTGGACAGCCTAGTTCTAGAGATTTCCTTGGCATTCTTTTCCCTTCTGAAAAAGAAATGACCACTTTCCATTTCATCCATCCCCCAACCACATCCACATCAAGCCCTTCCAGATTCTGGCCTCTGGGGTCAATCAGCCTTCATAATTAGGAGCAGCCTTCTGGCTTCTCACCCGTCTTCTCAGACTGCAGTCTCCTTCAGGTTGTCCCCCCTGAGGGTTTTAGCTGAGTCACGGCAGCTTCTGCTGGCAGAGGGCACAGGCTGGGGCTGTGAGTGATGTTTCACCTTGAACCACAACTCCGTCTACCCTGTGCCATCTCAGCAAATTCCCCTTCCTGAAGCGGAACGTCTAGACCGAACAGAGTGGCCCAGGGGCAGACTGATGACTCTTGAGATGAGCCAGAAAGTGAGCCTGCAAGAGCAGACACCTCCCCCTACCTCTGGACTCCAGAGGTTAAAATTCAAAGGAACAGGGACTTGGGCTCATGTGACACTAGCCTTTACCCAAACCTGCCCTTGGAATCGAAGGAAGATTCCATTCGGCAGACACGCAGACTGACTCTCCCTGTGGCCAGGTGGCTGGTCTGAATTCCCAGAGCAGGGGGCTCAGAGGTAGAGGTGGCTCGGATGTGCTGTGTGCTGGGGTAAAACCAATCCCACTGGACCCCACTCCCTGATACACTGTTTGGACCAGGAACCCGAGATCTGCTCTTGTGCTCTGTGCGGCTTCTGCTGTGACCTCAGTTTCTGTCCTTGTAAAATGAGGGGTTTTAAACAGAACAGGGACTTTTCACAGAGAATCCTGTGATTCCTAGTAATCCATGAACAACTTGACATTAGATCCAAATTGTGTATGTGTGAGCTTTTTTCTGGGACTTTCCACCCATTAAGACCATTTAGACGAGAGGTCATATATTGATGACTGTGGGTCTGATGCGTTTTGCAGATGTGAGGTGTTTTTTTTTTTTTTTCCATCCCATACTTTCATTTTAATGAACAAATAATTTAAAACTGTGAAATGTCACATAAAAGCACAACTTCAAGCTTCTCTTGAAAAATCAGAGCTGGCATCCTGGGCCCCATGGCAACAGTCAGGAGCTGAGTGGCAGTTGCTGTTTTCAAGGGGCCTATATTCCCCACTTCACCAGAGTCCCCACTTCTCCCTGTTGTGCCCATGACACGAAAGCCAGTGCCAGCTGTAATTTATCATCACACTTGGTCATTTTGTTCCTGTGTTGAAAGATAGGTTCCCTGTACCCACAGCACTGTCAGAAGTGCAAATCAGACTCCAGAAAATGAAGTGATTTTTCTTAGGCTAGCCCACTTCACTCATTAAACTGTCCCTTGCACTTGAGTTTGTGATGCCTGATTTAGAGCATTTAGTCATTCATTTGGGCTTCCCCGATGGCTCAGTGGGTAAAAAATCTGCCTGCAATGCAGGAGACCAGGAGACATGGGTTCGATCCCTGGGTCGGGAAGATTCCCTGGAGGAGGAAATGGCAATGCACTCCAGTATCCTTGCCTGGGAAATCCCATGGACAGAGGAGCCTGGCGGGCTACAGTCTAAAGAGTCACAAAGAGTCGGACACAACTGATTGATTAAACACACACACACACACACACACACACACACAATCATTCATTTAACAAATGTCCACTGAGGCCCTGAGGAGAGAGGTGAGCAAACACAGAGAAGAATGCTGTTTGCACTGAGCTTGAGGTCTGGTGGGAAGGGAGCTAGTGATAAGTGAACGAATAAATTCTTCAGTCGCCGGAAAGTGCTTGACAAGAATGAGGCTGGGTCGTGGGGATCAGATCACGGACAGTAGCGTGGTCCATGAAGAGGCGACCTTTGAGATGAGGCTGAACAAGGAGGAGTGAGGTAGGCAGAGATCAAGGCTGAAGGCCGGGCAGAGGAGGCAGCAGGCGCAAAGCCCTGGAGGTGGGAGCCGGCTTGGCCGGCTGAATCGCTGAGAGCCCACCGCTTAGCGTCCGCAGGCCAGCTCTCTGGTCCTGCCTCCAGGCCTCCTGGGAGACTTCTGCTCTCTGGAACTCAGCTCTGGCCTAGAGGCCTGCAGGGGGTGAGGGGCAGCAGTACTTATTAATTCCTCACCAGATGCCTGGCACCCAGCTGGCAATTCTGAATTCACTTTGCCCACAGGAAGCTCAGCCGGGGCAGGGGAGCTACGTGGGGTCACCTCGGCCCTGCTCCAATTCCTAACCAGGAGGGCAATGAAGCACTGTTGACCCACTCACTGCCCAAACCCCGTGAGGGCCAACGATCGACTTCCCGCTTCCTACCATCTCCCCTGGGTCACCCCCTCTGGCTGACACGTGCTGGATCTGGAGTCATTTCTCCACAAAAGATGGATGTTGACCTCCTGGCAAGAGAACCCAGAGAGGGAAGAGAAAGTGGGACAGAGCGAGAGAAGCAGAGGGAGGGAAAAAAGAGGGGAAAGAGGGAGAGGGAGAATCCAGGCCTGGGACTCAAAGGCCTTTGAAAGGCCACCCACGCAGCCCGGAATCTACCAGCACCCCCTCCCACTATATAATGTGCAGAATTAGTAGCGCTGCACGGAAGGACTGGCAGGAGTCACCCCTGAAGCAGGTGTACTCGAATATTTGCAGCAGGTTCATTTACAGTAATGCCAAACTGGAAACACTCCGGTCTCCATAAGCAAGAAGATGTGCAGAGAAAGAGTGGTATATTTACAGGGCTGAATACTATGCAACTATGAAAAAGAGCAAACTGCAAACACACACAACCTCGGGATGAATCCACAAACACGATACTGAGCAGAAAATGTGAAAGTACATTCTGTATCATTCCATTTAAGTCAAGTCCTAGAGGAGGAGAAAACATGCTCTAGTGATGGAAAGCATAGCCGTGTTTTGGAGGGGTCCTGAGGACTGACCTGAAGGGGGCTGCGGGGTACTCTCAGGGGGGATGGAAATGTTCTGTATCTCTTTTTTTTTGAGCTATAGTTGATTTACAATGTTTTGTAAGTTTCTGGTGTACAGCAAAGTGATTCAATTATATATATATATATTTTTTTCAGGTTCTTTTCCATTATAGTTTATTATAAAATACTGAATATAGTTCCCTGTGCTATATACTAGGTCCTCTATTTTCACATATAGTAGTTTGTATCTGCTAATCCCAAACTCCTAATTTATCCTCCCAACCTTTGGTAACCGTGTTTTCCGTGTCTGTGAGTCTATTTCTGTTTTGTAAGTTCATTTGTATCATATTTTTAGATTCCACATATAAGTTATATCATATGATATTTGCCTTTCTGACTTATTTCACTTAGTATGGTAATTTCTAGGTCCATACATATTGCTGCCAAGTGGTATTCCATTGTACATATTTACCACGTTTCTTTACTGGAAGTGTTCTGTATCTTGATTGGGATGGTGGTTGTGTGGGTTCATATATTTGTTGAAACACAGACTGTACACTTAACAATAGATGCATTTTATTGGGTGTAAACTATAGTTCATAAGGCTAATTTTTAAAAAATCATGTTTGTTTTTCTCTCCAGTTGTTGCTCTAAAAATGTATTCCATAGGGGATGTTCTTCCTCTATAACCCACGTGGTCCTGAAGACCATGACTTAACCCCATCACTCTTGAAAAGTATTAATAATTAAAATCCTCCAGTTATTTGAATGCACATGCATGATCTCTGCATAGAAAGTAGAACGGTCAGTTTTGGCCATGCCCTCCTCCAGGGGATCTTCCCAACCCAGGGATCGAACCTGCGTCTCTTATGCCTCCTGCATTGGCAGGCAGGTCCTTTAGCACTAGCGCCACCTGGGAGCCTTTGTAATGTCCGTCAGGTTACTTAACCACTCTGTGCTTCAGTTTCCTTATCTGTAAAACGGAGATAAGCGTGGGACCTACTTCATAAGGCTGTTGTGACAATCACAAGTAAACTGAGATCATGCAGGGCAGTAGTTGGAATGCTGTCTGGCCCATAGTACGTTCTCAGTAAATGTTGGTTCTTAGTAGTCTTACTATGGTGCTGGTGGTGATTGCTCTCATATGAATGAAAGGAAAAATGATAGCTTCCAGTTAGATTATTCTCTGGAAAACAGAAGACAAAATGGAAGGGTGAGGCTTCTGGAATGGGGAAATTGGGAGGGGACATGATGGTCATTAAGATGGTGTTCTTTGGGGACAGTGGAGGCACAGATGAGAAGTGATGGAAGGACATAGATGGCAAGACCAGGCCAGTGAGCTTCAGAGGGTTTCTTTTGATCTAGGGGTTTGAGAGATTCCAGGGATGCTAGAGATCTAGAGGATCCAGGAATTTGGCAAGGGCAGCCATGGGTCATGCAGAGATACGAAGTGGTACAGAGCGCAAACTCTGGAGTCAGGCCACCTTGAGTTCAAATTCTGGCTCTGCCTCAGCAACCTTGGTCAAGTTACCTGGCTTTGCCAAGTTACCTCTTTGCCTCAGTTGTCCCATCAGTAAAATGGAGATGATAATACCTGCCTCCAAGAGGAGCTATGGAACGGAATGAGTTATTGCATGTAAATTACTAGGAAAAGTACCTGGCCAGTTGTAAGCACTTGTTAGCTCTCTTTATACTTGGAGTCCTTTAAATGTTTAAAGGAAAAGAGTTTAAAAATTAGAATTTCTGTTTAGCTATGCAGTTCATGAATTGCAACACCACCATGGGACCAAATTATCTGGGTCACAGCTTCACATGCATGACTAAACCAATGTCTTCTATAATCCCCTCTGAAAAATAATAGGGCCTCTCGTTAAATGAATTAATACATGTCAAATGCCTGGAATTTAAAAATGCTCAAAACATGTTGGTGGTTGTCATTATTACCATAATTATTCTGCTGCATAGTGATGTGAGGCAGGATTGAGAAGGCAGTTCTAAATAGAGCTTCTCAGAGCTCAAGTTTTCCAGGTGACCTCAACTATTATAATATTCTTTTCTTTTTGCTTCATAGCCTTGTCAGGATAACCCAGGTAACAGGGTTACTCTGGCCTCACAAAATGGATTGAGAAGTGCTCCTTTTTCCCTTCTGTTCTCTGGAAGGATTTGTGTAAGATAGATATTATTTAGTCCTTAAACATTTGTAGAATTACTATCAAAGCCAGCAGGGCTTAGAAGTATTTTTTGTTTTTGTTTTTTTGCAGGGGGATTTTTAATTGATTCCATTTCTTTCAAAGTCAATGACATAGTTTTTCTATTTCTTTCTCTAATAATTAAATTGAATAAGTTATGTTTTTCAAGAAGATTTTATATTTCCTCCAGTCAAATTTATTGGTATCAAGTGGCTCATACTATCTATTTAGTATGCTTCTGAAGCTGAAAGATCAGTTCATGAGGGTGGGGATGGAATTGTGCTATGTGCTAAGTCACTTCAGTTGTGTCCAACTCTTTGCGGCCCTATGGACCATAGCCTGCTAGGCTCCTCTGTTCATGGGATTTCCCAGGCAAGAATACTGGAGTGGGTTGCCATTTCCTTCTCCAGGGGATCTTCCTGACCCAGGGATCAGACCCAAAACTGTTATGTCTCCTGCCTTGGCAAGTGGGTTCTCTATCCACTAGCGCCACCTGGGAAGCCTGGGAATGAAATTATAGCTCTTATTAGGAGAAAGCATGTTTCTCTATGCCTGGCACCAAAGAAGGACCAAGTAAGGACATAAGGAGAAGACAGCCATCTATAAGTCACAAACGGAGTTCTCCCCACGACCCAAATCTGCTGACACCTGGACCTTAGAGCTTCTGGTCTCCAGAACTGTGAAAAATAACTGTCTGTTGTTTAAGCCACCCAGCCTATGGTATTTGCTTGATTAGCCACACATATCTTTTTCAAACTGAAATACCTATTGGCCTGTCAGGTGGTGTATAAAACAGGATAGATGCGGCATGTCTTCCAAAGCCAGCAGCAAGCTTTGATAGCAAATAATTGTATATTTTTAAACGATGGATGCATGATACCACACATGGGTCGGAGAATGTCAAGTTTGCCTCAGAATGGCCTTGACTCCTTGGGGGCTTTCCATGTGCATTCTTCTGCCTGGAGGCCCACAGCAGTGACTGGAGCCTGCGTGTTCCTGGCTCACGAGACCTGATGGTTAAATTTTCATGAATTTTGCTAGCTAGTTGTTGAACATAGACACTAAGGTGAAATTTTATGAATTGGTGTTAAATGATCAAAACAAAAGTAATAGATAGTCAAAGCTCTTCACTTCCTAATTGTGTTCTATTTTGAAAGGTCTTGATGTTATTTACATCTATGGTTATTTGCCTCTACTGTTATTCACCTCTATATGTGCATCGGGAATACTGTAGAGTGTTGTGATACTGTCCTTCTCGGAGCATTCTGTGCCCAGTGATGTAACTTGGTGGCTTGAAATCAGCCATGTAGAGGTATTCACAGCATAGAAATCAGTAAACACTACAAATCAGGGCTTGGCTTATTGTTTGGGTGCTTGTCTAGTCTTAAGGTGATGGGAAAAGTTAGTAATGCAGATCACACTCAAAATGTGTTGTCTATAGCTGTGACATTGTGAATAGTACAAAAAATGAGGAACTCTTAGTCCAGTATTTTTTCATGTGGACCATTTTTTAAAAGTCTTTATTGAGTTTGTTACAGTGCTGCTTCTGCCTTATGTTTTGGTTTTTTGACCAGGAATCATGTGGGATATTGGCTCCCCAACCAGGGAACAAACCCGCACACCCTGGCATTGGAAGGTGAAATCATAACCACTGAACCGCCAGGGAAGTCCCCTCCTCCAGTATTTGAAAACCGTCATTTGATTCAATAAAGAAGACACACCATTGATAAATGGACTACTCATTGAGTCCATTTTGTCTTAATAATTAATGTAAAGGAAAATATAACTAACATTCCAGGTGGCACTAGTGGTAAAGAATTCGGCTGCCAAGGCAGGAGGTGCGGGTTCAATCCCTGGGTCTGGAAGATCCCCTGGAGAAGAGAATGGCAATCCACTCCAGTATTCTTGCCTGGAGAATTCCTGGACAGAGGAGTCTGGCAGGCTACAATCCATGGGGTCGCAAAGAGTCAGACACAACTTATCACACACAAACATTCATAGTGGAACCAAACTCATTGATCAATGAGTGGAGTGACTTCTTAGCTGAATTGAATAGTAATTAAGAATTTTTACACACATACCCGCAGTTTTTCAGAGAGCCGTTTGTTAAACATTTCCCGGCACACCACTTGAGGAATACTAAGTGGGTAGAGTCTGATAAGGTCACTTGAGTGTGAGAAGAACTAACTATTGAAAATGGTAAAAGTGCATGACAATGTCTCAGTCATTTTTCTCATCTCAACTCCCAGTCTGGCCAGGAGTGATGTTTGTGGAATGGAAGACAGTGAGTGTGTTATGAGCCCTGTCTCTGAGTTACAAGTGTTAGTCACGTCAACAAATACTTTGGGTTCCTACTAAAAGTTCCAGGCACTGCTCTTGGCTTCAGGGACACAATCCCAGCCCTCCTAGAGTTTACATTCTAGTGGAGGAGAAAACCAGTAAGGTATAATAATCTGCTTTCAGGTTAATTTCATCTGTCAACTTGACCATGCTAACAGATGCCTAACTCGTTGGTGAAACATTATTTCAAAGTGTCTGTGAGGATCTCTCTAGAATAGATTGCACTTGAATTAGCCTCAATCTGTTTTGTTTTGAATCTTTGAATTTGCATTATCAGGCTGTCCTAGATTCTAGTAATCAGCTGACAACTTGGTTAAGAGAGTTGGCTCTGGAGGCAGACTGCCTTGGTTCACAGTCATTGCCTCGCTAGTGACCTCCTTGCATCTTAAATTGCCAATCCATCAAATGGTCATATTAATTGCACCTACTTTACTGGGATTTTGTGAGGAATAAACACCACCTGGTACTTAATAACCCAAGGTTGTTGCTATTGTTTAGTCACTAAATCATGTCTGACTGCTTTGCAATACTGTGGACTGTAGCCTTCCAGGCTCCTCTGTCCATGGGATTCTCCAGGCAAGAATACCGGAGTGGGTTGCCATTTCCTCCTCCAGGGGATCTTGCCCACCCAGGAACCGAATCTGCATCTCCTACATTGGCAGGAGAATTCTTTACTACTGAGCCAGCTGGGAAGACCAATAACCCAATAAATATCAGTAACTATTATCACTCTGTATAGAGTGTGTACCGGTATTGGACGTTGTGCTAAATGCTGTGTATGGGTGCAGCAGTAGCTACTGGTGCTATGTCCGCATCCCCTCTGGCACTCACCATTCTGCACAGGCCAGTAGCTTCTTACTGAACCCAGGATGCTTGGCAGGAGCGTGTCCTCCGGCTGCCGCACAGGGCAGGCCCAAGTGCTGGGGAGTTAATGCTCCCACGAGCAACACTCAGCCAATGATGACCAAGAGTTTCAGCTTTCTTGCCTCCCAGGGGGAGAGGTCTGATCTACACTCTCTTCTGGGGTCCCGATCAAGATTGCACCCAAGCTTCCCACAGTGGTAACCGTCTCGTTAATACATCATCTTGGCTTCCTTTTCTATTTCACTTCCTCAGTGCCCTTCCAGAGCTCTCTAGGATTGCCCGTCAAGCAGACTACTTTCACTTTCACACACACTCTCTCTCTTTGTGCCGAGTGGCATGAAAGACCTTAGTTCCCCCACCAGGGACCAAACCCACGCCCCCTGCAGTGGAAGCACTGAGTTGTAACCACTGGACCACCAGGGAAGTCCCTCAAACCGCTTTCACTGTCTTGCTCATCTCAGGGACCACTTCAAAGACAATGGGCGTATTTCACGTGACCTTCAAACAGTCCTATAAAATGGCAGATATGGCTCCCCCACTTTATGGTTGAGTAAAATGAGGCTCAGATCGGTGACACCACCTGCTCAAGATCTGAGCCTTGGGCACGTACCCTCTCCACTACCTCCCCAGGGAACGTGCCTCGGGGATGGGCCCTGCGCCAGGACCTCTTCTGTCCCTGCCACCCCAAGCTCTGCTGACCTTCCTAAACCTGCATCTCCCCCTGCAGGAAGGTCGCTGCCTGTTCGTCATCCTGCTCATGGCGGTGTACTGGTGCACCGAGGCCCTGCCCCTCTCTGTGACGGCCCTGCTGCCCATCGTCCTCTTCCCCTTCTTGGGCATCCTGCCCTCCAACAAGGTCTGCGCCCAGTACTTCCTGGACACCAACTTCCTCTTCCTCAGTGGTCTGATCATGGCCAGCGCCATCGAGGAGTGGAACCTGCACCGGAGAATTGCCCTCAAGGTCCTGATGCTCACCGGGGTCCAGCCGGCCAGGTGAGGCCAGGGAATGGTGTCCAGCCCAGAGGTGGGAGGCAGAGGGACCCCATCTCTCGGAGCCCAAACCCGCCCTTCCTGCTCTGGTCATCTGGAGTGATAAACGCATCATATCCCACCATACACCTGTTCATTCATTTCCCAAATACGTAGTGAGCCCCACTCTGTGCACCAGGCACAGTGCTAGGCTCCTGGGTAGTTCTCAAAATTACATAAGAATCGCTTGGGAGTCCGCTGAAATGCTGGTTCCCAGACCTCACCCCAGGGATTCGTGTCCAGTAGTTTTAGAGGGGGCCGTGTTAGCAGTTTGACTCAGGTGACTCGGGGCTGAATCCTACCTTTCCTGCTCTGGGAGTGACCTACCCTCTCTCTGCCTATAAAAATGATGACATGATAGTCTCAACAGTAAGTGCTGGCTCTATCATCCTGGTTTTCTATTTACCAGCCAAGGTGATCCAGTGGGTGGGGAGTGGTTGGAAAGATGGCCTTAGAAAGACGGGGCCTCGAGCCTCCTGGATGGGATTCAGGCTTTCATTTAAAGAGAATTGAATGGCCTTTAAAATAAGGTTATTGTTGTTCTTTTTTTTTTTTTTTGGAGTTTGCTGCATCTTAATGCGTCCTTCCCAGTAATGTTATTTAAGTGCATAAATCACATGTAGGATTTAAAACAACAACAATCACATCAAAATGCACTTATCCAAATAATGTTTTAAAACCACACAAATTTGTGATAGAAAAAAATTTCTGATAGAATACCTTATGAACTTCTTTATTAACACAATAAATGATAAGATCTGGCAACAGCCTAGTAACTGTAGTTTTGAGGCTGTAACCAAGTCCCTTCTAATAATACTGAACTTTATTGTCTTCATTAATCACTGAAGGAAGTATTCAATTTCTATTGAAGTGAAAGTGAAGTGAAAGTGAAAGTCGCTCAGTCATGTCCAACTCTTTGCGACCCCTTGGACTATACAAGCCCATGGAATTCTCCAGGCCAGAATACTGGAGTGGGTAGCCTTTCCCTTCTCCAGGGGATCTTCCCAACCCAGGGATCGAACCCAGGTCTCCTGCATTACAGGCAGATTCTTTACCAGCTGAGCCACAAGGGAAGCCCAAGAATACTGCAGTAGGTAGCCTATCCCTTCTCCAGCAGATCTTCCCGACCCAGGAATCGAAACGGGGTCTCCTGCATTGCAGGCGGACTCTACCAACTGACCTATGAGGGAATATTAGATGTTAGTAAAGTAGAGCTTCAGTTACTCCCATCATTTCCATCCTGAATTATATCCATGGCCCCTCTGTCTATGAATCTCTGCTTTAAAGAATTCTAAGCTGGGGAGTGACATAACCAGAATGGCGTTTTTAAAAAATTCCTCTGGACTGCCACGTGGGGAGCAAATGAGGATGAGAAGCTGGATGCAGCCCAGGTGACTTCCTCCTGGAGGAGGTTGTATTTGACACTGAAGAAAGGATGAGGCTACTATCAAACACATTTTAAAGTTTGTTGTTGTTCAGTCACTGTTTTTCCCAACTCTTTGAGACCCCATGGACTGCTGCACGCCAGGCTCTCCTGTCCTTTACTATCCCCTACAGTTTGCTCAAACTCATGTTCATTGAATAGATGATGCCATCCAACCATCTCAAGATCTGTCGTCTCCTCCTCCTGCCCTCAGTCTTTCCCAGCATCAGGGTCTTTTCCAATGAGTCGGCTCCCCGTATCAGGTGACCAAAGTATCAGAGCTTCAGTAACAGTCCTTCCAGTGAATATTCAGGGTTTTAAAGTTATAACAATGAAAACAGTATGACACTAGTTCAGAAATAGATTTTAAAAAAAAATAGATTTCCATTTAAAAATATGGAAGAAATCTAGATCTGTGGGGAAGGGAAGGATTCAATAAATGGTAAATGTTGGTATAATTGATTCATTAAAAAAAAAATTCTTCTTAGATCTGACTTTGCTCTATCAGTTCAGTTTAGTTGCTCAGTCGTGTCCGACTCTTTGCGACCCCATGAATCGCAGCATGCCAGGCCTCCCTGTCCATCCCCAACTCCTGGAGTTTACCCAAACTCATGTCCATTGAGTCGGTGATGCCATCCAACCATCTCATCCTTTGTCGTCCCCTCCTCCTCCTGCCCTCAATCTTTCCCAGCATTGGGGTCTTTTCAAATGAGTCAGCTCTTCACATCAGGTGGCCAAAGTATTGGAGTTTCAGCTTCAACATCAGTCCTTCCAATGAACACCCAGACTGACCTCCTTTAGGATGGACTGATTGGATCTCCTTGCAGTCCAAGGGACTCTCAAGAGTCTTCTCCAACACCACAGTTCAAAAGCATTAATTCTTCAGCGCTCAGCTTTCTTTATAATCCAACTCTCACATCCATACATGACCACTGGAAAAACCATAGCCTTGACTAGACGGACCTTTGTTGGCAAAGTAATGTCTCTGCTTTTTAATATGCTGTCTATATATCTAAATAAATTCCAGGTGGATTAAGAGTTCAATGTAAAGGGAAAAAACACTAAATTTAGATTCCTATTGGTGGGAAGGACCAAGTGATAGCAGGCAGTCAGGGCATCAAGGCGTGTTTGAGAGCTGATGGAAAATTTAGCAGAGCCTGAGAGGGGTGCCTGGGAAGAAGGGACGAGGGAGAGGAGGCTGGAAAGACTGTTTAGGGTAAAATAGTGAAAAATCTTGGTGTGCAGGCATCTTTTTTTCTGCAATGGGAGCCATCAAGGATTTGGGGGCAAAGGAGAGAAAATTTAGGGTTGGTGCCCGTCCAGAACTATTTTCCCTTGGGTACCTGAGGTCAGGTCACTTACATACACCTAGTCAATTTCCTTAAGAGCTAGAATAAGCACGGTGAGTGGATTTGGTTTCCATTGGTCACTGGCTCATCCTCGCTGGGCCTTGACTTTCCATCTGTAGACAAGTAGGATGCAAACTGGGACCAGGGGCCCCAGTTCTAGATCTGCCCCTAACTCCCTCTGTCCCCAGGCTCATCCTGGGGATGATGGCGACCACCTCGTTTCTGTCCATGTGGCTGAGCAACACCGCATCTACCGCCATGATGCTGCCGATCGCCAATGCCATCTTGAAGAGTCTCTTCGGCCACAGGGAGTCTCGTAAGGACCTCAGCTGGGAGAGTGAAGAGACTGCAGGTGAGTCTGTGGGAAGGGACTGGGAGCAACTCCACCAGGGTTGGGGAGTAGGAGTGGGGATGATCAAACAGTGTCGGGGAAGGGAGGGGGGATGCACTTATTGAGCACCTACTGTGTGCCAAGTTTAACGTTGAGAGTAACTGAGGATTAGATAAATCAAACCACAGTACCTTTTTTTAAGTGCATTTATTGAGCATTTACTATGTACTAAGTAATGAGTTAAACACTTAACGTACATTACCTCCTTGGCCTCTCAAAACAGCCTTATGAAGTCAGTACTGTGTAAATTGAAACAACAATGAAATGTACTTCAGTGAGATTGGCAAAAATAAGAAGGCTGGAGAGTGCCCAGTGTTGGCAGGAATGGGGGCCACTGGAACTCTCTGTGCTGCTAGAGAGTGTGAACGTTCAGCCTTTCCTAAGGGCATTCTGCAAATGTATAATCAAATTAAGCATGCATATTCCCTGGAATGCAGAAATTTGGCTCTGAATGCAAGTACCGAAAGTCCAGAAGGAGACACATGTCATGTGACCATCTTTAGCGCGGCAGTCCCTGTGGTATGCTGGGTCAGGGCCAGGGTTCAGATACGGCCGCCACTGCTAGTAATGGAGGAGGTAGATTGTGGAGGGCACCCTGACTGAGCACCGTACTGCTTTCTAGAGCAAAGATTCAGAGGGACATAAAGTTATATAAGGCGTCCCTGTTGGCTCAATGGTCAAGAATACACTTGCAATGCAGAAGCCACAGGGAATGTGGGTTTGATCCCTGGGTCGAGAAGATCCCCTGGAGGAGGTCATGGCAACCCACTCCAGTACTCTTGCCTAGAGTATCCCATGGACAGAGGAGCCTGGTGGGCTACAGTCCATGGGGTCGCCAAGAGTCAGGACACAACTGAAGCAACTTAGCATGCATGCATAATTATATAAATCTCATAAAACCTAGTTGTGATAGGGAAAGCCAGAATGAGGTATATTGGTGTGGCCCAAAAGTTCATTGGGTTTTCTATAACATCTTATGAAAGTGAAAGTGAAATTTGTTCAGTCATGTCAGACTCTTTGCGACCCCATGGACTATACAGTCCGTGGAATTCTCCAGGCCAGCATACTGGAGTGGGTAGCCTTTCCCTTCTCCAGGGGATCTTCCCAACTCAGGGATCGAACCCATGTCTTCTGCATTGCAGGCGGAATCTTTACGAACTGAGCCACAGCGAAGCCCAAGGATACTGGAGTGGGTAGCCTATCCCTTCTCCAGCATATCTTCCCGACCTAGGAATCAAACGGGGTCTCCTGCATTGCCAAAGGATTCTTTACCAACTGAGCTATGAGGGAAGCCCATACACGTTATGGAAAAACCCAAACGAAAGTCTGGGCCAACCCAAGAGAACACAATACCATTATGTAAATTAAAAATGCTTACAAAAGACAGAACATTTTGCAAGAACATAAACAAAGGAAAAGCTACACATTCAATGCATCAGAGGGGTTGCTCTGAAAAGGATGGAATTGGGAAATGGGGGTAAAAGGGACCAAATAAATAAATCAGTAAGAGTGGCCTCCTGCAGCAGAGAATGAGAACCTACCGTGAGCTGAGGAATTAGATTCAGTTAAATCTCAGAAATTGTGCTCTAAAGGCGACAAAACACAAGTGGCTGCCGTGTCTTTAAATGGCTAAATGAGGGCTCAGAGAGGAGAACTGACTTCCCCGAGTCACACAGCGTGCAAGGCGTGCAAACGGCAGAGCCCAGCTTTGCACCCAGACAGCCCGGCGACAGAGCCTACTCCCTTCCCTGTCAAATCAGCAGCATCAGTGAGAATCCTTCTGGCTGAAGATAAGAGGAGGCCCGACTGCAAGTGACTTAGAGAACAGAGGGTTGTCTTCCTTGTCAGAGAAGGGCAGTGCCAGGCCACTTCGCAGGCACAGGGATGTCAGGACTGTTAACTGGCGTGGCTGTGATTCCCTCGGTCTTCCCTTCCTAATTTCAAAATGGATGCCATAATCTGTCTGCTTTAAAACGCCTTTTTGTTTACACGGAGGTTTTTAAATTGGCTGATAAGAGAGCAGAGATTGCAATCTTAATTCTTCCTTTGCAGTTTTAATAATAGAACCCCCACCTTGGCACATGACTGTGCAGAGAAAAGGCTGAATGTCTCAGCTTCCCTAGAAATTAGATATGGTCATGTGATCATGATTAGCCAATGAGGTATGAGTGGGAGAGGCTTGTGCAGCTTCTGGCCCTCCCCTGCCTGCTTCCTGCTCCATCTGGCTGAGATGTGAATAGGATGCTGCAGATGAGAGATGCTACCTGGGACCCAAAGATGGAAGGTGTGTGTTGAAAGCTGAGATGGTAGGTCTGCCCCAGTAGCATTTGATCATTTACCCCAACAAACACAACAAACCTTATCTATGAAACCATGAGCCTTATGTGTGCTATTTTTTTGAATATACATGAAAATAATTACCTGTTAAAAATCTAAACACTGATTCATGTACCATCTAAGTTGGCTTCCCAGGAGGCTCAGTGGTAAAGAATCTGCCTGCCAGTGCAGAAGCCACAGGAGACATAGATTTGATCCCCGGAGGGCATGGCAACCCACACCAATGTTCTTGCCTGGAAAATTCCAAGAAACTGGGAGCTACAGTCTATGTGGTCGCAGAGTTGGACACAACTGCGAGACTGAGCACACACGCACACACCATCTAAGTTAATCTCACTGTGAGATGGGTATTTCTCCATCATGCAGTAAAGAGTCTTGCTTATTTTATTTTCACGGCAGCCCTGAAAGCTAGAAATAGTTATAAGTCCTTTACAGGTGAGGTTCTGAGAGGTGACATGGTATGTCCAGAATCAATCACATTGTTGATAAAGTAGCAAAGCCGTGATCTATACAAGGTCAAAGTCTTCCATGTGGGCAGGAAGAGATGTTCTATAGCAGGGGTCAGCAAACTCTTCCTGTAAATGACAAGACAGTAACATATTTAGCCCTTTGCTGGCCACTCTGTCACAACCACTCAAACTCTGCCCTTGCAGGGAGAAACCATCCATAGATGATATGTAAATGAGTGGGTGTGGCTGTGGGCCAATTAAATTTTGCTTGTAGGTGCTGAAATTAAAACCTTGTATAATTTTTACATCACAAAATATTATTCTTCTACCAATTTTTTTCCATCCACTTAAAAATATTAAAACCATAGCTGGCAGGCAGCAGGCAGGATTCAGCCTGTGGACCATAGTGTGCAGATCTCGAGTATTTCTTAGCAGATGCCTAGTATTGGCTCAGAGAGTAAAGAATCTGCCTGCAATGCAGGAGACCAGGTTCGATCCCTGAGTTGGGAAGATCCCCTGGAGAAGGGCATGGCTACCCTCTCCAGTATTATTGCCTGGAGAATCCCATGGACAGAGGAGCTTGACAGGTTACAGTCCGTGGGGTCACAAAGAGTCAGACACAACTGAGCAACTAACACTTTCACTTTTCAGGATTGGCTCCGTCAGTTTTCGAACTGTTTCCCCTGAGTCTTGGGGCTCCAAGAGACTGCCTCATAGTCACTGTGGGGTGGCAGCAAGTGATTAACTCTGCTCCTTCTCTCATTTCAACCCAGCTGCTCCCTCTTTATATACTGTATACCCTGAGCTTCCGAGTAACTGTCTCTGATGTTTGTTGAGCACTTACTTCGTGCTAAGTAGGTCTCATCTTAGGGCCTTACCTCTGAATGACATAGAACTAGCACTGACCTCATTTAGAGAAATGAAAAAGGAGGGAGAAACTGAAAAAGCAGTTGATTGTAGTCCCCAAGGCCACATAGTTTCAAAACAGCAGCTCTGGTATTTTGAATCCATTCTGGTTGACTTTATAGCCTGTGCTCTTCTGTTGATCTACTTTCCACAGATTTTTTTCCCCCCAAGAGTTTAGTGACAAAGGGGAAAACAATGTGTGAAAGCCAATTATGTGAAAGAAGAAGTAAAACCTGAGACTCAGGAAGGAGAAGGCACTTGCCCAAGGTCACACACAGCGTCGGGTACATAAGTGAGATCCAGAGTCTTTCTCCTTACTCTGCAGGATGTCAGGAGGCAGGAGACGCTGGGAGGGTGGGGGCAGACACCTGCTTTCATAGGCGGTGGGATCAGAGAGCAGGGATTGGTTAATGATCAGCCCTCAGACCTCAACCAGGTGATTCCAGGGCAAAGAGGCATTCCCTTTCATCCAGTTTCTGTGTTCTTTCCTGGTGGCAGGAGGTGACGGCAGGGGTGGACGGAGTGGAGACTCTGGTCAGGGGCCAGGACAGGGGCGGGGAGGCTCCTGGAGGCTCCAGGTCCCTGAGGGGAACCCAGAGCAACAACAGTGAGGGTGATGTGAGCTGCCATTTTCTAAAGGCGCCCTGTGCCTGTGCTAAAATTTTCAGACCCATTCGCTCATTTAATCTTCATAACCGTACTATGAAGAAGATCATCCCCATTTCACAGATGGAGAGACTGAGGGTCAGAGAGGCAAAATGATTTACCCAAAGCAGCATGGTACGTTAGTTGCCGAGTTTTGTCTGAATCTGGAATCTGTGCTTACAGGCACGTGCCAGGATGAGATAGAGCCTTGGGCAGGGCAGGGCTCGCTGGACATGACCCTGGGGGTCCTCAGTCTTTAAGGGCAGCCCCGCTGCTTCTCTGAAGTTCTGTTACATACTTGGCTCCTTGCGCTGCCTAGGGGACCAGGGCCGCATGGGTGGTGGCTTCTCCAGCATCCTTCTACACGCACGCTCTCGTTAGATCCTGCGCTTCATCCCTGAAGGGGTGGCCCCATTTCACAGAGGGTGAAACTGATGCACAGAATGGTGAACTATTTGCCCAAAGCCCCTCAGCCAGTAAAGGGACCATCAGGTTTTTGAACCTAAACTCTGCAACGCTTTCCCCTCCTTTTTTCTGCCCAAAGAAGGCTGGCTCGGGACCTCCCTGGTAGTTCAGTGGCTAAGACCATGCTCCCAATGCAGTTCGATCCTGGGTTCGGTCCTTGGTCAGGGAACTAGATCCTACATGCTGCAATTAAAGATCCCTTGAGCCACAACTAAGACCCAGCACAGCCAAACAAATTAACTAAAAAGAAAGAAAAAAAGGCTGGCTTGCCACCCTTGTCTTTCCTTTAGGAATGCCAAAGATGCCATCACTCCAAAAGCAGTCTTGTCGCCTGAGCTAAGCACTGCCCTCTCCTTCCCTCTTCATTCATGAGGCTGGGAGAGGGGCGTCTTCCCGAGGCTCTTTTCTCATCTATAAAATGAGGGCAAAACCTCCCATTTCGTGTATATCATTGTGAAGCGTACATGAGAAATGAGGTCCTGGCACACAGATGTGGGTAATACATGGCAGTTATACAGTTGCCATTATATAAAAACCAGTATAAGGGTTCCATGAATCAGAAAGAGTGGGAAATAAGACCCTACACCTTGATTCAGGTTGAAGTTTCCCATGACTCCTAATTGAGAAGGATTTATTTGTTGATTACCCATCTCCATGGACTCTAAGTTCCAAAGGAGCTCATGTCCATCTTTTTCCTTGCTGTGAACTATAGTATTGTTCACCTAGAACACTGTTTGTCATGTAGTAGGTGATCAATAAATGTGTGGAATCAATCAATTAATAAACAAACCAGCTACTGAATTTCTCTAAGCCTCAGTTTCCTAATATATAAAATGGAGATATAAATCCTTACTGCCCAAGTGGTTGTGAGTGTTAAATAAATGAACAGGTGTAAACCTACCTAACCTGGGGGTCTTTGTTCTCCCTGGGATGCTCTTTTCCAAATTTGACACAAAAACTCTTTCCTGAGAGCCTTCCATGTGCCAGACTTCAAGAATGTTTCAGTCATGCTGGGGAGGTTACATTGTAGTTAGCTGTTCTAGGTTTGAGCCAGGTAGGTGCCGTTGGAGATGGGGCAAGACTCAGCGGTGGCAAATCAGCAGTCCTGGGAACAAGCCTGACTCTGCTATTAAAAACTCTGCCAAAAAAGTTCAATTGGGTCATCTCAATCCCAGCCTTGCCCTATCTGTCTGGGGCTCAGTTTCCCTAGGTGTAAAGAGGAAGGTAACACCCTGCCCAGCTCTCCCAGGTTGATCCTAGACTGCTGTAAGATTGCAGATGTGGACATTCAGTTCCCCCTGCCTGATACCAGCTCGGGATTGTTATTATTTGAATAAGACCTTACATAAACACCAAGCTCCTAACCAGCCAGTGATTTCTGGACCCAGGGAAGTTACAATCTTTGGAGACTTTGGCCTGTTTTCATGTGGTCACGTGGGTCACCATGGTCACAGGAAGCAAAGGGATGAGGGGCTGAGTAGCACCTTGGTTTTCCAGGTTTTTTCCTACTTCATCTTCATTGATTTTATCATCATCATTATTCAGTTCAGTTCAGTTGTTCAGTCGTGTCCGACTCTTTGCAACCCTATGAATCGCAACACGTGAGGCCTCCCTGTCCATCACCAACTCCCGGAGTCCACCCAAACCCATGTCCATTGAGACAGTGATGCCATCCAACCATCTCATCCTCTGTCACCCTATTCTCCTCCTGCCCTCAATCTTTCCCAGCATCAGGGTCTTTTCAAATGAGTCAGCTCTTCACATCAGGTGGCCAAAGTATTGGAGTTTCAGCTTCAACATCAGTCCTAGCAATGAACACCCAGGACTAATCTCCTTCAGGATGGACTGATTGGATCTCCTTGCAGTCCAAGGGACTCTGAAGAGTCTTCTCCAACACCACAGTTCAAAAGCATCAATTCTTCTGCACTCAGCTTTCTTTATAGTCCAACTCTCACATCCATACATGACCACTGGAAAAACCATAGCCTTGACTAGAAGGACCTTTGTTGGCAAAGTCATGTCTTTGTTTTTTAACATGCTATCTAGGTTGGTCATAACTTTCCTTCCAAGGAGTAAGTGTCTTTTAATTTCATGTCTGCAATCACCATCTGCAGTGATTTTGGAGCCCAGAAAAATAAAGCCAGCCACTGTGTCCAGTTTTCCCATCTATTTGCCATGAAGTGATGGGACCGGATGCCATGATCTTAGTTTTCTGAATGTTGATCTTTAAGCCAACTTTTTCACTCTCCTCTTTCACTTTCATCAAGAAGCTCTTTAGTTCTTCTTCACTTTTTGCCATAAGGGTGGTGTCATCTGCATATCTGAGGTTATTAATATTTCTCCCGTCAATCTTGATTCCAGCTTGTGCTTCTTCCAGCCCAGCGTTTCTCATGATGTACTCTGCATATAAGTTAAATAAGCAGGGTGACAATATACAACCTTGACGTACTCCTTTTCCTATTTGAAACCAGTCTGTTGTTCCATGCCCAGTTTAACAGTTGCTTCCTGACCTGCATACAGGTTTCTCAAGAGGCAGGTCAGGTGGTCTGGTGTTCCCATCTCGTTCAGAATTTTCCACAGTTTATTGTGATCCACACAGTCAAAGGCTGTGTTAAGAGAGAAATAATACTCAGTATCAAATTGTTTCACATTACTAATTAAATGGAACTAATTTGCATAAAGAAAAAGTGAACTCCCTCCTTCCTAATCTTAATTGCTACCAATAACTCCTGTTTACAGTTGTGTATGTGTGTGTATGTGTGTGTATGTGTGTCTGTGTCTGTGTGTGTATCTGTGTGTGTATGTGTGTGTGTGTGGTGTGTGTGTGTGTGTGTATCTGTGTGTGTGTGGTGTGTGTGTATGTGTGTGTGTGGCGTATGTGGTGTGTGCGTGTGTGTGTGTGTGATGTGTGTGTATGTGTGTCTGTGTATGTGTGTGTATCTGTGTGTGTATGTGTGTGTGTGGTGTGTGTGTGTGTGTGTGGTGTGTGTGTGTATGTGTGTGTGTGTGGCGTGTGTGTATGTGTGTGTGTGTGTATGTGTGTGTGGTGTGTGTGTGTGTGTATGTGTGTGTGTGTGTGTGCGCACAAATAGCCTCCTCTGCTTTGTCTGTGGGCTCCCCTGGTGGCACAGACGGTAAAGAATCTGCCTGCAATGCAGGAGACCCAGTTTCGATCCCTGGGTCAGGAAGATCCCCGGGAGGAGAGAATGGCAACCTGCTCCAGTGTTCTTGCCTGGAGAACCCCATGGACAGAGGAGCCTGGCTGGCCACAGTCCGTGGGGTCGCAGAGAGTGGGACACGACTGAGCGACAGCATGCATGCATGGCCTGTCTGCAGCCCTCGGGTTTTATATCGGGCTCTCCAGATCTGATGCTGGCAGCGACCAGGTTCCAGGGATGAGAAAAGGGGCCAGGTGGGGACTGGGGCAAACTGGTGAGCACACCGCCCCACTCCCCCCCCACCCCCGTAGGGTCATGGGCAGCCCCTGAAGACATCAGTTCCGTATGTCTAACTTCAGGGATGCTTTCTCAATCCTGGCTGCACAATAGAACCTCCTGTAGAGCTTTTGAAAAATACTGAGGCCCCAAGCCTCTAAACCAGAACCTCTGGAGTGGGGCCTGGGCTTTCTCAGGACATTCTAATGTTCATCCAGGGCTGAGGAGGGTGGGCTGTGGTTATACCTGAGATGCTGGTGAGCTTTGCAAGTATCTGATGCTGCGGAACAGCCGTTCCCGAACGAGCAAGAAGAGTGCAGGGTGAGCGAGAGGTGGGTGGCGGCTGGGAGTCCCTGGGTCAGAGTTCTCCCTGTCTGGCCAGCCCCCGGGGAGTGACTCTGCGTTCCCCTCCCCCCCCCCAACAGCATCAGTGTCCTGTGAGCAACCCTTCACGTCCTGCTTTAGTGCCCTGGCCTCCAGCCTTGGGCGTTGCGTTTGAATGTGAGCTCCCACCACAGGAGTGCTGAGGCCCTTGTCCCCATGGCCCAGGGTGAGACGATCTGAAGTTAGCCTTCAGACCCCGGCTTCCGGTGCAGTAAAAACGACAGAGTCAGCCACCGTGGAGCCCTGCTCCCTCGTGGTACCAGCAGGAAAAGAACAGCCCAGAGTGGAGAAGGGAAGACACTTCCCCAGGGGCCTGGGGTGAGACAGGGAAAGGGCCAGAGCTGGAGTCTAGACCCTTCCTCCATGTGTTCAAAGTGGGCAAAGTGCATTTGTAGTTAAACAGGCTGAGTTTGTTATCTTTGCTGCAGTGAGGAAAAACACACACCACGGGCAATGACAAAGGACTCAGAGATATTAGAAAGCACCTCTCACTATTCGGACTTTGGTTGGGGCATTTGGGGTGGGGGTGGGGACCTAAGGAAACAGAGTTTGCTTTAGGTTGGGTGCTGTCAGAAACTGGCGGTCCCATGGCTAAGAATCCACCCTGCAATACTGGACATATGGGTTCGATCCCTGGTCGGGAACTAAGATCTTCATGCAGCAGGGCAACTTAGCCCATGCGCTGCAAGGATGATCCAGCTCAGCCAAAAACAAAGCAAACAGAAAAAAAAGAAACCTGGGGACAATTCTGTGATTAGGTAAGAAGTAGCCATTTCTTTAGCAAGAGAAGGGGATGCTTGGTATTTTGTAGGTGGCAAGTAGCTTTGTGCCTAAACGAGGTTACAGTGTCCTTGCCCCGGCTGTTTTTATCAGTGTGACTGTCTGGAGTCAGTGATGTATAAGATTATTTAGGTCCAAGAGAATGATGTGTCGTATCTGGGTCAGACCAGTTCCAGACTCCAGGGGCCACTTTCCTGTACTTTCTTAATAGTAACCCACATTTCCTGAATCCTCACTAGTGCTCTGATTCCTGAATTTTTAAATTCAGGGGCTGGCAAACTTGGGTGCACCAAATTAGCCTGCCACCTGTTTTTCATCTAGCCTGTGAGCTAAGCATAGCTCTTATGTTTTTAAATAGTTGTATAAATCAAGCAGAAGATTGTATGCCATGTGAAGATTATATGAAATTTTCAGTGTCCAAAAATAAAGGTTTAGTCACACTTATTCATTTCTGTATTATCTAGAGCTGCTTTCATGATACCATGGCAGATTTGAGTAGTGACAACAGACATCATATGGCCTCCAAAGCCGAAAATATTTACTGTCTGGCCTTCTGCAGAAGAAGTTTGCCGGTCCTTGCTTTAAATGGTGTTTCAGTTGTTCAGTCTGCTACAACAAAAACACCACAGGCTGAGTATTTATTTCTCCCCATTCTGGAGGCTGCAAAGTCCAAGATCAAGGCACCAACAGATCTGGCATCTGTTGGGGGCCTGTTTCCTGGTTCACAGACAGCCTGGCTGTCATCTGGCTGTGTCCTCACATGGTAGAAGTGGCAAGGGAGTTCTCTGAGGTCTTTTATAAGGGCACTAATCCCATTCGTGAGGGCTCCACCCTCATGACTAGACACCTCCCAAAGCACTACCTCTTAACACCATCACACTGGGGGTTAGGTTTCAACATTTGAATTTGGGGGGGCAGGGAATGAAAATATTCTGTCTATAGCAAATAAATCAACTCTGTAATCCTCTTAATGACCCCAGGGGAATTATTATTTCCATTTTATGGATTAAAGAAGTTCAAGGTGATTAAGGGATTTATCTAAGCCAGTTTCTTAACTTTGGCACTATTTGACAAATTAGGTGGGAAAATTCTTGCTTGTGGGGGCTGACTCATGTACTACAAGATGTTTGGCAGCATCCCCGACCTCTGACCAGTAGCATCCCCCCACCTTCATCTCAATTCTGACAACCAAAAATGTCTCCAGGCATTGTCCAATGTCCCTTGGAGGCAGAATCAACCCCAGCTGAGAACCACATTGATCTAAGGTCGCAAAGCAACTGATGGAGACTTGACCCCTGAACCCATGTGTTCAGTTATTAATCACACTTCCGATGCCCAGGGATGGATTCTTTTGCTCTTGGTGATGGTTTTGGCTGCAGGAAATTTTAATCTCTTCAGTTTTCTCCTGTGGGGAGACTGACCTGTCAAGCAAGGGATTCTTGAGAAATGAAGTCATATCCTTATCTGACACTCCTCTGCTCAAACTCTCCCCTGGCTCCACTCCCAGCTGGCTCAGAGGAGAAGCTAAAATCCTTACTGTGAGCCCCAAGACCTGTGTGTGATCCAGACTACTTCCTGCCACCCCAGCCCCTGCCCCGTCTCCCACCTCACCTCCTCCTAGTCTCCCTCTCCATCAGCCCCCTCCAGGTCCATGGGTCTTCCTTCTTCTTCCCAACACACCAGACACACTCTCTCCTCGGGGCCTTTGTACTTGCTGTTCCTGTTCCTCCAGCCCCTCTTCCCACAACTCTTCACATGATTGACTCCTTTTAATCCTTGAGGTCTCAGCTCCAACGCCATCAGCTCATACGTCTCCTCCGTTGACCTGATCACGAGTCTACCTGCTCCTCCTCCCTACTCTGCAGTCACTTTCCATCGCTGTGCCCAGGTTTGCTTCCTCCACCACTTTCATCACAACCTGAAGTTTTCTTTCTTTGATTATTGTCAGTCATCCTCTCTAGAACAGAGCTTTCATGGTAGCAAGGACATTGTCCTATATTATTCACTGTGTACCCCAAGCTGATGGTCAGTAGTACATAGTAGGTGCTCAATAAATGCATTTTGAATGAGTGGCAGATTGAGGTCACCCATCCTGTTGCTGATCCATTACCACTCATAGCTGGTCTTTCCCAAACATCCCCTTGACAGTGACAGTTGAGGTTAGCCTAGGCTTGAGTTATGACTGGTCCAGCTGCCTTGCGGCTAACTTCCTGCCCACAGGCCTGAAGCCCTCTCCTAATAGGAACAGGTGGGGTAGAAGGATGGAATTTTGAGTCTTTTTTTTTTTTTTGAAACCCAGTGACTAGTCTAGGCCGGTACCTGAGGAAGTACTCTTGATTGACTGCACAAGAAGGGGACGCTTCTGTCCCACCTGCTACATCCCACTAAAGACCTCATGCTTTTTCCTCCTAGCTGCTGTGCGGAAAAACGGCCTGCACACTGTGCCCATGGAGATACAATGCATTGCCAGCACAGAAGAGTGAGTTTTCCTGGTGAAATTCGCAGAGGAGCCCATGCTTGATCCAAGGAGAGGATGAACAAGAATTCCATGCTGCAGGCAATCCCCACCCCCCAATTCTTCTCCCAATGACCCGATGCCCAAGTTTCCACCTCTTCTCCCTGAGCTCCAACTCCGTTGAAAAGAGAAAATGTGGGATGAGCAGGGGAGTACAGTAAACCCCTAAAGTCTGCTGAGGTGAAGGGTCTGGAAGGAGGGACCAGAAGAGCAGGAGGCGCAGACCACATGACCGTCAAGGAGGAGAGGGTGTACCGGGCCAAGCTAAAGCTTTGTCTGCAGACAAAAGATCCCGAGACAGTAGCAGCCCTTCACACCTGTGTGACTCAGGAAGCGTCTGGACGCTGACGACGTAGTTAGTCTTTGGTGTCTTTTGTATACAGCAGCGAGGATATAAGACCTGGGTGCTTGGGGTCAAGCAGACTTGATTTTGAACCCTGGCTTTGCCACTTACCAGCTCTGTTGATTTGCACACATCACTCCCCCTCTCTGAAACTCAGTTTCACCTACAATGATGTCAGAAACCCACCTGGGTTCTTTTTGAGGGTTGTTTTTGAGATTAAATGAGATCATGTAGATAAAGCCAGTTGTTAGGCCTTCCATGCACAGATGGTAATGCTTGTTATTAATGGTATCGTTATCTCAGTTTCATGATGATGAGGCAAACAGCAGGGAGTAAAGTGACTTGCTCAAGGCATCATTGCTGGGCATCAGTCAGGTCTGCTTCCTTCATTCAGCAAATTTATGGAGAATTTACCATGAGCCAGGTACTGTCAGGCACACGGCAACGCACAGGAGAACAAAGCAGGAAATCAGGCTGGGGAGGGGGCTGGGGGAGGGAGAGGGCAGTATTTAAATGTGTCAGGGAAGATCTCACTAAGATCATTCTCGGACAAACACCTGGGAGAGGTGAAGGGTCCTGGGGAGTCTGTGGGAAGAGTATTCTCAGCAGAGGGGCCAGCAGGTACAAAGCCCTGAGAGTTCAAGGCAGCCGGGAAGCTAGTGTGGCTGGAGGTGGGGTCATGGAGATTGCTTGTGTGGCAGGAGGGCACTAGTGGGGGACAGGGCATGTGGGACCCCACAGGCCATTGATGCAGTTTTGACTTTGAATGAGATGGGAACTGATGGAGTGTCTAGCAGATAGGGACATGGTTTTACATCAGTTTGTCTTATCCTGAGGCCTGTGCTCCTTCCTGGCACCATGTTTGGGGGCTTTGAGTCCACCTTTGAGATACAGGTTCTATAGTTGGCCCTGCCACTCACCACCTTGCAACCTGGGAATCTGTTTTAACCATCCATCCAGGCAGAGCTTCTGCTGAGTCCGTTGGAAAAGAATCAATCCCTACCCTCTGGAGCTCCGTGTCCATTGGTTGCAGACCCCAGCCCCACTCTCAGTTCATTTCAGTTCAGTTGCTCAGTCGTGTCTGATTGCTTGCGACCCTGTGGACTGCAGCATACCAGGCTTCCCTGTCCATCACCAACTCTCAGAGCTTGCTCAAACTCATGTTCATCGAGTCAGTGATGCCATCCAACCATCTCATCCTCTGTCATCCCCTTCTCCTCCTGTCTTCAATCTTTCCCAGCAGCAGGGTCTTTTCAAATGAGTCAGTTCTTTGCATGAGGTGGCCAAAGTATTGGAGTTTCAGCTTCAACGTCAGTCCTTCCAGTGAACACCCAGGACTGATGTCCTTTAGGATGGACTGGTTGGATCTCCCTGCAGTCCAAGGGACTCTCAAGAGTCTTCTCCACACCACAGTTCAAAAGCATCAATCCTTCAGTGCTCAGCTTTCTTTATAGACCCAACTCTCACATCCATACATGACCACTGGAAAAACCATAGCCTTGACCAGATGGACCTTTGTTGGCAAAGTAACATCTCTGCTTTTTAATATGCTGTCTAGGTTGGTCATAGCTTTCCTTCCAAGGAGTAAGCATCTTTTAATTTCGTGGCTGCAGTCACCATCTGCAGTGATTTTGGAGCCCAAAAAAGTAAAGTCAGCCACTGTTTCCACTGTTTCCCCATCTATTTGCCATAAAGTGATGGGACCAGATGCCATGATCTTAGTTTTCTGAAATTGACTTTTAAGCCAACTTATTCACTCTCCTCTTTCACTTTCATCAAGAGGCTCTTTAGTTCTTCTTCACTTTCTGCCATAAGGGCGGTGTCATCTGCATATCTGAGGTTATTTATATTTCTCCCAGCGATCTTGATTCCAGTTCGTGCTTCACCCAGCCCGGCATTTAGCATGATGTACTCTGCATAGATGTTAAATAAACAGGGTGACAATATACAGCCTTGATGTACTCCTTTCCCAATTTGGAGCCAGTCCGTTGTTACATGTCCAGTTTTAACTGTTGCTTCTTGACCTGCACACAGATTTCTCAGGAGGCAGGTAAGGTGGTCTGGTATTCCCATCTGTTGAAGAATTTTCCACAGTTTGTTGTGATCCACACAGTCAAAAGCTTTGGCATAGTCAATAAAGCAGAAGTAGATATTTTTTTGGAACTCTCTTGCTTCTTCTATGATCCAATGGATGTTGGCAATTTTACCTCTGGTGCCCCTGCCTTTTCTAAATCCAGCTTGAACATCTGGAAGTTGTTGGTTCATATATTGTTGAAGCCTGTCTTGGAGAATTTTGAGCATTGCTTTGCTAGCATGTGAGATGAGTGCGATTGTGTGGTAGTTTGAGCATTCTTTGGCATTGCCTTTCTTAGGGATTGGAATGAAAACTGACCTTTCCAGTCCTGTGGCCACTGCTGAGTTTTCCAAATTTGCTGGCATATTGAGTGCAGCACTTTCATAGCATCATTTTTTAGAATTTGAAATAGCTCAACTGGAGTTCCATCACCTCCACTAGCTTTGTTTGTAGTGATGCTTCCTAAGGCCCACTTGACTTCGGATTCTCAGATGTCTGACTCTAGGTAAGTGATCACACCATTGTGATTATCTGGGTCATGAAGATCTTTTCTGTATAGTTCTTATGTGTATTCTTGCCACTTCTTCTTAATATCTTCTGCTTCTGTTAGGTCCATAATGTTTCTGTCCTTTATTGTGCCCATCTTTGCATGAAATGTTCCCTTGATAGCTCTAATTTTCTTGAAGAGATCTCTAGTCTTTCCCATTCTAATGTTTTCCTCTATTTCTTTACACTGATCACTGAGGAAGGCTTTCTTATCCCTCCTTGCTGTTCTTTGGAACCCTGTATTCAGAAGAACCCAGTATTTATCTTTCCTTTTCTCCTTTGCCTTTAGCTTCTCTTCTTTTCACAGCTATTTGTAAGGCCTCCTCAGACAATGATTTTGCCTTTTGCATTTCTTTTTCTTGGGGATGGTCTTGATCACTGCCTCCTGTACAATGTCACGAATCTCCATCCATAGTTCTTCAGGCATTCTGTCTATCAGATCTAATCCCTTGAATCTATTTGCCACTTCCACTGTATAATCGGAAGGGATTTGACTTAGGTCATACCTGAGTGGTCCAGTGGTTTTCCCTACTTTCTTCAAGCCCTACTCTGGGCCTCAGTTTTCCATCCAAACAAGGAAGGGGGTGCACAAGAGCCCTTTCTGCTCTTATTCTCCTGTGAGGCTCAGTCTGGTTGGAGCCCCAGGTCCGAGGGAGCCCACAGGTGTCTGACCGGGCCTCTCACTCTGGATCATCAGGCCATGGCCTCTGTCTCCAGCTGCTTCCAGCCGTTCTCTTCCTTTTAGACCCCAGGTCACATCCCCACTACCCACTGGAGAAGGGGCCCTTCATGTTAGTAATTAAGGCCCCAAGATATTTGAAGTGTCTTACATTCTTTTTAAAATAATCGATATGTTACACAAAGACAATTCTTAATTTCATCCACTAATAAACATTTTATAATTGCACAAGTAAAAAGAAAAAGAACTCTTAAACAAAAAGAAAAATGTACTCAGCACCTCAGTCCCAAAGATAGATTAGAAGAGTTAAGTGAATACTATTCTAGACCATTTATCTATATATATGTGTGTGTGTTTGTGTGTGTGCATATGTGTGTATTTTTAACAAAATAACTGACCATGCTACATATGCCATTTTATAACCTATCATCTCAGCTAATTGAGTGTAGTGGATGTCTTTTCACCTCAATAAGTTTGTGTCAGCATCATTATCTTTTAATTATATAATTAACAATTTTTAACTTTATTATTTCCCAAACTACCCAAAGGTACCAGGAAAATAACCCAGAAAATACAAATAAAAAGTAAAAGAGGGGGAAAAATCCATAATTCCATCCCTGCGAAAGTCCCCAAAGCAGCTTTGTGTATACCATTCTAGACTTTTCTTAATACTCATGTATTCATGAATTATGTGTATATTTTTAAAAAGAAAAGAAGTAGTTAGTGCTGTTACCTACCTTTTCACTTTATATAATGGGCATCTTTCATCTGAATAAATACCCATATAAATCACCATTTTTAATAACTGCTTTGGTATTCCATCCAGCAACAGGATCGTCTTAATCTAGCCAATTGTTTTTTGATGGACATTTAAATTAAATTTTCCATTTAAGTTATATTTAATACCAAGTACTAGTTTAGGACAACTTCTTAGAGTAGAATGCTTAAGCTGAAGGGTTGCTCATTTTTAGAAGTGTTTGGTTCCTATACCAATTGCCTTCTAGAAAGTTCACTTAGCTCTCCCATCCCGGGCAGTGTGTTTCTCCACAAGGCCAGGAATTCTGAATGGCTTCTCTTTGGGTTTGTTTAAAGCAAAGACTGCCCTGAGGAGGCAGAGGCTCCAATGGATCTCCAGCCTACCTCCAAGAAGGAGGAGGAATATCGCAGGAACATCTGGAAGGGCTTCCTCATCTCCATCCCCTACTCAGCCAGCATCGGGGGCACTGCCACCCTCACGGGCACAGCCCCCAACCTCATCCTGCTCGGCCAGCTCAAGAGGTAAGAGCGCATGCTCCCCATCCCCAGCGCTGGGGTTTCTGCCTCTTCTTCTCCTCTCCTCTTCCTTCACCCAACATCCAGGGATGTGCCTTGGGTGTCTACCGTTGTCTAGGCTCTGGGGACCCAGCAATGCACAAAACCCAGCAAAATCCCTGCTCTGGGGAACTTCCATTCTGATGGGAGAGACAAACAATAAAGGAAAAAGCAAGAGAATATATAATATGTTGGCGTGATGCGTTATGAAATAAAATCGGGCAGAAGAAGGGGGCAGAGGTAACAGGAGTGGGTGCTGTTTTATCTAGGTTGGTCGGTATTGCGCACCCCTCTAATATGGTGGCATTTGAGCAGAGACCTAGAAGTGAGGGGGTGAACTTTGTGGACGCAGGAGGGAAGAGCATCCCAGACAGAAGGAACAGCCCGTACAAAGGTGGGAAGCAGCACAAAGACTGGCCAGGCTGGGGTGCAGAGGGAATTAGGTAAGAAGACCAGGGCAGTCATTGTCAGGAGAATCAGAGGAGAGCTGAGAGCAGAGGGGTGACATGACATGACACCTCCTGAAACCAACCCCAGTGGGAGACACCGGTGTGTGGCTGTGATGTCCCGTGAGAAGCCTTACAGCCAGGCACGTGGACCAGCAGTGTAGTGGACGCTGCCAGGTAAAATCCCCCCATCACTGAAACTGTTCAAACAGAGGTTGCGTGACCACTTGTCAGGACATGAGAATCAAAGTGATGGATTCTCCGGTGGTTTGACATCAATTCCATTTTTCCAAACTCCTTAGTCTGAAGATGTTAAAAATCTTTGTATTTCAAGATTCTAAGTATTTTCAGATTCCAGGATTCTGAGAGGTGCGGTTTCTAAGATTTTGTTACCGTGGAGATGTGCCATATATTAAATTAATCCACATGAATCCGAATGTAAGCATTTGACAAACAACAACAAAATTTTCTGATATTCAACATGGCTCCATGTGCTGGCCAACGTCTTTATCTGGTATTCAACCAAAGAATGAAGGATTTACAGGGATGATGGAGGAAAAGCTAACTGCATTGGTCTTCCTGAGAGTGGGTTTGGTGTACGTAAGTCAGTTCTACACTTGTGGATAATCAAAGTTATTTTCATGAGAAAACTTAAGTACATCCATGTCTTACCTCATAAGCTGATTTTAAAACCTTAATTCTCCACCCTGTTCTCAGATTCTCAAATCCTTTGATTTTAAGATTACATAAAGAACAGTGATTCTCAGCCATGGGCATGTTTTATAGTCTCCAGGGAAGGTGAAAAAAAACATGCTTGGGTCTCAGCTGCAGAGATGCTGATTTCGGAGGTTGGGCATCGGGGCCAGGCACTGGTCTCTTCCCGGTTGATTTCAGCCCCCACTGCAAAACTTTGGTGTCTTTTCGTCTCCATTCTTTGAGCAAGGCCTGGCTGTGAGACTGAAAACCAGACGCCAGGATGGTTCTGCTTCAGATGTGGGGACCAACCGGGGTGCCCTGTTTGTCTCCTCGTTTAGCAGGAAGTGCCAGCGAAGGGGCAGTCGGCCGAGAGGACAAAGCGGGGTGTCCGGTGTTAGTTCTTGCTGGAGGCTGTCCACAGGATGGACAGGGAAGATGGGGGCTCTGGAGCCCTCGGGGGCTAGTCCTGAGTTGGGGGATGGGGGACATGGGAGGGCATTTGCTGTCAGACTGTTTTCAGGCTGCCTATTCGCTCTGATGTGAGCAAGCCTTGATAAGAGATTAGGGGGAAAATGCTGGAACTTCAAGTAAAAGTATCCAACATGAAGGATTTTGAGTAAAGGGCATGCAAATTACATGCAAAACGTATACAATGTTTAATTGCTTAAGCCTGGACCTTCTTGTCGGGAAGGAAGGTATTTGAAAGGAATATGAGGTTTATATGAGGTTCTGATTTTCCAGCAGGGCACCTGGGGAGACAGGGAAATGGCTGCCCTGAGTGTTCACCTTGGTGTTTGCTCCCCAGATACATTGTATTGGTTTATTCTGATCACACCTGATATAGGAACTTTATATTGGGTTGGCCAAAAAGTTCGTTTGGGTTTTTTTTTTCCAGACCATAAAAAAATGGAATGAACTTTTTGGTCAACCCAATATATTACTCAGAAAACACAGGGGGGTGGAATCGGAAGCCCTTCAGTCCCACTGTGAGTCCCGGGCACACTCCTCTAGTTTTCCTCTGTAGGTGTGTGTGCGTCCATCCGTCCGCCTGATGGTGGCGGGCTCTCACCTCCTCTTTTCTCCAGTTTCTTCCCACAGTGCGACGTGGTGAACTTCGGCTCCTGGTTCATCTTCGCCTTTCCTCTCATGCTCCTGTTCCTGTTGGTGGGCTGGCTCTGGATCTCCTTCCTCTATGGAGGGATAACCCTGAGGTACCCGGGCATTTAACCTGAGCTTTGCGGCAGACAGAACCGGTCTGGAGTCCCAGCTTCCCACTGCCTAGCGAGTGACCTTCCAAAGTCCTTCCAGTTTCCAGTCGGATGTGGTGCTGGTAGTTGTCCTGGCCTCCCAGGGAGTGGGGATTACAGGTGGGGTGGGATCTTGCCTGCTGAGTCCAGGCCCTGGGTGAATGTCACCCATCATCAATAATCACTAATCGTATTGTTCCTTAAGTTAGGTCCCCACTCACACCACAGGAGATGTGCAGTGCTTCTCATTTCACGGGGCCTCAGTACAGGAGGTAATTTGGGGCAGCCTGAGGACAAGGTATCAGATAACACTGACTCCGATAGTGAGAAAAATATTCCTCTATCAACGCTGCTTGTGTTGGGGAGAAAGTCTCAGTAAGGTGGGGAAAAACTTTAACACCTCTCTAGCATTTCCGAATCATCCTTTTAAAAAAGGAAGAGCAAGCCTCAAGTCCAGAGACTTAAGTCAGCAGTGGTACCCAGCCAGATGTAATAATGTTGCTTTGCTTTCATGTCTTTATTTTGTGGATACTTTCTATGTATGACAAGTGATTCTTGTTTGCTATATGGGAGTGATAGAAAGCTTTCTATTTAAATATCTGCCTTTAGTTAAAATGCTAAATCTAGTTGGAGCCCATGGTACGTGGACATAGGAACTTTTGTGAAGGGAGTTGTGAATGTGTCAGTTCCGTTCAGTCGCTCAGTCGTGTCCAACTTTTTGCGACCCCATGGACTGCAGCACGCCAGGCCTCCCTGTCCATCACCAATTCCCAGAGTTTACTCAAACTCATGTCCATTGAGTTGGTGATGCCCTCCAACCACCTCATCCTCTGTCGTCCCCTTCTCCTCCTGCCTTCAATCTTTCCCAGCATCAGAGTTTTTTCAAATGAGTCAGTTCTTCACATCAGGTGGCCAAAGTATTGGAGTTTCAGCTTCAGCATCAGTCCTTCCAATGAATATTCAGGACTGATTTCCTTTATGAATGGGTGGGTTTTTGGAAATACTAACATAGGAGCTACCGCTCAGGGCTGGAGTAGCAGGCATGACATAAAGTCATTCTCTGACTCAGTCCCCTCGCCTCTGTGGGTCTTAATTTTTCTCATCTGTAAAATGGGACCAGTAAGAGCTATTCTAGATCAAAGAGATATGAAAACCCCTTGAGAATAGAAAAGCTCTGACTGTGGTATTTCTTGACCCATCAGAGCAGAAATTTGGGGTTCAAAGCCCGGCTTAGCCCAGAGAAGCAAGCCCAGACACTGGACTCAGATAAACCAGAGTTCACATCATGGTTCTGCGTGACCTCGAGCAACTCTGTCCCCTCCCTGAGGCTTTACCTCTTTAATTTTTTCACTAGTAGAGAGGGGATAAAAATGAAGCCTGGGTTCCCTGGGTGGCTCAGTGGAATACAACTTCCCTGATCACTCAGTTAGTAAAGAGTCCGCCTGCAATGCGGGAGACCTGGGTTTGATCCCTGGGTTGGGAAGATCCCATGGAGAAGGGAAAGGCTACCCACTCCAGTATTCTGGCCTGGAGAATTCCATGGACTGTATAGTCCCTGGGGTTACAAAGAGTTGGACACGACTGAGCGACTTTCACTTTCAGTGGAAAAGGATCCACCTGCCAAGGAGGAGACATGGGTTTGATCCCTGGGTTGGGAAGATCCCTGGAGATGGAGCCAGCTGCCTGGAGGCACCCCACTCCAGTGTTCTTGTCTGGGAAATCCTCATGGACAGAGGAGCCCGGTGGGCTGCAGTCCATGGGGTCGCCAAGAGTCAGACACGACTGAGCGACGAACCACACACGTTCCCCCACTTACAATATATAAGGGACTTCTCTGGTGGTTCAGTGGTTAAGACCCTGTGCTCCCAGTATGCAGGGCCTGGGTTCAATTCCAGATCAGGGAACTATGATCCTGCATGCTCTATGGTGTGGCCAAAAAAATAAAAAATAAATACAATATATGAGAGCCTCTGTTTCTGTGCAGCAAGGTAGATTTTTGCCAATCTGATAAGAGAAAAATAATTTGCATTTACTTTAGGAGTAATTTTGAAGAACCTTTCACACTCAGGGATAAGATGAAAACTTTTCACATATTCATGGGAGACCCTGGTATTTCCTCTCCTGTGAATTGTTAAACTGTGTGTTTATATCCTTTGTGCATTTAAAAACTTGATTGCTGGTCTTGGTTGTATTGATTTCTAGTATTCTCTCCATATTGAAAGATTAGTGCTTATTTTGAGTGTGAGTTTCAACTTTCCCCCCTGATTTTTCACTTTGCTTATCATGCTTTATTCTGTGCAGAAATTTTTAGAAACATTTTATGAGGTGAAATTATCAATTTTTTCTCATGTGGCTTCTGAATTTTCAATTGCAGTTAGAAAGGTCTTCCTTCCCATTATAGGAGATATGAAATAACAGTCCCATGTTTTCTTCTAGTATTTTTGTATTTTTTCCATTTAAATCTTTTCATCTATTTGGAGCTTGTCCTTTAGGGTACAGTGTAAGGATGCAACTTTGGGGTACAGGTTTGGAGTCAGTATTTTTTTTGTTCCAGATAACTATCAAGTTGTCTCAATGCCTTTTCCTGACACACAAATGTTTTTAATTTTAATGAAGTCAATTTATTTTTGTTTGCTTGTGATTTTTGTGTCATATCTAAGAAATATGTGCTGAATCTGAGGCCATGAGAATTTTTCTCTATGTTTTCTTTTAAAAATTTTATATGTCTAGCTCTTCTTATATTTAGGTCTTTGAACCATTTTGAGTTAAATTTTGTATGTACCAAGAGGTAGGAGGTTGCACGTTCATCCTTTTGCATCTGGCTGTCCAGTTGTCTTGGGGCTTCCCAGGTAGCACAGTGGTGAAGTATTCTTGCCTGGAGAATCCCTTGGACAGAGGAGCTTGGTGGGCTGTAGTCCATGGGGCCTCAAAAGAGTCAGACATGACCGAGCAACTGAGCATGCACACATGCATCCAGTCGTCTTAACACCGTTTGATGAAAGAGTATTCTTTCTCCATTGAATGGTGTTGGTACTTTTATCAGAAATCAATTGACCAGAGAAGTGTGGGTTTATTTCCGGAAGCTCTGTTAGAGTCCATTGATCTGTATGTCTCACATCATTGACTGAATAGGTCATCTTTCCTACAACAAGCTGGGGCGCCAACCTTATCATAGATTAAATCCCCATTTATAGTGGGGTCCATTCCTGGATTTTGCACTTTATTTCCTTGGTGTGTATGGTTTATTCCTGAGTCTGTTTGACCCCAAAAAAGATTTTAAGCCTGGAAGCCAAATGATCAGATCCCCATTTTTAAAAGACCATCCAGGCTGTAGGTGGACAGAACAGATTTTAGAAAGGGAACAAAGAAGCAGGGTGACTATACAGCAGGCTGTCACGGAGTCTCCAAAACAGAGGCAAAGAGGCCTGGCCAGATGGAGGCGGGTAGCGGAAGTGTTTTAGGCTGCAATGGCCACTCCTGACTTTCCTGCTTTCTGTTTCAGGGGCTGGAGGAAGAAGAAATCTGAGCTCAGAACTGATGCAGAAAATAGGGCTCGAGACACAATTCGGGAGGAATTCCAGAGCCTGGGGCCGACCAAGTACGTGGCACAGGGATCCTTGCTTGGGGTGGGAAGAGAACTGGGCACTAGACTTTCAGGAGAGCTACCTCTTGGGGACTGAGTCCAGAGGGAATTTCAGGACCAGTAGCCTGGGAGCCTGGAGACAGAGGGTAGCGAGATGACTAACACAGTCAGCCTCTTGCCCTGGCACCGGGGCCGATACCCCGAGGACGAGCAAACCCCTCAGGCTGGACTTGGAGTGGGGACGTGTCGCCTTCCTGCCTAATGCCTGCTTTCCCTCCTGGTTCATGGGATACCTGGCCCTGCCTCAGGTGGCTCCCAGGACCTTGTTTAGTGCATGTTAAAGTGAAAATAACCAAGAGTCAGCAGGCCCACACACAAGGTCTGACTCCGCTACTAACTTCTGGGTGGCCTTGGGCAAAGCACTAACCCTCTCTGGGCCCTGCTTCCTGGTCTGTGAAAGGGGCTCACTGGGTAGATTTTTACTCCAACATCTGGGGAGCCTCTCTTCTGCCTCTGTCTGCCCCCCTCTCCACGTGCGTCCTTCTCGTATCTGCCCCATTCTGGATATATGACTGTTCCTCTCTTGCCTACCTCTCTGTTCCCGTCAGTTTCCTTCCTCTCTGTTTTTCTGACTCTGTCTCGCTTTCTTTCTCTCTGGAGTGTCCCTAGGACTCTGGGAATGATATGAAGAGTTTGCAGGGAGGCAGGCCCGATGCTCAGGAAGGATGCTGGGGGATCGTGGAAGCCCCAGGAAAGGAACCCCTTACACCCGCACTCCCCACTGCTGCTTCCGGCTCTCAGAGGCAGAGCCTGGGCCCCGTCACCGCCGGCAGGCCGCCACCCCAGGCCTTCCCTTGCTGCTGTCAGGCCAAAGCCCAAGGTCCCCGTGGTGGTCACATCTCTGTGTCGCAGGTTTGCCGAACAGGCCGTGTTCATCCTGTTCTGCGTCTTCGCCATCCTCCTCTTCTCCCGGGACCCGAAGTTCATCCCTGGCTGGGCCAGCCTCTTCACCCCTGGGTGAGACTCTGGGGACCCGTGGGATGGAGTCCCAACAGGGGAGCCTCGGGGCTGGGCTGCCCAGAGCTGAGGAGGCAGTGCTGCTGGGGAGAGCTGGGCTAGGTTTCCGCCTCTCATCCCGTGTGGTTATTACCAGTTCCTTCTTTTGCTCCCAAAAGAGCTTAGGTTTGGGTGATAAGACATCTGGGTTCTCGTGTGATAAGAGCTCTGCCTTTGGAATCAGACAAAACTGGGTTCGAATGCCAGTTCCGCCACTACAGACTGTGCAGCCCTGAGCACGTGGTTCGTTCATTCATTCGATTATTCAGCCAGTCAGTCAACTTTTACTGAGCACCTATTGGGCGCTCAGTTGCCCCACATGTGGGATCTTCCTGGACTGGGATGGAACACGTGTCCCCTGCAGGTGGATTCTTAACCACTGGACCACCAGGGAAGTCCCAAAAAACTTGCTTTTTTTTTTTAGTTTACAAGGTATCTCAGTTGTATTTCCATGTCAAACATAACAGTTGATGTTACTTTTTATCTTTTTTTTTAACAAGCAAGGGATACTTCATTATACATATATGATAATACACAATTTATTTAACCATGTCCCTACTGAAAGTGCCCCCCCATTTGTTTTTTTGCTCTTATCAGTAATGAACATCCCGGTACATAATCTGTGTACAAGAGCCCAATTATTCCCTGAAGATAAATTCCTAGATCAAGGGGTATTCACACGTAAAGTTTTGAAACGTACTGCCAGCTCCCCCTTCAGAAAGTTTATTTTCCCACTAATAGCCTGTGTTTCTCAACATCCCCATTAGATACTGTCACCCTTTTCACATTTTACTTGTCTGTTGGCACGTGTTTTCATCTGTTTCTCTATTACATTGATACTGACCATCTCTCCCAGTTTCTTGGCCATTTGAATATCCTTCTCCCCAAATGTGTGGGCTGAAAGCGCTTTTGTTGGCACTTGGCTCTGTGCTTCACTGAACTCAGAGCCAGAAATATCTGAGTCCAAGGTCATCTCTTCTACAGGCCATGGTCTGGCCCTGAGCAAGTTGCTGCTGTTCTCTGAGCCTCAGATTCCTTATTTGAAAGGGAAGATACCTGCCCCCGAGGACTGTCTCTGAGACTTTGATGGGCTTGATATCCCCACAGGACACGCTGTGGATTCTTAGAAGGTGGCAGTGAGGTTTTGAGGGGCTCTGAGGTGGCTCCATCTGGGCTCTGCCGGTGTGAGCTGCATCTCTGGGTTGCATCTTTGTGTGCTAAGCTGCCCACCCCAGGAAGAGTGCAAACAGGAGCTGAACAAATACACTCAGGGCTTCACAGGGATCCCAGTTACAGTGATGCATAAAGGTTCCACAGACTCCAGCCTTCTGTGGCTCTCAGATTCTCCCCTCCTTGATCAAATCCCTCTTCCTAGGGTCCTTGAAGTGGGAGGATAAACATTGGTTTGGCTCCAGCAGAGTCCAAACACCCCAGGGAGCTGTGGATAAAGAGCTTTCTCATCCACGGGCGGTTGGCGTCCCTGCCGAGTGCAGTGCAGAACACAGTTGGTGGCCTCCAACAGCGTCCCCTTCCCAGTGGGCCTAATTCCCTTCCACAAATCCTCATTTGCAAAGCTGCCAAACCTTGGCCTGCTGAGATGCCCAGGGTCACATGCTTTGGGGCCTTGTCCTTGTAGGTTTATTTCTGATGCTGTCACCGGCGTGTCCGTTGTCACCATCTTGTTCTTCTTCCCGTCACAAAAGCCGTCCCTCAAGTGGTGGTTTGACTTTAAAGGTAAGGTGGAAAAGGCCGGGGCGCCGGTGGTCTGGAGCGTGGTGAGCAGTGGCCTGAAGGCGGGGCCCTCCTAAAACTGACAGCCCCATTGTACAAACCTCACGGTCCTGCCTCTCGGCTCTCCCTGTCTGAGCTTCAACCACGTCTGGGTACAGAGGTGCTAGAGGTGACAGTCCAGGGCAAGGCTTAGCAATTGGAGTCTCTGGGTCAAACCCAGCTGGCTGGCTGTTTCTGTACAGTCTCTGAACTCAGAATAATGGCTTTCACATTTTTTAAATGGTTGAAAAGAATAATATATATATATATATATATATATATATATATATATTTCTGACTTGTGAACATAACATGAAATTCAGATTTCAGCGTCCACAAATAAGATTTTTAATTTCTTGAAGAAGAAATTCATGGACATTTACTTTCTTTAGTGGTGTGAGTGCCTCTACAATAGCCTCGGCTCTACCCAGAAAAACCCTGGGCCCAAAGCAAGAGCCTAAGGAGCCAGAGATGGAAATCTCCTGCTGGGTTTTAAACGGATAGGAAGCAGGGGGACTGAGGCAAACCTAGACCCAGACGTTCAGTTTCAGCCTTAGGAAATCACTGAGCACCCAAACCAAAACGTCTGTAGGCTGGCCTTCAGATCGCCAGATTATGACCCCACTGAGATTTTAGCTGGTGTCTGCAGAAGAAAGTGCCAACAGCTGCTCCCGGTGACAGAGGCCATGGCTGGCCCATCACCCTCCGAGGCTGTGGGATGAGCTCTGGGCCAGGGGTCAGGAAATAGGGGTTGTGATCTAACCATCTTCTATTGCCAGGGGAAGAAAAGTGTATTCCAGCAGCAGCTCCAGCTTCCAGGAGGAGAGGTTTGTATGTGTGGAGTATAGTGTAAGGATGAGCCAGGAGCTTGTCTCCCAGAGACCCACAGGCACTTACTGTAGAGAGGTGGACCTCAAGCCTTGGGGTCAGGTGGCTTAGACCATGGGCTTTGAGGCTGTGCCACTGAACAGGATTCAGATGTTCCCTTCCTCCCTGCTTCTCTGTCTTGCTTCCAGCTGGCTTTCCTCACCATCCACTCCCTGTATCATTTCTTGGTCTGTTCAGAGTTTCTCTGTAGCTCACACAGTAAAGAATCTGCCTGCAGTTCAGGAGACCTGGGTTCGATCCCTGGGTCGGGAAGATCCCCTGGAGGAGGGCATGGCAACCCACTCCAGTATTCTTGCCTGGAGAATCCCATGGACAGAGGAGCCTGGCGGGCTACAGTCCATGGGGTCCCAAAGAGTTGGTCACGGCTGATTGTCTAACACTTTCACTTTTTTAAACTTCTCTTTTTTTCAGAGTTTTTCCTGTTTCTGAGCTTTGGCATCTGTGTAACTCCTACTTCATTAGCGTTCCTGCCTGATTCCAGCTTCTGTTCCCTGGCATAGTGGTCCCCCTCAGAACACCCCCCCCTCACAGTACCTACTCGCAGTGCTCCTCCTGCTTCCTGCCTCCGGTTTCTGTCCCTCGAAGCATCGAGTCCCACACGCTTTCTGCTACTTTCCTAAAGGGCTGACTCTAGTGCTCAACACCCATGTCTTCCACGCGGCCTTAGAGAGTGGTCCGTCAGTTCTCATGGAGAGAAAGTGACTTGATCAAGATCACTCCGCCAGTTAAAAAGATATGGGAGGCGGACCTCAGACATCCAAGCCAAACTTGATTTTCTTCACCTTACGCACGGTCTCCCATTCCTTTGCGGGTCTGAGTGGTGCTTGCAGCCCCCTTTATGATCGCTCCTCAAGTACTGAGGCTCTGCGTCCTGGGTGCTGTGTGTGGGTGATGATGAAGAGGGGGAGGAAGGCGAGGAGGCTGCTGTGGATGACGTTGTTGAGGCGGAGAAAGAGGGGATGTGACGGAGATGTGGGTGATGGTGATCGCTTCCACTTCCTCTCTGCCCAGCAGGCTCTTTCTCCAGACATCTGAGTGGCTCACTCCGTCACTCGCTTCAGACTCTGTCCTAAGGTCACCTCCCCAAAGAAGCCTTCCCTGACTACACCATCTAGAAAAGCACTCCTTTGCACTCTCAGTCTCTTTCCTATATTTTCTTTTTAATTTTTTCATAGCGCATAAAATTTCCCAACATAATACATGTATTGATTTATCACCTGCCTCACTTATTGGGATGTAAGTTTTCCAACAGGAAGGGTTTTTCCCTGTTTTGGCCACTTCCATATCCTCAGGGGCTAGGGTAGGTCCCCAATATACTCTTGTAATTGAATGACCACGGACTCGCTCCGGCCACACCCCGTGCTGAGTCCGTTGCACACATGGCCCATGTCATTGTCCGCACTGGTCTCCAGGAAGGTACTGTTGCTCCCTTTCGCAGACCTTTGAGGCTCAGAGAGGTAGAGGCACTTGGCTCCAGTCACACAGCTGAGCGGCAGAGCCAGGACTGAATTCTAGTTCAACCTCAACGTCTGTCCCTTCAGCTCCTGCGCTAGACAGCAGAGAATAGAAGATAGAGCCAGAAGTGAGAAATTCAGTCAGAGGCTGCGTTTATAAGAAATAGCGCCAAGGGCATGGTTGGGTGGGAAGATAATAAAGGCAGTAACAGCTGACTTCACCATATGGTGAGCAGTTTTATAAACTCTCACCACTCAACTCACTCAACCTCATTATCTTAACTCACTTAAACTCATCTTCAGGACCTCCTCCCTCTGCTTGTACAACCCTTACTTTCTAGGTGGGTCACTTTTTCAGACCTTGGCTGCCTCTTTAGTGAAATACTATTTTATCACCTAAAGGCCAAGGGCTGGGCCACCTGCCTCTTCCAGCTCTGGGCTTACTCATACTTGGGTTTGGCCCATGAATCCGCTGGCGGTGTGTGACATCAGAACCACATGTATACACCCATGGGCTGCGTGCATCTCGTACGTGCTAAGTCACTTCAGTCATGTCCAACTCTTTGCGACCTCATGGACTGTTTAGTAGAGGGGCTTTATAAAGTAGCTTTGGATTGTCTTTGTTATCCAGTTAGAAACTTTTGTTTTAGAGAACCAAGCTATAAAATTTTGAAAAACACCAAAAAGAGGAAACAAAAATATCAAAGAATGTTTAACCAGGGACTGTCCTGGCAGCAGAGAAACCTTGAATGGGTCAGACCCATCCTCCTCCAGGGAGGCTGCTGGCAGCCCGCAGTGGGAAGGCCTGGTTCCAGGGAGCTTGCTCGGTGCCAGACACGGGGCTCCGTGTGTTGTATATATCATCTGGCACGTGTTTACGGAGTGACTTCCAGGTGCCAGGCAGCTGTGAACTGAACCGAAGTGTCACTCCACCCACGGCTCCATCACTGCCACAAAAGTGCCCACAAGGACCTACCAGCTTCCTTTATGGGGTCAGGGGTCAGCTGAGGAGATGGGGGCTCTGAGAGGCAAGGTCATGTTCCAGGGACCCGCAGTGGACCAAGATCCAGGAGGATGCTCTCAACGCAGGGATGACAAGCTACCACCCGTGGCCCAATCCGGCTGCCACCCGCTTTGTAAATGGAATTTCGGGGAAACGCCGCCGCGCCCACGTGTGTCTGCTCTCTCTGTGGCTGCTTCCGTGCTCCCACGGTGGCCTGACCGCAGCGGAGATCTGCAGAGCCGGGGATAGTGGCCCCTCCAGCCCTTTTCAGCAGACGTTCGCCAGCCCCTAGTTCTAGCCGCTGCGGACATCTCTGCTTTTGAAGAAATACAGTCGTCTCATAACTCCATGGACCAGACATTCCCTCGGTGTCTGCTCTCCTGAATTTCCTTCCTCTTTTTTTCTCCTCTCTGTACACGTTCAGTTATAAAGGGGACCTTCTCTTCCGTAAACGAGGGTGAAAATAGGACCTGAAAGGATGTTCTGCATGTGAACTGCACAATCCCAGAAGATTCTGACTACAGCAAATGCCCTTTCATGATGCTTGTGTGTTTTTTCCTGGAAACTCCCAAATCGGATGCTGAAGCCAGATTGTGGCTTCCTGGAGACCCCCACGTGTCCCCTCCTCCGGCTGAGGGTCCTGAGAGTGTGTTGGGTCCCTTCCCTGCCAGGGGTAGGGGGGTGGGTGGAACTGGGCATCCCCTCCCAGGCTGAGTGTCTTCTCTCCACCCAGCTCCCAACACAGAGACAGTGCCCTTGCTGACGTGGAAGCGAGCTCAGGACACGGTGCCCTGGAACATCATCCTTCTCCTGGGAGGGGGCTTCGCCATGGCCAAAGGCTGCGAGGTAAGAGGGGCAGGCAGCAGGCAGCTCGGGAAGGTGAGCGCCCGTCCTGGGGCAGCTGCAAGCGGGGGGCTGAGTGAGCCCCACCGGCCGTGCAGACACCCCCTCTCCCACGTGGGGGTGATCACAGCTCCGTGCCCTGCCTGGTGCTGCCCAGAGAGAGAGGAAAATGGTGCAGTGTGGAAGCCCGAGGAGCTGGCAGTGAGCATTATGCTAGTATTGCTGGTACTAATATCACGACCCGAGGTCCTGTGAGAACAGAGCGCTCACCCTAGCAGGCTGACCCTGCAACAGGCACTGTTCAACGCGCTCTACTCATATTAGTATATTTAAACCTGCCAGCAAGCCTATGAGGCAGATGCCACCGTTATCCCCATTCTGTAGATTAGGAAACTGAGGCACAGAGAGGTAAAGTAACTTCCCTAAGGCCACACAGCTGTGTCCTCAGGATTAGAGGCCAGGTAGTTTGGCTCTAAAGCCCAGATATTATGAATATTAACTACTTGGTGTTACTATTAATGAGGTTCTAAAGGGCTCTGTGAGCACAGAGGCAGAGCCAGGACTAGACCAAGGTGAGCGAGGGAGAGACAGAGAAGAATTTTGGGAGAAATACATTCTCAGCAGAGCCAGACCTGCTCAGTGGAGGTGCAGCCTCAGTGTCCAACAGGTGGTAACTAGTAGCTCATGAAATCTCCACGCTGACCCTCAGGGCTAGGGAATATTGTTATCCCCATTTTACAGGTAGGAAAACTGAGGCCTGGAAAAATTAAGCAGCTCTCTTAATGTCATGCAGTTGCCCTCTGCTTAGGCGCTGAGGTTTGAACTTAAGTCCATCTGATTTCAGAATCCAGCCTCTTAATGCTCAATCTTGAGAACTTCCCAAGTGCCAGGCACCTCGGGAAGTACTGCGCAAATACTGACTCCACTAATCTTCAAAAGCAGCACTGAAGCAGATGTTGTGGTTGTCCTCCTTTCAAAGATGAATCAGAGGCAACTCAAGGCTGAGTAAGTTGCCGACGTTTGTGCAGCCAGAAGCCAGCAGAGTGGTATTTGAATCCACAACTCATGAAGCTGGGCCCTACCCTACCCCCAGATTTCAAAACACAACCAGTTAAGGGTCAATCGGAAATTAAGGTAAAAGAAAGCTGAAATTACTTCTCAGCTTGTTTACTTTTTAAAATTCAGGATTTTCAAAATATCATTTATTTATTTTTATTTGGCTGTGCTGGGTCTTTTTTAAGTCATTCAATCATGTCTGATTCTTTGCAACCCCACGGACTGTAGCCTACCAGGCTCCTCTGTCCACTGGATTTTCCAGGCAAAGGTACTGGAGTGGGTTGCTGTTTCCTTCTCCAGGGGATATTCCTGACCCAGGGATCAAACTTAGGTCTCCTGAATTGGCAGGCAGACGCTTTACCATCTGAGCCACCAGTCTTAGCTGTGTCACAAAAGATCTTCCATGGCAGCACACCAATTCTCTAATTGTGACACAAGGCCTCCAGAGCTCACAGTGAGCAGAGCTAGGATTTGAACTTGTTGGACTCCTCTCACTATTGCCTCTTGCTTGGGACACATCAGGGAAGGCTTCCAGGAGGAAGTGGCATGTTAGCCAGGTCTTAGGAGGCCATGCAGGGCAAAGGTGGAAAGCGTGGATGGTGGACCCAGGCCTTCTGGGTTGGAGTTGGTCCTCCACCTCTGAGCTGTGTGCCTTCATTTCCTAATCTGTAAAATGGGCACAGTAATGGTGCCCATCGCATAGAGCTGTTACAATTACTGAGTGGATTGGAAAAGCAGAGGTTCTTGCCCGGAGCAACTCAGTGGAAATGGTGCCATTTAATAAGATGGCATGGTCCTCACCTCACCCTGAGCCTGACCCGCACTCCAGAGGTTTCTCTGAGCTCGGAGTGGAGGACAAAGCCCAGCTCACAGTGGGGGCTGGGCTGCAGGACCGCTGAGCATGCTGGAGAGGCCAGTCTGGCTCCCGGCCCAGCCTTGGGCAGCCAGCCGGGGTTTCTGTGCAACAAAGACTGTGTGTGACAGCGGCCCCCTCCACAGCCCCTGCTCGTACCATCCCCGCCCCAGGCGGCCTGTCACAGGAGGGACCAGAGTGCTCGTGGCACGTCCTATTTCCCAGCCCCTGACCAGTGCCCTCGCCGGGTCACCGCCGGGCCTCACGGGGCTTGGAGGCCCTCGGACCAGGCCACAGTGAGCCTGGATGTGTGGACGCCCACCTGCTGGTTCTGAGGGGCTGGAAGCAGACCCCAGTGCTTGCGCTGAGCTTGAGTAACTTGTGTAAATCTGCTTGATGTTCACACCAGTTTCCTCCTGCTGCAGAACTGTCCGTGACTCCCCCATGTAGTTAGACTCTAGTCTGAAGGCTTGCCTGGACCTCCAGAGAACAGCCCCCGCCCATTTCCCCGACATCAGCTCTTATCTCTGTCCCCCTGGGGCTCCTCTCCAGTCCCACTGGCCTGCTTCTCAGCCACACTAAACTCATTTGCACCCCCAGGGCCTTTGCACCTGCTTCCTCTCTCTGCCGAATGCTCTTCCCTGAGATCTCTGAGTCCTTACCCTCAGGTCTTGGCTTCAAGATCACATCCTCAGAGAAGCCCTCTCTGGCACCATATCTAAGGTAGTCTCCCCCACACACAGCCCGCCTCTCTCTCTTATCACCCTGATTACTTCCTGTAGCTGCATCTACCCCTCGGGTCTTGGGCGTCCCCGGTGGCTTGGTGGTAAAGATCTGGCTGCCAGTGCAGGAGGTGCAGGTTCAATCCCTGGGTTGGGAAGACACCACCCTCCCCAACCCTGGCCCCAGAGAAGGAAATGGCAACCCACGCCAGTATTCTTGGCTGGGAGATCCCACTGACAGTGGGGCCTGGCAAACTACAGGTCACGGGGGTCACAGAAGAGTCGGACACGACTTAGCAACTAAACAGCAAACAGCTACCCCGCCCCCCAGGAAATCCTGTTCATTTGTTTATTGGTGTCCATGAGGGCAAGGACCATATCTGTCTTCTCCATCGCTGTTCTAGGCATCTAGAAAAGTCCTGGTACCTAACATGCTCGCTCAGTATTTGTTGGACGTGACCTGTAAAATGGGATGTTCTGAGGACTGATGACATGAAGGATGGCGAGTACCTGGCAGGGGGCTGATGCAGAGGGCTTACCACTTTTATTGTTATTATAGTTTTACTGGCTCAGGAATTAAACGTTGGTCTCATTCTGGCACCTTTATGTACATCTCGTTTAATCTCTATCCGCAACAAACTTATCTACAAATATATTCAGGTGATATAAGTTGGTATTAAATCAGGGTGGAACAGACCCTATAGGCAAGTAGAAACATGTGTATTCTCCTGAATCCCTCATTTTCTGCTGGAGAGTTATTATTATTGCTGTTCTTACTGTTCTTATCATTTTATTGAAGAGGTAGCATTATGAAGTAAGAGCCAGATTCTGAGCACAAAATTCCAAACCCATTTCACTTATTTGAGCATATCACAACCTTTGTGCTTCGGTTTCTTCAACCGTAAAATATAGAAAACTGCACTGCTTCATCCCTGCCAGGTGGCACAGTGGTAAAGAATCTGCCTACCAATGTAGGAGATGCAGAAGACACAGGTTTGTTCCCTGGAGGAGGGCATGGCAACCCACTTCAGTATTCTTGCCTGGAGAATCCCATGGACAGCAGAGGCTGGAGGGCTACAGTCCATGGGGTCACAAAGAATTGGAACGACTGGGCACACTCACCCACATCGCCACTCCTTCGTGGACTTGTTCTGAAGATTAATAAGTTAATGTTATCAAAGTACTGAGGAGAGTTCTCAGCACAGAATAAGCACTGTATTAAGTGTTTGTTAAATTAAATAAGTAATAGTAAGCCCTGTTTGGTACTTATTATATATAGGAATTGTTTTTACCTGTACTTTGAAGAAAGCAAGGAACAGAGACATTCATTAATTTGCCCAATGCCACACAGCTTGTAAGCGGTACAGTGGTTTGAATGCTCATGTATGCACATGAAGTGTTTTCTTCTTTTCCTTTAGTCAAGTTCACTGGCTCTCTCCACTTAAGAATTCTATTTTTTTACTATCAGTCTTTTGTAAAATATTTATTTTATTACTTTATTTATTTATCTAATTTGGCCTCACTGGGTTTTAGTTGTGGCATGCAGGATCTTTAGTTGCATCTTAACTGCAGGACCAGCAGGCAAGTCCGTACCCGAGAACTCTTATGTCGAGTTGTGCACACACAGCTGAGCCTACTGTCTTTTATGAGGCCTTTAAAGAGATTTTTCAAGGGTTTCCTATTTAGATTTCAACCTGAAACATTTCACTTCTACCATAACACCCTCCTTTAAGATCTGATCCTTCCGTATATCAGCGAGATCAGGAAGAAAGGACCTCATGGAAGTGAGAAAGGAGGAGAAAGAGGGGTCACCGTCCTGCCAGCTCCGCCTTCCCCTCTCATCCTGCATCAGTGGCCTCAGGCACCTCTTGGCATCCCTGGGGGCTGTAAGGAACGGTTTGACAACCACTCCTCAAGGCAGTTTCTTGAGTGTCCCACCACCGCTGGCATCTTGTGACTTGATGCCACTAATGGCCAATGAAATGTTTTGGGCACTCACCTGGCACCCAAGCACTTTTCTAAGTGCTTTAGAGATTAGTTCCTTTTCTCCCAACCATAACCCCCTAAAGTGAAAGTGAAAGTGAAAGTCGCTCCATCATGTCCGACTCTTTGCGACCCCATGGACTTCTCCAGGCTAGAATACTGGAGTGGGTAGCCTGTCCCTTCTCCAGGGGATCTTCCCAACCCAGGAATCAAACCCAGGTCTCCCGCATTGCAGGCGGATTCTTTACCAACTGAGCCACAAGGGAAGCCCAAACGTTGGAAAGCAGCTGCCCAACGTGGGTCTCGAACCCACAACGCTGGGATTAGGAGTCCCATGCTCTACCAGCTGAACTAGCCGGGCACTTATGTAACCCCCGAGGACAAGCACTATCGCATCTCAGTTTACAGATAAGGAACCGAGGCACAGAAAGGTTAAGTTACTTGCGGAGGAAGACGCAGGAGGAATGGATGAAGGCGGGGGGGACGGGGGACAAGCCTAATCTGCTTCCAGAGCCCTTTGTCCTCACCCCCTGGCCATGCCCCTCTGCCCTTGCGGGTCCCTGGGAAAACCTGTGGCTGTGTTTCCATGGAAACAGAGCTTCTGATTCCTAAGAGAACAGGAAAGGGCAGGTGAAGCCCCCTGAGTCCCCCCGAGAGCAGCTGGGGGGTCTCCTCTCTCGTGAAGCTGCCAGACCTTCCTCCGGGCCCCCGAGTGGCTGGGGGGAAGTTGGCTGGGAGCCTGGCACCCAGAGGCCCGGCTACAGGGAAGCTCTTGGCTCCTCATTCATCTAAGTCATTAATATTCCCTCTCTCCAGCCCTTCTCCATTTAATTACATACACTGCCATCAGTCTCTTTGCCAGAGCCGTGGCCTCTGAGAAAAACTAGTGGCCCCATTTTCCCCTGCAGAGTTCCTTGCGCCATAGGAGGGGCCGGGGTCTGGACTCTGCCATGCACTATAATTTCCAGGTTATCAAACATTGCGGATGTGGAAGAAGAACCTTTTTATAAGGTCTCTTCTAGGGAAAACTATCTTTAAGCATTTATTATTCATTCCTTGAAGGTAACTTTTAAGTCATGGCGTCAAATAAAATAATTTATTTGTGTCAAAACAGTATACTATATTCTAGAATCCACTATGAAAGCTTAGTTTCTAAGCTTTGTCAGCAAAGCTGTCTAAATTTGTCAGCAAATTTTCTATTCAACACAAAAGAAATGCATACATGTTCTCTGATAAGCCAAAGTGCGTTAGTACCAGAAGATATTGCACTGATAAAAGGGCTGTGGTAGACATACACTTGGCCAAATGTTAGGGGTCTAACCCAACCCTGGCCTTGATCCGCTCCTAAGCCTACAACTGCTTTATCTTTGTCAAGAAAACGACCTACAGGTGGCGCCCCTGTAGCCTTATTGGTATATTGCCGCGTAGCACCACCAGGGGGCAGCATCGAGCACAATTTTACATCCGTTTTCCGCTTTGGGGACTTAACGAAGGTGCGTTGGATTCTGGGTTATTAAGGTTAGGATACATTTGAGGCCTGGAGGGCAGAATCGGGAGAGTATCATTATTAAATACCCGCAAGTAGAGTAATTCCTGGAGAAGTCAGCAGAGAGAGAGAGAGAGAGCTTGGAGATAATTCTGCAGCATTGATGGCAGGTGGAGTCTGGAGTCAGAGAGGGGACAATCGACCTTGTCTTCACTGCCCTGGAGAGCTGTGGTCAGCTCTGGGCACTGCCCTTCATTAAGAGGCACAGTGACAGTCTGGTGTGTCCACTGGAGAATACGTAGTGACAGGGTGCTTTGCAGGAGAATGTTAGTATACTGACTCCATGACCCTGAGTGCAAAATACATCTTAAGTCAGTACTTTGGGGACACTGAGCAAGTCACAAAAACTTCACCAAGTTAGGATTCCTTCTCTGTAATATGGGAAGGAGTGTTTACTTTGCTGAATGGTTAGTGATTCTTGTGCTAATGAATAATAATACAAATAATAATGGCAGTGTTTGTGCACCATCATTGTAATAATCATCATAAATGTCTTTATTGGTAATCTTATTCATTGTGCTGGCCTTCACTGGTGGCTCGGTGGTAAAGAATGTGCCTGCAATGCAGGAGACATGGGTTCAGTCCCTGAGTTGGGGAGATCCCCTGGAGAAGGAAATGGCAACCCGCTCCAGTTTTCTTGCCTGGAGAATCCCATGGACAGAGGAGCCTGGTGGGCTACAGTCTGGGGTTGCAAAGAGTCAGACACGACTTAGCAACTGAGCATTCACACATTCACTGTGTTGTATTTGACCTCTAGCTGATGCGTGTTTTCTATTATATATGATATGTATATCATATATATTATATATTTAATATGTACTGATTCATAATAATTATAAATTTTAATAATGAATATTTTGTATAAATATGTTAATATTTTTGGAAGTGATAGCTATCATTGGAGGGATGAGAAGATTTAACAGTTCCAGTGCCCCTCTCCCACTCAAGTCAGGGCTACCCGAACCAACCGAACTACCGGGAGAACCGCATGGATTATTTGAAGGACCCAGGGGTGTGGGCCCTGGGCCTGTGGAGTATGGAGTAGAGAGCAGCTCAGGAAGCAGAGAGGCTGATCGAATATGTGACCTTGGGCAGGTGACCTACCCTCTCTAAACCTCAGTCAACCTGAATGTGAAAGGGTGCAGTTGTCGTCGCTGTGGCCAATCCTAACCGCTTCCACCTGGCCCAGGCTCGGGGGTGGCAGCCGGCGGTGGGCTGGGTGTGAGGAGGTGCTCTTGCTTCCTCCCTCCACAGGAGTCGGGGCTGTCGGCGTGGATCGGCGGGCAGCTGCACCCCCTGGAGAATGTGCCCCCGGCGCTGGCCGTGATGCTCATCACCGTGGTGGTCGCCTTCTTCACCGAGTTCGCCAGCAACACGGCCACGATCATCATCTTTCTGCCTGTCCTGGCGGAGCTGGTGAGGGTCCTGACAGGGTCCTGGGACGGGAGGGCAACATCCCTCCCCAACACAGGCTCACCAGTCTCGTCCCTGATCCTGGGAGCTCCACGGGGGGCCACAATTGTCATCATTCTCGTCCAAAATGCATAAACGTGTCAGAACTGTGATTTTTTAAAAATCCTATCTTTTTTTTTCTCTAAGAAATGCATAAACAGTAAATATTTTCAAAGCACACCAGAAGGTCTCCTCTGGGAAAAGCAACCCTTAGTGACATAAAGAGTTTTCTAGGAAAATAGAAATGACCAAATATGGACTAAAAAGAAGTGGAAAATCTGAGTAGACAGACAACCATAGCAGAAATCCTAACAGGAGGCAAAGTTCTAGCTTCCCTTTAAAGCAGGGTTTCTCAGCACTATGGACATTTGGGGCTGGAGAATTCTGTTATGTGAAGCTCTCTGCATTGTAGGATGTTTAGCAGCATCCCTGCTCTCTCCTACTTGTTTGGACCATTTGAGAAGGACCAGGCAGAGGGCGTGAGGTTTTAGAATTGTGATTCTCAATGTGTGGTCCCAGCACATTTTCAAAATTCTCAAAATGTGGACCAGCATGTCAGCATCACCTGGGATCTTGTCAGAAATGCAAATTCTTGCTGCCACCGCCCCCCCCCCCCGCCCCCGCAACAAACCCCACACATGCTGACCCAGCAGCTCTGCGAGAGGTGGGGCCACCAGCCCTCCAGGTGACTCTGTTGGAGAGGGAGTGTTCTAGAATAGTTTCCCCTGCCCATCCTCCCTGATAAACCTGCAGGTCCTCCCTGATAAACCTGCACGTGGCCTTGGAACGTTGCTAACCCAGGAACGTTCTCTCTTGTCTCCCTCTGTATGGTTCTCTTCTTGTCTGTGTCTCTCCCTCGGCCTGTGTGTCTGTATTTCTGGCTGCATTTCGCTCCGTGTGTCTTTAAATTCATCTTCTCGTTTGTTTCTCTTGTTCTCTGTCACTCCGCGCATCCCTGTCCGTACATCTCTGGCTCTTTTCCTGTCTCTCCGTCTGTCGCCGTGTCCCTCGCTTTCCTCCTGTCTCCACCTCCCGTGTGGTTTCTCTGTCTTTCTCTGCTTGGGTCTCACCCCTGACTTCCGGGCCCAGGCCATCCGTCTGCGGGTGCACCCCCTGTATTTGATGATCCCTGGCACCGTCGGCTGCTCCTATGCCTTCATGCTCCCAGTCTCGACGCCCCCCAACTCAATCGCCTTCGCCTCCGGACACTTGCTGGTCAAAGACATGGTGAGTCCAGGCATATTCTAGCAGAGGCCCTGAGAGGTGGGTGGACCAGGGGTGGGCAAGGTATCAAGGCAGGACTCCCGCTCTCCCCTGCCCCCCAGTTCCTGAATAGGTCATTCTGAGTAGGACCAGAATTGATAACTTCTAGCAAGCACTCTGGGATGATTGCATAGGCGATTTCAGGAAGCGCTGACTCAGTCACTGCTTTCCAAAGCTTGCCTCAGAGACAAGGACCTTCCCCTTTCTCTGGGCACCGCCTGTTTTCTGACTTGTTTGGCCAAGCGCTCTGGGCCCAGCAGCATCTCTAGGGGAGATGGAGCAGCAACCACACCAGGGATGTGGGGGTGCACCTCGGTGCCGGGTCACCTGGACAGGAGACAGAAGCTGAGGACAGTTGCGGGGGGCGCGGAATCCCAGGTTTAGCAAGGCTCTCCTCCAACCTGAGCCTCTTCCTCGGCCTGCTTCCCACCGCCCTTCCACCTCCACTGGCTGCCTGGGATGATTGCACCATGGAGTTTGGGGACTGCAGGCCCTAAACTGGTGCGGCAGACAAGCGGGATCTGCTCAGTTGGTTCCCAGCTGAGGTAGGGTCTCCAGGCACAGAGACCCCAGCAGGACAAAGGGAGAGAAAACGAGAGTGAGAGGCAGGAAGCGCCGACAGCAGAAAGGCAGCAGGCACCCGGGAAGACAGACATTCATTCATTCGTTGGTCATTCACTGTACAAGTGTTTGCTGAGCACATTCTTCGTTCCAGGCGCCGGGGTGGTGCAGGGTAGGGGAGACAAAGGCCTGCCTCCAAGGAGACAGGAAATGCAGAGCAGGGGATGTTTAATGATCAAAGCAGGTTGTTTTCAAGTTGCGTGATGCTGGGTGAGCCAACTGCTCTGAGCCTCGTTTTCCTCTTCTATAAAATGGGAATAATAATAAGAATTACCCTAAAAGGGTTGCTTTCAGGGTAAATGACATAGCTCTATGACAACCGCATGGCACAGCGTCTGGCAGCTAGAAACCACTCAACGAAAGGGGACATTTTCAGCTCCTTGAGGGTCAGCCTAGGGCGGTAAAGATGGAAGGCTATTGGGTATCAACCGTCCTGGGTTTGTGTTCCCCCTCCATCTCTCCCCAGCTGTGCCATCTTGGGTGAAAGGCTTTCTGACTCTCAGGTTCCCCATCTGTATAATGGGCCTCGAGTAGAACCCTCCCTCACCCTGGGCTCCCTTGCAGGTGCGGACAGGACTCCTGATGAACCTGATGGGCGTCCTGCTGCTCAGCTTGGCCATGAATACTTGGGCACAGACCATCTTCCAGCTGGGCACCTTCCCGGACTGGGCCGACATCCACTTAAGCAACGTCACAGCACTGCCATCCAGCTTGGTTAACGGCACATATCGGACCCTCTGAGCCCCCTCAGGAACTCTGTTCGGGCTGGGCCCTCCCAGAGCGTTTCGCCATCCTCTGCTGCTGGGACCCCACAGGCTGATCAAGCAATTCTTCTCTGTGATCCAGTACACAGCAAGCAAGGGTGACTTCCAGTGGTCCACTTGGGTCCACAGTCTCGTTATCTAGGATACCTTCTTGTCTCCCACACAGTTCAGGGAGCTGCTTCCTCCCAGTTCTGTTGCCTGAGAAACAAGCTCCTTTATCTCTGAGTTGACCTGTGGTTAGGATGCAAGAAAGCCCAGTTTCAGCAACAGTAAGCCAATCCGGAATGGCGTTTGTCTTGAACAGCTGGGGCAGGAGGCACCGCTAGCATCCCTCACTGATGATGCAAGGTTACCATCTGGAGAGAGCATCCTGCCTTTAGGGGTCGCCTTCCTTCAAGAGGCCGGGGATGCCGTGTCCCAGTCCAGCTATTCCAGCTGTTCCCAGCTGGTGTGTGCTCTGCTTGGTGGGGGCCCTTTCTGTACCAGTTGTTTGAATAGCGCCTCTGCTGATACCCAGAAGCCAGGGTTATTTTCAGTCCCTGGAGACAGGGGGAGGGACAGATGACCCCTGAGGACATGGAGACTGCACAAAGCCTCTCTGCTGTTTCTCTGGGCTCCCGAGCACACAAGGGGAGTTCTAGACCTTTCTACCCAAGCTTTTTCGGATTTTCCTGATTGTCTGAATTTTCCTGATTAGTCTGAATCAGTGTGGCCACAGTTCCAGGGTCAGGCCAAGTGTGGGCCATGCCCCCTAACAGATGGCCCATGGCTCCTCCAGCCAGGCGCCTCCCACACGGGCCTTCCTGGCTGCCGGCTTCTTCTTGTTCCCGGAGCCGCTCTTTTCCTCCCCACCACCATCCCAGGTGGTAAGCATGTGTGATTAGCAAGGGCCACATTTTCCAGGGGAGAGAGAAAAGTCAAAAGAGAAATCAAGGCCTTGTAAAATGTCCAGTGTCTTAGGCAGGGAAACCCCATAATCCTCTTCTACAGACAAGGATAGCATCCCCTGAGCTGGGGGCTAGTGGGGCCTGTGCTGAAGGATGTGCTCCTTCCATGTTTCAAGTGGGAGCATCTCAGCTTTCCCCAGCCCCCGGGAACAGTGCAGTTTGGACACCCGACAGGCGCTCAGGAAGTGTCTGTGCAATCAGCGGCCAGGCATGAGCCCAGAAAGCTCACGGCCCCCGCTTCCTACTCCTCCGGGGGATGTGGTTCCCCAAGCAACTCAGCTGAGGAGCCACACCCCATACGTGTGAGTCATGGATGTTTCCCTGGGAGCGGCAGTGAGAAGAGGCTCCTGTTCTTCCTGCCGGGGGGTCCTTCAGGATTTAGTCACAGTTACAGACCACCGGGATTGGGGGGTGCCCTCCCATAGGATGGGGTGGGGGATGCCCTCCCATAGGAAGGGGTAGGGGAGAAGTTCATTCACAGAGAAACCCAAGGGGCTTATCACCAGATGAATCGTGATTTCAAATACTTCTGATCAAAAATGCTGTAAAATAAAGAATGTTAATCAACCCTAGGCCTGGAAATCATTTGCCTTGGTGGCCATAAAAGAACTGCAAAGCCCCACATTCTGGAACTTGGGGTTTCACAGCAGAATTGATCTCATGTCCTTACTGCTCTCCTTTCTCCACGCCACTTCAACCACACACTCCAGCTCTCCTGCCTCAGGGCCTTTGCACATGCTGTTTCCATTGCCTAGAACACTTTGCTCCCAAATATATGCCTGTTTCCTCACTTTATTCAGGCCTCTGCTCAAATGTCACCTCCCCAGAGAAGCTTTCTTGACCATCGGGTCTAAATATCACCTCATTACTTTTTATCCCCTTATGCTGCTATGGTTTTCTAAGTATTTAGTCAGGATGCTGTATTATTTATTTTCTTGTTTATTAATTTTCTCACCTTCTAGAATATAAGCCTATGAGAATGCAAACTTTCTTTTGTACAGTGCTGTAAGTCCAGTACTTAGAACAGTTTCTGGCACATAGTAGGTGCTCAGTAAATAGTTGATAAATAAATCTATGCTAGAAATTATGACAAAACAATCTCACTGTTTAATCCAGGTTATTTGGCTTATTTTTTTATTCATTTATTCTTCCATTTATTCATCCAACAGTATTAATTTAGAACTTATTTCATGTTAGTTCACTGTCCTTAGCCACATAGCTCTTAGCCCAGGAGACAGAGAGTAGACAGGTAAACAAATAACGTGACTCTGGGTCATAATATGGGCTAAGAAGAAAATGAACTGGCCAGTGTGATAAACCTACTCTGAGACTATGTTAGCTGGGGTGGTCAGGGAGGACTTCTCTGAGGAGGCGGCACTGGACCAAGGCCAGTAGGAGTCAGCCATGTGCTCACCATACTGTGGGAGGAAGGGGGATGTCAGGGGTGGTACAGAGTCATTAGAAATATACCAGTAACTCATCTGTAACACACAAGAAATACCCAAAAGTCAAAAGAGACAAAAACAAAGCACTTAATTACCTGTGGTTACATAACAAATCAGCCCAAAGTTCAGGGCCTAAAAATGCGACATATTTCTGCATTTAGTCAGAGTTCAGCAGGTATGGTTTTATCTCTGCTGTACATGGTGTGGGTGGGGCCACTCATCTAGGGGTTTTGCTGGAGCTGGAATGTCCATGGCGGCTTTGGACACCCCAAGGGTCATGTGGCTTCTCAGGAGTTCAGCCTGGGCTACTGTACATGACAGTGGACTTCTCAGAAGGCAAAAGCAGAAGCCACAAGGCCCCTTAAGGCCTGGGCTTGGGAGTCCAAAACATCATTAGGTCAAAGCAGGTCACAGGGTTAGCCTGGTTCAACGGGAGGGAAATAACTCCGCTCCTTGATGGGAGGCGTGTCACCCACAAACAGGGGAGAAGGTGGCTGACCACCAGTTTTGGAAGCCTTCCATCCTGGCACGCAAGAGAAAACGGAGTGAAAGATAGAAATGTACCATTCTGAAAAGGGATGTGCAAGTGGCCAGCAGGTGTCTAAAGAGATGCTCAAATCACTTGTAATCAGATATGTGCGAGTTAAACCACAACGCACCCATCAGACTAGCAAAAACTAGAGAAATAGACAGTGAGTGATGGCGAAATGGGAAGATGCAGAAACCCTCGTGTTCTGTTGGCAAGACAGCGGACGATAGTCATTGTCTTGGCAAGCACCTTGGCAGTCATCAGGAAGATCCACTATCGGCATTCCCTGTGGCCCATCCTATTCTTGGGCTTATATCCCAGCAAAATTATCCCCTGCATCCCTGAAGAGACAATATAGGAGGATATTCATGCCAGTGTTGTTTGAGGTGCCAAGGAGCTGGAGGCCGTCACTGGAGAATGGGGGGTTATTTCACACTGTGGAAACATGGCCACAGGTAGAAGTGATGAAATGTGGAGTGATAGGACACGGAGAGATTTCAGCATGTACATCAAATGGAAGAGTAGAGTCGTGTGGGCAGAGGAGTGGAAACCCTGATGGGAAATGGGGGCGAGGGGAATAAAAGTCATTGAGGAGGCGTTCAATGAACCGCATTGGACACCTGGCTCCACCCATATCCTCTCTCTGACCTTAAGCAGATCCTTGTCTGTTTGGACTTTGGTTTCCCCATCTGAGAGATGGGCATCATAGTCAGGGTCTCAAAAAGAGACGGTAAACACATAAACTAGCTCATGTGAGGAGATTTTAGTAGAAGGTCTAGTTGCAAGGTGTGAGCAGATGGTCGTTTATGGGAACCACAAGAAAAAGCATGGACCCTGGTGGTGGTGGGAGGTAGGACCAGCCACGGAGAAACACCTTCCAGCCTGGGGGCTCAAGGACAGATGCTGACCTGAAGCTGGCAACTTTAGTCCAGGGACATATCCTGTCCTTTGTGACCCCATAGGGAGGTAGCCACCCTGGATCTCTCTCCCCTTTCTCTCTCAGCTCTCCTGGGGCTCCCCAACCCAGATGTATTGGTCAGGGTACTCCAGAACCAACAAGATGCATACATATGGAAAGAGTTGCAGTTCAAGTCTAAAGCGAGTCTGATGGCAGAATCCCCTCCTGCTCAGGAGATGTCAGTCTTTTGTTCTATTTGGGCCTTTGGCTGATTAGACGAGGCCCACCGCACAGGGTAGAGCAATCTGCTCTATTCAAACTCCATTGATTTAAATGTAAAATCTCATCTGGAAACACTTTCACATATAGACCTGGAATAATATTTGACCAAATATCTGGATACTGTGGCCCAACCAAGTTTACACATAAAATTTACCATCACACCAACAGAAGCCAGAATACAAGGGGATCCTTGGGTGCACCTCCTTCAGGTCCTCAATAATTTTTTATATTGATGACATGTTGAAAGGATAATACTTTGGATGTAGTAGGTTGGATAAAATATTTTATTAATTTCAGTTTTGTGTGACTATTAGAAATTTTTAAATCATGTATGTGACTCACATCATTTTTCTTGGTGAGCACTGCCTACTTAACAAGAGTCTAGCCAGCTCTCCACCTTCTCAAGCCAATGGGATGGATGGTGGCAACATACTATACCCACAAGCTGTAAAACTCAATGACTCTGACATTCTATCGACCTCTGATTATGATTCTAGATCTGAAGGCTCACCACTTCCTCTTTCTGTTCTGTCTTATGGTTCTGAATCCTCTACCCAGAAATTCCCCTCAACAAAGTTCATTCTATTTTTGATGATTCAGACACTCCTTCCGGATGTTGTGGGCCTGAACTCAGACCAGCACTTATATAGGCAGAAATGACTGCCTACATTTGCTGAAAAAAGCCAAAAATATTTTCTGCCCTGTCCCTCCCTTTGCTCCCATCCTCCCAGATTTTATGCATCCACTAGAGGCCCTGGAGAGATGACCAACATGGTTCTTAACCAATCAGCTCCCTGATGCCAGTCTGAGAACTAAGCAAATGACAGTGTCTCCCCAAGACTCTCCTTTCCAACCACCACACGGATCTGATGTTTCCTTTGTGATGAGACCCAGGCCAGGGCTCTGATCCAGTGGGCATCGCAGAGGCCTGTACAGTCTGATCTGAGAAGTCTGGGCCTCACTCAGGCCAAGCTGTTAGCCCAGGTTGAAAGGAACAGGCCTGGAAAGTTTATTTGTTGTTTACTGGACCCTGTGCATACATCATCACATCGAATTCTCAACCCTAAGAAGTAGGTACTAGTATTCTCTTCATAGCAGAATCTATTAAAGTTCATAGAGGGACCGTGTCTTTCCCAGGGTCACACAGCACGCTAAGCGGCACAGTTGGCATTTCAGCGCAGGTCTGTGGCCTCCAGCCCAGGGTCCCTGCAGCACAGAAACAGCTAGACAGCTCCCTGCACCAGTCCCCGGAGGTTTCCTGCAGAGCCTGTCACCCAGCGGCCCTCATGCAGGCCCACAGACCTCCCAAGATTGGCCTGCACCATGGTTTTTAAAAAATGCTAGCTTTTAAATTGGGGGACTTTCACATAAAAATGGGAATGAGTGGCATCTTTGGAAAAACTAGCCACTCTGGTAACACTGGACCTCATTTTCAAGGGGCTTCAACCCTCTGTTCAGGGAGCAGAGTAGAAGCTATACTTTTCAAAGGGTCTCCACGTGACAGCTCACTGCTCTTTCCATCCGGCTCACCCTGCCCCTTACCTTGCAGGGGCCTGCATTTCCTGCTCCTGACCTACTGTGGGTGCCCAGTTCTCGGCAGACTTGACAGTGGCCCAGCTTCCTAGGTTGTGATCCAGGAAGGGTGTTAGGCCCTCTGAGGGCTGCAGGTGTCTCATCCCAACTATGTGACTATGAGAATGTCACTTCCCTTATCTGGGTCGTGAGACACCCTCCCTCGGACCTGAGCAAGTGACCCGGCCAATGTCCTTAGAAATGACAGGGCGCCTGGAATGTCACCTAGGTATGCTCCCTGCACCCGTCTGTCTGCAGGGCAGGGGGCTGAGGGCTCAGGAGAGGCCTCCTGGGGCAGCTGGTCCTGCTGGCAGTGATGGGCACAGAGATCCTGGGTCGGATGAGGGGCAGGGGAGGGGTGTCTGCTTTCTAGGGAGAGATTGGCTTTCAGAAAAGCCTAGAAGTGTACCTGCAGGGCATTGACTGCAGTAGGGCCCACGGTGGACACAGGGATTTCATGCTGAATGCCTGCTCTTGCCAGGGCCGGATGCATCCCAAGGTCAATGTGAATCTTGTGAATTCTTCCCTCCCCACCAGTAGGGCCCAGGAGCTGACCGGGAAATTCTGGAACAAGACTGCTGACTATAAATTGTGGCTCTACCTATTACTAGCTGAGCGGCTGGGTTGAGGGATTTAAGTCTCTGGATCAGTTTTCTGAACTGAAGAATGGAAATAACAGTCATGTGGACACTAATAGAAGCATGCTTCATCCTTAGCAAATGCTCAATAAATGCTAACTGTTCTTATAAGCACTCTCGTTTAAGAGGAGGAAACTGAGACAGAGAGGTGAGGTCACTTGCCCAAGTTCACACAGCTGGTTGGGGGGTGGCGGGTGGTGGCAGTGGGACAGAGCTGTGATTCAAAGCCAGGTCCACGTTGGAATAAAGACAGGAAAGGAGCCGAGAGAGGGTCCAGAGCCACTGATGGTCGGAAAGAGTCACAGCAGAGGTCCAGTGGTCTCCTGTGGGTTTCCACCCCCTAAGAGTGAGGGACCAGGCTCCTCTGGGGACACATAACTGTGCAGCAGGAGGGAAAGGAGAAGCTGAGCTGAGGTCTGTCCCCAACACCACCACCAATGAGCTGCATGGCCTCTCTGAGCCTCAGTTTCCTCTTCTGTGAAATGGGACTAATTCTATCCTCCTGCTATCAGGTTTAGTAGTGTTGCTTGTAAAAGACCATTTCTCTCCTCCCACACCTTCCACCAACTCCCGCTGGCCAGAAGAGGATGAGGCAGCTTGCCCAACCCCCTGGGAGGTGGACCCAGGCAGGGCGGGACAAGGCCATCAGGAGCACTTGATTAAGGGCAGAAAAGCAGAAGTGACAGGGTTTCCCAGGTCCTGGAGGACGCAATTCCCCCCACTTCCCCTCCACCTGCCATCGCTGCCTGAGCCCGCCTGCCCAGATCTGCTGCCGTTCAGGAAGCATGAGGCCCCCCGGGGGCACACTTGAACACCTCATCAGGACCGGGTAGGTCTGGGGACTTTGGGGGCCACAGGCAAGAAAACCATCAATGAGCCTGATGGGTATGAGCCTAGGTCTCAAGCTCTGCTGTTGTCTGACTCTGTGACCTCGGGGAAATCTTCACCTCTGTAAGCCTCACTTTCCTAAGCTGTGAAATGGAAGTAATAATAATGTCTGTGAGACTGTTGTTGTGAGAGCTGAATGAGAAAATGCACACTTACTGCTTGCCATTGTGCTTGGCTCAGAGTAAACACCCAGTGAATGGCAGCTGATTCCTTATCATTTACAACATTCAATGCACACCATGGCACACAATATGACTTATAACTGGTTTTCCATTCCAATATCATTTAAATGATTAGCTATCATTTTAACAGCTATCATGTTCTGAATATAAATTATACAATAGAAAGCTTAGTCCCAAATTAAAATGCCATCAGGGGCTGGGAAGACCGTAATTCATCATCCCTATCCTCAAGTGGGTCCTCAATACTGCCCAGCATGTATATAACTTCCCTAGTTCATTTACTCGCTGACTTTCCTGGACAAACATTTTACACCTTCTTCTCCATCTTCAACTTTCCATCATCTCTTCCAGCATTCTCACCATCAATGCTGATCTGGCTTCCTGCTACCTTGAACAAACAGAAACAAACATGTAACAGTCTACAAATATTTCCGGAGCACCCACTATACATCAAACACTATTTTAGGTACTTGGTATGTCAGTGATCAAAAGAGACCAAGTTCCTACACTGGTGAAATTGATGCTCTCATGATAGATCATGGCTGACATAGTACTTGCTATGTACCAGACACAAAATGACCCTGTGAGGTACACTTCTGTTGGACCATTTTACAGATGAGGAAATTGAGGCATGTAGAAGTTAAGAAACTTACCCAAGGTCACACAGATGGTGAGTGGTGAAGTGGGGATTTTAACCCAAGCAGTCTGGAGGTCACACACTTAATTATTGCTCTGTTCTGTGTAGATCAGATGATGCTGATACATATGTGCCCACACCTTGTCTGTCCATTCATCATCACCTGTGCCCATTTTCTCTGCCATCCTACCTACTACTGAGGATGAATGGCCCCTGCTCCTTTCTAAGACCAGCCCTAGCTTCCACGCTCTGCCACCCACTGAAGGATATTACCCCAGGGACCCTCCCCTTCATCACTGCCTCCACTCTTGATTGGACCCTCCATCTGCCAACACGCTAGAGTTTCTCCAGCTTAAACGAACTTGGTCCCATTTCCCACATCAGCTACTATACTGTTTCTCAGCCCCGTTACTGCACAAATGACCTGAAACCTCTGTCTGCACTTATATCTCATGTTCTTCTCTGTCCAGTCTCCCGTGGGTCCACTCTAGCTAGGTTTTGGCCCAACATGCCTCCAAGCTGCCCTTGTCCACATCACCAGTGACCTCCAGGTGGCTAAATCCCATGGTCTTTGCTCAGCCCTCATCTTTCTTGACCCGCCCGCAGCACTTGGCACACTGGATCTCTCCCTTCTTCTTGAAACACTTCAGTGGCTTGGCTTCCCCAGCCCCACTTGGCCTGGTTCTGTCTCCTTTGCTCTCAGTCTCCTCCTCACCTCCCAGCCCAGGACCTCTGGAGTGCCACGAGGGTCTGTCCTCGGAGCTCTCTCCTTCCTGGCTACACACGGTCTTAAAGAGTCTCATCTTCCCCATCTTTAAAGACCATCTATCAATCCATGACTCCCAGCTTTCTATCTCCCGCCTGGTCTCTCTGAATTCCAGACTGCGTTTTCAATCACACACAGCAGTTCCGCCAAATGGCTGAATCGGCATCTCAGTTTCCCCTCTGCCCCCTCCACTCAAGGCTGTTTCAACAACAGGTTTCCCATCTCAGGAAACACCACCTCAGGGCTTTCAGCTCATCAGGCACAAAACCTCCCTGTCATGCTGACTCCCCCGTTCTTTCTCTCCCACCCCACAGCCAATCAGTCTGCCAGTCGTGTTGGTTCTTCCAGAAAACACATCCAGAACCCGGGTCCTTTTACTAGTTCTCTGCTATCATGCTTCAATGATATCATGCTTCAGGCTCTATGAGGTCAGAAGTTCTCCTCTGTTTTATTCACTCCTGTTTCTCCAATGACTAGCGCATAGTAACTGCTTAACAAATGTTTGTCGACCGAATAAATAAGAGTATAATAAGGGAGAAATTTTCCTCAGATCAGCTGGTCCACTCTCCCCATCCTGTAAATTATAGAGGAGACACTGAAGTCTATAAGGAAGGAATGTCCAGGGTTACACAGTGAACTGACCAAAACTAAGAAGTCAAGTGAAATAGCACCTCTCGCTGGGACTTCCTTGATGGCTCAGATGGTAAAGAATCTGCCTGCTATGTGGGAGACCTGGGTTCCATCCTTTCCCGTGCATTTTTTCTTTCATCTGTGCTTCTCTCTCCGTGACTCTCTCATTCCCCTGCACCAGTTGCCCTCACAAGTCACAAACAGCCCAGATACACATCCTCAGTAATCTGGGTTCTTCTCCTGACAACTCAGTGAGAATAGTCCTGGGGAAGGCTCTGATTGGCTCAGCTTGGGTCATATGGGTTTGGGGTGGGTTACTCTGATTGGCCCACCAATTGGGAGGTGTGGCCACCTCTGTAGCTAAGGGGGTGGAGCCTGTTAACAGCTGAAGCTTGTTTAAGGACAGGAGCACGGGGGAAACAGGCAACCCTCCTACCCTCCTGATAGAGGTTCCCCCATTTACCTGTGTACAGGTGGAGATTCTGGTCCTCGGGGCTCCACAAGGCCGTTGCCCTGCTGCAGGCCACCTGGATTGCCTACTCCCAGCCCGTCCCAGCCGGCCGTGGCCAGTTGCTGACCCAGGTCCTCCTGTGTGGTTCTCTGGCCCTTGCTGCCGCGAGTCTGACCTACTGCTGGCTGGCGTCCTCGCTGCTTTATCCTCTCGGGCCCTCGGCCGCGGTGGCCACTGCCTGCGGCCTCCTGGCCTTCCTGGGGCTGGGCCTGGTGCCCCCCACCCGCTGCCTGTTTGCGCTCAGCGTGCCCACGCTGGGCACGGAGCAGGGCCGCCGGCTTCTCCTGTCCTGGAGCACCGCCACCCTGACCGTCGCCGTGGTGCCCAACGTCCTGGCCAACCTGCGTGCCGCTGGGCAGGTGCTGAGGTGCGTCACGGAGGGCTCCTTGGAGAGTCTGCTCAACACCACTCACCGGCTGCAGACAGCATCGCAGGCTCTGGGCCCAGACGGCCAGGCGGGCAGCCAAGGCCTGACGCTCCAGGCCCAGGGCGACAGCGCTGCCGCCTTCCGGCTCCACGTGCTCAGGGTCACCCAGCAGGTCCTGGAGGACTTCTCCGGCCTGGAGTCCTCGGCCCGGGGGGTGGCACTGGGGACCCAGAGAGTGGTCACCGGGCTCTTTATGCTGGGCCTCCTGCTGGACTCGGCCTGGTACCTCCACCGCTACCTGACCGACCTGCGGTTTGATAACATCTATGCCACCCGGCAGCTGACTCAGCGGCTGGCAGAGGTCAGGGCCACCCACCTGACGGCCTCCCCTCCAGCCTGGCTGCTTTGGGCAGCCCGACCAAGGCTGTCCCAGGCGGAACTGCTGAGTTGTCTGGTGAGGCTGGGGCTGTTCACCCTGCTCCTGATGGCCACGGCGGTGACGGTGGCCACGGACTACGTGGCCTTCCTCCTGGCGCAGGCAGCCGTGGACTGGGCTCAGGAGCTGCCCGCTGTGCCCGTCACGCTCACCATCAAGTACAGTGTAAGTGCTGTGACCAGGAGGTGTGAACGGAGTCATCTCCCTGATGGACAGGATTGCTGTTGTTTAGTTACGCAGTCATGTCTGACTCTTTTTGACCCCATGGACTGTAGCCTCCCAGGCTCCTCTGTCCGTGGGATTCTCCAGGCAAGAGTACTGGAGTGGGTTGCCATTTCCTTCTCCAGGGGATCTTCCTGACCCAGGGATCGAACCTGCGTCTCCTGCATTGCAGGCAGGTTCTTTACCGTCTGAGCCACCAGGGAAGCCCCCTTGCAACCCTGTGGACTGTAGCCCACCAGGTTCCTCCATCCATGGAGTTTTCTGGGCAAGAGTACTGGAGTGGATTGCCATGTCCTTCTCCGGGGGATCCACCCGACCCGCGGACTGAACCCAGGCCTCCCGCACTGCGGGCAGACGCTTTACTGTCTGAGCCGCCAGGGAGCCCAAGGGAGAGGACAGGGTTTGTTAAATCCTTGACTCAGAATGAATTTTACTTGCCTGTAAGTCTTTGTCCTTGGATAAGCATGGGATCCAGAGGCTTTGGCAGATGAACGCATTTAATTCTCAGGACAGACTAAGGCAGTGGGTTCTGTTTTCACTCCTTATCACCCAGAGACATTCACAATAACTTGCCCCCCAAAGTCACTCTACACACGTGATATCATGTCCCAGCCTCATTCTTCTCACGTGTACAAGCTGGATCAATCCTCCTTACCCTACAAGAGTACCAAGAGCCTTAAAAAGTGGTTGTCTCTAGAAGTATCTAGTAGGCTCCATGCCACATAGGAGATGTTTAATAAATAGTGGCTATTATTAATAGCTCACATCTATAGATAATAGACTAGAGGTGACCTTACCAATGGTCAAGATCAGGAGTCCACCAACAATAGCCACAGGCCAATTCTGCCAGTGTGCTGTGTTTGTAAATTGAGTTTTATTGGATTCAAATTAGCCATGTCCATGTATTATCTATGCCTGCTCTACGAAGTTGAATATTTGCAAGAGGAATTGTATGACCTGCAAAGCCTAAAATATTTACTATTTTAATAGTGATATATAAAATACCAGCTATTTACTATCAGAAAAATTTACTATCTCATCTAGTTTTGTGATTTTTAATCTCTTTGGCCACAAATCTTTTTCTCTTTAATGGTGAGATCTCACCGAGAAGTCCATTGTGTAAAACATGCCAAAGTATCAGACTCTGAGCTAATAATATTAGTAGTTAATATTTATTGACTGCTTATTCTATATGGGCTTCCCAGGTGGCACTAGTGGTAAAGAACCCACCTGCCAATGCAGGAAACATATGAGACATGAGTTTGATCCCTGGGTCAGGAAGATCCCCTGGAGGAGGGCATGGCAACCCACTCCAGTATTCTTGCTTGGAAAATTCCATGGACAGAGGACCCTGGTGGTCTACAGTCCATGGGGTCGCAAAAGAATCAGACATGACTGAGCATGCACATACGTATTAATAGAAGCAGGACATTGGGACCCACCCTCGCTGGGGTTGACCCCTCGGGGGGCTGCGTGTCACCCTTAGCGTGACCTTCGGTTCCCATCTTTTAAATGAGGCTCCTGATAGAATCAGCCTCATACAACCATGCTTATTTGAGGGATTAGAATGTCTGAAGTATTCATGAAGGGCTCAGAGGAGAGAAAAATGCCTGTAGGCATGAATTGGCTTTCTCTAAAGCGTTCTCTGCAAAGAGAGTAATAATAATAAAAAGTAGCATTTGTCTAGTGCTTTTTATTTGGCAAAAAGCCTGTTTCTGATTCCTGATCTCATTCAGCCCTCCTCAAGCCCAGGAGCTAAGGGTTACTTCTACGCCCAGTTTGCAGACACACGGGCAGGGAACGTTGGACCCGTCCAGCCCCACAAGCATCTGTTTGTGGGGGAGGGAATGGCTGGGGTGTCTGCTGACTTGACCTTTCCCTCCTTTCTGAAGGCTGCCTACACCGTCCTGGGCCACATCCCCTTCCTCTTCAACCAGCCGCCTCCGGAGAACCCCTACCTCTCCGCCCACAACTCCTTCCAGTGGGAGCTGCGCTTCACTGCCCCCGGCTGCCCGTTGCTGCCCGCCCAGCGCCCGCACACAGCCGCGCCCCTAGCTGCGGGCGCCCTGCAGCTCGCGGCTTGCTCCACAGTCCTCCTGGAGACCTATGCCCGCCGCTTGCGGCACAGCATCGCTGCCTCCTTCTTCAGGACCCAGGAGGCCAGGAGGGTCCGCCACCTTCATGCCCGCCTCCAGCGAAGATATGACAGGCACCAAGGCCAGCTGCAAGACGTTTCCTCCTGCTCCTGACCCCCAGGCCGGGCAGCAAGCGCCCCGCACAGGTGGACAGGCCTGCTGGATGCCTAGAAGGACACGGAGCAGTGAGACGGAGGGGAAAGAGCTCTGGCATAGCCCAGACCTGTGTAACCTTGGCCCCTCTGCTGCCTCCCTGTGTGACCTTGGGTAGATTGCTTCCCCTCTCTGAGCCTTGGTTTCTATATCTGAACAAGGACTGCATAGCAACAATTAATGTGACCTGCTTGCGCATGGAAACGTAGTAAGAATGGAATGAGACGTTGGGCAGCAAAGGCCTGGATAAACAGAAAAGGATGATGCACAGTGCAGACAAGCTTCCTCTGGGCGAGTCGGGGGGCATCTGTCCAGGCTGCCTGCTGCCTTGGCTGCTGTCCCCCGTAGTTGGAGACTTTGCACCCTGATTGTGTCTGAAATGCCCGTGGAACTTATCTATATGTTCCTGAATCCTCTGGGTTTATTTATAGTCATTAAAATTTTCTTGATTTTATAAATGTATTTATTAAATTCTAAATTAGATTGTTATTCCTTTCCTTCCGGTTCCTTCAGGGGTTTCCAACCTAGGGTTGCCAAGTTTTGCAAATAAATGTACAGGATACCTGGTTCAATTTGAATTTCGGATAAACACCAATACAGGTTTTGTATAAGTACATCCTGAAGATACTTATTTATAAGTATCCTGAAGACACTTACACGAGACCCATATTTGTTGTTTATCTGAAACTCAAATTGATGGGTAATCGTAGTTTATGGCCACTCCGTCCCTATCGAAAGTATAGTGCCATCGTAACTCGTTACCCTGGGGGCTTGGCATCCCCTGTCTTTCCCTCCAGGTCATTTTCTGCCCTTCTCTCACCTGCCCTCTTTCCCAGGCATCTGACCTTTAGAGATTCTGTCACTCTGGCTCCCTTGACCTCTGACCTCTGGTTGGACTCAGCCAACAGCACGCGCTGACAGGAGGTCTAACGTGGGAGCGGGGAGAGGGGTCAGGATGTTGATCCGGAAGACCCCCTTGCAGAGGCCCGCTTTCCTTGCTCTGGGTGACCCCAGTCCTGTGGCTGCAGTTCCTGCTTCATTCCCAGAGGCACGAATCTAGCCGGTATAGGTCTTTGGGGATGTCCCCATCCTTCCCTTCACCAAATACCCACCCCCTTCCCATGCCTTCATTAAACTCTCCTAAGTTATCCCTTTGAGATCTCTTTCCTGCCTGGGTTACAAATTCCTGATGGAGTCAGCCTCTCCCTCACTTGCATGGGCTTAAGCTCCCCAGAGGCTGGTTTGCACCTCAAGGTGATGCTCTTGCTATTCCCACATCCTGGAACACTCTTCCTTCAAGCACGGCCAGCTTCTTCGCATCATTGGGATGTTAGCTCAAACATCACCTCCTCAGAGAAGACTTCTGTGACCACTCTACCTAAAATTCCCATTCCCACCTACTTCTCCTCTATCACAGGAGTCAGCAAGCTCCAATCTGTGGGCCAGATCAGCCTTGTTTCCATGAATAGGTTTTATTGGACCTTTGATACCCCTATTTAAGTAGTCTCAGACTTCCTTTGCTATGATGGTAAATGTGAGTAGTTCAGACATGGTGTAGGAAATCTGAAATATTTATCATCTGGCTCTTTAAATAAACTGGTTGCTAACCCCTAACCTCTCATATCAAATTATCATCTTTATATATAACTCTATCAATATCCTTTCTTATCTTACATATGCATTTGTATACTTAGCTTTCTCCTTTTGTTTGTTTACTTGATGGGGTGTTTCATGACATGCCCACAAGCATGCAAACTCCATGCTATCTGTCTGGTCTTCCACAGTTTTCCTAGCATCTCAAGCAGAAGCTGAGCAAGGGCTCAGTAACAATTACCTAAACAGCCAGATACCTGGTGGTAGAATGTTTTAAAATACTTGCTTATTCATTTATTTGGCTGCACTGGGTCTTACTTGCACGGGGGATCTTTAAATTGAGGTATATGGGAGCTAGTTCCCTGCAGGGATTGAAGCCAGGCCACCTGCCTTGGGTGCTTGGAGTCTTAGCCACTGGACCACCAGGGAAACCCCAGGAGGTGGAATTGCATTCTCTCTGGTCTCAGCTCCTTCCTGAAGACTTGGGGCTTGCAGGAGGGAATGATGGGGCACTGGAAGCAGGCTGAGTTTGTGACCAAAGGGGAAGATGCTCAGCAGTAAGAAGATATCCCAGCCAAGTATTTCCACTTGAACAGCCAGTACATTTGGGAGAATCGCATCAGACTCCAGCCATCAGCTTTGCGTCCTAAGGCCAGCTCCCTCGGGACCAAACATGTGGTAGACAGAATAACCCCAAAGCGGTCCATGCTCTAATCCTCAAAACCTGTATGTCACCTGACATGGCCAAAGGGGTTTTGCAGATGTGATTGTCAAGGGTCTTGAAATGGGGAGATTATCCTGGAATATTGTGTGCGGAGGAGGGCAATGTTGTCACAATGTCCTTATAAGAGGGAGGAAGGAAGGACAGAGTCAGAAAGAGGGGACATGATGACCAGAGCAGAGGTCTGGATGATTTTGTTGTGAGGAAGGAGCCATGAACCTAGGAATGTGGACAACCTGTCGTCCCAAGCTGGCAGAGTAGGAGAGAGCGGGGCTGTGGGGTCCCCAGGGCAAAGTACTCCTCTCTCCCCTGATGCCCTCTGCTCCCCTCCAAATTCTGGCTAGAGTGGATCTGGAGGGGGCACATAAATCCTGATTAAGTGCCATAAAACTATGAGTTGTCTTTTGTTGTTGTTTATAATAACATGGATTAAAAAAACAAAATAGGAGTTTGCAATCTTTTCATCATCACTCCTACACATCTAAAAAAAGTTTTCTTGCTTCTGAGTCAGTTTCTAGGTCTTCCTTTGTGTGCAATCTGAGTAATGGGTAGATAAGGTCACATACACACTGCGATATTCAAAATGGATAACAAACATGGACCTGTTGCTTAGCACATGGAACTCTACTCAATGTTATGTGCCAACCTGGATGGGAGTGAGGGTTGGTTACATTTATATGTATGACTTCAAAGCTGGCTTAAAACTCAACATTCAGAAAACTAAGATCATGGCATTCCCTCATGGCAAATAGATGGGAAAACAATGGCAATAATGAGAGGCTTTATTTTCCTGGGCTCCAAAATCACTGCAGATGGTGACTGAAGCCATGAAATTAAAAGATGCTTGCTCCTTGTAAGGAAAACTATGACCAACCTAGACAGCATATTAAAAAGCACAGACAAAAATAAAATAAAATAAAAAGCACAGACATTACTTTGTAAACAAATGTCCATCTAGTCAAAGCTATGGTTTTTCCAGTAGTCATGTATGGATGTGAGATTTGGACTATAAAGAAAGCTGAGCACCAAAGAATTGATGCTTTTGAACTGTGGTGCTGGAGAAGACTCTTGAGAGTCCCTTGGACCACAAGGAAATCAAACCAGTCCATCCATCCTAAAGGAAATCAATCCTCAATAATCATTGGAAGGACTGATGCTGAAGCTGAATCTCCAATAGTTTGGCCACCTGATTCGAAGAACTGACCCACTGGAAAAGATCCTGATGCTGGGAAAGATTGAAGGCCGGAGGAGAAGGGGACAACAGAGGATGAGATGGTTGGATGGCATCACTGACCTGATGGACATGAGTTTGAGCAAGCTCTGGGAGTTGGTGATGGACAGGGCAGCCTGGCATGCTGCAGTCCAAGGGGTTGAAAAGAGTCAGACATGACTGAGCAGCTGAACTGAACTGATACTCCAATACAAATTAAAAAGTTTAAATTTTGAAAGAAAAAGAAATATGAAACTCTAAGTTGATCTAATTTAAAAAGAACGAATGTGACCTGAACTGGGTGCCCTCTCAGTTAGGATTTGATTACAGATAAAAGAAAATTCCTTAGATATCTTAAGCCAGGAGATATTTAATACAGGGAATGAGTCCGAAGTACTAGAGGAGAGGACCTCCAGGGATGAGGGTCCAGAAATGCCTTAACCAGGGAGCTCGGCTCTGGGATAATCAGGAAGGTAAGAAATTGGGAAGCACCATTCAAACTGCTGGCTCTCAGGATGCACTCTCTTAGCTGTGTCCACGGATGAGAAAGATGCCTCTGCAACCAGAGCCAGGCTGAATGTGGGAGACTTGCCCCCCAAAAACATGGATGCCCAGGCTTGGCCTTTCAACTCCCCAAAAATTAGTCCCCTAATACTGAGATCCCCGCACCTCCAGCAGGGCTACTGCAGGGCGCACCTCTAGGGGAAGTGGTCCATAGCATGGCATGAATAATGCATCCCCAGGTGAAGGGCAGAGCGTCCCTACCTTGCACGGCTGTACATGGTGATTGGGCTTTCAGGACACTGCTTACCAACAGAAATAGAAGCAACGAAACTGCAACTCTACTTCCACTTTCCAAATTGCACATGTCCGTGCTAAGTGTATCGCCTCGGGGGTGTCTGATTCTGTGTGACCCCCTGGACTCTGACCCACCAGGCTCCTCTGTCCATGGGATTCTCCAGGCAAGAATACTGGAGTGGGTTGCCATGCCCTCCTCCAGGGGATCTTCCTGACCCAGGGATCAAACCCCTGTCTCTTACATCTCCTGCATTGGCAGGCGGGTTCTTTACCACTAGCGAGAGAACCCCACAGGAATCCCATCTGTAAAGGAGGGTGGGAAACAGATTTCAGTTTTGCAAAGACTGAAAAGCTATAGTTCGAGAAGACATGCCAAAATAATGACTTTGAAACTTTCTTGACCTCAACCCACACAGGAAATACCTGTTTCTTTGCAACTACACACACACACACACACACACACACACACACACACACACGGGCTTCCCCAGTGGCTCAATGTTAAAGAAATAAGCTGTAATGCAGGAGACCTGGGTTCAATCCCTGGATGGGGAAGATCCCCTGGAGAAGGGAATGGCTACCCACTTCAGTATTCTTGCCTGGAGAATCCCATGGGCAGAGGAGCCTGGCAGGCTACAGTCCATGGGGTCGCAGAGTTGAACATGACCGAAGCAACTGAGCATGCATGCGTGCACACACACACACACTGAAATAAAAGTTTAATGAAAAATAGTTTTTTAAAAATATTTATTCATTTGTTTGTCTGTGTCGGGTCTTAGTTGAGGCATATGGGATCATCCTCGTGTCATACGGTCTCTTTGGCTGTGGCGCACGGACTCGTTCATCTCATGCAGGCTCCAGAGATCTTAGCTTCAGTATTTGCCCCACGTGGGCATGGTTGCTCCACAGTGCGTGGGATCTTAGTTCCCTGACCAGGGATCAAACCTTTACCCCATGCATTGGAAGGTGGATTCTTAGCCGCTGGACCCCCAGGGAAGACCCCACATTTAGTCTTAATTTGTGCAAGGCACGTTGATGTTTTCTACCCTGTCCTATTCCGTCCCAGTCCATGTAATCATATCTGATTCTGTTCTATTCTAGCGCAGTCTATCTATTCCCTTCTGGTCTACTCCACTCCGTTGAATGCTATGGGTTAAGGTTTTACCCAATTGAAAACCCCGTTGAAAATGAGGGTTGATTGGATATTAGGAAGAAGAATGGATTGGGTATCATATTTGCCCTAGAGATGGATACTTTTGAGATGGGAGGGAGGCAGGCAGGTTAGAAACAAGAGGGAAAGAGAAAATATTCATAATGTTGCTGCCTGGAGGGTGAAATACTGAGACACTGAGATGAGAAAAGGGGATTTTCTAAAACAGTTTTGTGGGTTTTCTCCAGAAACGCCACTAAAAATAAAATTACTTTCCCTTTCACTCTATGTTGCTACCACAATGTTTATTTGAATGCCAGGACTCAAGGCGAGCCCAGGGACTTGGGGTCCCTGCAATCACATGTCATTACAGGGGGATGACACACGGGTGGAGCTTCAAGCCCGCGCATCTGATCCGTCCTTTAATGGAACTGACATCCAAAGGCACATCTTGGTGGCTGGGTTTTCACAAGGATGGAGAACAGAAATCCTACCGTCTGCCCCTTCCATCCCCACGCCCTCAGCTCTGGGGTGTTTTTAGGCTGTGAGTCAGCAATTACACTGAGCTGGCTGCACTCCATCCACTCTGCCACCAACTCCCCAAAGGTGTCTGTCCTCACCCCCGAGGAGCACGCTGGTCTCCCACGACACCCAGCCGCCATCCCACCTCCAGTTCCCACAAAAACTGCCTTGTCATTTGCTTAGGCAGTGACTCACCCACACGTTTTTAAAAAAATTTCCCAAGTGTTACATGAACTTTTGCCCCTATAAAAATGAGAGCATTACAGATAATAATAGCTAGCATTTGCTGGATGCTTGCAATGTGTGGGGAGTTTGCTAGTAAATGCTTAACAACTGGTTCTTTAAGAAAAAAAAAAAAGCCCTCATATATAGTGTTTGCTGATTTCCATGGTGTAAATACTCCTACCATGTGATTTCGAGCAACCCACATGTTGTCACTGGAAGAGGACTGAGGAAGAGATGCCTGCAACTGGCTCTTATGAGCTGGCTCCAGCACGCCATCAGATGTGCCCCAAACTCTGTAAAAACCTCACGTACATCATCTGGTTTAAACCTCACACAAGTGTATGAGCTTGATGGTATTGTTGTCATCTATTTTTAGAGGCAAAGAAATTGAGATTCAGAGAGGTTAACTATTTTCCCCAAAGTCACACAGCTAACAAACAGCAGGGTTCAGACTCCACCACTTAGTTAGTAGCTGTGTGACATTGAACAAATCACTAAGTCTCTCTGTACGTCATTTTCCCTTCCTTTCAGTGGGGCTTAACAGAACTTTCCTCCAATCCATGTGAGATACGCATGGAAAGAAGCGTTTGGCCCAGTCTTTACAAATACATGGAATTCACCAACATTTCATGTGCTGTGCGCTGTACTGTTCTAAGTTGCTTCTGTTGTGTCTGACTCTTTGTGACCCTATGGACTGTGGCCCACCAGGCCCCTCTGTCCATGGGATTCTCCAGGCAAGAATACTGAAGAGGGTTGCCCTGGCCTCCTCCAGGGGATCTGCCCAACCCAGGGATCAAATCACATCACTTGCATCTCCTGCATTGGCAGGCAAGTTCTTTACCACTAGCACCACCTGAGAAGTCCAATATTTCATGCATTTACTCAACAAATATTTATTGGGCAACTCTGTACATTAAGCCCTGTGCTGAGGCCTGGTGGTCAGTGGAAAAAGGGACACATGAAGTTCCTTATGGAACTTACATCCTAGGTGAGAGACTGGCAACAAACAAGGAAATAAATTAGCAAGATAATTTTACCTGGAGACTCGTGTCACAAAGAGGGCGGTGAGCAATCTTAGATGGAGTGGCCAGGAAGAGCCTCTCTGAGGAGATAGCTTTTGATTTGAGACCTGAAGGATAAGCAGGGGCCAGACCTGCAAAGAGAAAGGGAAAGAACATCCCAGACAGGAAAAGCTGCAAGTGCAAAGGCCCTGAAGTGGGGACAAGTTTGATGTTTCTGAAGGACAGAAATGAGGATGAGGAGGTTGTCAGATTGCTTGCTCAGCTCCTTTCAGGACATCCACCGGGCTCCCTGCTGGGTGCCCAGCCCAAAAGGACGGAGCAAAGTGAAGGCTAACTCCAGCCCTCCTGACAATCCCACACTTCACCTCGGGAGCCTCTTCCTCTTTGACCTAGAGCCTGGAAAACACGGGGCTGGAACCTCCTTCTGTCTTCTATCCCAAGAGCCCTCTGACATGAGCAAAGGGACATCGTCATCTCCATTCTACAGATGAGAAGCCTGAGGTTCAGAGAGAATTATGTGATTTTTCCCAGAGTCACAAATGTGAATGTTGACCTTTCTCCTACCCTGACTTCAAAGCAAGTCAGATGGGCGAGGTGGTGCTAGTTTCCCTTGACTGAGGTGGTGCAGAGCCCTGGGGTCTCCAGCCAAGACAGTGAATGGTCCAGAGACTGGAAAGCTGGCGCGGACGCCCTCTGCTGGTGGCCACAGGACCATCCTCGGGATGGGCGCCGGGAGGAAAAGGTACCAGGTAAGAAGGCCAACGTCTCTGATGCCCTGCCTCACTGCCCACCTGGAAATGCCACGGGGGTCCTAGACATGAGTTCAAGTGCTGGGTTCCAATCGGGTCAAGGACTGGGCGACTCTGCGGCATCAGCTGCAGGGGCTCTTGTCTCTTCCCTGTTGATCTGAAGGAAGCCCAGGCGGGTGGGAGCAGCCTGTGAATCAGCGAGACCACCCACCTGTGCTCAGGCCTCAGACCAGAGGTTCTTCACGCGGCAATTTACAGGACCGAGAGGAAGAAGGTGGGTAACATCCTCTTGTAACACCGTCACCACCATCGGACCGCAGACGGCCTGGAGTGTCCCTCCAGTGACTCTCCTTGGAGCCTTCCCTCCCCGCTTCCCTCTCTCTCTCCCCTCCCCTCTCTCCCTCTCTCTCTCCTTCTCTGCCCCACCCCTCCCTTCCCCTAAAGCTGGTTATATAAGAATATAACCTCCCCAGAGCAACCCCCCCCCAGCAATAATCCTTCATGATTCATTAACTAGAATTAGTCTCTTGCTTCTCTCCAGCCCGATCACTGGGAGGGGAGATGGGACAGGAGATGGGACTAGCAAGACTGGCTGAAGTGTTTTTCAAAGGATGGGTCACAAAACGTGGATCAGGAACCAAATTAACAGATGGCAACCAGTCTTTCTAAAAAATAAAATAGAATAGAAAATACCAGCACATGTTGCTTATAGTAAGCCCAAGAGTAATTTTGTAAAAATCATTTCAGCTTGTTGTGTGTGTGTGAGTGTGTGAGGTATACTGAGATACTATATAAAATTTATTTTCTGTGGATACTGGGTGAAAAGAAAACTAGTAACTTAGAATTGTTTGGGATGGAATTGATGATGGACCAGGAACTCTGCCTAAATGTCACTTTCTTGGGGATGCATTACGTGACTTCCCTGGTGGTCTGGCGACTAGGACTCTGTGCTTCCAATGCAGGGGGTGTGGGTTCAATCACTGGTTGAGGAACTGAGATCCCACTTGCTACACGGTGTGGTCAAAACCTAAAATAAAAAGAAAAAAACCATGGCTCTCCAACTCACACTGCTGTAATACCTTCAAAACTCTTACAACAAGTGTAATTAGCTATTTGTTTCCTGCCTTTCTCCCTTACTACACCATAAGTGCTAGGAAGCCAGGGACCAATCTTTTGTGTTCAGAGTGGCCCCCTAACTGAAATGCCTTCAAAAGGGCAGAGTCTGGTGGAAGGTTTAGAACCAGATAGATCTGGTTCCAACACCTACTTTATCTCTACTGTCAATTAACACCAAGTAGATCACTTCATCTCTCTAAAACTCAGTTTCCACATCTGTAAAATGGGAGCAATCATGCCCACTTTGCCTAATTCTAAATTGACTATTCATAACAACAACCCAGCTCAGTCTCTAACATAGGAGAAGACCATCCATGCACATGTGTTAAATTATTGAATGGGTTTCCCTTCCCACTTTGATAGTCTTTGCTTTCTGATAATTGAGGACAGTTTGACTCATGTGTGTTCTGTTATAATTATCTAACAACCACTCATGTTATAAAGCTCATGGATTGTGTGTCAGAAATTTGAACAGGGCAGAGTGGGGATCTAACAATACTTTCCCCACAGGACATTGAGAGTACAGAATTACATGTTTGTAAAGCATGCAGAGCATCGCCAGGCAATACCCAGTGTTTCACACACATCAGTCAACATTCGTTATAAAGACTGACAATGGGGACAGTGGGATCTTGGCTGGTGCCCCCAGAATACTCCCCTGGCAAGTTCCCTCTCATTATTTCTTTGTCCATTTATCAGATTTGTAGACAGAGCAAGCTCTTCAGAGAAGAAGGGGAAGAAGAAGGGGGAAGAGAGGGATAGATCGACAGATAAGTAGATGGATGGATAGATAGATGGATAGACAGAGAACTGTAACTACCCATATATTCGCCCCTTGTCACAGTCAAGCACAGCTAAGTGTTTCACATGGATTTCCCCCACATCAATCATGTGAGCCTCCCAGGGACACTCCGAGGTGGGTTCTATCATTATTATTCCATTTCACAGATGAAGAAATAATTTTTAGAGAGCATAACCGATGGATCGCCAGCAGCAAACAACTGTCAGCATCAGTTAGGTGCAGGCAGGAAGCCAGACTCCCTGGAGGCAGTCTCTATGCCTCTTATGAAGCTTAGTGTGGTCCCACCTTCAAGAAGCTTCCTCTAGTGAAGAGACAAGTCCTTTCATTCATTCAACTACCCTTAAGCATCTTTTCTGCAGCAGGAACACAGCTTAAGATTCCGAACAGGTTTTTGCCTGTGAATGGCACCGTCTTAGAGACGGGAGAGATTCCTGTGGGAAGGTCGGGGGGTGGGGTCACTCTCGAAGAATTTACAGGTCTTCTTCAGGAGGAAGGAAAGAAAATTGGGGAAATAAGCCAGAGAAAGTGAAAAGGTGACAAAGAGACGAGACATTTAGGAGGAGACAGGAGCAACCCAAGTCCAGAGGAGCAAGTAGCTTTCCTTTCCCGCACGCAGCTCTGGGTCTCTGCTCCCCATTTGTCAGGAGCAGGGCTGAGGTTTCTGCCCTGGAGAACAGGATAGGATCCCGGAACTGTGCTGGGAAGCCAGCGGGTCTCCGACTCCTCCCCTACCCGCCGCCCATCTCCGGGTCCAGAGGAGATGCTACACGAGCAGAGTGCACCGCTCCTTTTTTCAGCTTTCGTTCCCCACCGCACCCTGCGTCCCCCATCTGACCTCGTGCGGTGCCAGGAGCTGGTGGAAGGAACTGATGCCGGGCTGGGGCAACAAGAATGAGCCACGTGGCATCAGTGGAGAGGACCAGAGAACATAGAGGAGCCTGCCTGGGGGCGGGGGGGGGGGGGGGGGGGGGGGGGGGGGCGTCGTGCAGAGCCAGGGAAGAAAGAGGTTAGAGAGGCGAAGGTCGGTCAGTCCGCGCACCGGCTTCATCGACTGGATCCCCGAGCCTGGAGTCCTGAGCCTCCGGAACCTGGAGAGGAAGGGTAAAAGCTGAGAGCGCTCCTGCAGTCGGTCCCGAGGGAGGCGGCGTTCGGGTGCCCGGTCCCCTGCTGGAGCGCGACCCTACAATCCAGAACGCTCTCCTGCAGTGAACCCCACCCCGGGAGTGATCGCTCCAACTGAGCAGCACGACCCTAATTCCTGAAGCCCCCGAGTTCCCAGCGTCCCGGCCAGTGGCAGGGAGACCCCGCCTGGAGTTGGAGAAACCAGTTAAGCTGGAGACGGCTGCGAGACCCCACCCCCGTCTCCCACCCCGAGACGCGCAGCTTCCTGCAGGGAGATTCTCCGAGGACACCTTTGCACCCGGGAGTCATTCCCCAGCTCGCTGCTGCCTTCGGGGGGCAGCGCGGACCGGGGCGCGTGGAGAAGCCTACAGAGCACTCTGAGTGCGCAAACTCGTCCGGCCCCGCTTCATGCCCCGCCCTCCACTGACTGTCCAGGCATGACCTTGACCCTGGTGCCCCTCGTGTGCGCCGTGGGGGTGGCGGGCAACGCCATGGTGGTCCTGGTGGTGGTCCGGAGCCGCCACACGGTCACATCCACCAACTGTTACCTGGTGAGCCTGGCCACCGCGGACCTGCTGGTGCTCCTGGCGGCCGGAGTGCCCACCGTGACCGAGGCGGCCTCCGCCAGGGTTTGGATCTTCGGCCACTCCGGCTGCCTGGGCATCACCTACCTGCAGTACGTGGGCTTCAACGCGTCCACGGGCTCCATCACCGCGTTCACGGTGGAGCGCTACCTCGCCATCTGCCGCCCTCTGAGCGCCCAGGCTCTGTGCCCCGCGGCGCGGGCCAAGCGCATCGTGGCGCTGGTGTGGCTGGGCACCGGCGCCTGCTGCGTGCTCTGGCCCTTCTTGGTGGACACGCGCGAGGCCGCGTACGCCGACAGCGTGCAGGGTCAGTGCGGGCACCGCGTGGCGCGCTCGCTCTGCCTGCCTGCCTACTTCCTGGACTTGGCGCTCTTCCACGCGCTGCCCCGGGCTCGGCCACCGTGTGCTACGCGCTCATAGCGCGCGTGCTCTTCGCGGGGCCTCTGCCTCCTGGCGACCCCCCGCGGGCCAAGGGCGCTTGTCTTCCCGCGGCAGGAGGGGAGCCCTCAACTCCCGGAAGCTGGTAGGGCCCTCCTCCCCGCCTCCTTCGGGCCCCTGTACTGAGCCTGCAGCAGATTGGTGGATGGCACCTTGGGCACTTCTGGAGTCAAAAATGTAGTGAACGGATTAGTGGCTCAGTCGTGTCCGACTTTGCGACCCCGTGGACTGTAACCCGCCAGGCGCCTCTGTCCAAATTCTTTAGGCAAAAATACTGGAGTGGGTAGCCATTCCCTTCTCCAGGGGATGGTCTTCCCGCCCTGGGGGTGGAATCCAAGTCTCCTGCATTGCAGGCAGATTCTTTACCGTCTGAGCCACCAGGAAAGTCCTCTGGAGTCAAACTCAAATCCAGGTCGTACTAGTTATTGGGCTGGTTTTGGGAGACATCACTCCTGCCTTTCTGAGCCTGTTTCCTCTCCTGTTGCGTGAGGTCATGGCAATGTGGACCACTTTGGAGTGCCCACAGAACTGGAATAATTCCTTTAGAGTCGATGTCACAAACTTGGGCTTTCCTCGTGGCTCAGATGGTAGAGTCTGCCTGCAGTGCAGGAGACCCGAGTTCGATCCCTGGGTTGGGAAGATCCCCTGGAGAAAGAAATGGCAACCCACTCCAGTTTTCTTGCCCGGAAAATCCCATGGACAGGGGAGCCTGGCAGGCTACAGTTCATGGGGTCGCAAAGAGTCGGACCTTAAAGGCTAAATTCACGTTGGTTTATTATTAAACTTCCTCAGCAGGTCCCTCCACCATAGCCAGTATTCCCCTTCTTCTACTAAGGAGGAAAGTAAGGCTCAGAGAGGTGAAGTGACTTTCCAAGACAATTCCACACCCTCTGGTGCTAAAGCTGCTTCAACAGACATTCTGAAAGCAAAGAGGAGACTGGGTCCTGGGGAGGAATCCAGCATTTACTGAGCACTTGCTGTGTGCCTGATTATCTGGGGCTTCCTGAAATCACTCCTGTTGGGGAGGTTTACCACCTGAATTTACGGACAAGGCAACAGGCAGAGGGGACATGGGAGTGACCGAGGTGACACAGAAGCGGACCTGGGAGCGGGACCCCAACTGCCCAGACCCCCTGTATCTTCAGCCCTGTCCCAGCAGTTTCACCATACCACGGGGCTTCCAGGAATGCGGGTGGGAGGACCGCTCTCTGGGTCCAGCTGGTCTTTATCTTCAGCCTTCCACCCCGGCCCACAGCTCATGTGGGAGGCGGAGGCACCTCGTCCTGGCTGAATCACTCCCGAGCCAGGCAAGAACCATCTGTGCCATCTCCCTGCCTCGTGGGATGGGCATGCCGTTGGGGGGGGGGTGGTTCTTCCAGCTGCCTCCAAAAGCCCCTTTGGCCCATCCTGCTTGTAGACAACTTAGATCAAAGTAGTTTTTAGAGGGAAGGTGGCAAGACACAGGCTGAGCAGGTCTGAAATAGAAAGTTTAGGTTCCAGACAAATGCAACTCCTACCCTCCCACTTATTTACCACTGTTACTGCTCTCAGGCTCAACCTGGAAGGACTGGGATCAAAATCCTGCCTGATCTATGCTGTAGGTGAAACTTCTGGTAGTGAAAAGAGTATTCTAGACCTAGGTTCTGGTCCCTAGCTTTGCTAATGTCTTGCTATGTGGCTTTGGGTAAGTCACTTCACCTTGCTGAGATTTGATTTCCTCCACTGGAAAATAAGAATAATTATAGTGTATATCAACCTCAATGGATGATAGTAAATATAAATCTGACATATAGTAAGTGTTCAGTTATGGTACCTGTTGCTATTGTTTTGGTGGGGCATTAATGTTTTCTTTTTATAACAAAGGGGTCTATGGACTGAGCATTCCTTTCATGCCTAAGAGAGTCCTTGAAGAACGCAGTGTACAATTCCAACAGGGAAAAGGCATTAAATTAAGGAAATCAGAAAGCCCAGTACAAGGTGGAGCATAATAATAACAACAGTGAACATTTATTGGGTATTTGCTTGTGCCAGGCACTGGTCTTAGTGCTTTACACGTTTACATGTTGAATTTTTACACCAACTCCGTGATGTATCGTATGTCATCATCTCAGAGGAAACTGGGTCACAGAGGCTGCCCAAGATCACAGAGTTGGTAAGTGACAGAACCAAGATTTGAACTCAGGAAACCTGGCTCCAGAGCCCACCACCCTGCTGGTATTTCTCACCCAAGTTAATGTAAAATAGAATGGAAAAGGATCGGAATTTAGTACAATCAGAAGTCAAGACCTTCTAGGGAATTCCTGTGATTTTTCATGGTTCCTGGAGAATATTATATAACATGAATTTATTGACTCAGCCAGAGCCAAGCCTCTTAGCAGAGGAACTAAACTCACAGACTCTAAGAAGTAAGCGTATGCTGGAAACCAGGCTAGCTTCTGCCTTGATGAGAGGGTTGTCTCTCCCTATTCCCCAGAGCTGATAGAATGCATCCAGGGTTTTCCGGTCACAGAACCAGTGACAGGACTATCTGAGCAGTTTAAGCTCATTAAGTGGACGTTTGCCACCGTGTTTTGGTCTCTGGAAGGCTCACTGAGGATTTCAAGGCCCGGGGCACGTGTGCGCTGCTATCCTTCGCTGTGTCAGTGATGTCCCGGCTCCCTTGACAGACGCCCCCTTGTGGTGGTTTCATTCCAGGATTTAGAAACTAGGCATCTTTTGAAACACCTTCCAGTGGGCACTCCTCTTGGAGGCTTTATTTAGTCTGTGCTGTGAGGGAAGTGCTGCGGAGACCTGAAGGAAGTGAAGCGGAGGGGGCAGGGAGGGGCAAACAGGTGGCTAGGAGCAAAGGCAGGAAGGAGGGTCAGAGGGAGGGAGCGGGGCGAGTGAAAGAGCCGGAAGGAAGCCTGTGGCTGCGTCTGCTGCGGAGAAGCGATCTAGCTGGAGAGAGGGACAGTCCGAGGCCAAACAGCTGGTTTGTGGTGGAGCCAGGATGCTAACCCAGCTGTGCCCGTTCTGAAGCCCATGCATTTGCTATAGTGGTTATGTTAGTAGTGGCAGCTGCAATAGTAAACCCACAGAAGCATCTTATATGCTTGGCACTATTCTACATTCTTTACTGGCATGAACTCCTTCAGTTCTCTCGTCCACTTATGATGACAGCAGTACCGTGTCTCCATCTTATAGAGGAAGGGACTGAAGCTCAGTGGATGAGTGAATATTGCTTCCAATATGTGGGATCCGCCCATTCAAAGGCTTTGGGGGTGGATTGGAGCTGGGAGGTTTCTGAAGACTGGAGCAGAGCAGAGAAGGATGGAGAGCGGTTTTCTGGGTGAGGATGGAGTTGAAGTGAGGACATGCCTGCAATCACAGGTTGGCCAGGCCCGCACACTCTTGTGTTACTTGTCTTGCAAGCTCACAGAGAGACCTGGAAGCCAGGATTCTCCCTTGGCACCCATGCGGTTCTGTTTTTCCTGTCTCACCCGGCAGGTCACCAAGATGCTGGCTGTGGTGGGGGTCCTTTTCGCTCTGCTGTGGCTGACCTACCATGCCCTGGTGGTGGTGAATTCCTTTCTAAGCCCGCCCTACCTCAACCTTGGCTTCCTTCTCTTCTGCCGCCTTTGCATCTACGTGAACAGCGCCGTCAACCCCATTGTCTACGCCCTCATGTCCCAGCGTTTCCGGGAGGCCTTCCATGGGCTGTTTCAGTACCATCTGGCCCGGCCCAAGGCCCCGCCCCGGGAGGCCAGCCTTGTTTACTACGGGGTCATCAGAGACTGTTCCCAGCACAGACTGGGCTCTTGGAAGAAACCAGGGGGCGTGATGTCCAGACAGGAAGGGGATCCTGCCACTTCACGGTGAGACCCCCCACTTACCCCTATTGAGGTGGAGGGGTCTCCATGCATTTGAGGAGACATGGGTATTGGAGGAGAGAGTGGTGTCCAGGGCTGTTCAGGAGAGGTGCCCAAGTTGTGCACTGCACAACCCAGGGGTCACTAGTTACATCACAGACAGCCTAGATTTGTGTATTTAGTAAAACAGTTTCCTGGTTAAATAAAAATACAAATCTAAGAGATGCTCCCAAATATTTATTATATGAATAAACGAATGAATGAAAATGAAAGTTGCTCAATCGTGTTGGACTCTTTGTGACCCCATGGACTGTACAGTCCATGGAATTCTCCAGGCCAGAATACTGGAGTGGGTAGCATTTCCCTTCTCCAGGGCATCTTCCCAACCCAGGGATTGAACCCAGGTCTCCCGCATTGCAGGTGGATTCTTTACCAGCTGAGCCACAAATGAATTGATAATGAATAAAAATGAATTTTAATCTTAATACTCAAGACCCTTTGCTGAGATCTGGCTTCCCGTTTGAGGAAGATTTGAGGTGTAGGCTGTGACTTGTCAGTTCTTTGTCAGCAACAGAAAGTATCTCTGGCTAATGAAATCAGAAAGGAATTGGTTGGAGCCAGAAAGAATCATAACCAGGATAACTCCAGGGATCTACATGGCAAGTATTAATGGGCAATGGCTTCATGGCATCCATATCAGAGTGAATCAACTCCACCTAGACCAGGAGTTAAGATGGACAACTTACTGCACCATCGTTCAGTGGCTGACACTGAAAGATGTAAAGGCTGAGTACTGCTCAGTTAGTTCCAGCGAACACCACTCTGCAGTTTAAACGGAGGGATCCCATGAAGCTGTGCAGTGCACAGCCTATGTGAGTGTATATGGTAGACCTTAATGGGAATAGGGTTGTTCCCCCAAACAAAAATGGAAGTGCTTGTCATCAGGAAAAAGTGGTATATATGTCAGGAGGACCAAACAAAAGCGAAGCAACTAACAATAATAGCTATCCATCACAGATGAGTTCACCCAGGTTAACAGCAGCGGGAGCCTTCTCCCCGGGCAACGAAGTTCACCTGCCATCAATGGCCGCTGATCTGCGATAATACCTCCACCTAGCGGCCATAATGGGAACTGCATTATCCAATATCTGCTGGCGCCTCTGCATTTTTTATTGTTTTCTTTCTCTTCCCTGTCTTCCCTCCAGCCGTCCACCCTCCTCTCCCACCTCTCCCCGACTTCTCCCTTCCCCTCCCCCAGACTCCCTGACGGATCATCACTTCGGAGGACCAGTTCCTGAGCTCCGTGATGACAGGGCTGAGGAGTGGAGCTGGAGACCTAGGAAGCTATAGAACTCAGGACCCCAGCCCCTTTCCGTTTCCCCCTCATTCTTGCAGTATCTTTCTAAATTTTATCTAAAGTTACACAATCATATGTATTTAATGTACATAACTTTATCTAAACATGTATATGTAAAAAAAATAGAAATAAGCTTAATAGATTTTTCTGATGTTTTATTTCTTTAAAAATTTTTATTTGTGGATCATTTTTAAAGTCTTTACTGAATTTGTTACAATATTTCTCTTGTTGTTCTATTCTGGCTTTTTGGCTGAGAGGAATACGGTCTAGCTCCCCGACTAGGAATTGAACCCCGTGCCCTCTGCCTTGCAGCAGGAGCCCCAACAAAGCCTTGCCTGAATTTCTTGTCTGGCTTCTTATCGATTCCTATTGATTAACGACCAAGAACCCTGGTCGTTAGCACTTTGTTACACAGTCATAGAAAACTAATACAAACACAAAGATCTTCCCAGTTTTTTGCCCAGTGCCATAAATTCCTTCTTTTTCCTCTAATATTCTTGTCTGCACTCAATCATTCAATCCTACTCTTTCCAAGCCACTAAGCCAGGCAACCATGCAACACACATTTTTCTGATTGCTCCCCTATGAGATTCAGGCTATGGTAGAAGGCTTTCTCACCTGTGAAATGCTCACTGGGCATACTCCCCACTGCATTTTCTGATGTTGAGTGGGAACAACAGCAGGAAAAATAAGGGACTCTCAGCCTCTAGTGTTTCTGCTGCTGCTAAGTCGTTTCAGCCGTTTCTGACTCCGTGCGACCCTACTGAGCTAGCCCACCAGGCTCCTCTGTCCACTGGATTCTTCAGAAAAGAATATACACAGGAGTGGGTTGCCATGCCCTCCTCCAGGGGATCTTCCGGATACAGGGATTGAACCCGCATCTCTTATGTCTCCTGCGGATTCTTTACCGGTAGCGCCACCTGGGAAGCCCTTCTGGTGTTCCTAGGAGAAGTTGAAGAGAAAGAGACGGCCTGGGGAATTATTTGCATTTGGGGGGACATTTTAAAGCCTGTCATCTTCATTTCTGAGGTGTAGTCTTCGATGAAGTTCATATGCACCTTTTCTTTTTGCTTTAATGGTTCCTGGCAATCACCCAAGCCGGTAATGACGGCAGAAGCTCCTCTAGGGAGCCCCCCGCCGTGGGCGGCGGCCGCTGCGCCTTATGGAGGATGTAGTCCGGGAAAGCGTGGACCGCCCCGTGGGAATCTGGGGAGGACGGCCCGGCGGCCTCTTCTGCACATGAGCCATTGCCAGCGCTCTACCTACCGTACTTTCCAGTTTTCTGCCGAGTCCGTGTTCCAGTTCTCTAGGCTGTTCCGGGGAAAGAGTCCTGCAGTGTCCGGACCCCGCCCTTCCGTGGTCTCCTGGGCGAAACAGGTGCACCCGCCAGATAAAGGGTTGGCAGGGAGCTCCGAGCCTTCGGGGCGAGGGGCGAAGGGCTGGGCGGAGCTGGCCTCGGCCCGCGGAGAGTGGACGAGCTCTCTGCCCGCATCCCTTTCCAGGGACGCCCCGAGGTGTGTTCCCCGATGGTCGATGGTCTGTCGGGAGAAAGGCGACAGAGGGCAGAGTTCCTCACTTGCAGACCTCATGATGGGCGCTCCCTGCAGCCCCCCCTAAAAAGAAGGTGCTCTGAGAAGGTGCAAGGTTTGTACATGGTTAAAGAGGGCAAGAGGAGAAGGGGGCAGCGACAGAGGATGAGATGGTTGGATGGCATGACCGACTCAATGGACATGAGTTTGAGCAAACTCCAGGAGCTGGTGATGGACAGGGAAGCCCCGTGTGCTGCAGTCTATGGGGTGGCAGAGAGTCCAACAGAACTGAGCAACTGAACAACAAATAGCTACAATCTTGTCCCCAAAGTTCCACTGATGCAACTTGGATCTGCAGCCTGTTAGGCTGGGTTGAAGAGTAGTGGAGAACAGCAGGGGAGAGAAGGAATATTTATTATAGAAACAAATGTTATAATCATTGTATTCGTTATTTTATACTATGCATATATTGGAAGAAAAAATGTGAGCTTCAGTTGCCAGGAATGGCCAGGGAGCAGATTTGACCGGCAGAGATTTCAGGGGGCTGGGGGGCTGGGGCGATGTCTGCTGTGCCGCATGAGGTTTTAAGAGCAGATGTTTGTGTTTAGACCAGGTCCTGTCACAGAAGCACTGCCTCCCAGGGCATCTTATAAAGTGAGCCTAGGAATAATATTTGCCTCATTGGGTTATTCTGAGGTAAAACAAGATAGCACTTGTAAAAAGCAAGCCCGTGGGACTTCCCTGGCAGTCCAGGAGTTAAGACTCTGAACTTCCACCACAGGATGCTTGGGTTGGATCTCTGGTCAGGGAAGTTAAGAGCCCACATGCCCCCTGGTGCAGTAAAAATCAACAACAACAAAACACATATGTTGCAGGGAGCAAGCCAGAATACAATACACTGTGGACTTGTGTCCCTTGCGATCAATGTTACAAAGATTTTTAGATACCTCACTCAGTCCACCCAACCAGGCTGTGAAGTCAGCATTACCGCACCTTTAGGAGCACATTTTATAACTTCGTTTACAGAGAGCTAAAGTGATTTATTCCCTGGTAAATGAGATTTTAAAACTGTTTAAAAGTCTGTTTTCGTGAGGTCTGTTTTCCTCCCAGTCTCATGGTGGGGCTTTCTTTGTGGGGCTTCCCAGGTGGCACTGTAAAGAACAGTGGTAAAGAACCCATCTGCCAATGCAGGAGATGCAGGTTCCATCCCTGGGTCAGGAAGATCCCCTGCAGGAGGGCATGGCAACCCCCTCCAGTATTCTTGCCTAGAGAATCCCATGGACAGAGGAGCCTGGCAGGAGTCCATTGGGTCGTAAAGAGTTGGACACGACTGAAGCAGCCTAGCACACATGCACGATCTTTGTAATATACATTCCCCCTGCCTGCCCTCATTGTTTTTTTCTGGCATGATGATTTGCCTTCTCTGTGCCCTAGGAAGCAATTATACTATGTATTTTGATAATCAAACCATTGGAGCTATTTTTCCTAGGTCACAAGACATAATCGAGGCTTCTAGGCTCATTCTGCCTCCTGCAGCTTTGTCTCACTCTGCAGCCTTAATTGGGCTTTAGAAAAGGTCCAGCTCACCAGGCACTTGAACGCTGGGAGTCCAAATGCAGAGTCCAACTGATGGAAATGTGGCTGCTATGCCCAGGTAGAAACAAAACCATCCCAGTGAAGGAAAAAGCAGGAGGCCCCGAGGACAGAAATCACACCTGGGAGAACATATTTCTAAACTGAAACCTCTCCCTAGGATTTTAAGGCAGAGACAGAAGAATCCCTGAAAGAAGAGTTTGGGGGCCAGAATTTTCCTCTCCAGGGTGAGCGAAACCTGGGTGATCACACCATATTCAAAGACCTTTGATTGATCATTGTGATTCATGAAAGCCTCAGTTCAACTTTCAGAAGAAAAATGTACATTGCAATGGGAGGGCAAAGGAAGGGTGCAGATGTGTTAAAGAGAGAAAGACACTTCATGAGGATTCATTCCATAGAAAACCATTGCTTACATTTGTTCTTTGGCTGCTAAGTCACCTCTGACTCTTTTTCTACCCATGGAGTGTAGCCTGCCAGACTCCTCTATCCATGGGGTTTCCCAGGCAAGAATACTGGAGTGGGTTGCCATTTCCTTCTCCAGGGGATCTTACCAACCCAGGGATCAAACCTGAGTCTCCTGCATTGGAAGGCAGATTCTTTACCGCCAAGCCACCAGGGAAGCAAGCCCACTGCTTACATTTTCTCAGTATAAAAAGTTCTACGTGATCATTTCAGAATTCTGACAAGTGGATATTCCCTCACTGTGTTGTTTCCTGTATTTCCTAGACCAGATGGGTCAAAGGGCCATTTTCTTGGTAGATAATAGTAAGAGCTGCTGTGTTAGATGTCTCATGATTCCATTCTTTCTTATCCAGCTCTGATGTCATCACTCTTGGCCCTCTTCTTCGAAAATGAACAAATCCCAGGTAAGTTGTTTAGGGATTTACTTCCCATGTTTTGGAGTGGATCTCAAGAGGTTTGAGAAATGGAGTTGGTCATGGATAGATCATGCCTGCTTGATGATGCTGCCTCCATAAAAGTCCCAACAGTATGGGGTTTGGAGATCTTCCAAGTGGAGTTCCTGGGTGAATGACAGGCCCAGAAACCCCAGGCCCCTTCCTGTCCTACACACCTCTTCCATCTGAATGTTTGTCTGTATCCCTAATTTCCTTTTACAATAAACTGTTCCCCTGAGTTCTGTGAGTTGCTCTAGCAAGTTGCTCAAGCAAACTCTAGCTGGGGTGGGGTGGAACTTCTGATTTAGAGCCAACCTACCAAAGCACAGGTGACCACCTGGACTTGGGATTTGAAGTTAGGGATGAGGGGCAGTCTTTTGGGACTTGGGCCCTTCACCTGTGGTATCTGATCCCCAGGTAGAGAGTCAGAATTGAGTTGAATTATGACCCCCAAGCAATATCACAGAATGGCTTGGTGTGGGGAACCCCCCACATATCCAGTGCGAGGAGTGTCAGCGTGGTGGTAGTTGCAAGTAAAGGAGAACATGGGAGAACTGAGTTTTTCCTGCATGTGGGGGTTAAAACTTCAGTGTATCTTTCGGTGGGAGCCAGGGGGTGGCTCACCTCAACACCCTGTTGGATTCTATCCTCAAATGTGTGACAGTGAAAACTCAATTTAAATAAGGAATTAATTATTAAAAGCAGAAAGAAAAAGTTGTACATACTATGTTAGTGTTTAGATGACATTTGAAGTCTCTCTATATAAGCATTTTTAGCTCTCTCTCCATTTATTGTACCAACAACTATTTTCTTAAACAGTAGAAATATCTTATGTGGTTTTAATGTTAAAATCCAATAGAAAATTTTTTCAGCTGAAACTTTCCAATGAGAATGTCTTGAATGGCCTAACTTTTGCATAATGGCTATTTCCTTTTTTTTTTCTGTTTTCTCCTAACTTTTTCCTTTTTCATGTAATTAGGGACTTGGGGCTTATAATTAGTGATTATCCCCAGGAATCATGGCAACAAATATTTTTTAAAAGTTGCCATTTCCTTCTCCAGGGGATCTTCCCTACCCAGGGATCAAACCTGGGTCTCCGACATTGTAGGCAGATGCTTTGCTCTCTGAGCCACTAGGGAAGCCCTCCCCCCAAAAAAAAGACATTTATTGGAATCTAGGTTTCTATTGAATCTGTTAGCAAAATTTGGAATACTAGATATTTTAGAACAAGCTGTTCTTTTCTGTTAAGCTTCTTCTTTTCTCCTTTTAATATAGACTCCAGAGTTAAGAGCATTGTTGGAAATTCTTAATATATTTTAAACACATAGAATAGTTTCCGTTTAATTTGACTCTAAACCAGAATTTTAAAGACCAAAATTAGGAGTAATTGCCCAATTTTCCCCTCCCCATCCCAATAACCATTTTACATTTTCATAATTGCATTGATCACATTTATTTTATACTCATCTTTTAAATTTATTTCAGTTGCATTTTCAGTATATATATAACTTAACAGACAGATAGTTTTATAGGTTATTTGCAAAAAGTGGGCTTATGTCCATATCTTTCTTAGAGATTTTTTAAAAAAGCACATAAGGAATGAACATGGGATGAGGAGCTGCCTCCAATGATTACACAACAATTTAGCTCTGTGGCATCCACTATAATACTCTAATATCTGGGAAAGCAGAGGTCAGAAAGATGAGAGAATGACCCTCAAAGAAGAAACTGAATGTCTTTCCATCAATTTCTGTGGATTGAGACCAGTCCTAAAGAGACGTGTTATACTATGCCCAACCCCAGTTGACTGAACAGGGCTAAGCTGCCACCAGTGATTATGGGAACTGATTCAGAAAAGTGTAGATTTCTCACACAAGACTTGAATGTATTCAACATTTCCCACCAGTGTTAGCAGGCCCTAGAAAGCTTGTGACTTATTTATCAGGGAATACAGGAAATCAACTTATTTTGAGTAACACCACTATGGATTCTCCAAGTCCTGAATCTAAGTCATAGAATTGTTGCCATCTCTCCATTTCCTCTTGGTTCTCTAGATACATCCAATAATGGTGCCAATGACTCCAGGAAGCAGATGTCTATGAATTCTATCCATTTAGACAAGGAGCAGAAACCTTGTCTTGTAGCCCACTGACCCAGCACCTTTAAATTTCTCATGTTTTCCCTCAACTCTTTCTCTTTTAGGTTTTTAAATTGTGACCCACCTTTTGTTTTTCATTGTCCACTGGCAAAGTTTCTTCTTCTCTGAAGTTTTAATTCCAGAGAAATGGCTTTTGTGGTCCTTACTTATGCCTAGATCAGAGTTGTATCCCCTCCATACAAAATAGAGGGCCACCTCTGTTAAAACTAGGATTTTAGTCATCCAGTGAAAATAGATAATGAACAATCAGCAAAAAGAGTCTGTTCTTTTTACTCCACCCTCAACTTCCTATGAGTATTTCCCATCATAGGAACTGCCATTTTCAGGTTCAAGTTTTGCTTGGGCATGTTTAGCTGCTTTTGCTCAAAGAACTGAGTCAATGAAATACAGAAAACACGTCTCTGATCACATCTCCCCATTTCTTCAACATTTAAATTTCTAAAATATTCCACACAGGATGAATTCATGCAGAAGAACTGGACTTTGGCTAACACCCTTTCCACGTTGATCTCTTTGGTTTAGATTTTCGATTTCTAGTAAAAGGTAAGTGATTTCTAAATGCCCCCTGCCTCTTCTACAGTCAGGGTTTCTTTTTATCATGAGTTTGCAGGTGTCGAGACAGTTTCGAATTTAGACTGAATGCTTTTCCACATTGATCACATACAAAGGGCTTCTCTCCAGTATGGATCTTCATGTGCTTACTAAGATTTGAACTATGGTTAAAAGCCTTTTGACATTCACTGCATTTATAAGGTTTCTCTTCAGTATGAATTTTTTTATGTCGGTTAAGGTCAGAGTAATAGCGAAAGGTCTTTTCACATCCATCACATGGAAAGGGCCTCTCTAGTGTCTCTGGCCTCTCTTCAGAATGACTTTTCTGGTGTCTAATAACATTTGACTGATGTTTAAAGGTTGTTTCACAAACATTACATTTGTAGGGTCTCTCTCCAGTATGGGTTCTTCGATGTCGCGTTAGATCCGAGAAACGGACAAAGGTCTTTTTACAGTTATCACAGACGTAAAGTTTCTCCCCAGTGTGGATTTGTTTATGACGCTTAAGATCTATGAGCTGGGTAAAGGCCTTCTCACATTCATTACATGAAAAGGGCTTCTCTCCAGTATGAATTTTCTGATGTTTATTAAGGTTCGATTGGCTTTTAAACGATTTTTCACAATCATTACATTTGTAGGGTCTCTCTCCAGAGTGAACTCTCTGATGTAAGAGAAACTGTGAATATGGGTTGAAGTCCTTTTTGCAGTGATTACATGTGTAATATTTCTTTTTCGTATGAGTTTTTTGGTGTTGGATTTTTTCTGAGAAGCTGTGAAAGATCCTTCCACAAAATGTACAGACAAAGAGCTTCTTCTGTGTAGGAGTTCTTTGATGCTGAGTCAGTTGTGGTCTCTTGCCAGCGTGAAATCTCTGATGCGTAATCAGGGATGAAAGAAACTGGAAGGCCTTCTGACACACATCACACTTGTGTGGTTTCAGCCCGCCGTGTGTGCTCTGATGTTGAATGAACTTTGAAGCTCTGTTAAAGGTTTTACCACATTGGTCACATTCAAGGTGTTTATCCAGAGTATCGATTCGTTGGAGCCTTGTAAATGATGCGCGGTGCCTGAAGGCCTTTGTTTCTTCATCGTATCTGTGGTCTTTTTCTACCTGGTGAATTCGCTGGTGTTCAGCAAGTTGTGAGCTGCAGCTAAACGCCATGCTGCAGTCCTCACATTCAGAACGCTGAACGAAAGCAGAAAGTCCTCGATACTTTGCTTGGTGAGGGTTCTGCCTGAAGGTACTCATAGATTCATAAAGGGCATGATAATCCACCAATGCTGGTTGGCATGCTAATGGGAAGACAGTGGGAGAAAAATAAAATTAAAGCCAGACATCACAACACATAAGATTGCTAGTGGGGTAGCAGGGACATCAGCAACTGGGGACTCTGGAGGGGTGGGATGAGAAGCTGGCGTTTGCCAGGAGAGGAACGAGAGAGAAGTATTCTCCAAGGACAAGAATAATTTAAGTGATCAACATATATCCAATGAAAAATTTCTTTAAACTTGAAATACTTCTTTTTGTAACTGAAAAATGATTCGTTGCCACTGTAATCACCAAAACAGCAACATTTAAAGACTCTAAAAGCAGCCACGTGAGATTCTAAGCAAGGATTAAAGTTTTACTTTCATAAAGGTCCTTTAAAATTTCTCTCTAGAGATACAGCAATCTCTGAAAGTAATTAGACTTTAAATACTTTTCCTTTGAGCACCAAAACTGGGGGAGGGTCTCTCTGTGAGTAAATATGAACCTGGTCTATCCATTGTATTAATATTTAATATTTTACTGCAGGACATGATTATTATTGATTGGGCCAGTGCTCTATTTGGATATTTGAGTTCTCTTTGTTATTTCTGAGAACACTTAAGAATAATCATATATACACATCTTTGTTAATTTCTTGAAATGTAGTCTAGGCATGGATTCTTAGAAATGAAAAGGAGTCCTATTTTTCATGTATATCCACACCACACTCAAGTTCTTATATTGCATGAGCACATCATTACTTTCCAGTATCACTATAGACTTTATCAAACTTATGACCCCCCAGTTTGACAAAAGATAATTTTCTAGCTTTTTTGGTAATAAAGAAATCTAAATAAAAATGGATTAACTGCTAGGATTTTTTTTTATTAAAAAGGTTAATTTTCGAGGGAGAACTAGCATGGGTTTCTGTTACCTTTATCATTCTAGATCTTAAAACGCTACTGAAGTTATTAGAAAATGTATGAATACAGAGGAACACTTTAAAGACACACATGAGTGATACTGTCTAAACAATAAATAAAACATTGCCCTGAAAGGTGGAATCTAGTGCTGAAAATTGGTTTGGAAATACAATATTTCAACCTAATAGTTCACATGTATAGAAACATTGTATGCCAAAGACAAAATTATATGGTCAAGGACAACACAGTAACACAGGAAAGCTGGCTGGAGAACCGGAGGGGAAAATAGAGTATGTAATGCAAAAGTTAGAACAGTCAGGATTCAAAGAGAAGTATTACCATCCATTAATTTAAGTCCCATAAGAGGAATAAAAATGTTAGAAGATTTTCCAACTTCAAATGGCTTAATATACGGGTGACTAGAATCTCTGAAAAGAGATGAGAAATGGAGAAAGAAGGACCAGAGAGGAAAATACTTAAAGAAATAATGGCCAAAAAATGTCCAAGCCCAATGAACACTTATAAACCCACAGATCCAAGAAGTCCAATGAAGTCAAGCATAGGAAACATGAAGAGAATCACACCAAGACATCATTGTCAAACTGCTCAAAGTCAGTGATAGAGAGAAAACTGTAGAATCAGCCAGAGGGGAAAAAAGATGCTGTACATGTAACATCAGATTCTTCACTGGAACACTGCAAGCAAAAAAAAAAAAAAAAGGAAAATCTTTAATGTATTAAAAGAAAACAAAAACCTGTCAACCAGAGAGTTCATGCCCAGCAAAACCCTTTCAAAAATGAAAGCAAAAAAAAAAAAAAAAAGACATTTTCTCTCATACAAAATTTGGATTTAACCAAAGGAATGAAAAAAATCAAGAGACCATACCTATATGCTATATATGTAAGTTTGTTTAATAATGATAAAGAGGTCAGTTAATCTGAAGCATGGCGATCTTAAAAGTTTATGCACTTACAGACTTCGTATTTGTATTCTATTGAGTTTTTTTCCTTATGGAGAAAGTTTATTTGACTGAATTAATAACACTTGTATAAACTTGGTTGTGTTTTAAGCAGTTCTTTTAAAAACATGGTCTTTCCCCGTATCATTCATAAATGAGTAATCATTATAAAACAGTGAACACTATTTAATCATAGCCACTTAATTTAGTTCATAAAACAATTCACTTTTGCACACATCTATTAGGTCATGTATATTTGTTATGGTCATAATCATTATTTATGAGACTTTGAATATTGGCCTCAACTGTGTTATGTTGAATAGTTTTAATAAAAGAACCAAAGCAGGAGGAGGCTCAGTTTTAAAGTATAACGTAGAAGTATTACAACACAGTACAAACATCAGTGGAAGAATCCATTCCATGGATAGGTAACTGATTTTAGACAAAAAAACCAATGGGAATACCTCCCAAGTATAAATACTCCCTAGGAAACTAATAGGAAGAATATGGTACTAACACAGAACAGACAAATACATTAATGGAATAAAAGAACAAGTTCAGAAGATGACTTATCTGTGTAGATACCTTATATGTCCCTTGAGAAGGAAAAGGCAGCCCACTCCAGTAATCCTGCCTGAAAAATCCCATGGACAGAGGAGCCTGGTGAACAACAATCCATGGGGTCACAAAGGGTTGGACACGGCTGAGCGAGTAAGCAGCAGCCTTATATGTGATAAGGATGGCATCACAAGTCAGTGAGGACAGGATAGACGACTTGGTAGACAGTGTCATAAAAACTGGCTCACTATCCAGGAAAAAATGGGGCGGATTGATTTCTTACACTGTGTACAAAAATCTCTCTCTCAAATCCAGACAGATTAAAGATGTAAGTATGAATTTTAAGCCTCAAAAGTTAACAGGGGGCTTCCCCAGTGGCTCAGCGGTCAAAGAATCTGCCTGCAATGTAGGAGTTGCAGGCTTGATCCTTGGCTTGGGAAGATCCCCTGGAGGAGGGCATGGCAACCCACTCCAGTGCTCTTGCCTGGAGAATCCTGTGGACAGAGGAGACTGGAGGGCTACAGTCCATGGGGTCACAAAGATTCGGACACGACTGAAGCGACTGAGCACACAGACACAGCTAACAGGAGACTGTGTGTGTGACCTAGGGTGCAATGGGTAAAGCTACCTCAAAAATGTGAAGGATGTGACTACATCCAAATGAAGGATTTCTGGTCAAGAAAAGCTTCAGAATCAAGAGGCAAATGACAGATTGGCAGAAGTTTTCATATGTCTTAAACCAAGCAAAAATTATCTAGAACATAAAAGAAAATTCAATTTCCACAAAGAAAAGAGAAAACCATTAGAAATGGGCAAAGAATACAAAGAAGCAATTCAGAAAAGCTGAATACTGAGTAGATAGCAAGAATATCACGGGAGCTTCATCTTACTATTAGAGAAAGTAGAATTAAAGCAAGGAGGTAACACCTTACTATCAAAATAGAACAAGTAAAATGCAGACTATTACCAAGCATTGGTAAGACACAGGAAGAGGACCGAGTAATGCTTGTACAACTAACAGATGTCCAGAAAACAATTTGGGAATATTTATAAAATTGTTTAGAGATGCCCCGTGGCCCAGAGAAATTATTACACAGGTTCTTAAAAGAACATGTGGGATTTTGACCAGAATGAGTTGGAGAGATTTAGCCACTGTTAAGCAAAAAAAGATTCCTAAGTTAAATGTGGTGGACCCATACCATAGAATACTATTTTGAACTAAAAAGAAAATGTCTATATTGAACATGTAAAGATCTCAGAGATAACTGGAATGATAAGAAAACTTTTACAGCATGCCATTTAAATTAAAATGCCATGTATAAAACAGTGGTGTGTATTTTATAACAAAGGTGTGAATATTTAACAACATAGAAAAGATATTAAACTGGTTGTCATGGGACAGGAAGATTGATGAAATCACAGGCTACAGATGAAGGGAATACAAAAGGATGGATTCTCATATAGAACAACAGTGATTATTGACTATAAACTGAACAATATGATTGGCTCCATTCTCTGTACCTAAAACTTCTAGCCCTCCTGCCACTTTGCCAGACAAAGGATAAAGAAAGACAAACATGTTAATGGAATAAAAGTAAGCATTCAAAAGATGACTCATCTGTATAGATAATTTGGGGGTAGGAGAGAAGTTGGAGGTCAGGTTATTAAGTTTTTAAAGACAAAGAAAGCCCAGGATTACTTGGAATTCTAGTGAACAGTTCTTATAAAAACCTGTTAATTTCTTCCTGGGTTACAGTTTCACTTTCCAAAATGCCTACAGCTTATAAGCATTTAGTATTTTTTAAGCATTTAGTAACTTATTCAGCTCTCAGGACGTCCCAAGCCCAGATCACCATCTGGGCAAACTTACCTTTTTGTCCCTTGACTTTCAGAGGTCCGTTAGTGAGCTATGCTCTCTATTATATACTGAAATTTAGAGTTTCTCTGAAATTTCTGGATCATCTTGCATTCTGGCAATTTCTACTTTCTATTAGTGATGGGCTTGTCATCTCTCTCCAGTTAGATGGTAAACTTGATTACTTTTTTCAGCTGTTATTCAGTGTTTAATTAACCTGTTCTCTGAATCTAGAGAGAAGACAATCTCCCTAACTCTTTCTTGGGAGAAAAAAAAAAAAACAGGGGAGCTTTTCAGGACACTCTTCTGAGCCCATCCATTCTAATCACTGAAATTATTTGACCAGTTCAGCTATTCATACTTCTGTCCTTCCGTGTGGTCATTTAAGTTTCAAAATTTTGCCAGCACACCATTTAGTGTCCTAAGACTAGAGATACAACAAGGGGAGTGCAAGGAGGGGAATGAATGTGGGGTAAAAATAGGATTCTTTGGGGAGCTCCCTTCTCATCACCTCGGGGGTCCAGGTCACTCTGACCAGTTGGGGTATGAGTGGGGACAGCCTCCACATGTTTGTGCCTTGTCAGTTACCTGGGCATGGAGCACTCGTCACCTCTCTCTCCAGCATCCAGGGCTCCTTCCCTTGCCTCAAGGAGGACATCACTTCTGCTTTGTAAGCCCAGCGTCCTAAGAAAAATAAATGATCTTCACCATGCTGTAGGAATTACAGAAATCCGACCCAGACTTCTAATGAGATTCATTGTCACCTCAAAAATCTTTCAGGAGCTGTTTTTTTTTTAAGTGTGATGGTTTGGAAGACAATGGAGAATATGAAGCCTCCATCATCACCAAATGATAATGCCCTCTTCTATCATCACGCAGCACCAGTACTTTACTGAGTTGAGTTGAATTCAGCCAAGTGTTTCTAGGGGCTTTGCAGATATTCCCATGGAAGGAAAAATTCCACCTTGGGCAATTTTAAACTAGCAAGGAAAGATCTCCTTACCCAACGACACGAGGTGATCACAAGTATCCAGCATCACATCCCGATACAGTTCTCTCTTTTCGGGGCTCAAATGAGCCCACTGGCCTGGAGAAAAGACCACAGCCACGTCTCTAAAATTCACTGACTCCTGAAATCACAATTGATACTATATAAGTATACATGCTTCCGTGTGGCCCTTGGTAGCCAACTTTCAAGTTGTCCATAATAGGGAGGTAGGCAGAACAAGGGATGAATACACAAACACACACCACACACAACAGAAGCTGTAAGAAATAAACTTTGTCCTTATAGAGTTTGGAAGGTAAAATTACCTATCCTTGTGGAAAAGTAACAGGTAAAGAAACATGCCTTTGGTGTATGTGTTTGCCTGAGGAGTCAGTGGGGTGAAGCTACCACCTGTGGGATTATGATTACAAGCCTCCAAGTCAGAGTCCCAGGCAGGTGGAATGATAAGGACCATGTCCTGACCGTTCGACTGGACATCAGTCTGCTCCTGAAACACCGCTCTACTGGAGTCTCAAGCCTGCCAGACTTCAGGCCTGGAACTTACACCATCAGCTTTCCCAGTCTCCAGTTGACTGTGTATCTTGGGACTTCTCAGCCTTCGTAATCACATTATTCTCAGCCTTATCATAAGTCATTATATCTATTTAGATAGATATAGAGATCCTGATGGTTCTGTTTCTCCAGAGGACCCTGATTCATACAATCACTTACTCAGTATCAGACAGTGTGGATTGATAAGGATTGAGATTATATGGGCCGAAGCATCAAGGTAGATCTTCAAAAATGAAATCAGTTTGACCTGTACTTTAAATGAAAGAACAGACACCTTTGGTTCTATCCATGGTGGAGTGATGTGAGAATTGGATGTGAGAGTATGGATGTGAGAGTTGGACCATAAAGAAGGCTGAGCACCAAAGAATTGATGCTTTCAAACTGTGGTGTTGGAGAAGACTAGAAGACTCCTGAGAGTCCCTTGGACAGCAAGGAGATCAAACCAGTCAAACCTAAAGGAAATCAATCCTGAATATTCATTGGAAGGACTGATACAGAAGCTCCAATACTTTGGTCACCTGATGCGGAGAACCGACTCATTAGAAAAGACCCTGGTGCTGGGAAGGATTGAAGGCAGGAGGAGAAGGGAATGACAGAGGATGAGATGGTTGGATGGCATCACCGATTCAATGGACAGGAGTCTGAGCAAACTCCAGGAGATGGTGAAGGACAGGGAAGCCTGGCGTGCTGCAGTCCATGGAGATGCAGGCAAGATTATAGTGACTGAACAACAACAACAATGATAGCGTGGTTGCTCTGAGTTATCCTCTCACTGTGAAAGAGCAGGGAAAGCTAGATAAACAAACATACCCCGACTTTTACATACTAGAAAGCAATGTATTCAAGGGCTGTGGTCCTTCACAGAGGAAAAGCACATGTCACCCTGACATTCTCTTTGATGGCATTTCTAGAGCCACAGGGCAGGGACATAGAACCCAAGTAGAGAGCAGTGACCTTGCTGGATGGAGGGATGGGATACCAGACTTGGGGCTTTCAACACAACTGGGCTTGGCAGGCAGGGTGCTAAACAGAGAGCCTTAAACACTGATATGAAAATTTCCCTTGGGTCCATAGCTGACCACAGGGTCAAACTTGTGAGAACAGCTGCTGGGATACTGAGTCAAGCAGAAGTTTTGACGGTCACTTGGTGCTGGTAAAAATGTGGGCCTCCGGCCAGAGTGGAGAACGGAGGAGTGGGGCATTTGGTTGAGGCCATGTGTCTGGAGTTCTATACCCAGTGAAGATATCCTTACAAATGAAGGCAGTATAAATGTATCAATTTTTGGACTTGAAAACTGAATAACCAGGGACTTCCCTGGTGGTACGGTGGCTGAAACTCCCAGCTTCCAATGCAGGGGGCCCGGGTTCCATCCCTGCTCAGGGTATTGATCCCATATGCAGCAACTAAGAATTCACATGCCACAACTAAAAAAGACCCTGCATGCCACGACTGAGACCCAGCACAGCCAAACAAATGAATGCTTTTTAAAAAGCAAAAAGGACATTGAATAATGAATGACCATAACAGAAATAGAAATTCTCTCCCAGAAGAATCCTTGTTAGTTTCTTCGTGTCAGCCTGTTATGCATTCATGTGTGCACGCTCAGTCTCTCAGTCATGTCCAACTCTTATGCGACCCCAAGGACTATAACCTGCCAGGTTCTCCATCCATGGAATTCTCCAGGCAAGAATACTGGAGTGGGTTACCATTTCCTCCTCCAGGGGATCTTCCGGACCCAGGGATTGAGCTCACATCTCCTGCAGCTTCTGTGTTGACAGGCGGATTCTTTACCACTGAGCCACTTGGGAAGCCTATGCATTTATAGTGGTCCCAAAAAACGATAGGCTTCCCTCGTAGCTCAGATGGTAAAGAATCTGTGTGCAATGCAGGAGACCTGGGTTTGATGCCTGGGTCAGCAAGATCCTGAAGAAGGAAATGGCAACCCACTCCAGTATTCTTACCTGGAGAATCTGGCGGGCCACAGTCAATGGGGTCACAAAGAGTCAGACACAACTTAGTGACTAAATCACCACCACCAAAAAGCCCTGACCCCCAAGACCTCAGAATGTGACCCTACTTGAAGATAGGGTTTTTGCAGAAGTCATCAGGTTAAAACGAGCTTTACGTGGGCCTTAATCCAATGGTTTAGGAAGGGAAAGTCTGGATACAGAGGCAGAGATACACTGAGGGACCACTGTGTGCAGAGACTGGGGAGGAGACAGTTAGAGGATAAAGGTAGAGACCTCAGCGAGGCACCCACAAGCCAAGGAACACCCGGGACAGCCAGCATCCACCAGAAGCCAGGGGAGAGACCTGCAACAGACTCCCTTACGGCTCCAAACAGCCAAGGGTTATTAGGCCGGTTATACAGGTCAGGAAGCAACAGTTAGAATTGGACATGGAACAACAGACTGGACTATAAAGAAATCAGTGCTGAAGAATTGATGCTTTTGAACTGCGGTGCTGGAGAAGACTCTTGAGAGTCCCTTGGACTGCAAGGAGATCCAACCAGTCCATCCTAAAGGAGATCAGTCCTGGGTGTTCATTGGAAGGACTGATGTTGAAGCTGAAACTCCAATAGTTTGGCCACCTGATGCAGAGAGCTGACTCATTTGAAAAGACCCTGATGCTGGGAAAGATTGAGGGCAGGAGGAGAAGGGGACAACAGAGGATGAGATGGTTGGATGGCATCACTGATACAGTGGACATGGATTTGGGTGGACTCCGGGAGTTGGTGATGGATAGGGAGGCCTGGCATATTGCAGTTCATGGGGTCACAACGAGTCAGACACGACTGGGTGACTGAACTGAACTGAATTAGGCCGGTAAATTGGTATTTAGGACGGAATTCAGAAGTAAGCAATTGATTCACCTGTGATATCACTTTTAGAAATGAAAGAACCATGCTTCCTCCTCCTCCTCCTTCCATTCTCAGGGCAAAACACTCTAGAGAGGTCACACCTTAAAACTGAGAGCAGAAGTACGTGAGACAAAAAAAAAAAAAAAAAAAAAAGAAGTACGTGAGACAAAGGGTTCAAACCCCCATCCCCACCCCAAATCCTGACCGCCTCAACCACATACACAGAGGAAGCCAGGAATGCATGACAGCCTCCCAGCCTCAGCCTGACACATCGCCTCTTCTCCCGGGCTCCACAAGGAGCCCACGCATGAGCCCGTGGCAGCTGGAACTGCAGCTGTATGGGGCCTGTGCCCATGTGCCAGAGTGTGCCACTCTTGTTTCCCAGGCATGCAGCTAACAAAACGTCCTCCGCTTCCCAGTGGGACAGAGCACGAACTCACCATCCCAGACAGACCAGCTCCAGCACAGCCAGCAAGCCCGGCATGCACCTAAGGCCTGCTTATATAGAGCCCAGCTCATCACACCCAGAACCTTCTCATTTCCCAATCAAGGCCCGTCACTGCCTGCAGGACTCAGCCCTTCTGATCCTGAGTATGTTAGACACAGGAAGGATTAGGGCATGCGGTATGTAGGTCAAGATTTAGGCTGGAAATTCCCTAGTGGTCTTATTCACCCCCTACCGTGTTCCCCTACTGGGTCATGTAACACACCATCTGCTTGATTCTCTTCCCACTTGAATCTCTGAGATGGGGCGGGGGTTGGGGGGGGGGAGACAGGTCTCACCTGGTGCCCCTGCCCCACATGAGGCAGCTGCATGGAGGAGGAGAGACAGTTACCTGCATTCAGTAGGAAGATGGTGTCTGATAGCACCTCCTCTTCCCCATGGCCCGTCATCAGTGGCATGGGGGAATCCCACGTGCAGCTTGTCCCAGACGGGCTGGGAATGATGCAGGGTGTGGTCGGCAGAATAATGACCATCACCACCAGTGTGGCAAGAGGACCACATCCTAATTCCTGGAACCTATAATATATTACCTTACATGGCAAAAGGGACTTTGCAGGTGTGATGAAGCACACGGACCACACCCAGCCCTGAGATGACCCCTGCTCCTTCACTTCTTATCTGGTCCTCATGCAGGGAATCCTTGATTCACCGGCACAAGAGGAGGAAAGAGGAAGAACACATGGGGAGAAGACGTGCCTGAGAGCATCGTTGAGATCAGAACCTTATTTCTCAATCAACTGACAACTTCGCAAGAGTCTGTTTTAAGAATGAGGGTGTGGGGACTAGTCTGTTTTAAGAATGAATGTGGGGACTTCCCTGATGGTCCAGTGGTTAAGACTCCACGCTGCCAATGCAGAGAGTGCAGGTTCTGTCCTAGGCTGGGGAACTAAGAGCCCACATGCCGCGAGGCAAGGCCAAAAGACTTAACAATGAAAATAAAAGTGCAATAAAAGTTTACTCATTAAAAAAAAAAAAAGAACCAAAATGTGAAACTACCTTGGAGTGATATGAATGTGTTTCCTGCCATTATTTGTGGCTGAGCAAATAGAGTTGGTTAGACAGAAAGTAAGGGCTTCGCTTACTCAGACGATAAAGAATCTGCCTGCAGGAGACCCGGGTTCAATCCCTGGGTTGGGAAGATCCCCTGGAGAAGGAAATGGTAACCCACTCCAGTATTCTTGCTGGGAAATCCCATGGACAGAGAAGCCTGGAGGGCTACAGTCCATGGGGTTGCAAAGAGTCAGACACGACTGACTGAACAACAAAGGAACCAAAGACGGGGAAGGTGTTGTGATACACATTAGTCTTGTCTTTCCTTTGTCTCGTTAACTGAGGAAGTTATGAGTTACCTTAGGCCAGTAATATATCTATCTTCATGACTGTGTTTATAATCTCATTTCTGTGTTCTTAGCAATTTCTCAAATATTTTTCAGCCAAGTGCAATTAGTTTCAGCTCCTCTAAGTTGAATCCAATCAAACTGAAATGGGTCCTGCAGAGGCAAGAGAATTAAGGATCAGTTTCAACTGTGACTTGGAGAATCATTCATGTTACTCTTTAGGCTGTTAGTGAATTGGGCATGCAAGGCTCATGTGGAAACCCAAAGCCAAATTTTCTTTGGAGATTATGTTTTGTTTGGGTGCCCAGTCATGTCCGACTATTTGCGGCCACATCAACTGTAGCCCACCAGGCTTCTCTGTCCATGGGATTCTCCAGGCGAGAATACTGGAGTGGGTTGCCATTTCCTTCTCCAGGGGATCTTCCTGACCCAGAGATCGAAGTCAAATCTCTTGTGTCTCCTGCACTGGCAGGCGGGTTCTTTACCACTAGCGCCACCTGGCAAGCCCTTTCTTTGGAGAAGCCATCATAATATCAGAGAGAGGAGTGACAGGGAAGAAACAATAGCTTAGGGTCACATTCCCCCAGTTGTCTGTGCATTAGAAACAGGCCCCGGAAACTTATTAAACCATACCCTCTGCCTTAAGCTGGACAGGGGAATTTTGTCATTAATGGTTGAAGAAATTCATCAAGCAATGTGAGATGGATTCTGACTTTGTGTCAGAAATCCACTATGCAGCAGATGCTCAAAAGCTTTGTGTTTACTTATTAATCCGTTAAGAAATGTAGTTCCTTCCAAGTAAAACATGACCATAGATTCTCCACATTCAGAATGGAAGTCCGACAGCCTTCTGTTGCAATACTTCATTTTTCTCTAAATAACTGCACGAGGCCAGATATCACAGGCACTACATCCATTCAGACAAGGCAGCAAAAACATTTGTCACTCCCAGCATTTTAATTTTTATTACAGATGTCGATACCCATCACCAACCCCTGTTCTAGTTTCAGAATTAAGGAGCAAGTCAATTAAGGCTTTTAGTCTCTGTAGATAGGAATTTTCTTTGGTTTTAATCCTAGGAAGACAGTTCACATCACTTATGCCCACTTGGATTCGATATACAGTTTTCTCTCACAAGTCTTTTTATCATTGACCATGTTGCCTCTATTTTTAAAGATTTGTTCCTGACCTAATTTATTCATCCATTGAAATAAGATTATGAGCTAAATTTATTTTTTCTTATTACATTAGTCTTCCTTTCTACTCTCAGTGTAGGGACTATGATGAAAGCAATGCCTTGGCTTATTTCAAATCCTAGGATGAACCTTCTCAGTCATTTTTCTAGTGGATATTTCCAAGAATCATGGTCAAAGTAAGAGAAAATATTAAATCTGTCATCCTATGATGCTGTTTCCTTGCATGTTAAAAAACATGTTAAATTTCATATACTAGTTTTAGTCTAAGATCTTTCACACAGCGTGCATTCTGAGGAACAAGCATGGAATCTTATAATCAACATGGAAAGTTACTTAGCTATAAATAGGGTTTCTCAGGATAAATTCTCAGACATTTAATAAAGACCAGGTGATACCCAAAGGCCTTTTCGGTATTACCATGATTTTAGAAATTCTATTTCCTGTGAATTTTCTGATGTTGAACAAGGTATACTTTCCTCGTAAAAGTTTTTTCACACTGATCACAAGCAAAAGGTTTCACTTCTAAGTGACTTATTTTATGAATTCTAAGAACAGATGTAACTCTGAAGGTCTTGCCACACTGGTCACATCTATGTGGCTTTTCTCCCGTATGAATTCTTGCATGCTGGATAAGCTCAAAGTTACTGATAAAATTACGTCCACACACTTGACAATGAAAAGGCTTCTCTCCAGTGTGAATTTTTTTATGCCGTTTCAAGACCCCTTCTTGGCTAAAAGTCTTTTCACATACATCACATTTGAAGGGTTTCTCTCCATTATGAGTTCTCTCATGTCTCCTCAAGTATGAGTAAAACCTAAAAGACTTTTCACATTTGTCACATTTGTATGCTGTTGACTGAGTATGCATAGCCCGATCAGTACTGATTGCCCGGTGAGTTGCCTGGTGTTCCATAAGCTTTGAATGACTGTCAAAGATGTCTTCACACCTGCTACATTCAAAGCTTTGCCCTAGAGTATGAGTTTCTTTATGTCGTTGCATGGTTGACTTTTGGCTAAAGACATTTCCACATGTATCACACTGAAAGGGTTTCTCTCCAGTGTGAACTCTCTGATGCTGAATAAGGAGTGAATAAAAATTAAAGGCTTTGTAACATGCATCACATTTGTATCGTTTCGATCCCGTATGCTTTTTCTGATGCTGCATAAACCTTGAAGCTCTAGTAGAAGTATTGCCACAGTTACGACATTCAAAGAGTTGCTCTAAAGCATGAATGCTTTGGTGAGCAGTAAATGGATGTCTAAAGTTCTTTGCATACCCATCATATTCGTATGCTTTCTCTACTGTATGAATTTTCTTGTGTTGAATTAAGTGTGACAGATGACTGAATGCTATTCCACAGTCATCACACTCATGGCTTTGCCTTAGTGTGTAAAATCTTTGCTGTGCCCTCGAGTGTGAGCTCTGTTGGAAAGCACCCATGGATTCATGAAGTTCAGGAGAAAAATCCAAAGTTGGTTGGCAGGCTAATGGGAAGACAAAAATAAAATGAAATTAGACTCTCACAACACAATATAGATCACAAGCTGTTTGTGCATGTGTTGGGGAATACAAAGATAGAGTGGCAACATGTGATTGGAAAGTGGTGAAGAGTAAGTGCAGCTGTGCATTTTGAAGGTATTGTTTAAAAGCAGTATCAGGAGACTTCCCTAATGGTCCAGTGGGTTAAGACTCTGTGCTTTCAATGCTGGGGGGTACAGGTTCGACCCCTAGTCGGGAAACTAAAATCTCACATGCTGACAGGTGTGGCCAAATAAATAGTGAAATTAAAAAAATAAAAGCAACATCAGTATTTTTAAAAATAAGGCACTGACATTCTTTGAACTGAATAATTTCTCTAAGAATAACCTATTAAATGGTACACTAAGAAGTTACACTCACTAGACAAAGGATTTTACACCCAAGTTTTTCTTCTAGCCATAGATTTTGATGAGTTAATGTGTGCTCACCTGCTCTATTGCTCAGTCATGTCCAACTTTTTTTGACCCCGTGGACTGTGGCCCAGCAGGCTCCTCTGTCCATCAGATTTCCTGGGCAAGGATACTGGAGTGGGTTGCCATTTCCTCCTCCAGGGATCATCCCGACCCAGGGATTGAACTTGAGTCTCCTGCATTAGCAGGCAGATTCTTTACCACTGAGCCACCTGAGAAGCCCAAGTTAGTATGTGGTTCAATATAAGTAGTACACTAATTTGAATGCTTCTTGAATACTAAGAGTGCCATACTAGATTTATCCATTGATTTTATTACAAGGAATTTGCATTGTGTCCATTTGTTAATGTAAAGAGTGATCCATTGACTTGTATATAGACCTCTATGAATTTAATCACCAGTATGTGTGTGGGCGCTTAGTAGCTCAGTCGTGTCCAAACTTTTTGCAACCCCATGGACTGTAGCCTGCCAGATCCCCTGTCCATGGGAATTCTCCAGGCAAGAATCCTGGAGTGGGTTGCCATGTCCTCATCTAGGGGATCTTCCCAACCAAGGGATCAAGCCCAGATCTCCCGCATACTGTGTTTAAAGTCACAGAATGACTCTTTCAAAGAGGAATCTCAATTATGTATGTTCCACATGTTAAAGCATAAAACTCAAATATAAGTTGCCAGTTCTAATTCTAAACTCTAGTACATGTACAAATCATTGCTATCACTTTCTATAGCCCTGGGTTCTACCAACATTTTATATTTTTGCCAGTCTGATTCTTAGTTTTATCACTGATCTTTTTACCTCCAGGAGATAGTAAAGGACAGGGAATCCTGGTGTGCTACAGTCCATGGGGTTGCAAAGAGTCAGACATGACTTAGTAACTAAACAACAACGTTTAGTTGTTAGATATTTGGGTTTTGCTTCATGAGATAAAACAAATCACAAAACTATAAAGTAAATATAAGACTCTCTACCACTGAGGCGTGGCCAAGATGGCAAAGTAGAAAGACCCTGAGTTCCCTTCCTCCCATGAGCACGCCAAAATTACAACTGTTTAAAGAGCAACCTTTGATGAGAAAGATCAGAAGATGAGCAGAAAAGATCTTCTGAAAGATATCAAGAAGGAGCCACAACTAGATGGGTAGGAAGGGTGAAGCCATGGTATAGTCAAGGCTCATACTTAAAAATGAAAGAATGTTTTGACCAACCCAATACTTCAGTTCCAAAAGAGTGGTGAGATTAGAGTCATTTCCTACATTTTCTTTTTTGAAACTTTGTAGATTGAACCTTTTGAAAATATAATTCAGGGAAAGAATATCTTCTCATATTTTACATAAACGATCCCAACTCAGGTTTTGCTATCTTGCAATCAAGTTTATACTTTGACTACTGATGAAGGTCGCCTTGAGGGAGCAGTTTTTAACCCAGGAAATAAACACCTAGATATTATTTAGAATTCCAATGAATGATTCTCAGATCATTAAAAAAATTCAACATTTTGACTATATCTGATTCTCTTATGTTTAACTTACTTCTAGGTTCCCAGCCCACATTACAAACTGATCACGGCTTATCTACATTTGATCATTTCTTTCCTATTCTTTGAACCTAATTATGATGCAAAATAAAAATATACCCCTGCCATATTTTCCCCTTAATTTTTAGGAATTAATGGACAGTTATTTCTTCCAAAATTCTTTAACCTTTAAGAGGAAATTATATTTTAATATCCCTGAACTCTGTATTGGACCTACATTCTATGTGATTAGAAATCCTGCTCATTTCTACATTGATTTTTTAAAATTTATTTTATTTTTGGCGGTGCTGCATCTTTGTTGCTGCACATGGGCTTCTCATTGCAGTGGCTTCTCCTGTTGCAGAGACCGGCTCCAGGAGCTGTGGTGCAGGGTTAGCCCAATGCCTGTAGGGTCTTCCCGGACCAGGGATCAAACCCGGGTGCCCTGTATTGGCAGGCGGATGCTTAACCACTGGACTCCCAGGGAAGCCCTCCACATTGATATTTATGATCATAGCTTGTCTCCTCCATTTGACAAACTTCTTGTTAATTTATGAAGTTTTATTCTCCAGTTTTCTTATTGCTTTAGCACAAACATTTTTAAAAGAACTCCCCCACAACCATTTTGTTAAAATATTTGTGATACTTGTGATTTGGGGGATTTTGGATTATCATTCTCTCCTTCATCTTTGCCCACTGAAACTGTTATCCAGTTGAGCAATTCATGTATCTATTCTTTCAGTCAAATAAAAATGTTAAAAATGAAAAAAAAATCAACGTCTAAGGAGGTCATGGGTATGATGGTCCATCACCCATCACTTAGTCCTGAGTCCTAATACTCCTTCACAATTAAGTCACTGCTCTTTCCACCTGTTGAGAGATTGGCTGCCTATGGCTCACAGCTGAGTAAACTTTTGGACCACTGTGCTTGGATGAAGATTGCTGCCTCACGCGAAATTACACTCCTCCTGTAAGAGTAAGGGGTGCAAAAGTCCAACTTCTCTGCCTCAATTCAGAACCACTCTGAAGGGCCATCTGAGGTTCAAAAGTCCCTGTAGGATTGGATATGAAGCCTGAGTTGCATTAGCACCGCAGTTCAGTTTCTCCCTTAGCTCAATCTAGTTTCCCCTCACTCTTCACAGATGTTGTTCCCAAAAGAACTCCAAAACCTCCTGCATGCAAATCTCAGATATCAGAGTCTGTTTTTCCCAGATCCTGACCTATGTCAAAGGTCTGAGGGATGGGATGGGAAGGGAGGTGGGAGGGGGGTTCAGGATGGGGAACACATGTACATCCATGGCTGATTCATGTCAATGTATGGCAAAAACCACTACACTATTGTAAAGTAATTAGCCTCCAATTAAAATAAATTACTTTTTAAAAAGTATATGCACATAGACAGGTAAGAGTATCTGCCTCTTTAAGAAGAGAGAGATGACAAGAAGGGCTCTAGAAAAATAATCATGGGATAAAAAGAAGATCTACTAGGTATTCTTTTCTGTCCTGTATGGAAACCCTTACACAGAGTTCATCTCTCATCACCTCAGGGACCCAGGCTACTCTGACCAGTTAGGGTGGGAATTGTGATGACTTTCACCTTGCTCACTGCATGTCAATTACCTGGGCATGGATCATCTGTTGCCTCTCTTTTCAGCATCCAGGGATCACTCTCTTGCTTCAAAGAGGACATTGCTCTTGCTTTAAATGCCCATTGCCCTGCATATAAGGGAAGCAAAATTATCTTTTCAGTGCTTTAGCTGTCAGAGAATTTAAACCCAATCTCTTGGCCATAAGCAAGATGTCTACAGGTCTCAGTTTGCTTTAGTTATCCCAGCATAATTTGTAACATTCTCTTTCACTTCCAACACCACTTAGGATGGAAAAGAAGTTATATATTGATACCTGGTAAGGAAAGAGATCTCCAAGGAAGCCTGGGAGCAGCATTCTTTCACAGTTCAGTCCATAAACCACCTGTGCCTTTTTTTTTTTTTAAACCTGTGCTTTAAAAGTAGCTCTACTGGTGATCTGGGGTCCACAAGAGCCTTAGGACTATTGTCTTTGAGAAATGTGTGAAGATTTGAGGAAATTGGATACACAAAGCTTGAGTGTTTGAAGCATGAATGTGCTCATTTCTGCCTTCAGAAAGCTCTTATAGTTAATTTAGGGAGCTTAGGTCAGCACTTCAAGAGTTCTATAGATATCAGTAAAATAGCAAGAAAAAGCCTCAAAATAGGCAGCTTGTCAACTGAGAAAATTTATTCTTACCCAGACTCATCATATGTTTGTAGCTGTCCAGTGTCACCATCTTGTACAGATTTTTTTGATCAGAGTTTAAGCATTCCCACTGCTCCCAAGAGAAGTCAACAAACACATCTTTAAATTTTACTGACCCCTGAAAAAACAAGTACTTTGATTCTCCAACTGCCCATATAGCCGGGTAGTCCTATAGAAATGTTAGTCTTAATATTTGAGATATAAAAAATAGGAGGTTGTATGTGAGCCTAAACTTGATACCATGGTGGATTCAGGGGGTAAAGGATATTGTCAATATCAGGAACAAAAGAGTGGCCATCTCCGCAGACCCTCCAGAGATCAAAAGGATCATAAGGGAATAACAATGAATCTACATACATACATTAGGCAACTGTAAGGTTCAGTACTTCAAAAAGCACAAATTTTTATAGCCTACCTAATAAGAAATAGATCATTTGAACAGGGCTGGAGGAGAAGAGGATGACAGAGGATTAGATGGTTGGATGGCATCATCAGCTCAATGGACATGAGTCTGAGCAAGCTCCAGGAGATGGTGAAGGACAGGGAAGCCTGGGTGCTGCAGTCTGTGGGTTTGCAGAGTCAGACACGACTAAGCGGCTGAACAGCCGCAGTAAGGAAACTGAATTCAAAATTCAGAACTTGAGATAATAAGTAATTTCTAAAATTTTTAAATGGTTAAAAAAAATAGTACATCTTCTGATACCCCTTAGTCAGTACCTCTTTGAGTACTTTGTTGAATGAATGTGTGAATATTGGACGAGAGGAGAAGGCAAGGGAAGAGACCTTCTGCTTTCTGACTAGTTTCAAACATAGAAATCATACCACTAGATGTGGACTCTTAGTATGAAATTCCAGAAAGCCTAATGTGTAAAGCTAATGTGTTAGGAACTGGATATCGGCATTTCAGAAAAGGAGACAAGACGTGAACTCACCTGGCTCATCACTTGGAACATGATTTTTAAAAATGAAAGCGTCATTTTATCCTCCCCCTTCTCTTGTAGTTTTCTCACTAGCAAAGAACAGAACTCTAAGAAGCCACACCTTGGAACTGAAAACAGAGTCGTGAGAGTCCACGACCCCTTCCCCAGCACAGCACACAGAGGGGAAGCTGCAACAGCCTCCCCAGCTCTGGCCCTGACCCCCTCTTCATCAGCCCTCAGGGACGCTGCACAAGGCTGCCTTGGAAGCCAGGAGTCAGAGTAGAGTAGGCTGCTCCAATGATTTAGCGTCTAAAACCATCCTCACCAAACCTGCCTTGAAAAAATGAAGCTGCTACTCCCAGCAGACAGGGAGGGAGTGACCACCCTTTCTCAGAAATGGAAATCCAGCTGCTGTGGCAAACCACGCCCCCACCCCCACACCTGCTTATATGGATCTCCGATAAACATACCCAGGATCTTCTGGTTCCTCAATCAGGGCCAGTCACCTGCCTGCATATCTCCCAGCCCTTCTGGCTTAGAGTGTGGTGGGGAGAGAAGGATGAAGGCTGTGATTCTCAAACCTGAGCTTGCACCATCCTCCCTTGGAGGGCTTGTTTAAAAAACATCAATTGCTAGTCCCCTCACCAGACTTTCTGAATCAGTAGGTCTAGGACCATGCATGATGTTAGTGACAGAATTAAAACTAGAAATTGAGAGGAAGCCCCTGCCAGTGCTTTTAGGTGAAATAAATGAACTTCTAGAAAAACATCAGTTATCAAAACTGACAACAGAAGAAATGGAAAAACTTTGTAATTTTGAACTTTTTCAAATTATTTTTTAAGATTGAATCCATAATTTAAAATTTAGGGGTCCAGATGCCATCACTGATTAATTCTGCCAAATACATAAAGAAGTAACCCAATCTTTCTGAAATTGTTTTAGAGACTAGTAAAAGAGGAAACACTCCCCAATTTACTCTGTTTGCTTGCATAACCTTGATTTCAAACCAAAGAAGGGGCTTCCCTGATGGGTCAGTGGTAAGGAATCTGCCTGCCAATGCAGGGGACATGGGTTCAATCCCTGGTTTGGGAAGATCCCACATACCACGGAACAACTAAACCCCTGCACCACAACTACTGAGGCAGTGCTCCAGAACCCACAACTTCTGCACCCACGAACCACAACTACTGAAGCCCATGGACCTAGAGGCCATGCTTCTCAACCACGGAAACCCCTGCCGAGAGAAGCCGGTACACCGAAACTAGAGAGTAGCCCCTATTCTCTGCAACTCGAGAAAGCCTGGGCAGCCACGAAGACCCAGCGCAGCCATAGACAGATAAATCTTAAAAAAAAAAAAAAAAGATAAGTATGAAATTAAAAATAAATCTTTCTTGAATAAGAGTTAGAAACAAAATATTAGCAAATAAAATTGGGCAATAGTTTTCCAGTTTTATTGAGATGGAAACTGCCACAGCACTGTGTAAGCTTCAGGTGTACAGAATAAGGACCCGACTTACATATAATGTGAAACGCTTACCACGTAAGTTTAGCTAACATCCATCATCTCATATAAGTACCAAAAAAAGGCAGTATTTTTACAAGATAAAATATCTTAACCAAGTTGGATTTAGTCTAGGAGTGCAATATTTGTTTCACTCTTAAACAAGAGTTAAGAGATGAGTTATATTAGCAAGATAAAGGTCTATCAATAATATAGAAAATAATATAGAAAATGCATCTGTTAAAACTCAAAATTTACTTATTATTTTAAATATATGATTTTCAAAATCCTTAGCAAACTAGGAACAGAAAGAATTCCCTGTGATTGATAATAAGAAACCTACAGAACTTTGAGATGTTCAAACTGGTTTTAGAAAAGGCAGAGGAACCAGAGATCAAATTGACAACATCTGCTGGATCATAGAAAAAGCAA